>NW_028318996.1:1550000-2150000 GCF_062004578.1 Staurois parvus
GATCCAAGTTCATTGGTCCCTCAATAAAAACCCCCTGACTTTACTGAGCCTGAGGAAGAGTGCAGAAAATAACGTGTGCCTGGCTGTTGGTGCTGTAAAGGGGAAATAGGCCCAATCACCAGTGGGTCCTTTGGGGGTAGTGCTACAGAGGTGAAGCACAATTTTCTTCCACAGTGTAAACAGCATAGAATTGTTTATGCAAGCATAGTTATCAGAAGAAGAGCCTTAGTACCAACATCTTGCATCACACAGAGTCCAGTGTCTCTGGCAAATCACAAGAGCCTTCTTTTTTACTCCCCATCTCTTTTGGGAAGGAGGCCCTCGCTATCTCCTAGAGGGGAAAGCACTCAAAGATGTTCACATTATCATTATTATACAGGATTTATATAGCGCCAACAATTTTCTTAGCACTTTACAAAATAATGGGAGACAATACAGCAACAGTACAGTTCAATACAAGAGGTTTAGGAGTGCCCTGCTCCTTGGAGCTTACAATCTAAGAGGGAGGGGCTGGTGGTACAAAAGGTAATAACTGTGGGGTGTGGACTGGTAGAAGGAATAGAAGTTTCCATAATTAGCTGAAGGCAGCATAGGCTTCCTGAAGAGATAGGTTTTGAGAGATCGCCTAAAAGTGGGCAGAGTAGGCGATAGTCTGATGGATTGGGGTAGAGCGTTCCAGAGGATGGAGGAGGCTCTGGAGAAGTCCTGGAGATGAGCATGGGAGGAGGAGACAAGGGAGCTAGAAAGTAGGAGGTCATGGGAGGAGCGGAGAGGACGGTTTGGGTAATATTTGGAGACGAGATTGGTGTTCATATAGTGGTACTGTTCTCTTCAACCCAGAGAAACCATCCTCACACACTTGCAGCCTACTCCATTCCACCAACCAACCCAAAGCAATTCCCACTGGGACCTTAAATACTACTTAGGAAACCCAAATTATGGGCATACTAGACTCCCTGACAAAATACCGAGGAAGGGATGTGCATCCAGTTAAAAGAGGACAGGAGACCAGACGAGGAAAGGAGCGTAAAGGAGAGGAGAAGTAAAGGAGAAAAGAGCATGAAGATAGAGATATACAGTAGATAAGGTGATCAGAATTAGTGATTCAAATGAAGATTGATTGTAAAGGTACATTTTTTAAAAATAATAAACATGTCATACCTACCTGCTCTGTGCAGTGGGTTTTACATACTTTTTTCACCATTTTGACATTGTACTACCTAAGGGGGTGATCATGGATTGTTTTGACACTTATTTGCTGTTACAATGATGATCGCTGTCACAGCAAGGTTTTGCACTGTCATGAATGGGTTACATTCATGACAGCTGTGATTACTAGTGATCTGTGATTGGCTACAGCTAATCACATGGTACAGGGTCCTGTGACTGGCCCAGGTACCATGTGATAGCTGTGGGGCACAGCTGTTATGAATTAATTCGTTCATAACAGTTTTGTTGACATTATGATCATGTGATTGCATAGAGATCACATGATCTCCCGGCTGCCGAATGCAGCCGGGTACTGGGATCCACAATCCACTGAGTCCTGTGGACAGAGCGGTCACGGAAGCGGCATGCTGCGTGCCCGAGGTGGTGCACCAATGCTTACATGCTAAACAACGTACAGATACATCCCTTAGCCTGTAGCTGCCACCCACCTGCAGTACATACAGTCATGGCCGAAATTGTTGGCACCCTTGATATTTTTCCTGAAAATCAAGTATTTCACACAAAAAAGGTATTGCATTAACACATGTTTTGCTATACACATGTTTATTCCCTTTGTATGTATTGGAACAAATATAAAACAGAGGCAGAAAAGCAAATATGACATAATGTCACACAAAACCCCAAAAATGGGCTGGACAAAAGTATTGGCACCCTTAACTTAATATTTGGTTGCACACCCTTTGGAAAACATAACTGAAATCAGTCGCTTCCTATAACCATCAATAAGCTTCTGACACCTCTCACCCGGAATTTTGGACCACTCTTCCTTTGCAAACAGCTCCAGGTCTCTCTTATTGGAAGGACACCTTTTCCCAACAGCAATTTTAAGATCTCTCCACAGGTGTTCAATGGGATTTAGATCTGGGCTCATTGCTGGCCACTTCAGAACTCTCCAGCGCTTCTTTGCCATCCATTTCTGAGTGCTTTTTGACGTATGTTTGGGGTCATTGTCCTGCTGGAAGACCCAGGATCTTGGACGCAAACCCAGCTTTCTGACACTGGGCCCTACAGTGCGACCCAAAATCCTTTGGTAATCCTCAGATTTCATGGTGCCTTGCACACAGTCAAGGCACCCAGTGCCAGAGGCAGCAAAACAACCCCAAAACATCATTGAACCTCCACCATATTTTACCGTAGGTACTGTGTTTTGTTCTTTGTAGGCCTCATTCCGTTTTCGGTAAACAGTAGAATGATGTGCTTTACCGAAAAGCTCTATCTTGGTCTCATCTGTCCACAAGACGTTTTCCCAGAAGGCTTTTGGCTTACTCAAGTACATTTTGGCAAACTGTAGTCTTGCTTTTTTATGTCTCTGTGTCAGCAGTGGGGTCCTCCTGGGTCTCCTGCCATAGCGTTTCATTTCATTTAAATGTCGACGGATAGTTCGCGCTGACACTGATGCTCCCTGAGCCTGCAGGACAGCTTGAATGTCTTTGGAACATGTTTGGGGCTGCTTATCCACCATCCGGACTATTCTGCGTTGCAATCTTTCATCAATTTTCCTCATCCGTCCACGACCAGGGAGATTAGCTACAGTGCCATGGGTTGCAAACTTCTTGATAATGTTGCGCACTGTGGACAAAGGCAAATCTAGTTCTCTGGAGATGGACTTGTAACCTTGAGATTGTTGATATTTTGCCACAATTTTGGTTCTCAGGTCCTCAGACAGTTCTCGTCTCCTCTTTCTGTTGTCCATGCTTAGTGTGGCACAGACAGACACACAATGCAAAGGTTAAGTGAACGTCTCTCCTTTTTATCTGCTTTCAGGTGTGATTTCTATATTGCCCACACCTGTTACTTGCCCCAGGTGAGTTTACAGGAGCATCACATGCTTGTAACATTCTTATTTATCCGCAGTTGTGAAAGGGTGCCAATACTTTTGTCCAGCCCATTTTTGGAGGTTTGTGTGACATTATGTCGAATTTGCTTTCTTTCCTCCCTTTTTTTGTTTTGTCCCAATACACACAAAGGGAATAAACATGTGTATAGCAAAACATGTGTTAATGCAATACGTTTCGTGAGAAATACATGATTTCCTGGAGAAATATCAAGGGTGCCAACAATTTCGGCCATGACTGTATACTGCAACTAGTTAATTTAGAGAATGCATTAAAGTAAAAAACCTTCTGCCTTTACAACCACTTTGAATGAGTTTGATTTATTTATATGTTTATTTATTTCAATCTTCAATTATTCTAGTTTTTTAAAAAAAAAAATCAAAAATGCCCAACATAGCAACATTCCATTCTTCCTTTCTCCAGTTTTATGTATTCTCGCTATGAATAGCCATCTACAGATTAGAAATGTTAGCAGCATGTCACCTGCTGAGACCTAATATACTCAATGCCCCACAGAATATCTGTTGAATCTTTTATGTGACATTAGATGTGCTTCTGCCTTTCAGTGTGCAATGTGAGGACAAAGAAATTGGACTCAGGGACGCCATTACCCATGTTCTAAAATTTGATCTTGACCAGGAAAATCTCACCGACCCAGTGGTGCTTCCACAAGCTGACTGCCTTGTGCTCGCCTCTATTCTGGAAGCCATCAGCAAAGACCTTGAAGATTTTGTGAGAAACTTCAGGAGATTCTCAAAGCTTCTAAAACCTGGCGGACACTTGTTGTATTATGGATTTTTAAATGGCACTTTCTATATGGTTGGCGGAGACAAGTTCCATGTTGTCAAGTATAATGAAAGCAACTTGAGAAGTATACTCAGTAATGAGGGGTTTATCATCAGCCATTTGGAGGTTTCCCAAAGAATGGCGAAGAATGATCTGTGTGATTTTGACTCAAATGTGTTCTGCATAGCTTGTAAAGAATAGACACATTAGGCTGTGTTCACACCACTGTGTTGAAGGATATGTTCAGCTTTGTTAACAAAAAAAAATAATACTAATTTTTTTTGCAGGTAAAAAAGTGCATTTATTATTGAATTTTTTTACTAGGAGCCTGCAAAGCATTGCACCCATGATCAGCAGCAGGGATAGGCTGACAACTCATGGGGCCCCTGGGCAATAGGGGATCATGGGGCCCCTGTGTACTTGCCCAAACTCAAGAAAGCCTATAAAAAAGGTACCAGGGGCATCTCATGGGGCCCCCTACTGACCCCGGGCCCTTGGGCAGTGCCGGAGTTTCCAAATGGTCAGTCCACCCCTGATCAGCAGAACGCAGATGCAATACAAGGCTCCTGCAGACTCTCAGTTACATAATGACAGGGAGCATCAATAAACTACCTGGAGCTCTCATCATCTCATTGGGAACTACAAGTCGACAGCCAAAAAGGCTGTTGATACTTGAAGTTCTCCCATTTACAGAACACGTGAGTAAATGCTGCGGGCAGGTGGGCGGGGTCCCGCACGGCCACGTATTTGTAAAAATATGACAGCAGGTGTGGGGAGAGGATCCTGCTCACTGTCACAATGGGGGATTGGGTGGGGGGGGGCTGCTGCAACAGAAGCATGTTACATGTTATACCCTGAATACAGGTGTAACATGTAACATGTTGTAAAAGGTGAACTTATCCTTTAAGGAGCCCATAGGTTATGCAACTTTCTTTCCTTTCATCACAGGTGGAAGGAAAGAAAATAGCTTGACTCCCCCATCAACACAGAAAATAGCTTGATTCCCCCATAAACACAGTCAGTATTGATGGGGAATCCCTCAGATCCCAGAGCTATTGTGTTCTGCCTGCTGGGAGCCTTCCCCACCAACAGAACACAAAAACCACTGCTTTCGGCTATAGCTGCCTACAGCATTCACTTGAAAAAAAATCAGACAGGCTGGTTGTACTAAAATCAATCAATTGACTTCAGTACAATCAGCCTACTCATAGATGGATCGAAACTTGGCTGGTCCCTGCTGAATCGGCTGAGATTCGATCCATCTATGGCTAGCTTTAAAAAAGCACATGAATTTTAATCAAAAAGCATAATCTGTTTTGAATGCAATTTTAATGTGTTGCATTAAAATATAATGCAAAGCAAAGCTTGGGTTACATGTATTTTACATGCATTTTTTTCCTTTGAAATTTGACACGTGACTTAAAAGATGCGCTAATGCATTTTGAATTTTTAGTGCGTTTTTCCATGTGTTGCCTTTGACTATATTGTAAAGTGCATTTGTACCAAAAATGCACAAAAGATGCAGAAAGCTGAAGTTTTCAAAAAGTAGAGTAGTTTCCTCTAACACTGATATAAACAGCTTCATACGGTAGATTACAATGGTAACTCGAGTTATCATGCGCTTTGATTCAGCATTGTAGAGTATATAAAAAAGAACAGTGTGAATAGGTCCTTAGGTAGCAAAAGAATTCATAAACAAATTTCAGCATACTACCTATGCACTGTTCCCGGAGTGGAGGAAGTTCTGTGGACATAGCGAGAGCCAAAAAAACAGTTTTTCACACTGACATGAACAAGCTATGGCCATTTTTAACCAGCATTTCTTGGCAGGCAACAAAAGGTACAGAAGCCCTGATGAAGAAGGCATCCTAAGACCTCTAAAACATGTTCAACATTGCTGGATTTTTTTGACCTAATAAATAGACAAAAGTCAAAATATTCTGATTATAAAATATTTATTTGTAGTGGTTCTATACTAGACATCACTAAATAGTGAACTCCAGTCTGGCCGTGAGATGTATGATAGTTTTATTATGACCGTGATACATTGTTTATAAGTGAATTCCATTCACAGTGGTGTATCTAGGATATGGCAGCTATGGAATATGATAAAACCTATTAAACCTGCGCTTAGATATTATACAAAAAATAATGAAAAAAAATATTTCAAATAAAAATCAAAGAAAAGCAACTCGCATAAAAGGCAATATGAATAATATATAATACACAAATTGCAGCGCTAATCACAATCAAATTAAAGCAGGGCCCATTCCTGTACCAAGCAATAGTAACTCCAAAAACACCATACCAACTGTGAAGTTTGGAGGTGGGAACATCAGTAGTAATTCTAGCACTAGACCTCCTTTGTAAATCTAAAATGATAGCTTGTGCAGGCTTTTAAAGCGTTGCCTATGGATATTAAAACTGTATGTAGTTTTTCGCCATTGCACGGGGAATGCTCAGTTTTAAAGCATGCCATGTTTGGTATCTATTTACTCGGCATACCATCATCTTTTACACCCTGTTCCAAATTATTATGCAAATTCTATTTAAGTGTCACAAAGATGAAATATTTTGTTTTTCAGTTTAACTCATGGATGGCCTTGTGTCTCAGGGCTCTTTTGATCACTGAAAACAATCTCGGACACCTGTGATAATTAGATTGCCAGGTGAGCCCAATTTAAGGAAAAACTACTAAAGGAGGGTGTTCCACATTATTAAGCAGAGCACCATTTTCAAGCAATATGGGGAAGAAAAAGGATCTCTCTGCTGCCGAAAAGAGTGAAATAGTTCAAGGCCTTGGACGAGGTATGAAAACATTAGATATTTCACGAAATGTAAGCGTGATCATCGCACTATTAAGAGAGTTGTGGCTGATTCAGAGCACAGACGGGTTCCTGCAGATAAAGGCACATTGAGGAAGATTTCTGCCAGATCCATGCATCGGATCAAGAGAGCAGCTGCTAAAATACCATTACATAGCAGCAAACAGATATTTGAAGCTGCTGGTGCCTCTGGAGTCCCACCGACATCAAGGTGTAGAGTCCTCCAGAGTCTTGCAACTGTGCATAAACCTTCTATTCGGCCACCACTAACCAATGCTCACAAGCAGAAACGGCTGCATTGGGCAGAAAAATACACGAAGATTCATTTTTAAACAGTCCTGTTTACTGATGAGTGCCATGCAACCCTGGATGGTCCAGATGGATGGAGTAGTGGATGGTTGGTGGACGGCCACCCTGTTCCAACAAGGCTGCGACATCAGCAAGGCGGTGGTGGAGTCATGTTTAGGGCCGGAATCATGGGAACAGAGCTGGTCGGCCCCTTTAGGGTCCCCGAAGGTGTAAAGATGACCTCTGCAAAGTATGTGGAGTTTATGACTGACCACTTTCTTCCCTGGTACAGAAGGAAGAACTATGCTTTCCGTAATAAAATCATCTTCATGCATGACAATGCACCATCTCATGCTGCAAAGAATACCTCTGCATCAATGGCTGCTCTGGGGATAAAAAGAGAGAAAGTTGTGGTGTGGCCTCCATCCTCCCCTGACCTCAAACCTATTGAGAATCTTTGGCGCATCCTCAATCAAAAGATCTATGAGGGTGGGTGGAAGTTTACATCCAAGCAGCAGCTCTAAGAGGCTATTCTGACATCTTGCAAACAAATTCAAGCAGAAACTCTCCAAAAACTCGCAAGTTCAATGGATGCAAGACTTGTGAAGCTGCTATCAAATAAGGGCTCCTATGTTAAAATGTAACGTGACCTGTTTAAATGTTTAAAAAGTTAAAATGTTGTTAAAAATTTGATTGAAATAGCTTTTGATTTCAGTAAATATCCTGCAAACACAACAAATGACAATTTTCAGTTCTTTACAACCTATAAAGTGTTTTGAAACTTACTGTGTGGAATAATATGGAACAGTGCATTGTAAGTTGTTTATGTTTAAAATAAATACTGTTATCATTAGGAGGTTTGTTCAATAAAATTTGAATTGTACTCTTAATAGTTGATAACATGAGAATTATGCTGACTGTTATTTACATCAATTATTTAGGTAAATGAGAAAAATATAATTTGCATAATATTTTGGAACACGGTGTATATGTTACCAAATAGTTGGCAAATATATTGTGTTTTTGTGCATTAAAAGTAAAAAAGTGTATTTTTTTTTAAATATAAGTTTGAAAATTCGCTGCGAGAGTACTATCTGACATAAAAAAAATTGCAGCACCCACCATTTTATTCACTAGGGTGTCTGCTTTAAAAAAATATATAATGATTGGGGGTTCAAAGTAATTTCCTAGCAAAAAATACAGATTTTTTTCATGTGAACATAAAGTGTCAGAAAAGGCTTGGTCTTCAGGTGGTTAGAAGAGTGAGTGACATAAACTTCTAAATCAGCGCTGAGCAAACTATTGGCGCTATATAAATCCTGTATAATAATAATAAAAATGCTGGGCATAAAATGCCCCCACCCCCCAAAATGACCCCTTTTTGGAAAGTAGGCACCCCCTATCTACTGTATTTGCTGAGAGGTATGCTGAGTCAATAGAAGAATGTATACTTTTTACCACAAGTTTTTGGAAATTTACTAAAAAATAGTTATTTTTTGGCAGTCTAGCCAAGCACAGGACCCCAAAATTCAATAAGCACCTTCAGGCTTTTAAATGGCTTTATTTCCTCATTACACTTCTACCTATTACAGTTTCGGAGGCCCTGAAATGCCAGGATAGCTTTCTTTCCGAAAAGGGGTCATTTGGGGGTGTTTGTACTATCCTGGTATTTTAGCACCTCAAGAAATGTGATGGGCAGTCAGAAAGTAAAAGCTGCGTAAATTCCATTATCTATACCATAGTTTGTAGATGCTACAACGTTTACACAAAGCAATCAATATACACTTATTGGGATTTCTTTTACCAAAAACATGTAGCAGAATATATTTTAGCCTAAATTTATGACACCATTTTAGTTTTTTGGACATTTTTTATGACAGAAATGAGAAAATACCCTTTTATTTCAAAATTTCAGTCTTTTTTTTCTATAGCGCAAAAGATAAAAAAGCGCACAGGTGATCAAATACCACCGAAAGAAAGCTCTATTTGTGTGAAAAAAGGACGTAAGTTTCATTCATGTACCGTATTGCATGACCGTGCAATTGTCAGTTAAACAAGTGTAGCGCTGTATAGCAAAACATTGGCGTAAATTGCAGTATCTATACCATAGTTTGTAGACGCTATAACTTTCACACAAAGCAATAACTATACACTTATTGGGATTTTTTCCAAAGTCATGTAACAGAATATATTTTGGCTTAAATTTATGACTAACTTTGAGTTTACTATATATTTTTTATAGCCAAAGTAAAAAATAATATTTTTTTCAAAATTTTCGGTCTTTTTTTGTTTACAGTGCAAAAAATAAAAAGTGCACAGGTGATCAAATACCACCGAAAGAAAGCTCTATTTATGTGAAAAAAAGGACATAAAGTTTTTTTGAGTACAGCATTTCATGACCGTGCAATTACCAATTGAAATAGTGTAATGCCAAATAGCAAAAAAAGGTCTGGTCAGGAAGAAGGGGTAAATCTTCCGGAGGGCAAGAGGTTAATGGACGCAGAGACAGCAACAAAAACTGACAGGTGTTCTAATCCCTCTCCACTTTATCCAAAGTTAGAAAAAATGTTTTGCCCATAGTTATACTTTAAGTTTCTGCAATCAATGCATAGAAAGTCATAATAATATTGTCTGACATGGTAATGTAACACCCTGCCGTAATACTGTTTGCAGGATGTTAAATGGTCACAAGATGGCAGTGTCCTGCAGATCAGTTATACAGGCTCTGTTGAAAAGCTTTGTGGGATTCGTAAGCTGATTTTAGGACTTCACTGTTTGATGGGGAGTTAATAAACTAAATTTCCCAGAGAAGCTGGCAGATGAGTGGAGGCAAATACATACAGAAGCTCAGGAACTCGAGGACAGGAAGTGGACAGAGAGAGCTGGAGAGCAGGTGTAAAGAGAAAACTGTGTGGGATGCCAGAGGTCCAAGTTGGGCCAGACTGCAGAGAGTGTAGGAGAGAGGAGGAATTGCTGACTGCTGACATTGCTGGCAAGCCTGGCGGACAACCCTGCGAGCAGTCAAGCTGGAGCACTGCTGTCCAGAGCGATCTCTAAAGGAGGAACTTGAGGAAACGGGGGCTCTCATCTACAGAGAGACCATTCACCACCTGGCTGATGCCACTGATCGGGTGAGAGAATGCCATACTCAAGCCATCTAAGTTGCACTTTTTGCTTCCCTTCCAGTTTGCCCCATTCTGCCCAATTTTTCTTTCTGCCAAACTTTGCACCTCACCCTGTGTGGGTCAAAAATAGGTACCATTCAAACTCAATATCATTTAAAGGGACAGCTCCCTATCTTTGTGTTCACCCTCTATTAAGGAAGTTTTACTTTTGCCTCAAGGAAGATTTGAATACTTTTGAGTGCCAACTAGGGCCCCATCGAGTGCATCGAAGATCTGACACTGCAGTTAAAGGGGCATTGGCCTTATTAACTGAAGAGCTCTTTTTTTTCTCAGAATTAGACTCAGCCATCCATTACTGAGAGCCCAAAGTGAGTTAACTTCTCTGATTGGTAGTTTTTTTGACCCACTAGTGAAGAAACATCTCAGGACTGAGGCAATCATTTAAATTCTGAATTTTAGGACCTCTAAAACTGATTGAGATTGTGCTATGTTGTAACCCTTACTTGAAGTTACTAGAGTGACAGCTGTTTTCTTATGCACATATTTTCCTGTTGCTTTACTGTGCTTACATTTGATCTCAATACAACCAAAATTTAATTTCACTCTAAACCGTGTGTAAGTCTATTTTACGGTTGCAGCTGGAGGATTCTTCTGGCCAGAGGTTTAAAGTGATGTCAGCAAGGTTGAGCTTCCAGAGTGGGGTCAAGAAAGAAAGGGAACCTGAAAATTGCTCAGTGGCCCTTGAGGGGGTAGGGCTACACTAATAAAATAGTGTGTAGTGGCAATATAGCCTCTCATATAGTAGCTACAAGGCACACCAGTCTACAATAAATAGCCTACAGTAATTTGTTCTCTTTATCATAGGTCTACAGTTTAGACAGGCATTTCCCCATGGTCCCACTAGGTGTTGTTGCCCAGTTGCCTTGGACACGCTTGGTACTTTACAGCAGCCCTGTCAGGACCTGGATCACCTGCTGGTGGCACTGTGCTTCCCAGAGTAGAAAGTTGTAGTTCCAGTGTGCAGCAGCAAGTGCTTCCTAGCAGTCTCTAGTAATCGGTTTTCACCAGATGCTGGCTGCTGGATGTGTATTTAGTCTCTCTTCTGCTAATACACTTCATATCAGTGTTTTGCTTTGTTTCCTGACAGATACTGAGTGCTGTTTATTCTGCTCCTGCTCCTGATCTTGCTCTTGCCCTGCATCATGTATCCTGCTGCCTTTTGTCTGCTGCCTTTATACCTGATCGCAGTCCATCTTTGCAAATATTGTGCCTAGTTAGTTTGTAGTTAGGCTTCCTGTTGCTTAGTTAGGCAATTTGGTTATATGGTTGTGGTTTACTTGTAGTTTTATGTTTGCCGGGTGCTAGGATTTGGATGTCTTTTGTTTTACGATTAATACATCTATTATACTATTATACATAGTCTGGTCTCTAGTTTCCTTGTGTAGCCATGCAGATCTGGTCATCTCAGCTGTTGATTCCTGACAAGCCCTTTATTAGTTAAGCCCACCCCATGTTGTTGGGCAGTCTTCCTGACTGTCCAAGTTGTTAAATGAGTATATAAGGTCAGGTAGGTGCCGCATAGCCAGTCAGTCATAGGAAAAACTAGTTTTCGGTCAGGAAATATGCAGCCGTCTGTGTATTTCCTATGCTTCCCCCTGGGAGGTAAGATGAGGGCATGTCCCATGCTACAGATGCCTAGAATCTACCTCTCTATGCTAAAGGGAAGGGCTCGCTCAGTGTACTGCCCATTCTGTAAGCAATTATTTGTAACCAAATTATATTTACATTACCAGGCTGCTGGACCTTCATATGTGTAGTAGCTGAATTTACTATGTCAAAAAGTAAATGAGCGAGCGCAGATATATATAAGCGTATTGATAAGGTAGCTGCTAGCACCACAGGACATAGGTAACGGTCCCAATAGAAGTATATACATGGATAAAGTGCAGCGCTATAAATATATATGTAATAAAACTGTCAATTCATATAAATATCTGTGCAAAATACTCAAAGTGCTATTCAGTGCAATATGTGCAAAAAGTGAATACATAAATGTCCGTATATATCTCTCCAATTTCATTGGTAAAGAAAATAAGCAGGAATAGTCCTCAGATTAAAACATAATATATCCATGTGAACAAAGTGCAGATGTGAGCAAATCCTTTGAGGGAATCCACCACCTCTGAAAATTAGAAATTAGATGTATACAAGCATTGGTTACATTGGTTACAACCTGCACCCGGATATGACAGATTGTAACCAATGCTTGTATACATCTAATTTCTGGTGAGTGTACACCCATCAGAGGTGGTAGATTCCCTCCAAGGATATGCGCGCATCTGCACTTTGTTCACATGGATATATTATGTTTTAATCTGAGGACTATTTCTGCTTATATTCTTTACTGATGAAATTGGATGGATATATATGGACATTTATTTATTCACTTTTTGCACATATTGCACTAAATAGCTGTTTGAGTATTTTGCACAGATATTTATATGAATTGCCAGTTTGATTATATATATATTTATAGTGGTGCACTTTATGAAATTATTACGTACCTTGTATGTTGAACTGTTCAGTAGCGCAACAAAAAAGATATGCAGCAGTCTGGACATTGAGTTATTCCTGACCAAAGTGAACTTCTCCTGGGACCTTTTCTTTCCTACCTACTTTGTGATGTGCAGTCTCTTTGCTGAGTGAGCAGGGCTGATAATCCTGGTTAAGCCAGGCTTAGTTGTCTTTAGCCAGTAAGGGCTATCCCAGAAGCAGAATGGGGGACACAGACCAGAGGCATCGCCCACTGCTCGGTTGTAGAGGGTTAAAAAATGCTTCCACGCTACACAACATTCAAATGTGAGAAGACATGAGACACTGGGGTATAGCTATCACAGATATAATATTACAGGATTGAGCGTGGCCCACATGAGCTCTAACATGTACACGGCTTCAGTTCCAGAACATACCTCAATACCTATGGTACCAGTAAATCTGAAATTGCTGACTATTGGGGATTGAGGCTACCATGGGCTTCCTGGGAATCCTGCGTGGTTGAGAGTCGTGAACCTATCAAATTCATGTGGGAATTCACTGAGCTGAATTCTTTGTACCACAAAGCATTTGATGGCTTTTGCCATTATTAGAGATGAGCGAATTATTCAAAAATTCGATTCGGCTGATTCGCCGAATTTGCGGGAGAAATTCGATTCGATGCAAATTTATTCGCCGCGAATTTAACTTATTAAAAGGGTTTCTAGGCTTCAGAGAGCCTTTATATTAGTGCAGAACACTGTACCTTTAATTTAAATGCCCTTGGAGTCTGCTGGGGAAGAGAAATAATACTGTCAGTCAGTATGACATGCAGATGTCTGCCGTCGATCTTAGAATCACCACACACTTCACTCATTTGGGCAGTCACGGGGCACGACGAAGAAGAAGAAGAAGAAGAATGAAAAGAAGAAGAAGAAGAATGAAAAGAAGAAGAAGAAGAATGAAAAGAAGAATGAAAAGAAGAAGAAGAAGAATGAAAAGAAGAATGAGAAGAAGAATGAAAAGAAGAATGAAAAGAAGAATGAGAAGAATGAAAAGAAGAATGAGAAGAATGAAAAGAAGAAGAACAAGAATGAAAAGAAGAATGAGAAGAAGAATGAAAAGAAGAATGAAAAGAAGAATGAAAAGAAGAATGAGAAGAATGAAAAGAAGAAGAAGAAGAATGAAAAGAAGAAGAAGAAGAATGAAAAGAACAATGAAGAGAAGCAGAAGAAGAATGAAAAGAAGAAGAAGAAGAAGAATGAAAAGAAGAATGAAAAGAAGAGGAAGAAGAATGAAAAGAAGAAGAAGAATGAAAAGAAGAATGAAAAGAAGAAGAAGAATGAAAAGAAGAAGAATGAAAAGAAGAAGAAGAAGAATGAAAAGAAGAATGAAAAGAAGAAGAATGAAAAGAAGAAGAAGAAGAAGAATGAAAAGAAGAATGAAAAGAAGAAGAAGAAGAATGAAAAGAAGAAGAGGAATGAAAAGAAGAAGAATGAAAAGAAGAAGAATGAAAAGAAGAATGAGAAGAAGAATGAAAAGAAGAATGAGAAGAAGAATGAAAAGAAGAATGAAAAGAAGAAGAAGAAGAATGAAAATAAGAAGAAGAAGAATGAAAAGAAGAATGAAAAGAAGAAGAAGAAGAAGAATGAAAAGAAGAAGAATGAAAAGAAGAATGAAAAGAAGAAGAAGAAGAATGAAAAGAAGAATGAAAAGAAGAAGAAGAAGAATGAAAAGAAGAAGAATGAAAAGAAGAATGAAAAGAAGAAGAAGAAGAATGAAAAGAAGAAGAAGAAGAATGAAAAGAAGAATGAAAAGAAGAATAAGAAGAATGAAAAGAAGAAGAACAAGAATGAAAAGAAGAATGAGAAGAAGAATGAAAAGAAGAATGAAAAGAAGAATGAAAAGAAGAATGAGAAGAATGAAAAGAAGAAGAAGAAGAATGAAAAGAAGAAGAAGAAGAATGAAAAGAACAATGAAGAGAAGCAGAAGAAGAATGAAAAGAAGTAGAAGAAGAATGAAAAGAAGAATGAAAAGAAGAGGAAGAAGAATGAAAAGAAGAAGAAGAATGAAAAGAAGAATGAAAAGAAGAAGAAGAATGAAAAGAAGAAGAATGAAAAGAAGAAGAAGAAGAATGAAAAGAAGAATGAAAAGAAGAAGAATGAAAAGAAGAAGAAGAAGAAGAATGAAAAGAAGAATGAAAAGAAGAAGAAGAAGAATGAAAAGAAGAAGAAGAATGAAAAGAAGAAGAATGAAAAGAAGAAGAAGAAGAATGAAAAGAAGAATGAGAAGAAGAATGAAAAGAAGAATGAGAAGAAGAATGAAAAGAAGAATGAAAAGAAGAAGAAGAAGAATGAAAAGAAGAAGAAGAAGAATGAAAAGAAGAATGAAAAGAAGAAGAAGAAGAAGAATGAAAAGAAGAAGAATGAAAAGAAGAATGAAAAGAAGAAGAAGAAGAATGAAAAGAAGAATGAAAAGAAGAAGAAGAAGAATGAAAAGAAGAAGAATGAAAAGAAGAATGAAAAGAAGAAGAAGAAGAATGAAAAGAAGAAGAAGAAGAATGAAAAGAAGAATGAAAAGAAGAATAAGAAGAATGAAAAGAAGAAGAAGAAGAATGAAAAGAAGAATGAAAAGAAGAAGAAGAAGAATGAAAAGAAGAAGAATGAAAAGAAGAATGAAAAGAAGAAGAAGAATGAAAAGAAGAATGAAAAGAAGAAGAAGAAGAATGAAAAGAAGAAGAAGAAGAATGAAAAGAAGAAGAAGAATGAAAAGAAGAATGAAAAGAAGAAGAAGAAGAATGAAAAGAAGAAGAAGAAGAATGAAAAGAAGAATGAAAAGAAGAAGAAGAAGAAGAATGAAAAGAAGAAGAAGAATGAAAAGAAGAAGAATTCCAGTACAGCAAAAAGTGTATCTGCAGAGAGCTCCGCTATTTCTGACAGTTCTCTGACAGTTCCTTCACATTTACAGCGGTTGAAACATTGTATCTATTTATTTCCGAATAAAAACATCTGTATCCTAAATGGAAACAAATAGATACAATGTTTCAACCGCTGTAAATGAACTGTCAGAACTGTCAGAGAACTGTCAGAAATAGCGGAGCTCTCTGCAGTGACACTTTTGCCGGCTGATCGGGGAAAATTCGATTCGTGCATCCGAAGTTTGGTAAAATTCGGATTCGATGCGAATCGAATTTTTCCTAATATTCGAAACGAATTCCACTTCGCCAAGTTCGATTCGCTCATCTCTAGCCATTATGTCAGCTGGCTGATAAGGGTCAATAATGAGGGGTGGTATAATATATTTTGCTATGGCCTTTTTGTTACTTTGGGGTCCACAGTGTACAAATGTTGCTGACACAAACAAAGCTGCCCTCGACGCATTGTTGTGTGATACAGTGTGCATCGAAGCACCACATATTTTTCCCCCTATTTCTAAAGTTGATATTAAATGTAGTCAATCCCCTTTACTGAAATTGTCAGGCAGGCCTGAAGGGAGAGGCAGAGGATCTGTACATGGATATTATCTCTGTAGAGATAGTAGGAGGTGAGCAGGCTCTACAGGGTAAAGGTGTGGTCGGGCCATATCACCAAGAGGCATGTCTGCCTTTTCTCCCTACTCTAGATATACTTTAAATTATGTATTGACACAATGTAGTCACCTGAATCTCAGCTAACAAAGCATGACTTAAGTCACAATGTAATAATATTTGGTGACATTCTAATGAAGTCACTTAAATATTTAAAAAGATGAATATATCACACACATCAGAAGCTAAGAAAAACATTTGAGATTTGCTACAGTGGAGATAACAATATTACAGGATGGATCCCTTTCATAAGCTCTACAATGTACACGGCTTCCATTCCCGAACATTCCTTGACACGTACTTTTCTAACAAACCAGAAATGGCCTTAACTTATGAGTGTCTGACATATCCTATGGAGAAGTTTCGCTCTGCATTTTCCACAGGTAGGTAAAGTTATTATTTAATTAATAAATTATTTTTTAAAGACCACTAAAGAGTTCAGGATGTATTGTATATATTATGAGAAATGCAACATGAACTATTGATTTGCACAATGATCTTGTACAAGTATAGAATGAACAGAGGATTGAGTAATTTATATAGACAAACCAGGTAGAGACAAAACAGAATTGCTGCTGATCCATACTTCAGGAAAATTTATGGTTATTTTAACTTGCTATTGGAGCACAAGAATGTGCATAAGGAGGCTGTTTTCAAATGTTTTAAATGTCTTAAAAGGCCAATCAATGCAGCTATAGGTGGAAACCTGTTTCATTGACTCAGCCCCTTACATTTGTTGGAAACACCAACAATGAGATCTCCCTGTCTAAACTCCCAGCCTAGTTATGCCCTCCTGGAAGTATTGGCTGTTCCTGACCACCTTTGTTTGTTCAAAGTCCTCCTGTTACATTCTACATAACATAATAAAGATAATACTAAAAATCCAGCATGGGAGTATGGGAGATCTTTATAATGGACACACTAGGTGTGCAGACCTGGAAACTCAGTGCAGGGTGTGGGAGCCCCTCATAATCGGCACAGCAGGTATACAGAGTCATGACCTTAGCATTATGAATCAAAAAAAAAAAGAAACTGGAAGGTGGTTTAACTTTACAGTACCTAAAACAAATGAAATTTCAGCTCCAAACTCAGGCATTTTGCTACCTTTCAGGGGCCAGAGTTCGCTTTTAACTGGATTTTCTACATTCACCTACTGTATGAGCTTTGTGCATGCCAACATCCAGGAAAAATCTCTGAGAAATAAAGAGCTCTTGAGCATGGCTCAAGATGGCACTTGCTCACAGTCTGTCTCAGCCACATCGCTCTTTTCTCATGTGTAGCAGCCTACTTCTCTCGAGGATCAACACCACAGTGAGTACGATCCTCTTACTAAAGAATATCAAGACAGCAGCTTGAAGACTATTCTAAATGTAGCACTGCCCCTTGCGACAAGCTGGAATATATTATGGGTCCTGCGCTCAATAGATCCAACCCTAAGCAAACTCAATCCCTCTGGCACAACTGGTAATGAATAGCAAATACCCCGCCAAGAAATTTGCTGACACAGGGTTAAATGAAACAAGAACAATTTTATGGAGAATGAAATGCAGTGTAGAGGGGTGGGGTTCCCCTTTCAACTTCAAAACTTACTTTTCTTCTTTTATGCAATGCAGTAAATTTGGTCTGCCACTAGAGGGCTTCACAGCCAAGAGTCTCCGGATGGCAGAGTCGCACTTTAAGCAGAATACAACTGATATCAAACAAATAAACTTACTTATACTCTATCAATGAAATGTATTACCCACACCGGTGTATGATTCTGCTTCTGAGGGGCGTTAGCCAAAAATCACCTCAGAGTCAGAACAGAATGCAATAAAGAGGTACCTCTAATAAAGCTACTAAGCCAGATTCCCCCACTTCAGTCCTTGTAACGGTGGAGCTCTAGTTGGTGCACGTTTAGTCCTTACAATGAAGTAAATAGCAGCTCTAGGCTTCTTTGGAGTTTCAGCTGGTGTGGGTTACATCAGATTTCACTAGGTTTCTGGGCTGAGAGAATCCAATCTCAGTGTCTAGAGCAACACAAAGCACCCCAAGACCAGGGGCAGTCGCAGGATGCAATCTCCCAGTATGTGTCAGTCCCCGGGGCAGACAGTCTCAATTACACTGGTGGTGAGGGGCAAAGCAGGCAGGGGGATCTGTGGCTTGCACAGGGCCCCGGATGGGTGAGATCCCAGCAGTGGGGTGCGGATGTCCCAGTCTATATGCAAAGTGTAAATGGTGTGTCTTACTCTCTCCAGTGGGACAGCTCACCAGACTCTGAACACACAGCAGGGTCCCTCTATCCGCGCTGGGTGCTGTAGTGCCTCCTCCTCTGCTTGGACGGGCTCCACATGTCACTGTCTTTTCTCCAGCCTTGTGTCTCTCTGTTCTCCCGTTCACTTCCTGCTTCCTCCCCTCCCAGCGTTCTTTGCTGTGTAGTGGATGAGTCATGAACTTGGCAGAATGCCCAGGTTTTACAAATAGGAGAGAGAGAGAAAAGACTGACTGCTGATCATGTGATTCCTTCTGAATCCTCTTGTACAAGGAGCCTGCTACATAAATTTTAAATTGGGTTACACAAAACTGCCAAGAGTCTGACACAGGTGATAGCTGCACTATGCTCACGCACTGACATTTTGGAAACTAAGCGTGATGAACTTAACAGCAGGGGTGGACAACTCATGGGGTCCCTGGGCAATAGGGGATCATGGGGCCCCTGTGTCCTTGCCCAAACTCAAAAAAGCCTATGAAAAAGGTTCCAGGGGCATCTCATGGGGCCTCCTACTGACCCCGGGCCCTCGGGCAGTGCCCTAGTTTCCAAATGGTCAGTCTGCCCCTGCTTAACAGAGAACATGAAGCTTTGGCTGCTGCCTTTACCCAGCTGCAATCTCAGGCTGAGGACGTAGAAAACAGTAATCAGAGGAACAACCTAGAGATTAGGGGAGTTCCAGAATCTGTTCTGAGGTATCTACTTATGTCACAAGGCTTTTTAAATCTTTACTGTCTCAATATGGGCAGTGTACAGTGGGTTATCTAGACAGCATACAGTGGTTAGCATGGCAGAGGACAGGGGTCAACAGGACAGAGGACAGGGGTTAAAAGGGCTGGGTTTAAGGGTCAGCATGGAGGAAGACAGTGGCCAGCAGAGTTGAGGACAGTATCACTGCTGGCAGGACATTTAAGCCTTCCAAACTTTTCTAAAACCCTCATGATGCACTTACTTTCCTTTCAGATTATTGATGCCTGGCAAGCACATAATGTTGGGGCTCCTGCCAATACCTTTTATTCTCACCCTTAAAAACTTGTACGTAAGGTTAGACTAACTTTTTTGCATCCCAGTGATTTTAACTAATTCTAAGGGAGCATCTATACTTCCATGTGCCTGGTCAGATCACCATATTGTCCAGTTTCATGCGATTCAGATTGGTTTATCCTCTACTGCATTCTCCTGGAGATTAAAATAATCACTTCTTACTGATCCTGCTCTGGAAAAGGATATTGCTAAGGCAATTGATGACTATTTTCGCACTAATGATATTCCTGAGATGTCAATTGCATCCCTTTGGTTTGCTCATAAGGCAGTCATTAGTGAGTGTCTCATTCAATTAGCCTTATCTTGTAACATGTAGATCTGGGAAAAAATTATTCGCTTATGAACCAATTGAATGCCTTATATAAATCTCACTCTAATTCACATTTTCTGGCCTTATTACTACAGATCAATCAGAAAAGACTGGAATTAGATTCTTTACTCTCCCACAAAACTAAAAAAGCTTAATGCTGGTCAAAAGCTAAGCTCTTCCTCTCCAGTTACTCCTATATGGCTATGTTTGCCCGTAAACTGAACCAACTCTTGAAGCCCACTCATGTTTACAAACTTTGTAATGACTCTGGACAGCTGGTTTCTTTAACCCAAGACACTTTAAAAATGTTTGAAGATTTATATTCTAAGTTATTCTCCAGTTTCCCAGACAGTGATGTCCAGGTTAGATGGTATTCCATTTCTGTCCCTTTCCTCATCCCAGCAGGATATTTTGAATACGTCTTCTCTATTATTAAATCACTTGAATGCAATTCTGTTCCAGGACTGGATGGGTATTCCACACAATATTATAAGCAGTTTGCAGCTCTGTTGGTGCCTTGTCTTATTTGTCAATTTAATCATATTCTACAAGGTAGACAATTCCCTGAGGAGATGCTGTTAGCCAACATGTCCTTGATTCCCAATTCTTCAAAAGACCATACTCTACCACATAATTACAGGCTAATTTGGGTCATTAACAATTATCTTAAAATCTTCAGCAGACTGTTGGCTGACCGCCTTTCCTTGGTGATCCCTACTTTATTCTCCCTGCATGAGTTGGGATTTATTCCCAGTCATCAAATTAAGGATAACATCCATCTGGTCACTAAATTATACAAAATGCAAACATATGTTCACATAAGGTTTTACTGTTGAGCTGAGACATCCATAAAGCATTTGACAGTGTTCTCTTGCAGTATTTAGAATTTCTGCTACCGCATTATGACTTTAAGGAAGAGTTTATTAATGGCTTTAGAGCCTTATATAACTCTCCATGTACCAGAATTAACCTCCCAGATTGCAATTCTGACCTTTTTTGAGGTGGGTAGGGCTGCCCTCTATCTCCCCTTTTGTTTGTACTAGCCATACAGTGTTGTAGTCAGTATTCTCTCTAAATTACCCCCCAAGTCTGTCTAGGATTTGGAATATGCTCAAGCTCTGGATTACCTATCCCATTTAATTTTTGGGCCAAGTAACAGCAGTCAAAATGAATACTTCCCTAAACTTCAATATTTATTTAGGGCTCTCCCTATTTATCTAACAAAATTGTACTTGGACTCTTTTCAGGAAAAGATTAATAAATTTATATAGGCCAATTCCCATCCCCATTTTGATAAATCCACCTTATATTGCTTTTAGCATAGAGATGGCTTGGGAATCCCCTGCATTTGGCTCTATTATGTATTTGCATGTTTCTCCCAGTTGGACTAATGGAACATCCTTGACTCCAGAGTTCCACGTGTATGTTTTGAAAGGGAGTCCATTTTGCCTTTTTTGTTTGATGAGCCTATTATGGTCTACTTCTATTTCAGTGCAAGACACTACCCCACGTAATAATACAGTTGCTCAATCCCTTAGACTATGCAGCTCTATAAAAAAAATTACATTTGGCCTCATCTTTGCTACCTCAGACTTCGTTTTTGGGTAACCCTGCCTTTACCTATGGACTCTCTAGGCTCTTGGACTTCTCTTGGTGGATATCTTGAAACCTAATTTTTTGGTCTGACTTCAATTCCAGTCAATTCCACCTTTGCTTCCCCATCATTATATTTAAAAATTTGCAAGAACACCCCTAGAGGCAAAGGCCTCTTTTTCCTCAGAAAAAGTTTCACATATGACTAAATGGGAGGTGGATAGTGGTACTTCATTCTCTCCAGAGGACTGGAAGGAATGTTTGACCAACCTTCAAAAGTGTACTCAGTATCTTAGTGTTCGAGAAACAGCCATGAAGCTGTTGATTAAGGGGTATCTAACCCCCAGTCAAACTACATACTATCTACCCTACTGTACCCCCTGCATGTTTTTGTGGCAGTTCTCTCCCTGGGATACTCCCGAACATCTTTTGGTCCTGTGACAAGGCATAATATGTTTTGGAGGAAAAAACAATCCTTTTCATCTACCCTAATAGGTAGCCCTGTCTCATTGACAATGGCACATTGCCTACTGTTGCCCCACTCCCAGGAGTCACCCATGTTCAAGAAAAACTTACCCACACAATCTGTGTCACAGTTCAATTGGTTATTGAACTCCACTGGAAGACATACCCTTGTCACAGGTCAAATCCAGAGTTGATGTCATTATGCTTATGGTGAAATTATATCACATCCTAGATAACTCAAAAGCACAATTTGAACATAAGTGGGACCCTTGGAAAGATCATAAACACTTTTTTTTTTTTTTTTTAAAACGCTGTTCCCCCCTTTCTTTTAGGTTTCTCATTGCCAGTAGACACTGTTAGCCACCCAATATCCTTGTCTTGCATAACATCTTTGTATCTAGATTATTCTGGGTTCTATATTTTAAATTATATTGACATTCCATTACTCTTGTTACTTTCTTATTATCACATGTCAAACCTGATATATATTGTGCCTTCTTTTGTATTAAGCATAACATATGCGTCATCATGAGTATTGTTTACCTTTATTTGCTCTGTTTTTGTATATTCTGTTATTGGATATGCTGGTACTATTGTATTGTTTTGCAATCTTTAATAAAAGATAGTAAACAAAAAAAATGCCTATTCCTTGCTTAATTTATACTGACAGTGCAGCACACTTTTGATAATGTGTTACAGCTGATGCACATATGATGTTAATAAGATTTAAAGTGATATTAAACTAAAAATAAAAAAGTAATATACTGCAGCTTACCGATCATTAGATGTGGTGGCTGTATTAATTTTCTTTTTTTTTAGGCTTTTTTCTCTTTTGTTTTCCCCTCGTGATCTGGCCAAAACATCTTCTGTATTATACAGACACTATTCTGGATAAAGAAGCAAAGGGGCAGATTTGGACAGCAGCACTGTCAGTGTTGGAAGTACTAGCAAAGTTAACTACACTAACAAATTGAAGCTGAACTCCAGCTAACACTTTATACTCAGTTACAACAAAAAGATTTTTCCTTTTGGGATAAAGGAATTATATAAATTTAAAAAAGCGGATCATGTTAAGTGTAGT
The DNA here is from genome assembly GCF_062004578.1 of Staurois parvus. NCBI lineage: Eukaryota > Metazoa > Chordata > Amphibia > Anura > Ranidae > Staurois > Staurois parvus. The sequence goes on from NW_028318996.1 coordinate 1,572,949, forward strand.
GATACCCCCGCAGGAGCTGCTTAAGTTTGTTCTCTCTGTTACTCTGCTTCTCAACCCCAAGAATTGTCTCAGCCCCAACTGACACACATGGCAATAGTGTAAGTGCAAGGACCAATGAAAAGCACACACTTTAAAATAAAACACAGAGATCGGCTTTACTGTAAGACTTCTATGGAAGGTAATAAACAATAACAACAGGTACTGTATATGTTAGGTGAATCAAGAGAACAGCAAAATACTGAGACTAAAAGCAATATAGCTCACTTTTACACTCAGGCTGCTTTCAGGGGTTTCCAACCATGAATAACCCCAAGAGCAGAGGAAACACTTAAATGGCAACCTCAAAGTTGGTTTAACTCCTCTACATTAATTTGGTTCTATGATGTCCAAGCAGGAGGAGAGCAGAGGAATGACTCTACCTTCTAACCCCCGACACCACAAGCCCAATAGGCAAACACTGTGCCCAACTGATTCTTAATAGCTACTTTCCAAGGTAAAGCTATTCCCTCACACAGCATGCAATATAGAGGCCTGAATACGCATGCGCGTGCCTGTATGGCACCTGTAACTTCAGTCTCTTGGTAACAGGATGAATCTTGGGGTCTTCAGCTAGCCACTTTCATTGGTGCACTTAAAATCCTATGGTAAAGTATAATTGTAATCCTGTGGCAGTATGTGTATAGCAAAGAAAATACTGTATCGGTTTAGCAGGGCCATCTACACAACCCAGTGCCTGGTGAGTATGGGCGAAGTGTAATGTCTCTGTCTGTGTGCAGTGTTCCTGTCATCTACCAGTGGGCAAAATTCCTCTCACCAAATCCTGTGACTAAGGCCCAAATGATCGCCCTGGAAATGACAGGCTCCTCTGGTCACCTCATGATGAGCGCTTCACACTGTCAGTATAGGCACTGTACTGTAGGCCCACCTCTCTCAGTTTGGATGTTCCCCTGACTGATGCAGATAGCGAAACACACAGTGAACTGACCCTGAGCACATCTTTGCTCGGTCCCCCCTCTCCCTTGCCACATGCAAACCTTTTTTTCCCTTCAGGAAAAAAACAAGATGGAGACTTTCCTTCTGCTTTCACTAAGCATGCTGGTCTCTGTATTTCCATCGCTCATATCAGCCTATCAGGCCATTTCTGTTCAAGACTGCATATTCCACAATGCTTTGCAGCTGCACCTCCTGCTTGAGAAAGTCCCTGCCATTGGCTCCTTTAAATTCTCTCTCTCTATTACAGTCTGGAGAGGAGAATGGAGGGGCTGAAATCCCTCACTGCCTTGTCTGTGTCCAGTGCAAATGTCAGGTTTCACAGGAGATGCAAGTCAGCAGGTTACAGCAGGCTCAGATAGGATTCATTTCCTCTGCTACATAAGCACCCATGCCAGTGTTAAATCCCTGTCTCATCCCACTTTTCTGTGGAAAAACAACACACTTACTTGCTGGATTACCAGCTGAGAATAGAAGAAAGAAAGCCTAAAAAGGGAAATTAATGCAGCCATCGCACTCAAGAAATAATAAGCAGCAATATAATAAATGTTTGCTTTTTGGTTTAATGCGTCTTTAAAGTGGTTGTAAAGTCAGTTTTTGTTTAAATTAAAAAAACTGGAATATTTACCTTCGCTGGGCAACATGCACAGAGCAGCCCCTTACCTCCTCTTCTGGAGTCCTCCACCAATCATATCAACTCCTCCTCTTCTCTGAGTGCCCCCTCAGCAAGCCGTGTGCTCAGGATGCACCTGTGCAGCTGCGCTCCCTAGCCAGGCTGTGTGGGTCCATAGGCAAACACTGCATAGCTCAGCAGTGTCTCCAGCTCTTTCCTTCCTGAATATGACTGATAGCAGCAGGACCCAATGGCTCTCACTGTTCTCAGAGTAGCCTGTGAATCCAGGTAGAGAGAGCAGCTTTGCTGCAGATGAGCACAGCACTGGATGGAGAGAGGTCTCAGGTGAGTATTTAGGGGTGGATGGCGGGAGACAAGTAGTGTGGAGTTTTTTACCTAAATGCATAGAATGCTTTAAGGTAAAACACCTCTTGACTTTAGAACCACTTTAATGTACAGTTAGGCAGCAGAGTGTGCCGTGCATGTCGGAATTGCGCATATTCTGATGGAACATAGTTGTGCTGTAACTGTCTTGAATTCAAATTGCATGTGTGTAGAGACTATAACACAGCTCTCCTTGAAGGTTTTCTTTTTTTAAATCTTTTGCTGCAGGTGACTTTAAAGGAGATGTGTTAATTGACATCAGCATTGGTCCCATCATTCACCATCTCTATTCGGCCCAGGAATGTTTCAGAGATATCATCCTTCTCAAGCCTACTGACCACTGTATTGTAGAAGTGAAAAAATGGACGGGTAAACGAACCGGAGCATTTGATTGGTCACATACCTGTACAGTTGGTACAGAGATGGCAGAAAACAGGTGAAGTATCTGCCAGCTTTTTGTCAGAGTTAAGCTGAATGCCTGGCATAATGTGTCAGCAGTGCTGGGAGGTGGACCAGACATAATTTTTAGAAAATGTTTGTATTATATTCTTAAAACCTGGAATTTGCCATTTTAGCTTCTAAAAAAAAGATTTTTAGTTCATGTGTTAATATTTTAAGAAAATAAACAGGTGTTCATAATACTATAATACTTCACTCTGATGGTTTAAATGCCAACTTCATATGTAAGACAAATGCTTAAAGAATAATTTTTGGCACAAAGCATGTTATTCCCAGCAAAAGAATAAAGTGGAGGGGAGAAAAGGGGGAAGAAAGAGAGGAGAGTGGAGAGGGAGACAATGGAGAATGGGAGAGGACAAGAAAGAAAGAGAGCGGGGGTATGTAAAAGAAGAGGAAAGAGGAGAGAAGAAAATTGGAAGAGAAAAAAAGGAAGGCAGAGAAGGGGAGAAGAAGAGCATACAGGAGTAGAGGACAAGCAAACAAGAGGGGGAGGTGAAGAGGAGAGGGGAACAGAGAGGAGAACAAAGAGTAATAAGGTGAGTAGAAAATAATAAATAAATTAATTCAGTATCAAAAAATAAATTAATAATGCACAAAAAAATACCCTGTGTAGGATCTAAAAGAGTCCAAAAAAGTCACACTTTCACCCTTGAAAGTAAATTATATTATCTTTTATAAAAACCTCCTGATCCGGCGGCGTGACGTCAAGGCATGCGAGGGCTCCTCCTAGACGCGTTTCGTGTAAACACACCCCTACAGTAGACGTGTGTTTACACGAAACACATCTAGGAGGAGCCCTCGCATGCCTTGACGTCACGCCGCCGGATCAGGAGGTCTGGCGACCATCTTTTGATTTCCACTGGTCAGTGTTTTTAGGTGCTTTTTATCATTATCTGCAAGCAGCTTTCTACCACTACTCACAGTCCATACCATGTGTGTATATTCTGCTTTATTTGATTTAATAAATCTTTATTAACATTACTACACTATGAGCACCTTCACTCTCTATACCTGGCACTGAGCCTCCATACCTCAGCCCCAGCATTTCAGGCATCTGTGCAGACTTGAGGAGTAGTATGTTATGACCAGACCGGTAACTTTACGCCATTGAGTGACCACCAGAGGATTGCATTACCAGGCAGTACCCACGCAGGACCCCGGCTACATGTGATCTTGATATGCGCATTAAGATTGCGCTTCTGGTGAGTAGGCAATCTATCTATTCCTCGACATCAGGACACTGGATCATATCGGCACTGATTGAAGTTACCGTTAATCTTGGGACTATTCACTTCACCTGATATTGCTGTACTGGACATTTACTGTTATTCATTTATTTAATCTGCTGAAAGACAGGTTTAGCCTGTTCATTACTTTTGTAGCGCTGCACTCCTCACTGTAACAGCAATGTTTTGCACTGTTGTGAATGTGTTACATTCATGACAGCTGTGATTACTAGTGATCTGTGATTGGCTACAGGGTACAGTGGCTGGCCCAGGTACCATGCGATAGCTGTGGGCCACAGCTGTTTTGAATTAATTCATTCATAACAGTTTTATTGAGATTGTGATCATGTGATTGCATAGAGATCACATGCTCTCACGGCCACCAAATGCAGAAGGGTACTGGGATCCGCAATCTACTGTGTCCTGTGGACACAGTGGTTGTGGGAGCAACACGCTGCATGCCCCAGGGGGTGAACTAATGAGCATGTGCTATGCAATGTACAGGTATGTCCCTTAGCCTGTAGCTGCTGCCCACTTGCAGTTCATATACTGCAACTAGTTAATTTAGAGAATGCATTAAAGTAAAAAAGCCTTTAAAACCACTTTGAATGAGTTTTTATTATTTATTTATTTATTTAAATCTTTAATTATTCTAGTTTCACACAAAAAAATCGAAATGCCCAACATGGCAACAATTCTATTCATGCTTTCTCCAGTTTTATGTATTTTTTCTATGAATAGCCATCTAAAGCCTTAAAATGTTAGCAGCATGTCATCTGCTGAGACCTAATATACTCAATGCCCCACAGAATATGAGTTGAAAGTTTTATGTGACTTGAGATGTGTTTCTGCCTTTCAGTGTGCAATGTGAGGACAAGGAAATTGGACTCAGGGACGCCATTACCCATGTTGTAAAATTTGATCTTGACCAGGAAAATCTCACCGGCTTAGTGGTGCTTCCACAAGCTGACTGCCTTGTGCTCACCTCTATTCTGGAAACCATCAGCAAAGACCTTGAAGATTTTGAGAGAAACTTCAGGAGATTTTCAAAGCTTCTAAAACCTGGCGGACACTTGTTGTATTATGGATTATTAAATAGCACTTTCTATATGGTTGGCGGAGACAAGTTCCATGTTGTCAAGTATAATGAAAGCAACTTGAGAAGTATACTCAGTAATGAGGGGTTTATCATCAGCCATTTGGAGGTTTCCCAAAGAATGGCGGAGAGTGATCTATGTGATTTTGACTCAACTGTGTTCTGCATAGCTTGTAAAGAATAGACATATTAGGCTGTGTTCACACCACTGTGTTGAAGGATATGTTCACTCTTGTAAAAAAAATTAAATAAATGCACATCCTTTTGCAGGTAAAAAAAATGCACATGCATTATTTTTTTTAGTAGGAGCCTGCAATGCATTGCACCCATGATCAGCAGATCGAGGATGCAATGCAAGGTTCCTGCAGACTGTCAGTGTTAAGCTGTCTCATATGGGTGGGCAGTTACATAATGGCAGGAAGCATCAATGAACTACCTAGAGCTCTCATCAGCACCCCAGTAGTTCATTGAGAACTACAGCTGTCACAACGGGGGATCAGGGGGGATGGGGTGCGAGGGCTGCATTACCAGTAGCATTTTACTTGTTATACCCTGAATATGGGTGTAACATGTAACACGTGAACTTATCCTTTAAAGAGCCAATAGATTTTGCAATTTTCTTTCCTTCCACCAGAGAAAATTGCTTGCTTCCCCCATCAATACTGACTGTATCCCTCCAGCAGTGCTATTGTGTTCTGCCAGTGAGGAGCCTTCCTCACCAGCAAAACACAAAGATGACTGCTGGTGGCTATAGCCACCAGCAGCAATCACATGAAAAAATTGATTGATTGACTTCCGTACAACCAGCCTGCCCATAGATGGATCTAGTTCTGTCCAGTCCCTGCTGAACCAGCTAAGATTCGATCAATCTATGGCCGGCGTTTGAAAAAGCACATGAATTTTAATCAAAAAGCATAATGTGATTTTAATGCAATTTTAATGCATTGTGTTAAAATATAATGCAAGGCAAAGCTTGGGTTACATGTATTTTGCATAAATATTCTTCCTTTGAAATTTGACATGTGACTTGCAAAAATGTACTAATTAAAATGCATATTGAATTTTAAGTGCGTTTTACATGTGTTGCCTTTGACTATATTGTAAAGTGCATTTTTACCAAAAAAAGATGCAGAAAGCTGAAGTTTTCAAAAACGTAGAGTAGTTTCCTCTAACACTGATGTAAACAGCTTCATACGGTAGATTACAATGGTAACTCGAGTTATCATGTGCTTTGATCCAGCATTGTATAGTAGATAAAAACAACAGTGTGAATAGGTCCTTAGGTAGCAAACAGAATTCAGAAATAAAATTTTGCATACTGCCTATGTACTGGTTGCAGTGTGGAGGAAGTTCTGTGGATATAGTGAGGACTGTGATGTGAAGGGGGGCTGTGATATGAAGGGCGGGAGGGGGGGGTGTTATGTGAAGGGGGAAGCTGTGGTATAATGAGGGGTCTGTGATGTGAAGCCATAATCCATAAGCCATAATCATCACAATTATGACAAATCACAGCTTGAACTATCTTGCTTTGCATGTAATGAGCCTATCTCATATATTAGTTTCACCTTTTAAGATGCATTACTGAAATAAATGAACTTTTGCACGACATTCTAATTTTTCGAGTTTCACCTGTAAATGTAGCCTCTTTAAATCCAAGGTGGCTGCCCAGATCTCGTGCTATTTCCAATTCGACACAGGATTTCCCAAGATGGCCATCGGGATCCCAGTGCAGAGGACAAGTCAGTGCTCTGCAAGGTTCCCCTAATATCAAAGGTATGTAACAGTCAAGTGATTGCTGTGATGTTTGGCATCTAACCCAGAAGGGGGTGAGTGATCTGTAGATCACTGCCTCACAATCTATGCTGTCACCCACCAGAGCCAATTTACTGCCCATCGGGTGCAGCTGTGGACAGTGCTGGGAAACAGTCATTTAGCACCCAGGGAATACATGCCAAACTGCGCCCCTTAAGATATATGCGCGTTATGTGTCAGCAAAAATCTCCTCCCCCTCCCAAAAGAAATTGAACAATCTGCATGCTTAACCCCTAGGCAAAAATTCTCCCACCTCCCAGTACATATCTGAATCCCTGCTGAAATATCCTTCCTAGCCCAAATCTTTGCCTCCCCATCCCCCTGCCCAGCTAAAATCCTCTCTCTCCTCAAATCTCCCAGCACAAATTCCACTCCCCCCCAAAATAAAATCACCCCTCCTTGCACAAATCTTCTACCACTAAAATTTCTCCTCTGAGCAAAAATCCTATCCTCCCCGCCCTCCCAGCACAAATCCACCCTCCCCCCTAATGCCCTCTCCTAGCCCGAATCCTCCCCCTTACCAAATTTCCCACCTTGCACAAATACCCCCCCTAAAAAATTCCATTCCTAGCACAAATCCCCTCCTCCCTCTACTATATCACCTCATCTAGCACCCCCCCCCCCCACTATTCCCTTCCTAGAACAATTATTTATCCCTGCCACACCCCAAATTCCTGCTCCCAACACAAATCCCCTCCCCCCAATCTCCTTGTTGTGTCCCCACACCTCACATGATACCACAGTGCCCAGGGCAGCCACCCTTCTTGCCCACCCCTTGTCCCAGCCCTGGCTGCAGCTGCACACACCAACCTCCTCCAACTTGTGTTTAAAGGATGCTAAGATGCAAAACACAGGTGCCTTAGAGTCTTGAGAAGGGGAGGAGAAGTCTAAAAAAGTAGTGGTTGGTTCATCCGACTGGGGTGGAATGATGGAAGATGTTTAAACTATTGGATGCTGTAGTCACTCATCCCAGCAGTGACTTACAATCAGTATTTTTTTCATTACATTATTATTATTATTATTATTATACAGTATTTATAAAGCGCCAATAGTTCGCTCAGCGCTGTACATTACAAAGGGGGACAGAACATGTGACAGAACAATACCAATACAATGCAAAACATGAGGGGATCAAGGGCCCTGCTCTTTCGAGCTTACAATCTAGGATTATACTAGAAAGAGTTGTGACACTTCATTACATACAGTACAGCCTCCTAAAACTTGAACAAGGGCACAGACCGACCCCTGAAACATGTTAATATATTGTTCTTTAAAACAAACTTGTAGTGTGGTGTATTTATTCCTTTGGTCCCTAGGTGGGAATGGATGCTGTTGTCAAGAGTACTATTAGTGGATGACATATCTGGAGGTGATCAAACAATAGCTTCTGAGAAAAACTGGGGAAAAAGTAGGACATAGCAATAAAAAATTGTATGTAATTCCTAAGAGGAAACAAGCTGAAAGAAAGAGGAGAACATGCACAGTGTAGGGAAAAAAGGTATAAAACACATAACTGGCTCAAAGGGGTTCCTTTCACCATGAGGAGATTTTCCCTGATTTCCTATTGTGTCTCCGGGAAAGGAAGCAAAGGGAAATCTCCCCTGTAGGATATCGCAGATAAAAACTTGAAAAGGTCTTTAAACCATTCCACACTTTATGCAAAAAAAATGACTTTAGATGTGCTTTCACGTTGAATTCAAGGCATGGTATATTTTATACATAGTTACATTGTTAGAGCCTGGACCATCGCCGTAGATAATTGTCCTCCTGGGGGGCGAGGTTTAATTCTCTCAAATTGCAAGAGTGACACAAGATGTTGCCCTATAATTGCTGATCTGACCTAGTGACCAAAAGTAGAGTAAGGTGGGCTGGACTTAAGCAGCACTTCAAGCGCCGGCATGGGCATATTATTTGCAGTCAATGCACAGTGCACATGGACCAGCTGTAGTGCAGATCACCCCACCTGTCAATTTTATTTTTCTGACTCTGGCATTGTTGCTGAGGGTTACCAACTCCTTAGAACATTTTTTACTGACAAAACATGAAAATTTAGTATGGAGCATATTTTTACTGACAACCTCAACTAGGTCAGAAACTCATATTTGAAAATGAAAATGATCAATATTTAAACAATATGAACAAAAAATACAATAGCCAAAACAGAGAAACTACCTTGCTTTATTGAAAAGTCAAATAGGCATCATAACAAAGATGGAGCATGACTAAATGGTTAACTGGGTGCTTTACACTCATTTTTGAGAACTGGTGTCCAGTCTGCCATTTTTATCCCATCTTTGTGGCACAGGTTATCACATTTGGGACCTATTAGAAGTTAGCGAGCCTGCAATGGGATACCTAAAAAAGGCAACAGTGACGCGCGTAGTGCACCACACTGATGTAGGGATATTAGTCCCACTGCATAAACCACTCCTAAACAAAGACAATGACTGAGGACTGCAAAATGCGTCACAGCAAGCTGAAATATGGGGGTGACAGTGACAAAGGAAAAAATACCTTAGCACTGTGGTGTCAGTGGGAGGAAAAATGTCAGAGGAAAGGGGGGGAAAAGAGAAAGGGAGAAGGCATTGGGGGAAAGAGCAAAGTAAGGGGGAGAAAGAATAAGGGATGGAAGAGAGAGAAGGAAGCTATGTGCCAGAATATCACTTCTACTGCTGCATTTTCATAATAAAAACACAAATTTGGTGCAATTTAAAATAAATAGTGAGCCAGTAGATAAATTACTCTCTGACCACAAATCAGTTCTGACAACAATCCATCCAAGTCCTGGCTGGACAAGAATATGCACTCCCCACACTAAATCAAGCGGCAACAACATTCTGGAGACATAATAAACTGCAGTCAATCTGAAACAGTAACCAGGAGACAAGCCAAGATGAAAATAGAAGCAGTCCAGAGTAATTTTAGACAAAAAATGCTGTTTTGAAAAAAAATATGCTAGCAGCTTTTTACCTCCTGAGGTCCATATTCCTTCACATCAACTTTCTCAACTCCAGCTTCTGGATCATGGAAGCGTGCTGTTTTTTGGTGTACTAATGAGCCATTCAGTGGAATGGTCACACTGTTGTCCACACCCGACCTAAATGGATCACTTGGTTGAAATCTGGCTCAGAGCACTGACACACTGAGGGGATTTACTAAAATTGGAGCATGCAAAATATGGAGCTGTTCTGCATAGAAAACAATCAACTTCCAGGTTTTATTGTGAAAGCTTAACTGAACAAGCTGAAATTAGAAGCTGATTGGCTACCATGCACAGCTGCACAAGATTTTGCACTCTCCAGTTTTAGTAAATCAACCCCACTGCCTAAAAAGTAGTTTCTGAAACTTGACCATAGACTCATTGAAAAATTGTATGTGTGTGCCTATACCTGTCTTGCAGTGAGCCTTTGCTCAGAACTATGGGCACCCTTCTGGTTCTAATATGTACTAAGCTTCTCTTACAGGTGCACAAAGACAGACATAACCCACCAGTAATGTCCATTATTAGTTGGGTAGACTCCCTTTTCTCCAGATTGGGAGAGTATATAGATATCTATCTACAGCCATACAGTAAAGGATCATCTTATCTAAAGGATAGTAGAGATTTAATCAACCCACTTAAGCAGGTGAGAGTGGACACACATAGTCTGTTGGTCACTATTGATATAGAATCACTCTACACTAATATTAAATAATCAGTTGCATTGGAGGAGGTTGCTTGGGCTTTAGATCAGCAATCTGACTTGAAAATGGCTCAAAAGAATTTCATTTTAGAGGGGTTAAAGATGGCCATGAGTAACAGTTTCTCTTGGTAAAAACATCAATATTATAACCAGATCAAACGTGTAGCTATGGGGGCCAAGTATGCCCCCAGTGTAGCATATATATTTTTCAACAAATGGGAACAGGAAGAGATACACAACTGGGAGTGGCCTCAATTAATGTTGTTCAAGAGATATATATAGATGACATTTTGATGGCATGGCAAGGCATGGAGGCCAAATTAGAGGATTTTATAAAACACATAAATCAGAATAAATATGGTATAAGGTATGCAACATCCAAAAAGAGAGCACCAATTTCCTGGATTTTGCCATTTTCAAAAACCAAGGTACTTTGAGCACTGGAACATATTTTAAAGAAACTGATATGGGTACATTCATGTCAGTACCTGCCATCACCCCAAATGGAAAAAAAAGGCATTCTGAAAGGACAGTTTATGAGAATACAGAGCAATTGTGACCCATATACTGATTATGTAGCACAGATAGATGCCTTTATTAAAAGATTTGTAAGGAAGGGATATTCAAAGGACAAGCTAGAAAGTATTAGAAGAATGATTGAGAATATGAATAGAGAGACTTTGTGAAAAGCAAGAAGAAAGGAAAGTAAATAATTTGATACGGCTTTTATCACAGGTTTCAACCATTAGTATAAAGAATTGGAGAAGAAAGACATTGGCCCATTTTATGAAGGGACCCTACCTTGGATAAGATATTACAAAGGAAACCTAACTTTATATATAGAAGGGCTCCTGGTTTAAGAAATAGGATTGCACATAATATTCCTGACACCCCCCCCCCCCCCCCCCAAAAACAATAATGGTAACTTCTCTAGATATAAGGTGTTTTTGCAAATGTGGAAAATGTGTACATTGCAAAACGGCACAAAAGAGAGAAAGGAACAAAGACAATACTCTATAAAGAAACATATTACATGCAACAGTACACATGTTACATATGTGTTGAAGTTTCCTTGCAGCCTCCAACATGTGGGCTGCACAACATCAAGACTTAAAAGGGACACAATGAATCCTGTTGGATTTATGAATTGGAGACACTCACCTCCAAAGGTTTAAATATTAACATAGACGATAGAAGATTGCTTCATAGCTAACTATCATTTGCTGCATAGTCCGTGGTATGCATTTCATTTTGCATAAAGTTGTTTTTAATCTACATGCTTGTTTTTTTAGCTTCATAGGGTTTTAATGAAGATTTAAGGTTAGATACCATTATTAATGGAGATCACACATGTCGGTCCATATGAGAATTTTTAGAGTTTTTTTGTTTCAATTATATCTTATTTGTCCACTAGATGGGATTGGGTGTTTTCTTTCATTACCTTTTAGAATAGGTATTGTGACAGACCCAACCGTGACCAGTGCTTTTGGAGGGGACTAGGGGCTAGCTTTCTACCCACTGATTATGGCCCATGAAGGAGACCAGGGATTTTGTCAGCTTTACCTGGTCAGAGCATGGAAAAGAGCTCAGTTAGTCTCTGATCCCATGGAGAGAGCAGATCAGTGTGAGGAACGCTGAAAGCGAGGTTGGGATTGATTATCTAAATAAAAACAATAAAGCTTCCCTTCTGGAGTGGATGGAAAGGTTTAATATTAATCTTGTACAGGTTAATGGTCAGAGGAAATATGGTGGCCCTCCTACAGACTGGGTTGGAGAAGCTCCACTTTGGACAGAAATATTTATCAACAATCTCCCTCAAGAAATCCAGGAAGATAAGTGAATTACACTTTTTCAGACTGCTGGAACATTGTATGAGCTTTGACTTATGATGATGTAGCACTACCCCCTCAGGAGCTGCTGAAGGTTTGGGTCCCCCTATAGTCCTGCATTGCCAGGCAACACACATTTTTCACAGACTTGCATTCCATAGACAGTAAACAGTCCTTGAGCTTGGTTTTTAAGTTTTATTAGGGGTACTGACCTTGGATGGGGTTGAGGGATTCATGGGATGCCTAAGGAACAGTAAACTGAGGACAACTTCCTGGCATCTACAGTATATATATATATATATATATATATATATAGAGCCATGGTCAAAAATATTGGCACCCCTGCATTTCTGTCAGATAATGCACCACATCGCCTGTTTCAATTACAAATGTTTAGGCATTCTCATATTTATTTCTTTTGTTTGTATTGGAATGACACAAAAAATTGGAGAAGCAAAAAGCCAAATCTGACACTTTCAATGCAAAACTCCCAAAATGGACTAGACAAAATGATTGACACCTTCCCAAAACTGTAAGAAATAATTGCATTCCAAGTTTGTGATACTCCTGTAATTTGTAATGAAACTCACCTTTATCAATTAACAGATCCTAATGTTCCTGTGTCCACTGTGTGCAACAATGTCAAGAATGTTGCACACAATCTGACAGTAATCCAGGGAGCTCCTATCTTCTTGTTGGAGCTGACAACGCTGCCTCTGCTGCACTGATATCTCAAACATTGTTGTCAGTAGAGATGAGCGAATCGAACATGACGAAGTGGAATTCGTTTAGAAGATTAGGAAAAATTCGATTCGCGCCGAATCCGAAAATTAGCAAACTTCGGATGCACGAATCGAATTTTCCCAAAAATGGCGGCGACATGTGTGGCGACGGAGCGGGGATCTCTGGGAAGGCGCGCAGACAAGGCGCGCTGACCCATAATGCATTCATTCATGACATGTGATCGCATTAGCCAATCAGCAGCCAGCCAGCCAGCACTGTGTAATGGTGGAGCTATAAATCGCGGCCATCTTAGATTTCTCCATTAGCCTCCGGTCATTCAAGAGAGACAGACCTGTCTGTATTAGGGACAGAGTTAGGGCCACAGAGACTTTAGGGCCACAGAATCGTTACTCAGGGACACAGAATCGTTACTCAGGGACACAGAATTGTTACTCAGGGACACAGAATTGTTACTCAGGGACACAGAATCGTTACTCAGGGACAGACACAGAATTGTTACTCAGGGACACAGAATTGTTACTCAGGGACACAGAATCGTTACTCAGGGACACAGAATCGTTACTCAGGGACACAGAATCGTTACTCAGGGACACAGAATTGTTACTGAGGGACACAGAATCGTTACTCAGGGACACAGAATCGTTACTCAGGGACACAGAATTGTTACTCAGGGACACAGAATCGTTACTCAGGGACACAGAATCGTTACTGAGGGACACAGAATCGTTACTCAGGGACACAGAATTGTTACTCAGGGACACAGAATCGTTACTCAGGGACACAGAATTGTTTCTCAGGGACACAGAATCATTACTCAGGGACACAGAATCGTTACTCAGGGACAGACACAGAATTGTTACTCAGGGACACAGAATCGTTACTCAGGGACACAGAATTGTTACTCAGGGACACAGAATCGTTACTCAGGGACACAGAATCGTTACTCAGGGACACAGAATTGTTACTCAGGGACACAGAATCGTTACTCATGGACACAGAATCGTTACTGAGGGACACAGAATCGTTACTGAGGGACACAGAATTGTTACTCAGGGACACAGAATTGTTACTCAGGGACACAGAATTGTTACTCAGGGACACAGAATCGTTACTCAGGGACAGACACAGAATTGTTACTCAGGGACACAGAATCGTTACTCAGGGACACAGAATTGTTACTCAGGGACACAGAATCGTTACTCAGGGACACAGAATTGTTACTCAGGGACACAGAATTGTTACTCAGGGACACAGAATCATTACTCAGGGACACAGAATTGTTACTCAGGGACACAGAATCGTTACTTTCTGCTTCACAACCACTATTGTACGTTCAAAGAGTTAAATCCTGTTTTATGTTTGGGGTGCTTATTGAATTAAAGAGTATGTCAGACAACACGCAGAGGAGTGGCAGAGGAGGCAATGTTTCAGGAGCGAGCAGACGTGGCAGCAGAGGAAGGGGTCGAGGCAGCACTAGTCGCAGCCAGAGGCCAGTGCTCCCGGTGTCATCCAGCGGTCGTGTCTCCACCGACAACCCTGCCGTCATCGATTGGTTGACTCGGTCGTCTTCCTCTTCCCAGGTCACCTCTGACACCTACAGCCAACGGTCGGTGGGTACGTCAGACACAACCGTTAGTTGGCATGGCCCGGGAGCAAGCCCACTGAAATCACGTGTCCTCTACCTGCCCCTGTCCTTTGGTGTTCCCTCACCAAGCGAAGTATCGCATGCTGTGGGCTCAGCCCCACTGTACAGTGAGGAAGAGCTAACAGAGGGCGGTCAGGAACGGGGGGAGACATCCGCCTCTTCAGCAGCCAGGCGAAGAATTACTGGCGAGGAGAGTGGCTCGGTAGCCGGTCTAGAGACAGGTCTGTCTCCTGACCCACACGCAGCCGAGGGGGCTAGTAGTGACGCGGAGACCCTAATTGATGATGATGAGGCTGATCGCACTTGGCAGCCTTGTCGTCATCAGGCTATTGCTTCCGCATCATCAGCAGAAGAGGGTGCCAGCTTGCCAGCGAGCAAAACAGTCGGTGGGTTGCCCAGGAGGCAGCAGGGTCGCAGCAGTGTCAGTGGAGGCAAACGGCCACGGAGTAGAGCACCAGCTCCACTGCAGCCTACCACCACGGCCAGTAGTGGTGCCGGTGTGCACGGAGGAAGTAGCAGTCAGCCAGTGAGGAGTAGCGGGGGCAAAGTTTCCTACTTGGCGGTGTGGCAATTTTTCGTCAAGCCGCCCGAGGAAGTAAACGTAGCCGTATGTCGACTATGTGGCCAGAAAGTCAAGCGTGGCCAGGGGGCCCATGTTGGGACTACAGCGTTGCGTCAGCATATGCAGCGTCGCCATTCGGTGGCCTGGGAAAACCGTGATAAAGATACGGCGGTTCTGCCTGCCCCAGCCCCCGCTCCATCACCTGCTCCGTTACTTGCTCTGTCACCCGACGTCAATCGCCCTCTATCAGCCAGTCAAGGCTCCAACACCTCTGCTGAGGGGAGTTGTCGCTCGTTGGCATCTTCCGCTCGTTCAGATGCTCCTTCTCCTGCTACTCCTCTTCACGGATTCCGTCAGCAGTCTTTCTTGGAATCCGTTTCCAAGAGACAACAGTTTGCGAGCACGCACCCGACGGTGCAGAAGCTGAACGTCCTCCTGTCCAAGTTGCTGGTGCTGCAGTCCCTCCCTTTCCAAGTGGTGGACTCAGCACCTTTCCGAGAAATGATGGCTTGTGCCGAGCCGCGGTGGAGAGTGCCAAGCCGGCATTTCTTCGCCAAAAAGGCAGTGCCAGCCCTGCATTCACATGTAGAAGAGATGGTGGGCCAGTCTTTGAGCATGTCGGTCTCTGCCAAAGTGCACGGCAGCGCCGACGTGTGGAGCTGTAACTACGGTCAGGGACAGTACATGTCATTTACGGCCCACTGGGTGAACGTGGTGCCGGCACAGCCGCACCAGCAACTTGGACAGGTCACGCCGCTTTTGCCTCCACGTTTGCACGTCCTTGGTCCAGCAAAGATGTCCGCCTCTACCACCTCTTCTTCCGCCGTGTCCTCAGCCGCCACCCCCGTGCCAAGTCCCATTACCCGACCGGCATATCACATGTGCAGGGCGCAACGGTGTCACGCTGTGCTGCACCTGGTATGCCTTGGCGAACGTAGTCACACAGGGGAGGAACTTCTGAGTGTAATGAACAGAGAAATCGACAGATGGCTGTCTCCGCGCAAACTGAAAATCGGAACCATGTTGACCGACAACGGAAAGAACATGGTGTCTGCTCTGCGTCAAGGAAGGTTGTGCCATGCGCCATGCATGGCTCACGTGTTCAATCTGGTTGTCAAGCGGTTCCTAAAATCCACCATCCCACTGCAAGACATCCTTAAAATGTCACGTAAACTTTGCATGCATTTCAGCCATTCCTACACCGCAAAGCACACCCTCCTTGAGCTGCAGCGGCAGAACGGAATTCCACAGCATCGCCTGATCTGCGACGTTGCAACAAGGTGGAATTCAACCCTACATATGTTAGACCGCCTTTACGAACAGCGAAAGGCCATCACCGATTTCCTGATGTTACAAGCGGATAAAGGTACTCCCCTGTGTAACTTATATGTCAGCCATTGGCAGCTCATGCGTGACACCTGCCGCTTGCTCAGGCCCTTTGAGGAGGCCACGCTATTCGTGAGTCGGCAGGACTATGGGATGAACGAAGTCATTCCTCTGTTGCACGTCCTGGAACAAATGCTGTTAACAATGGCTGGTCAGGGTGCGGTAGACGTGGCGCACAGATCTCAACGCCACATGACCCCTGTGGGGGCAGGACAGGAAGAAGAGGAGGAGGTAGAGGAGGACATTGGTGCTCAGGAATTATTGAGTGAAATGGGTGGTTTTTCCACTCAGCGGACAGGAGTGGAGGAGCAGGAGCATCTGGTAGAGGAAGAAGAGGAGGAGACAGAGGATCCAGACGCACCGTGGCAGTATGCTGTGGAGATGGAGGCAGGGAGTCCCTCGCATTCCTTGGCACAAATGGCCCATAGCATGCTCGGTTGCTTGCGTAGCGACAGCCGAATAATAACCATCAGACAGAGGGATGACTTTTGGCTGTCCACCTTGTTGGACCCTCGCTACCGTTCAAAAATGGTGGCCTTTTTCACACCTGCTGAGAGGGAGGCCAAAATAAAGTACTATAAAAACCACCTATGTAGTCAGTTGGTCTCTGCCTTTCTGCGCCAACGTCCATCCTCAGACACTGTGGGCCCTGTGCGCTCGCGTTCCGCTGCCATGGCAGCAGGGGAGGGGTGGGGTGGTAGGAGCAGTGGCAGCTCCACCAGCAGCGGCTGCCTCAGTCTGCAGTCGATGATGAGTAGCTTTCTTCACCAGCGCAGTGAGGAAACTACTAACCAGCCGCAGCAGCAGCAGCATCAGGTGGACCTGGAGCAGGACCTCAAACAACAGGCTCGGGCCTACTTGGACAGCACCCTGCCAACCGAGGTAGACAATCCCCTTGACTACTGGGCAACGAAACTTGACCTTTGGCCCCAACTAGCTGAATTTGCCCTTGAAAGGCTGTCATGCCCGGCCAGTAGCGTGGCATCGGAGCGCGTGTTTAGTGCGGCAGGAGGTATTGTAACTCCGCGGAGGACACGACTGTCCACCCAAAGTGTGGAGAGACTCACGTTTGTGAAAATGAATCAGGCGTGGATTAGTCTGGATTTCAAACCACCAGTTTCTGACACAACTGACTAAATCCGCCATGAATCATGCCCCAAACATGTTATTATTTTTAACATAGGCCTCTGTATGGCCTTCAATTTAAGCTGCTTACGCTTCGCCACTCTGCCATGGGCCCCTGTACCGCCTCCTCTTGCTGCTGCCAGGTCCAGAGTGTGTCATGGGTCCCTGTACGGCCTCCCATTGCTGCTGACTTCATTGCCAGACTCTGCCATGTGCCACTTTCAGGTCTCCTTACACTGTTGGTGGGTTCCATTTTGTGATAGGGTGCTGAATGGCCTTCCATTGCTACTGCCTCCACCGCCACCCTGCGCCATGTGCCTCTGTCGTCTGCTCACACTGCTGACGGCTTCCGCTTTTTATCCGAGGCCTGTGTTTGGCTTCCGAATACTGCTGCATCCACCGCCACCCTGCGCCATGTGTCTCTGTCGTCTGCTCACGCTGCTGACGGCTTCCGCTTTTTAACCTAGGCCTGTGTATGGCTTCAGAATAATGCTGCCTACACCGCCACCCTGCGCCATGTGCCTCTGTCGTCTGCTCATGCTGCTGCCAGGTCCATACTGATTCATGGCCCCCTGTACCGGCTCCTCATGAACGTGGTTCAGCGGGTTTGCATCACTTAACGGCAAATCATTGACAAACGCTGGGACGTTCAGTGTTGTGGGCATTAAGCCAGACACCAAAGGGCAGCACAGACCTGTTATTACTCGCTCAAGCATGGCTGAACAAAACCAGTCTCTACCACAAATTGGACCCAGACCTGCCCAGGGTCTCGTAAGTAGATTGCACGGAGGAGTAGAGTTCGTTATTGGAATTAACTGTGAGGGACTTTTAAACCTAGGCCTGTGTATGGCCTTCAATTGAAGCTGCTTCTGCTCCGCCACTCTGCCATTGGACTCTTGATAGTATTCGGAAGCCAAACACAGGCCTCGGTTAAAAAGCGGAAGCCGTCAGCAGCATGAGCAGACGACAGAGGCACATGGCGCAGGGTGGCGGTGGAGGCAGCAGCAATGGAAGGCCATACAGCACCCTATCACAAAATGGAACCCACCAACAGTGTAAGGAGACCTGAAAGTGGCACATGGCAGAGTCTGGCGATGAAGTCAGCAGCAATGGGAGGCCGTACAGGGACCCATGACACACTCTGGACCTGGCAGCAGCAAGAGGAGGCGGTACAGGGGCCCATGGCAGAGTGGCGAAGCGTAAGCAGCTTAAATTGAAGGCCATACAGAGGCCTATGTTAAAAAGTCCCCCCAGCAGCAGCGTGGGGAGACGACTATTAGTCGTCTCCCCACGCTGCTGCTGGGGGGACTTTTTAACATAGGCCTCTGTATGGCCTTCAATTTTAGCTGCTTACGCTCCACCACTCTGCCATGGGCCCTGTACCGCCTCCTCATGCTGCTGCCAGGCCCGTAATCTGCCATGGGCCCCCGTACCGACTCCTCATGCTGCTGCCAGGCCCGTAATCTGTCATGGGCCCCTGTACCGCCTCCTCATGCTGCTGCCAGGTCCAGAGTGTGTCATGGGTCCCTGTACGGCCTCCCATTGCTGCTGTCTCCATCGCCACACTCTGCCATGTGCCACTTTCAGGTCTCCTCACACTGCTGGTGGGTTCCATTTTGTCATAGGGTGCTGTATGGCCTCCCATTGCTGCTGCCAGGCCCGTAATCTGCCATGGGCCCCCGTACCGACTCCTCATGCTGCTGCCAGGCCCGTAATCTGTCATGGGCCCCTGTACCGCCTCCTCATGCTGCTGCCAGGTCCAGAGTGTGTCATGGGTCCCTGTACGGCCTCCCATTGCTGCTGTCTCCATCGCCACACTCTGCCATGTGCAAGTTTCAGGTCTCCTCACACTGCTGGTGGGTTCCATTTTGTCATAGGGTGCTGTATGGCCTCCCATTGCTGCTGCCTCCACCGCCACACTGTGGCCCCGTGACTGCCCAAATGAGTGAAGTGTGCGGTGATTCTAAGATCGACGGCACTCATCTGCATGTCATACTGACTGACAGTATTATTTCTCTTCCCCAGCAGACTCCAAGGGCATTTAAATTAAAGGTACAGTGTTCTGCACTAATATAAAGGCTCTCTGAAGCCTAGAAACACCCTTTTTTCACGTTAAATTCGCAGCGAATATATTCGCCTCGAATCGAATTTATTCCGTGAATTCGGCGAATCAGCCGAATTGAATTTTTGAATAATTCGCTCATCTCTAGTTACTACCTTTCATGCTAGCAGCTCCATTCACATAGATCTAGTGCTCGTTTTCTTTTATATATTTTAATCATGAGGATACAGCTGACTAACCTATGATTGCCATATAAGATTGCATATGTTAAATAGTGAAGAAAGAAGTTATTTCAGAACATCATCGTCAAGAAAGAAAGGTACATTATTTATATTCTATAAAATATTTATACCTCAAATAATAAAATGCTGTTTTATTTCCAGGTGGTTGGAGCTGACAATCATACGAAATACACGCATTAGGCAAATTTTGGGGATTATTTTGAGATGACTATGCGGATGCTTGGGACATTTGCATAGCAATTTTTTTTTTTTTGTTTACAAACGATTTTATTGAGTATAAGTAAACGATAAATAACAGCACATTTTCAAATATTAACAGCAAAAACAAGGCACTTTGGAAAAGTACAATTCAGAAAAAGATATCATAATAATGAAGAGAAGAAACAGAAGAAAAGTAGATTGCAAGTACATGAAATACGTTAATGATAAGAGAAATTGAATAATACGTCTGTCAACAGCATCTGTCAGTCATTGTTCACTGAAAACGTTATCAATCATGCAATAAATGTCTATAATCCCTCCATGACTCCCATTTTTTACCAAATAAGTGCATCTTATCCAGCAAAGTATAATGAATGCGTTCCATGAGCATTACAGCATCAATTCTGTGCAGGATGGAGGCCAAAGGTACAGCATTGGATCTCCAGTGTAAGGCAATAGACCATAAAGTGGCAATACAAATAGTATGTATCAATCTCATTATGGCATCAGGAACCCCTGGGATATGAGCCCCCAATAGGCAAGTCTGAATAGATAAGCATACTGGGGTACCCGCCAGTGAGGTGGCCACCTCGGATATCCTGCTCCAAATCAAAGATATGGACGGGCAATCCCAAAATATATGCACCAAAGTGCCTGTAAAACCACAGCCTCGAAAACATAGAGGGGACGTTTGTGGGTACAATCTATGTAGTCTTGATGGGGTATAATACCATCTAGTTAAAACCTTAAGGGCCGTTTCACGAACCGAAAGAGATCGAGAGCTTTTACAGATATTGTCCACCATGGAATCCCAATCCTCATCCGAAAAAGTGGTACCACTATCCTCCTCCCACCTCTGTCGGTACAACGGAGGCGTATGAAAAAGACAAAGTAAAGATTGGTGATAAAAATTGGAAATAAGACCCCTACCCC
Organism: Staurois parvus; assembly: GCF_062004578.1. Taxonomy (NCBI): domain Eukaryota; kingdom Metazoa; phylum Chordata; class Amphibia; order Anura; family Ranidae; genus Staurois; species Staurois parvus. Next base: position 1,593,941 of record NW_028318996.1, read on the forward strand.
TGGGAGAGTCACGGCTGGTACGTTCAAAAAAGGAAACCAGAGAAGACGGTGTAAGGCCAGAATGTGATTCAAAAAAGTGTCTAATCTGTCGGTAACGATGGTACTCGCGAAGGGGAATATCAAAAAGCGCGCGTAGCATATCAAAGGTAATGTAAGATCCTCCTCTTTGAAAATCAGATAATCTGATAAGAGATTGATCATACCACCAACGAAACAGTTGAGGAGAAGAAAAAGCTGGTGTAAAAGTTGGATCACCAAAAAATGAAATACCGGGGGGAATAGGAGAGACCAAATTTAATTTAAATTTGTATGTGGACCAAAGTGTCATTGAATGGGTCACTATGGAGTTATAAAAGGTAAGTGAACGTGGAGAGACCCTGGACCACAGGATGCTCGGTAAGTAGAATGGGCGTATGGACTGAGATTCAAATTTGACCCATGGGATCCGAGAGTTAATAGTTGCCCACTGTGATAGCTGCGCAAAACGAGCCGAAAGATAATATATCCAAAAATTGGGAAGACCGAGGCCTCCAGTCCATTGTGAGCGGTATAAAATTGCTGAGGCAAAACGTGCACGCTTATTACCCCAGATAAAATTATTAATGGTCCGCTGAAATTGGCTCAGAAACGTTTTTGAGACTGGAACTGGAAGTGCTCTAAAAAGATAAAGAAGTTTAGGCAAAATATTCATTTTAACAGCCGTGACTCTACCCAAGAAGGAAATAGGATAACCATGCCAAATCCTCAGTAGAGTAGTTAGACGTGATATACACGGTGGATAATTAGCAGCAAATATATCTGAATAACTGGGAGTGAGATTAATACCTAAATAGGATATCCGGTCTGTAGACCAGCGGAATGGAAAGGAACTGCGGAGAGATGCACTTAGGGAATCAGGAATATTAACCGGCATAACTACCGATTTGGTAAAATTAACAGTAAGACCTGACGTTATAGCAAAATCATTCAGTATGACACATAAATTAGGCAATGAAGTCAACGGGTTAGTAAGAAAAAGCATAACATCATCAGCATACATGCTCATTTTAAATTGTGAGACTAACAATGGGTAGCCTGAAATATCCGGGTGTGATCTGATCGCTACTGCCAAGGGTTCCAACACCAGTGCAAATAAAAGGGGTGAAAGGGGACAGCCCTGACGGGTACCTCTACCCAATGTGAAAAAGTCTGAATTGCAGCCAGGGAGCCGTATTCTTGTCTTCGGAGAGTCATATAAGGCGTGTATACCGGCTAAAAATTCGTTATTAAAGCCCATTTTTCGTAGCAAGGAAAACATATAGGGCCAAAGAACACTGTCAAAGGCCTTGTTTATATCCAGACTCATCAGCAAGACCTCTTTAGAATGTAAGTTAGCATCTTGAATAACGTTGAGCGTGAGGCGAATATTATCAGTGATAAATCTGTCTGGGATAAATCCAGATTGGTCCGGAGAGACCAAAGAGGAGATAATAGGGGCCAACCTGTCCGCCAAGATGCGGCTAAATATTTTCAGATCATTATTCATTACTGAGATTGGTCTATAATTTTGTGGTAAGCTGTGATCTTTCTGTGGTTTGGGTATTAAAGACATGTTAGCCAACAGCATCTCCTCCGGGAACCTACCCCCCTGCAAAACATCATTAAATATAGTTATCAGATAGGGAGCCAAAGTAGAGGCAAAATGTTTGTAATAACTAGCAGTGAACCCATCTGGACCTGGCGCAGTAGAGCTTTTCAGGGCGCTAATTGCACGAGTTATCTCCTCCAGAGTGCAAGGGGCATTAAGAGAAGCAACTTGAGAAGGTGTGAGAGCAGGGAGGGGTATAGAATCCAGCCACGAGGCTGCAGGTGAAACAGAGTCCGACCGTGGAGGGGCTAATAGGTTAGAATAAAAGTTTTCAAAAATGCCCAAAACCTCCTGAGGCAGAGATGAAATAGCACCCGAGTTAGTACGCAATTTATAAATATGTGGGGGGCGCATGGAGTGATTCAGTTTCCTTGCAAACATAGTGGAAGCCGAGTTGCTATGTAACAAAAACGAGGCTTTTGACCAGCGGAGAGCTTTTTCAGTTTTTTGGGATAGCAGAGTATTCAATTCTAAGCGCTTTTGAGATAGTAACTGTTTATTAAGAAGAGATGGGTTAGCAATATGACTTCGGTAATGTGCTTCCAACTCTCGGGTAAGAAGCAGAATTTGCTGCCATCGTTTTCTATTTCTGGATGAAGCCATAGAAATAAGGCGGCCTCGTAGGACCGCCTTATGGGCTACCCATAATGTGGCTGGAGAAATATCAGGAGTCGAATTAGATTGAAAATATTCCAAAATAGATGCAGCTACTTCATGGCGGGAGTCAACATCCGTAAGCATAGAATCATTGAGTCTCCATGAGAAGGGAGTGGGTGCAAGTCCCATACATGTGATAGACAAGGCTATAATATTGTGATCCGACCAAGGACTCAAGTGGATGTTCGCTATCCTAGAGTTTGCTAATAAAATAGGGGTGCAATAAATATAGTCTAATCTAGCATAAGAGTCATGTGGGTGAGAATAAAATGAATATTCTCTAGCTCCTACATTATGCGCCCTCCAGGCATCTACTAACTGGAAGGCCTCTAGTCTTTTAGTAAGTGATTTTGGGAAGGCGTGGGAAGAGTGCAAGAGTGAGCTACGGTCCAAAAGAGGATTTGCTACCAGGTTGAAATCACCACCCACCAATAGATGGGGTGACAAAAATCTATCAAGAACATCAAAAAATTTTGAGAAAAAGGTAGCTTGTGCCGAATTCGGTGCGTAAACATTTGCTATTGTAAGTTCTCGGCCTGAAAGGGTGCCCTTAAGAATAATAAACCTACTGTCTGGATCACGGTACACATGTTGAACCTCAAAGGGGATTGAATTATGCAGAAAAATGGCCACCCCTCTACTCTTGGAGGAGTGTAAAGTATAATACCCTTGTCTATAGGATTTGTGAAAATATGTCGGGTGTTTTGCGGCCGCAAAATGTGTTTCCTGCAATAAAATAATTTTAGCCCCTAATCGCCTATACTGGAGAAAGGATGTTTTGCGTTTGTTTGGCGAATTGAAACCCTGGACATTATGCGAGATACATTGAATTACCATAATATGCAAAAATTATTACCATCAGCAAAAAAATACACATTGACAAGACATATACTCGAATTATTTGGCTAGATGTAAGGACCTTCAAGTCCATAACAAATAGATTTACGGGTAGCATTACCAGTCTGGGGGACATCCAGACCCTAAAATGGGGGTCGTGACGTCCACACACCGGCATCAAGCCAACATCATGTACGAAATTTTTAAGGAAAAAAAAGACAAAAAACAGTAAAAGTGAAGCAATGATAGCTGCGACAATGAAAAGAGTAACTGAGAGACATGGATCAGGTATGCAATTAGCCGTACCTGAAAAAACAAAAAATTTCAACATCAAAGGGCCAATCGGGCCCAAACCCTGTCTCCATAACACATGAAAAACGGAGCCGTCACCCCACAAACGGGCGGTGATTCCTCCGGTCATGTCAGGAGGCTGGGTCCAAGAGTTGTGAGGCCATGAATCAGTGGGCGATATTCAGAGGGCCCGAAGACCCTTGTTAGACTTAAACACATCCAGTTATCAACGAGAGAGCATATATAGTCTATATAAACACAGAAACAGCTCAACAGCGTCCACAAAAACACATATATATATCCCCAAGGTGTAGGGGGTGCTGAAAAATAGACACCCCGTGAGTTGCCTCCTATCCCAATCAAGGGAAACCGCAGACCCGGATCATCGATGCAAGTAATAATAGGCAGGAAGGCATGGTCCCATCAGCCCAGTTCTTGTCGGGCCCTCCTCCTTTCCCTCCGTGGAGATGGAGTGTACCAGATAGGAGAGACACGAGGTGTAGGGGGGGGGACGCCGAGGCGATGGGGCATCCGCCAGGCCCAACTTGGTCAGGATCTCTCTGCCCTCAGGAAGGGATGTAGCAATATATGTGCTCCCATTATGTGGAACTATCAACTTAAAAGGGAAGCCCCATTTATAACGTATACGAGCTGAAAAAAGAGCCGTTGTAACCTCCTTCATTTTCCTGCGCTTCTCCAATGTAGCCGGAGAAACATCTGGAAAAATTTGTAAAACCGAGCCTTCAAAGGAGATCATTGGAGTGTTGCGAGCAGCTCTGAGTATGTCTTCTTTGGTCAGGAAATCCTTTAGACACAGAACAATGTCCCTAGGCGGTTTATCACCAGGGGGTTTAGGGCGCAGGGCTCTATGGATGCGGTCACAGGCGAAGGACCCGGGGCTGCGATCCGGAAGGAGTGATTTGAATAGCTTGGTAACGGTTTGTGAGAGATCAGATACAGATTCCGGAATTCCCCTGACTCGCAGATTATTTCTGCGGTTGCGATTATCAAGGTCTTCAACCTGTGCCTGCAATTGTAAAAAGGCCGTTTGTAGATGATCATGTTCTCTGGAAAGGTCCCCATAGGCTAGGCTAAGTTCATCATGTTTAGTTTCCAAGCGATCGGTTCTAGAGCCCAATGTGGCTATTTCTTGAGAGAGAACATTAGTGCTTTTGTGTAATTCTGATTGGAATTTGGCGGCCAATTTGGTGTACATGGTTTCCAAGCAAGATTCCAGGTCACCCTTTGTAAGTTGCTGTGCATCTTCACTGACCAGAGTTAATGAAGGAGCTGTGATATCCCGCATGGGTTCGGATAGGGATGCTCGTTCTGCGTCACCTAGAGACATGTTGCAAATCTCGTGTGTCTTAAGTAGATATGTAGTGAGGGACTTTTGAGCTTGTCCCTTCTTTTTTTTTGGTGGACGGCATACAGAGAGTCTCCCGGGGGTGATCAACTGGAAATTGGATGATAAAAGGAGATAATGACCCCAGGGGACCTATAACGCCCGAATCAGGTTTAGGGTTGTATTTACATAAACGCTGTCAAGCTTATCCGAAAAAACTTTATATTGTAAATATAGTTAGCAAGCTGTGAGGATGTAGAGTGGACATAGGCCGTGGTGCACCCCATTAATAGCTCCAGGATTTGGGAGGAACGGGGGGGCAAGTATAGGACAGAGGATCCCTCATGATGGCCTAAGAATCCTCCAGGGCAAATATAGTCAGCCCATGCACCCCTCCAGGGCAGTATATAGGCCTCAGTGGGTTTCAGGGCCCAGCAAAGGCCTCAATCACACAGGAACGGGGTCCCTGGAGTGGTGGGCGGGAGCCCCGTCTCCCGAGTCGTCAAAGGGGGATAGGATGGTCAGTATCTACCAGCCTCCTGCACTCACCGTGGCTCGGATGTGAGGGGGAGGAGGTCCGGTCCAGATGCAGTAGGCCGCAGCCTCAGGGAACGGCAATATGCTGCGCCGTCTCTTCCCCAGGTCTAGGGGATGCAGAGGATGTCACCGATGCCTCAGGAGGATCTGCTGCCGCCCGGATGGTAGCGGATGCAGACAGAAACCTCCGGAATCACGGACCATGCGGCCGCGCCAGGCCGCGCGCATCCACCACCACAGATGGCGGAGATATCCCCCCTGCATAGCAATTTTTTATGACTAGTCCTCTTAAAGGGTAACTCCACTTTCATGGGAATAAAATAGCAAATAATAAAAATGAATATAATATATAGATGTAGCTCCCTCTAATGTACATAGTTGTTGAGTGTAATTAGAGGCTTGCTAGAAGGTTGGGTTTAGACAGAGGGTTACTTCAAGTTAAGCTGGAAAGCTCTACAGGTCGGTCCTCTGGTACCTCCCCCTGCTCTAGAAGCTTAGTGAATCTTCTAGAAGTCAGTAGGCAGAGGTGAGGAGAGGCTGAGCTGCATATTTTTGGGAGTCTGATCAATCCCAGGCAGGAGGCTGGGCAGTGTGGCAGACCAGCCTATAAATAGGACTGATCCTGGCCAGCAAGGGGAATCGAGTGGAAGATAGAGGATTGAAGTGCTACTGTGTAGCCTGGGAGAGGGCCCCGGAGAAGGCGGAGTTCTCCCTCCTGGCTGCAGGTTGGAGAAAGGAGGAAAGCTGAGGGAGGGAGTTCCACTGCCTTGTAGTCCACTGGTGAAGGACAGCCTGTTAGCCTGGAAAAGAACCAGCCCAGCCTAAGGCCTGAAAGCAGTTCCGTCCATAGCTGCAGGACAAGGACAGTGTGAGTACCTCCAGGGCCTAGAAGAGAAGTCTGCTGGATGCAAGTTCTTAGAAAGTTTTCAGGGGATAGTTTAGTGCTTAGCCAGTCCATTGCCCTGGGATCAGATACTGTGACCAGGTGGGCTGGTATTTTGTTCACTAAGTGGACCCAGAGCTCCTATAAGCTGTCGCTTTGCTAGAGACTGTCATGGTTCTAGAGGGAACACAGTAAAAAGTGTGTCATTTTGCTATTTTTTAGTCGAGGAAAGTCCTCATTTTGCTATTCTTCTACCAAGTTAGGCATCTCATAACCCCATTACCCTATTCAAGATGAATTCCCTAATAAATACAAAAAACCAAGACCGTTCCTTGTGTCTGAAAAATGTGTGTTGCCTGACTGTGCAGGAAATAAGCAGGAGCCAAAACCAGCTGCTCTCAAGGGGGTAGCACTACATACAGTTGCGACACAAGCCATATTGTAATTGAATGTTATTAAAAATAATCTTTTCCTTTTAAATCTGCAATGCTGTAATTTTTCTGTAAATTGTAAATGCAATATGGCAACCATATGTGTACAGAATTTTCCCCCAGAAATGTAATTTGCTGTCTGTGTGATTGGCTCACTGATTATCCAAGAAATCTGTACCAAGGTAAAAGTCAGATTTTTGGCATCCTGTGCAACAAAAATTTAATTTTTAGTGAGTTACCCCCAAAGGGAAATCACGTCTAAAGGGGTGCAGACCCTGCCACTTTCCCAATTAGAACTCTGCAAGTGCAACAACTGTTTGATAATTATGAAATCACTTCCATACAGATTCACTTTGCAATGGACACAGACAAACAAACAGCTATTCCAAAAGATAGGAATGTGCAACAGAGTGTTAAAATCTTTGCAATGTAAATTGTTCACCCAAAGGTGAATGTTTTTTTTCAACAAAAGTGGAATTACTGTTTGAAGTGTATGTCAAGGCAAAATAAAAAGAAACCTATGGAATACATCTCTGCAATACATGTACATTCGCCATGATTTATACATTTAAACTAATGTTGGAGTCTAATTTAAATTGAACCAAAATAAGTTTGTTACATTGGAAGGAAGGAATATTTACAGTATATTCTATGTTATCTTTATGCCTTAATTAGAAAAATACTGTGTAATTCAATATACTCATAAACATATTTACGAAGCAGTCATGAGGATACAGCTGACTGAGCTATGAATGCCACATGAGTTTGCATATGTTAAATAGTGGAGGAAGAGGTTATTTCAGATCATCATCATTATCATCAAGAAAGAAGATAGATTATTTACAGTATATATTCATTAAACAGCACCACTCCAATTATTTAGAAAAGTAAATTACTTCCACCCTTGAAAGTTAATCAAAATATATCAAAGAAAACTTTTCTTTTTACAAAAATCCAATCTACATACAAAGTGTCCAATATAAAAATTAAAATGTCCCCAATGTTCTAAACAATCTCTTTCTTCTTTCAAAAATTATTCTCAATTCCGGAAGTCTGCAGTGATCATATACCTCAAAAAAAACAAAAACTCAAAATAGTGTTATATCCTTTATACAATAAAAATATACCCCACACTGTGCGCAAAAAACAAATGTATTTATTTTATTTTTTTGCGCACAGTGTGGGGTATATTTTTATTGTATAAAGGATCTAACACTATTTTGAGTTTTTGTTTTTTTTGAGGTATATGATCACTGCAGACTTCCGGAATTGAGAATAATTTTTGAAAGAAGAAAAAGAGTGTTTCACTGAGATTGTTTAGAACATTGGGGACATTTTAATTTTTATATTGGACACTTTGTATGTAGATTGGATTTTTGTAAAAAGAAAAGTTTTCTTTGATATATTTTTATTTACAGTATAGTCTATATTAACTTTATACCTCAATCAGGAAAATACTGGTTTAGCCAGTAGATGTGTAAGAAAGAGCTGATGACCATAGGAAATAAATGTATTAGGCAAATTATGCAGAATATTCTGTGATAGCTGTGCAAATGCTTGGGACATTTGCACAGTATTTTTTTATGAAAAGACCCCTTAAAGTGTATATCAAGGCAAAATAAAAAGAAACCTTTGCAGTACATCTCTGCAATACATGCATATTCCCCTATGCAGAAGAAAGCCTGTGGTATCCTGACTGGTAATGATTGTCACATGTACAGTAACCTAGGCATTGCATTCAGTTTCCATACATTGCAACAGCTGAACCAGGATAAGGCAATCTCATTTCATTAGGTCAGCAGACAAGGTGGCTAAGATGGGTTGGAAGTTAGGAGAGAATATAGTATTCGGGTTTGCAGGAATTTTGGTCCCCAGATACTGGATAGATCATGTGGCCTACTTAAAAGGGAAATTTGGATGCAATCTGACCACGACAGAGGCAGGGAGGGAGACATTCAATGCTTTTGATTTTCGGAGATTAACCCTAAAGTTAGAGAGCGAGCCATATTGTTTCAGCCTCAACTCCAATAATAAGGAGGGTAGAGAAGTGAGAGGTTCCAAGACATAAAAAAGAGGTCATCAGTGTAAGTCGCAACCTTATGAACCTAATTGCCAGTTTGCATCTCCTGAATGGAGCCAGCATGATAACAAAAAGGAGAGGTGATAAGGGAAATCCCTGTCTGGTTGTTAGGAATGGACTTGCCAGTAATGGTGGGACTCACCTGCCTTGTGGGCTGCAGTACCAGGGCTGGCCAGCGGGTGCTCCCAGCAATCAGAGACTCAACCCTGCAGCCAGCCAAACACCTGAAACTGCTTATGCAGGTGTATTTAAGTGATGGCCAGACCTGCAGTCCTTGCCTTGGTGTGTGGTTTTCCTGGGCCCTGTATCTTGTTCCTGCATCCCTGTTCCTGTCTCTGTCTGATTCGTTGCTGACCCTGCCTGATCCGGACCTCTGCTGACTTCTCCTGTTTTATCCCTGGCTTGTGACCCCGACCATTCTCTGCCTGACCCCCCTGTACCTACCTGCCCGATTGTTATTGACCCGGCCTGCCTGACGACGCTTGCATTGTATGTATTATCTGTGGGTGGTTTGGTTTGGTTCGTTTGCACTGTGTTATGTTTTAGTATTGCACTGCGTTATGTTTGTATTGTTAGTCTTTAATAAATTATATTGTTTATAACTTATCTGAAGCCTGCGTTTCCCTGCGTCAGTCACATACCTCTGGTCATACCCTGGAGCCCTGACATTACACCAAGGCCTATCCTGACCAGAAGTGGCTGCACAGGGAAGCCATCTTGGCTTGTTGCTGGGAAAGATGGATCTTGATGAGGTTGTGTATTTGTCGCTGCTGGTTTTTGATGACAGAGAATATGCTTATCAGGCTCTGAGGGAGTATACCCGGGATCAACTGCTAGAACGTATACGGATCGCACATGTTCTAGTAGATCAGGGCACAGAGTTCTCTGAGGTGCAACCTTTGATTCAGGTTTGTGTAGAGTTGGCTTCATCTGGTGCCCCTGAAAGCAGGAATGACTTTTTGCCGCCATTTAGTGCAGACCAGGTAGAGTCCCTGGTATGGTTATTTATTTATTTATTTATTTATCGAGTTTATATAGCGCCAAAGGGTTTGCTCAGCGCTGTACAATAGAGGGGGGGAAAATACATGAAACAGAACAGTAACATCAAACAGTACACAAGGGGTAAGAGGGCCCTACTCTTTCGAGCTTACAATCTAGGAGGGAGGGGGTAGAGGCACAGGAGGAAACGGCTGTGGGGGATGGAGGTGTAGGAGGAGGGAAGGGCAGCGACTGTTAGGTGAGGGTGGGGTAGGCTTCCCTGAAGAGGTGGGTTTTCAGGGAGCGCCTGAAGGTGAGGAGGGAAGGTGACAGTCTGATGGATTGGGGTAGTGAGTTCCAGAGGATGGGGGAGGACCTGGAGAAGTCTTGCAGTCGTGCGTGGGAGGAGGAGACCAGGGAGCAAGATAGAAGGAGGTCCTGTGAAGAGCGAAGGGTACGGGTAGGGTGGTACCTGGGAATCAGGTCAGTGAGGTAGTTAGGGGCAGTGTTGTGAATGGCCTTATAGGTCAGGGTGAGCAATTTGAATATAATGCGTTGGGCAATGGGGAGCCAGTGGAGGGAGAGGCAGAGGGGGGTGGCAGAGGTGGAGTGGCTGGTGAGGTGGATGAGTCTGGCCGCTGAGTTCAGGATGGTCTGAGCAGGGAGAGCCTGCACTGGGGTAGGCCGGTGAGGAGGGAGTTGCAGTAGTCGAGGCGTGAGATAATCAGGGAGTGTACGAGTAGTTTAGTGGTGTCTGGGGTAAGGAAGGAGCGTATCTTGGCGATGTTCCGGAGGTGGAGCCTGCATGTGTTTGTAAGTGATTTGATATGAGGTTGAAAGGGATGGTTTGAGTCCAGAATGACGCCAAGGACCTTGGCTTGCTGGGCGGGATTGATGGTGGTGTTGTTGGTAGTGATGGAAAGGAGGGGGGGGGGGACGCGGGCTGGGGGGAAGACGAGAAGCTCGGTTTTGGAGAGGTTGAGCTTGAGGAAATGGAGCGACATCCAGTCAGAGATGTCGTTTAGGAGGTGAGTGATGCGGGCGGAGAATGTGGGGGTGAGGTGAGGGGTGGATAGGTAGATTTGAGTATCATCAGCATAGAGGTGGTAAATGAAGCCGTGGGAGTGTATGAGTTTGCCAAGGGGGACCCCAACAGAGAGGGGGAGGGAAGAGGAGGTGGCATCGTTGTAAGAAACGCTGAAGGAGTGTTGGGATAGATAGGACGAGAACCAAGAGAGAGCGGTGTCTCTGATGCCAAGGGAGAGTAGTTTATTAAGGAGGAGGGGGTGGTCGACTGTGTCAAAGGCCGCGGAGAGGTCTAGGAGGAGGAGGACAGAGTAGTCGCCTTTGGGATGATGTGGATTGCTTCTTGGAGCATTATGCTGCATGTTCACCACAGGTATTAAGGGATTGTATAAACGCAGTGCAGTCTTTGGTCAGACAGGCTTTGTGTAAGCTCAGCTTTGTTCAACCCATACTGCAGACATGGACAGGTTTGTTGCACCCAGCCTCAGTCAGCTTACAAAAATCCAGTCCTGCTTCTAATCTATTTCCTCAAAGCTCTATTCCTGCATTCCCAACAGCACCACCAGTTACAGCCCAGTATACCCTGCTATCTACCGCATGTCAGTACCCTGTTCCCACTCGCTGCACCTATCCTGCCTTTAACCCTGTAAAGAAGCCCTCTGTAGCAACTGTTCCCTCCCCTGTTCCATCCTCCAGCTCTTCTCTGTCTCCAGCTGCTCCATTCGTTTGCAGACCTGCGTTTACTTGCAGTGCTCCAGTAGTTAAAACCAGAAAAAAGCGAAAATTCTTTCCAACCAGTACCATCCTGCCAGTATCCAAACCGGTGAGCCTGCCGTCTGAGAACCTGCCTTCCGTGGTTCAGCCTGGTGCCTCGGCACCCGCACTTCAGCCTGATGTCTGTACCCAGCCTGATGTCTGTACCCAGCCTGATGAACTGATCCAGCCTGATGATCCTATCATGCCTGATGACCCGGTACCCGCTGTCATGCCTGGTGACCTGATGCCCGCTGTCGAGCCAGACGATCCAATGCCTGATGACCCAGTGCCCGCTATCATGCCTGGTGACCCGATGCCCGCTGTCAAGCCAGACGATCCAGCGCCAGATGACCCGGTGCACGCTGTCGATCCAGACGATCCGGTACCTGATGACCCAGTGCCTGCTGTCATGCCTGGTGACCCGATGCCCGCTGTCGAGCCAGACGATCCAATGCCTGATGACCCAGTGCCCGCTGTCATGCCTGGTGACCCGATGCCCGCTGTGGAGCCAGACGATCCAGCGCCAGATGACCCGGTGCCTGCTGTCGAGCCAGACGATCCGGTACCTGATGACCCGGTGCCCGCTGTCGTGCCAATTGACTCAGAGCCCACTGTCGTGCCTGGTGACTCGGTGCCCACTGCCTTGCCAGATGACGCGGTGCCCGCTGGCGAGCCAAATGACCTGATGCCTGGTGACCCAGTGCCCGCTGTCATACCTGGTGACCCGATGCCCGCTGTCGAGCCAGACAATCCAATGCCTGATGACCCAGTGCCCGCGGTCATGCCTGGTGACCCGGTGCCTGCTGTCGAGCCAGACGATCCGGTACCTGATGACCCGGTGCCCGCTGTCGAGCCAAATGACCTGATGCCTGGTGACCCGATGCCCGCTGTCCAGCCAGACGATCCAATGTCTGACCCAGTGCCAGCGGTCATGCCAGTTGACTCGGAGCCCACTGTCATGCCTGGTGACTTGGTACCTGTCGCTCCGCCTGGGGGTCCGGCGCCCGCCGCTCCGCCTGGGGGCCCGAGACCTGTCGCTCCGCCTGGGGGTCCGGCGCCCGCTGCTCCGCCTGGGGGCCCGAGACCTGCTGCTCCGCCTGGGGGCCCGGCGCCCGCCACTCCGCCTGGGGGCCCGAGACCTCTCGCTTTGCCTGGGGGTCCGGCGCCCGCCGCTCCGCCTGGGGGCCCGAGACCTGTCGCTCCGCCTGGTGGCCCGGCGCCCACCGCTCCGCCAGGGGGCCTGAGACCTGTCGCTCCGCCTGGGGGCCCGAGACCTGTCGCTCCGCCTGGGGGTCCGGCGCCCGCCGCTCCGCCTGGGGGCCCGAGACCTGTCGCTCCGCCTGGTGGCCCGGCGCCCGCCGCTCCGTATGGGGGCCCGAGACCTGCTGCTCCGCCTGGGGGCCCGGCGCCCGCCACTCCGCCTGGGGGCCCGAGACCTCTCGCTTTGCCTGGGGGTCCGGCGCCCGCCGCTCCGCCTGGGGGCCCGAGACCTGTCGCTCCGCCTGGTGGCCCGGCGCCCACCGCTCCGCCTGGGAGCCCGAGACCTGTCGCTCCACCTGGGGGTCCGGTGTCCGCCGCTCCGCCTGGGGGCCCGAGACCTGTCGCTCCGCCTGGTGGCCCGGCGCCCACCGCTCCGCCTGGGGGCCCGAGACCTGTCGCTCCGCCTGGGGGCCCGAGACCTGTCGCTCCGCCTGGGGGTCCGAGACCTGTCGCTCCGCCTGGTGGCCCGGCGCCCGCCGCTCCGCCTGGGGGCCCGAGACCTGCCGCTCCGCCTGGGGGCCCGAGACCTGTCGCTCCGCCTGGTGGCCCGGCGCCCGCCGCTCCGCCTGGGGGCCCGAGACCTGCCGCTCCGCCTGGGGGTCCGGTGCCCGCCGCTCCGCCTGGGGGCCCGAAACCTGTCGCCCCGCCTGGGGGCCCGATGCCTGTCGCCCCGCCTGGAGGCCCGATGCCTGTCGCCCCGCCTGGGGGCCTGATGCCTGTCGCCCCGCCTGGGGGCCCGATGTCTGTCGCCCCGCCTGGTGGCCCGGTGCCTGTCGCCCCGCCTGGTGGCCCGGTGCCTGTCGCCCCGCCTGGTGGCCCGGTGCCTGCCGCTCCGCCTGGTGGCCCGGTGCCTGCCGCTCCGCCTGGTGGCCCGGTGCCTGCTGCTCCGCCTGGTGATCCGATGTGCATCTGCCCGGTGTCCAGCCCGATGTGCCTCTGCCCGGAGTCCAGCCCGATGTGCCTCTGCCCGGAGTCCAGCCCGATGTGCCTCTGCCCGGAGTCCAGCCCGATGTGCCTCTGCCCGGAGTCCAGCCCGGAGTCCAGCCCGATGTGCCTCTGCCCGGAGTCCAGCCCGATGTGCCTCTGCCCGGAGTCCAGCCCGATGTGCCTCTGCCCGGAGTCCAGCCCGGAGTCCATCCCGATGTGCCGCTGCCCGGAGTCCTGCCCGATGTGCCGCTGCCTGATGTGCCGCTGCCCGGAGTCCTGCCCGATGTGCCGCTGCCCGGAGTCCTGCCCGATGTGCCTCTGCCCGGTGTGCCGCTTCCCGGAGTCCTGCCCGGTGTGCCGCTGCCCGGAGTCCTGCCCGGTGTGCCGCTGCCCGGAGTCCTGCCCGATGTGCCAGTCTTTGATATCCCGCCAGTTACCAGACCCGGGCGGTGGAACATTTTGCCCAGCTAGGACTGTTTGGAGCGTCCTCAGGCCGCTCCTTGAGGGGGGGGGTACTGTTAGGAATGGACTTGCCAGTAATGGTGGGACTCACCTGCCTTGTGGGCTGCAGTACCAGGGCTGGCCAGCGGGTGCTCCCAGCAATCAGAGACTCAACCCTGCAGCCAGCCAAACACCTGAAACTGCTTATGCAGGTGTATTTAAGTGATGGCCAGACCTGCAGTCCTTGCCTTGGTGTGTGGTTTTCCTGGGCCCTGTATCTTGTTCCTGCATCCCTGTTCCTGTCTCTGTCTGATTCGTTGCTGACCCTGCCTGATCCGGACCTCTGCTGACTTCTCCTGTTTTATCCCTGGCTTGTGACCCCGACCATTCTCTGCCTGACCCCCCTGTACCTACCTGCCCGATTGTTATTGACCCGGCCTGCCTGACGACGCTTGCATTGTATGTATTATCTGTGGGTGGTTTGGTTTGGTTCGTTTGCACTGTGTTATGTTTTAGTATTGCACTGCGTTATGTTTGTATTGTTAGTCTTTAATAAATTATATTGTTTACAACTTATCTGAAGCCTGCATTTCCCTGCGTCAGTCACATACCTCTGGTCATACCCTGGAGCCCTGACACTGGTGTTGCTGGAGATTGTAACTGGATCAGAGTCAAATCCATTAACTCTGACAGTGGCAGAAGGGTTAGTACAGTATATAAAGCCAATACCCAGGACAAAACAGTGGCAGGCATGCCCACATATCTAAGGGTTTTGGTAAGAAAGGTCCAGTCTACTCTGTCAAATGCCTTTTCAGCATCTGTAGACAGGAGTAGAAGGGAGGTACAGGATTTCTGCACTTTGCCTATGATATTCAAGGTCCTGATAGTGTTGTTCCTGGCCTCTCTGGTTTGGATAAATCCCACCTGGTCCGGAGAGATAAGGCACTTGTCAGCACCTGTGGTGGTGAGCTCTTAATCCACAGCTTGGGGTTCCCCAGGGCGCGGAGTCTAAGCCCCAGCCTGCTTGTTCACCAGAGCCCCTGATGGTGGGGATGGACTTGGAGCAGGCTGGAACCAGGTCGCGGCCCCCAGGTACACCCAGATGTGGTAGAAGAGACCGCTAGCGGGAACAGGGTGCAATGGGAGTAGACTAGGAGATCCAGAAGACAAGCCAAAGTCGGGACAGGCGGAAGACAAGCAAGGTTAGGAACGAAGCTGGGGTCGGTACACAGGTGGACGATGTAGGAGAGAAGTCAGGGACAAAGCTGGGGTCGGTACACAGAAACACTAAACTGGATACTTGGAAGAACACTGGGGAGCACAGACAACAACCGTTGCTCAGGCAATGTGGGACAGACTGAGCAGGTCTTAAATAGACAGGCAGACAAGGAGGCGGGCCAGGAAGTGATGAAAGGGAAGAACATAAAACCCAGGGAATAGCAGACGACGCCCATAGGTGAGCAGAGAGAGACACACATGTGAAGGAAACACAACCAGCAAGGAGGTAAGACAAAGCAACAGGAGGCTGCAGGCTAACTTGTGACAGCACTGTAAAAGGGAGGTCATTCTTGTAGCAAGTATTTTGGTAAAAAGTTTCACATCGTAGTTCGAGAGGGAGATAGGCCTGTAACTGGAACATAGTAGCAGGTCCTTGTCTGGCTTTGGGATGACTGATATACTAGTGCACAATAGATCCTTTGTAATGCCTATAAAGTTGCTTTTGTAAAATGGGTGCTAGTAGGGGCTGGTATGTTTTATAGTAGGCCGAAGAAAAGGCATCTGGGTCTTTCCAGGCTGAGTATCAGCTAATGCTGCTGCGAACTTCTCCACAGAAATAGGTTGGGACAAAATATCACGATCCTCTTTGGTAAGCATGGGAAGATTTGCCTTTTGAATGTAGGTGGTCACATCTAAAAGCATCTGTGGGTTTGAGGAAGGCAAGAATGTTGAGCCCAGCTTATAGAGCAGGGAGTAAATTACGAAAGGCTCTAGCGAAATCATGGGTAGAGTGAATCTTCGATCCCATTGGGGAAGACAAAATCAGAATGTAGGATTAGGACGTTTTGGCCCTCAGGGCATCGACCAACAGATGGCCACACTTGTTGCCAATCTCATAGAAGGAGCGACTGGAATTCAACAGTATCTACTTGGCTTCATATAAGGAGTGTTCCTTGATGGTCTCTCATATCTTCACCAATTTTGCCTCGAAGGTACCATCTGGCCGGATTTTATTTTGACATTCCAGCACATAGCCTCGCCAGTAGGCCAGATAGTTTTTTTGTTCATTGTTGCCTGGCCACATGACTATACTTGATTATGATCCCCCTGATAAAACATTTATGGGCAGACCATACAGAATGGGTTGTCAACCGAGTCTATGGCATTGGTAAAGTATGAAGATAGTTCCTAAAGAACTTCCACAGCTATGGTGGGATCCTACAAAAGCACCTCTTTTAGTCGCCATGTTGGCGAGAACGTTGTAGGGATAGCTCTAGAAAAATTAGCATGTGGTCCGACAAAGTGGTTTGTCCAATACTTGCCTTAGAGGCTATGGGGATGGCTGAATGTTCATGTTGGAAGAAGTCAATCCTAGAGTATGAGCCATGTGTAGAGGAGTAAAAGGTATAATCCTTCTCCAGCTGATGGAATATACTCCAGATATCAATCATTTGGTGCAAATCAAGTGGTAACATGTCTTTGAGATGGAAATGTGCAATAAATAAAAGATGGGGTAACGAGCGCTAGGTCATAAATTGGCAAGCAGCTAGCATAAATGTGAAATCTCAGAACCTCTCATCCATAACCTAAATTAAATATGCAGCGCTATGATGATAATATAGCGTAATAACAACAAAAAGGTGCGCTGTGGAGCGCTCAGGTATACATAAATATAGGTGCATAAGACGTCTATGAATGATGTTAAAAGTGCAATAGTGACATATTAGGTAAAACAATAAACTGTAAACAAAGTCCAAATGTAAATAACAGGTAAATTCCGTGACTCCAGTGATAGTAAATGAGTATGTATTGCACTAACCAGATAGCGCAAAATACTGCGCATTTGAGTTGTCACACCACTCCTGGTCACCTGGATCTGGAAAGGGGAGGATCAAGGATCATCTGGCCAACCACCGCAAGACAGGCAATCTAGATGTCATCACTCTCCAGGTGTCAGGGATACTCATCTATCCAGCAAGGGGGAGGGGGGAGGTACCACACACCCAGTACCAGAACTTAACTTGCTTCCAGCAGGGGGCCTCTCCCGGAATGCAGCACAAGGAAATCCACCTTGGGGAGGGGGCTCACAATAAATGAGCCCAAGCAAAGAGTTCTGATAGTGTAGTATTTTATTGGTGAATGAGTAAATCCGCAAGCAAGATAAATGCACTCACATTTGTAATGTATTGGAATTAAAGATGGCCGCCGGCTTGTCTGCTCTAAAATGAGTCTCTTGAAGGAAGACAATATGTGCTGTGTACATCCACCGCTCAGCAAGACATCTGCTCTGTTTCTTTGGGGAATTTAGCCTATTGATATTCCAGGAGACAACCATCACGGTCATGTTGTAGCCTGCGTGGGTAAACTGTGCTCACGCCCTCAGGGTGACCATGGAGATAGGAAAATATGGGGGAGGGGGGAAAAAAGGGGGGATGGGAGAAAGAAGAGAGGAAAGAGGGGGCCTTAAGAAATGAGACTGGCCATCAGTACTTCAGGATTGATTGATTTTCAGATATATACTATAGTTTGTCGACTCTATAACTTTCCTGCAGACTAAATAATAAATGCTGATTTGGGTTATTTTTGCCACAGAAATGTATCAATATACATCTTGGCCTAAATTTATGAAGAACAATTATTTATTCGCAAAATTTTATAACAGAAATGAAGAAAAACGTGGTTTTTTTTTTATTAATTCAGCAAAAAATAAAAAACCCAGTGGTGATGAAATACCATCAAAAGAAAGATCTAGGTGTGTGAACAAAGTGATAAAAATTTAGTTTGGGCATGACCGCGCAATTGTCAAAGTGTAAGAATGCTGAAAGCTGAAAATTGGCAAGGGCAGGAAGGGGGGTAAAAGTGCCCGGTATTTAAGTGGTTGAAGAAGCAAAAAGGCACAGTAAAAATCAGGTTGTTCAACCTGTAAACATCTGGCATTGTTGTAAGCACAAAACTTTACTATGTGAGCATACAGTAGTTGTGGTCCCGACTTCCCCACTAGGGCATACAGGTCTCCAACAGCTTGATCCACAGAGTATGCACAGAAGCATGCTGGGATGCACATATAGGAGGAGGCACATGCCGCACCTCGCTGAGCCCAACCCTAACAGCGAAAAAAAACCCCCATAAGGGAGCCCACTAGGTGCAAAGCCCAGTCCCCACATGCTACATATCCATAGTATGGGTATCCTGCTTACATCCCAGAGGGGAGGGCTGCCAGCGGAGAGCAATGTAATTCTTCAAAACCACAACATAAAGTAAACATTCAATAACAGTGCTTGTGAGGGTGAAGTACAGCCTGGCTGGTCCAGTCCCAAGAGGGTAGCTGCTTTCCAAGGCAGCGAGTCCCCAACCTGTGCCTTCTCATAAGGAAGCTTTCCCTACTGCTAGTCACTTTCCCTAACAAGAGGGGTCACTCGCCCTACACTAGCCACACGACCGTGCCAAAACCAGGGGGCAAGGACTAAATAGATCCTGCTAACCCAATATGGCCTCTGAGGGTCACATTGGCGCAGTGTAGCCAACCGAAACACTGCTCCATTGACCCAGGATACCATAGAGAAATGTTTCCTTTTCACTTCCTCTCCAGGCTAAGGTACCACTCAATTTGAGCGCCACCTGATGAACAGAAAATAAACCGCACCTGCCTACACGTATATATCTGGTCATACTTAATCATTGACACCCTGGAATGTAACAAAAATGTCCTGTCATCAAAGCTACATTAGGGGGCCAGACCCACAGGGTAGTGGGGAGAGCTCCTGAGCACTATCCACTATGACAGAACATATGAGTGTGTTGTATCAAAGAAAGGTCTTAAGAGTATTCATAAGACAAATGTACATTGGGCTAGAGATGTACTGGAACTGGAGCCTCCTAGTAGCACACTGTCTTCCACTTAACACCACACGTTGAGAAAGGGGGAGCATGTCAATCTCTCAAGGCTACTGGTATCCATAAGGCTAAAATGTAGAAAAGCACAAAGCGCTCTGCTGCAGGAAAACTGGACTTGATGTCCACATGAGTGATGGTAACCTCAAGAGTCAGCTCGCTGGGAGGTATGATGCCTGCCTCTACAAGAGCATTGACTGCTTCTTTCTCCATGCAGTCTGCCCCTTGGGGATCCTGGGGCCTGCATTCACTGTATCTGGACATATAATGAACCAATTATTAAAGTTCACTGAATTCTACTCAGAGTTGATGAATAATCTTTCCATCAATGGTCAGTCATTTGCTCCTGTGTGAAAACTGTAAGCAAACTAAATGAAAAATAATATATTTTGTATGTAAAATTACTTAAAGTAGAACTATAAGCAAAACATTTTTTTCATTTGTAAAAATAGTGTATAAGGTCAGGGTGGTGCCGCATAGCCAGACAGTCATAGGAAGAACTAGTTTTTGGTTGGAAAAGATGAAGCCTTCTGTGTATTTCAGATGCTTCCCCCCTTGGGAGGTAAGATTGGGAAATGCCCCATGCTACAGATGCCTAGAATCTACCTCTCTATGCTAAAGAGAACAGGTCTCGCTCAGTGTACTGCCCATTCTGTAAGCAATTCTTTCTAACCAAATTTGATTTACATTACCAGGCTGCTAGACCGCCGTATGTGGAGTAGCTGAATTTACTATGTACTTTGTCGAACTGTTCAGTAAAGAAACAAAAAAGATATGCAGTGGTCTGGACATTTCTGAGTTATTCCTGACCAAAGTGAACTGCCCCTGGAACTTTTTCTTTTCTACCTACTTTGTGATGTGCGGTTCTTTGCTGAGGCAGCAGGGCTGATAATCCTGGTAAAGCCAGACTTAGTTGCCTTTAGCTAGTGAGGGCTATCCCAGAAGCAAAATGGGGGACACAGACTGGAGGTCCCATGATAAAGGTACCATGATAAAGCCATGAGACACTGGAGGATAGCTATCACAGATATAATATTACAGGATTGAGCGTGGCCCACATGAGCTCTAACATGTACACGGCTTCAGTTCCAGAACACACCTCAATACCTAGGCTACCAGTAAATCTGAAACTGCTGACTATTAGGGATGAGGTTTGGGTTTGACGCTACCATGGCCTCCCCGGGAATCCTGTGTGGTTGAAAGTCGTGAACCTGTCAAATTGATGCGGGAATTCACTGCGCTAAATTCTTTGTACCACAAAGCACTGCCTTTGCCATTATGTCAGCTGGCTTATAAGGGTCAATAATGGGGGCTTTTTAAAGGGAAAAGGGATTTGTTATTAAAGGGTGAGTTTTCAGCAGTCATTTGTTAATGTGTGTTAGAGAAGTTTAATGAGATCAAAAGGTGTGGGAGACAGAGGTGTTCAGAGACCCAGCAGGTACACCTTTTTGTGTGTACTAGTGACTACTATAGTTGCTGTTTACCTGCCCCCACCCCCTTTTCAGTCTTATTGTTTATCAGTGTAGCACTACCCCCTTGGGGGTTGCTGTTGATTTGGGTCCCCTTATAGTCCTGCACAGCCAGGCAATCGGCATTCTCCACAAAAGCTTGCATTCAAAGTCAGAAATCAGTCCTTGAGCTTTTCTTTTGTTGTTTTTTGATGGGATTTAGAACTAGGGTAGGGTAAGGGGGGTATAGGATGCCCAAGGGAGCCGATAACTGAGGACAAACTTCCTGGAACTATTCACAAGCTTCTCTTCTGCAACACAGTCTCTGTTGGAGTGCTAGCCAGCATCTCCTGGATGTACCACCCCAGACCCTAGATGAAATTCTCCCTTTCCCCCAGAAATCTGGAGATTTACCTGGGATCTGGCTTCTGTCCCTTTAAATGAGCAAACAGTCACTAGTAGGGGGATAATCTGGTTTCCCACCAGAGTGTTCCTTCCCCTATCTGCCCAGGGGCTGCAGGTGTACTCACTCAGATCCTCTCCTGTACCACTTGCGGGTTGACTGCTGCTACCAGGCCTATGACTGCTCCTTCCCTGCCACACAGGTGGTCCTCATTCAGGGGGCCAGTAAGCTACAGGTTTTCTCCCTTTCCAGCTCCAGGCTTGCACGCAGACCCCATCCCACTAGGCCTCCTTGCAGCCTTCTTGCTCACAACCTCACATCTTCCTTCAACTTTCTATACCTCTCCCACCACACTCCTCTCCTACCACTGAGCAGGCTCCAACACTTTAAGGGAGTCCCAGCCCCTTGCCAAGCCTCCTGTTGGGGATTGGCTGAGGTCCTTCAAGAGTGCAGCCTTCCACTCCTCAGATCCACCCACTGCTTCCAATGTCTTCCTCCAAAAGCCTCAGAACAGAGTAAAATTCCAGAGGGGCTGACCTGCAGAGCCTCTCAACCTTGACCACAATTTGACCCCTCTGGCTATTACTCCTGAGCTGCTATTCAGCTCCTGTCTACCCATTAGAATCTAAATCCCCCTAGATAAACTAAGAGGGTGCTACATCAGCTAGGTTTACAAAAAAATAGGGTTTGGCAATATGGGGTTTCAGAGATTATTTTTTGAGGGGTGGTATATTATATTTTGCTATGGCCTTTTTGTTATTTTGGGGTCCACAGTGTACATTTGTTGCTGACACAAAAAAGCTGCCCTTTGCTTGCAGCACATCGACGCATTGTTGTGTGATCAGGGGCGGACTGACAACTCATGGGGCCCCCGGGCAATAGGGGATCATGGGGCCCCTGTGTCCTTGCCCAAACTCAAAAAAGCCTATGAAAAAGGTACCAGGGGCATCTCATGGGGCCACCTACTGACCCAGGGGCCCTCGGGCAGTGCCCGAGTTTCCAAATGGTCAGTCCGCTCCTGTGTGTGATATAGCGTACATCAAAGCACCACATATTTTTTCCCCCATTACTAAAGTTGATTTTAAATGTAGTCAATCCCCTTTATTGAAATTGTCAGGCAGGCCCAAAGGGAGAGAAAGCGGATCTGCACATGGATAATATGCCTGTAGAGATAGTAGGAGGTGAGCAGGCTCTTTAGGGCAAATTTGTGGTCGGGCCATATCACCAAGAGGCATGCCATTTCTCCCTATTTTAGATATACAGTACCTTAAATTACACAGGTCTGCGACTAAAAAGCTGTTTGATTATTTTCATCTAATTTCCATGTATTTTGGTGTGCTGAAAACAAATAAAATATTGAAAAAACTCCTAGACGTCATGATTTGCCACAAAATGCAAAATTGTCTTCAAATTTATCAAATGTTTTTAATTTTTGGTATTTTTTTTAAATTATGGGTTTTTAACCAAATTTAAAGTCCAAATTACTATTAATTAATTCATATAAGTGCATTTAAGATATAAAATGCCAAAAAAATCTTAAAGGGGTTGTCCGAGTTATGTAAAAAAAAATAGCACTGTAAATCTGATGGTCAGCAATCTATACATAAGCTAAGCAAGTTTTAGGGGAAAAACATTCTATTTCCTCATTTCCCTAGTTCTCTTCTGGCCCTTTGTTGTTATTTGCAGGTAAACAATCTCTGCCCCTCCCCCCCTGCAAAAGGGGTGAATACAAGTGGTGCTCTGAGTGACATGTCTGACTACTGGGATACTCAGCAGCATGCTGTATGTATAAGCCTTAGCCCTGAGTCTGTGCTTCTAATGGTAGAAGGGGTTAATCTTTTCTGAAGAATCCAGTGGGTGGGATACCAAATACCCTTGTTTTCTGTGTCTTTGGGACAGTCGAGACCGACAAAATCACTGGACCAAGAAGAGTTGGCAGCCGAGGGTGCTAACAGTTGGTGAAAAAACTCCGAGAAACTTTGGTACCTTCCCATAAAGTTCTTCTACCACCTCTCCACATAAAATTGAGATTGATGAAGCAATGCGTAAAATCACTTCCAAGAGATGGAGAATGCTTCAAATACTTGGTCACCAAGTTTCTAGGCCTGTCGAGGCAAAATTGAAGGAAGGTGTGTTTGTCGGACCAGACATTAGAAGGCTTATAGTTGATCAAGAGTTTGTCAATACTATGACGGATCCTCAAAAAGAAGGTTGGATTGCATTTAAAGAAGTCGTACAGAAATTTTTAGGCAATAACAAAGATCCTCCCTACAAAAAGATCGTCGGACGAATGCTGAAAGCATTTCAAGCTTTAGGTTGCCTGATGAGTTTGAAAGTGCATTTCCTCCAGTCCCACCTTGACTACTTTCCTGAAAATTTGGGAGCTGTGTGTGAGGAACAAGGTAAACGATTCCACCAAGACATTAAAGAGATGGAAAGGAGATACCAGGGAAAATGGAGCATTACAATGATGGCAGACTACTGTTGGATGCTTCAGAGAGACATTCCAGATGCTACTCACAAGCGTAAATGCACCAAGAGGAGCCTCACAGGGAAGAAGAATCGAGTTTAGTGTGTGTAGGTGAGCTCATTTCAGTTCAAAAAAGGATTTTCATGAAAAAATTGTAATAAAACTTTAATTTTATAAGTCTATTTCCATTTATTTTGAGGTATTGCCTTATTTAACATAGTTACCTAAATTGTCAGGAAACATGATGTCCTATGACAAAATGGAGGTCATTTTCGGATTCAGCGCATCAAAAAACATAAAGATTACGTGGAATAACCAAAACAGCTCTTGAAAAAAATTATTTGCAGACCTGTGTTATGAATTGACACAATGTAGTCACCAGAATCTCAGCTGACAAAGCATGATTTGAGTCCCAATGTAATATTATTTGGTGACATTCTAATTAAATCATTAACATATTTAAAAATGTAAATATTGGTCACATCAGAAGATAAGAAAAACATTTGAGATTTGCTAGAGTGGAGATAACAATATTACAGGATGGAGCCCGACTTTCATAAGCTCTACAATGTACACGGCTTCCATTCCCGAACATTCCTTGACACGTACTGTTCTAATAAACCGGAAAGGACCTTAACTTATGAGTGTCTGACAAATCTTATGGAGAAGTTTCACTATGCATTTTCCACAGGTAGGTAAAATTTAATTTTGAATTAATAAATTATTTTTTAAAGACTGCTAAAAAGTTCAGGATGTACTGTACTGTATATATTTGGAAAAATGCAGCATGAACTATTGATTTGCACAATGATCTTTTTCAAGTAAAGAATGAACAGAGGATGAACAAATCATTTATTTAGACAAACCAGGTACAGACAAAGCAGAATTGCTGTTGATTCACATTTTAGGAAAATCCATGGATATTTTACCTTGCTATTGGAGCACAAGATTATGCATAATGAGGCTGTTTTCAAATGTTTTAAAAGGCCAATAAACCCAGCCACTTACATTTGTTGGAAACACCAACAATTTGATCACCCTGCATAAACTCCCAGCATAGTTACAGTATGTCCTCCTGGAAGTATTGGCTGTTCCTGACCACTTTTGTATGTTTAAGGTCCTCTTATTACATTTTACATAACATAAAACAATTTATACTTTAAATCCAGCATGGAGTATGGGAGATCTTCATAATGGACACACTACAGTTGCAAGAAAAAGTATGTGAACCCCTTGGGATTACGTGGAGTTTTGCATGAATTGGGCATAAAATGTGCTCTGAACGTCATCTAAGTCACAACAATAGAAGAACACAGTCAGCTGAACATAATACTACACAAACATTAGATGTTGCCATGGTTTAATTGCACATAACATGTAAACATTCACAGTGCAGGGAGGAAAAAGTATGTGAGGCCCTAGCTTAATGACTTCTCCCAGAGCTAATTGGAGCCAGGAGTGAGCCAACCTTGACTCCAATCAGTGTGATGATATTGGATGTGTTGCTGACAGCTGTCCTGCCCTTAAAAAACACACACCTGTTTTGGGTTTACTGGTTTCAAGAAGCACTGTCTGATGTGAACCATGCCTCGCAGAAAAGAGCTCTCAGAAGACCTACGATCAAGAACTGTTGACTTGCATGAAGCTGGAAAGGGTTACAAAAGTATCTCCAAAAGCCTTGATGTTCATGTGCCCACGGTAAGACAGACTGTCTACAAATGGAGAACTGTAGGTGTGCATACCTGGAAATTCAGTGCAGGATGTGGGAGCCCCTCATTATGGGCACAGAAGGAGTACAGAGTCATGACCTTAGCATTATGAAAAAAAAAAAGAAACTGGCAGGTGGTTTAACTTTTGAGCACCTAAAAAAAAAAAGAACAATCACCTCCAGGCAAACTCAGGCATTTTGCCACCTTTCAGGGGCTAAAGATTGCTTTTAACTGGATTTTCTACACTCACCCACTATGTGAACACTATGTGCATGCCAGCATCCAGGAAAAAGCACCGACGAGGGGCCCAGAAATCTCTTACCTATTACCTCCTGAGAAACAGAGCTCTTGAGCTTTGCTCAAGATGGCACTGGCTCACAGTCTTCTTCAGCCACATCACTCTTTTCTCCTGTGCAGCAGCCTACTTCTTTTGAGGATCTGCAGTGAGTACGTTCCTCTTATTAAAGAAGATCTAGACAGCAGCTTGAAGACTATGTACACTAAACTGGAGTCTAAATTTTAATCTGAGTTATACAAAACTGCCAGCAGCCTGACACAGGAGATAGCTGCACTATGCTTATGCAGTGACA
Source organism: Staurois parvus (assembly GCF_062004578.1). Taxonomy (NCBI): domain Eukaryota; kingdom Metazoa; phylum Chordata; class Amphibia; order Anura; family Ranidae; genus Staurois; species Staurois parvus. Next base: position 1,619,746 of record NW_028318996.1, read on the forward strand.
TTATGGAAACTAAGCGTGATGAACTTTCTATCGCCTACAGTGAGCTTAACAGATGAACAAGAAGCTTTGGCTGATGCTTTCACACAGCTGAAATCCCAGGCTGAGGACTTAGATAACAGAAATTGGAGGAACAACCTAAACATTAGGGGAGTTCCACAATCTGTTCTGAGGTATCTACTTACAGTCAGGTCCATAAATATTGGGACATGGACACTAGAGATGAGCGAATCGAACTAGGCGAACCGGAATTCGAGTCGAATTTCAGGAAATATTCGATTCGTGTCGAAACCGAAATTTTGCCTACTTCGGGTGCGCGAATCGAACATTTCCCGATCAGCCGGCAAAAGTGTCCCTGCAGTGAGCTCCGCTATTTCTGACAGTTCTCTGACAGAAGGAACACATGTTTAGCGGTTGAAACATTGTATCTATTAGTTTACATTTAGGATACAGATGTTTCAACCACTGTACATGTGAAGAAGTTGTGAGAGAACTGTCAGAAATAGAGGAACTCTGCACATACACTTTTTGCCGGCTTGGAATTATTCTTCTTTTCATCCTACTTCTTCTTCTTCTTCATCCTCAGAAGAAGAGGATGAGGATGAGGATGAAGAAGAAGAAGAAGAAGAAGAAGAAGAAGTAGGATGAAAAGAAGAATAATTCCAAGCCGGCAAAAAGTGTATGTGCAGAGTTCCTCTATTTCTGACAGTTCTCTCACAGCTTCTTCACATGTACAGCGGTTGAAACATCTGTATCCTAAATGGAAACTAATAGATACAATTTGTATCTATTAGTTTCCATTTAGGATACAGATATTTCAACCGCTGTACATGTGAAGAAGCTGTGAGAGAACTGTCAGAAATAGAGGAACTCTGCACATACACTTTTTGCCGGCTTGGAATTATTCTTCTTTTCATTCTTCTTCTTCTTCCTCATCCTCATCCTCATCCTCATCCTCTTCTTCTGAGGATGAGGATGAAGAAGAAGAAGAAGAAGAAGTAGGATGAAAAGAAGAATAATTCCAAGCCGGCAAAAAGTGTATGTGCAGAGTTCCTCTATTCTGCAGATACACTTAGAGGAGCTCTGCAGATACACTTAGAGGAGCTCTGCACATACACTTTTTGCCGGCTTGGAATTAATCTTATTTTCATCCTACTTCTTCTTCTTCTTCTTCTTCTTCTTCATCCTCATCCTCAGAAGAAGAAGAGGATGAGGATGAGGATGAAGAAGAAGAAGAAGATGTAGGATGAAAATAAGAATAATTCCAAACCGGAAAAAAGTGTATGTGCAGAGCTCCTCTAAGTGTATCTGCAGAGCTCCTCTAAGTGTATCTGCAGAATAGAGGAACTCTGCACATACACTTTTTGCCGGAAACCGCTGTATGGAGTGAATGTCCCAGAACTGTCAGAAATAGACTATTTATGACAGTTCTGGGACATTCACTGCATACAGCTGTTTTAACCGCTGTATGGAGGGAATGTCATGGAACTGTCAGAAATAGACTATTAATGACAGTTCTGGGACTGTCCTTCAATGCAGCGGTTGAAACATTGTATGTATTTGTTTCCATAAATGGATCCATTTATGGAAACAAATACATACAATGTTTCAACCGCTGTATGGAAGGACAGTCCCACAACTGTCATTAATAGTCTATTTCTGACAGTTCCATGACATTCCCTCCATACAGCGGTTAAAACAGCTGTATGGAGTGAATGTCCCAGATCTATCAGAAATAGACTATTTATGACAGTTCTGGGACATTCACTGCATACAGCTGTTTTAACCGCTGTATGGAGGGAATGTCATGGAACTGTCAGAAATAGACTATTAATGACAGTTCTGGGACTGTCCTTCAATGCAGCGGTTGAAACATTGTATGTATTTGTTTCCATAAATGGATCCATTTATGGAAACAAATACATACAATGTTTCAACCGCTGCATGGAAGGACAGTCCCAGAACTGTCATTAATAGTCTATTTCTGACAGTTCCATGACATTCCCTCCATACAGCGGTTAAAACAGCTGTATGGAGTGAATGTCCCAGATCTATCAGAAATAGACTATTTATGACAGTTCTGGGACATTCACTGCATACAGCTGTTTTAACCGCTGTATGGAGGGAATGTCATGGAACTGTCAGAAATAGACTATTAATGACAGTTCTGGGACTGTCCTTCCATGCAGCGGTTGAAACATTGTATGTATTTGTTTCCATAAATGGATCCATTTATGGAAACAAATACATACAATGTTTCAACCGCTGTATGGAAGGACAGTCCCACAACTGTCATTAATAGTCTATTTCTGACAGTTCCATGACATTCCCTCCATACAGCGGTTAAAACAGCTGTATGGAGTGAATGTCCCAGATCTATCAGAAATAGACTATTTATGACAGTTCTGGGACATTCACTGCATACAGCTGTTTTAACCGCTGTATGGAGGGAATGTCATGGAACTGTCAGAAATAGACTATTAATGACAGTTCTGGGACTGTCCTTCAATGCAGCGGTTGAAACATTGTATGTATTTGTTTCCATAAATGGATCCATTTATGGAAACAAATACATACAATGTTTCAACCGCTGCATGGAAGGACAGTCCCAGAACTGTCATTAATAGTCTATTTCTGACAGTTCCATGACATTCCCTCCATACAGCGGTTAAAACAGCTGTATGGAGTGAATGTCCCAGATCTATCAGAAATAGACTATTTATGACAGTTCTGGGACATTCACTGCATACAGCTGTTTTAACCGCTGTATGGAGGGAATGTCATGGAACTGTCAGAAATAGACTATTAATGACAGTTCTGGGACTGTCCTTCAATGCAGCGGTTGAAACATTGTATGTATTTGTTTCCATAAATGGATCCATTTATGGAAACAAATACATACAATGTTTCAACCGCTGCATGGAAGGACAGTCCCAGAACTGTCATTAATAGTCTATTTCTGACAGTTCCATGACATTCCCTCCATACAGCGGTTAAAACAGCTGTATGGAGTGAATGTCCCAGATCTATCAGAAATAGACTATTTATGACAGTTCTGGGACATTCACTGCATACAGCTGTTTTAACCGCTGTATGGAGGGAATGTCATGGAACTGTCAGAAATAGACTATTAATGACAGTTCTGGGACTGTCCTTCAATGCAGCGGTTGAAACATTGTATGTATTTGTTTCCATAAATGGATCCATTTATGGAAACAAATACATACAATGTTTCAACCGCTGTATGGAAGGACAGTCCCACAACTGTCATTAATAGTCTATTTCTGACAGTTCCATGACATTCCCTCCATACAGCGGTTAAAACAGCTGTATGGAGTGAATGTCCCAGATCTATCAGAAATAGACTATTTATGACAGTTCTGGGACATTCACTGCATACAGCTGTTTTAACCGCTGTATGGAGGGAATGTCATGGAACTGTCAGAAATAGACTATTAATGACAGTTCTGGGACTGTCCTTCAATGCAGCGGTTGAAACATTGTATGTATTTGTTTCCATAAATGGATCCATTTATGGAAACAAATACATACAATGTTTCAACCGCTGCATGGAAGGACAGTCCCAGAACTGTCATTAATAGTCTATTTCTGACAGTTCCATGACATTCCCTCCATACAGCGGTTAAAACAGCTGTATGGAGTGAATGTCCCAGATCTATCAGAAATAGACTATTTATGACAGTTCTGGGACATTCACTGCATACAGCTGTTTTAACCGCTGTATGGAGGGAATGTCATGGAACTGTCAGAAATAGACTATTAATGACAGTTCTGGGACTGTCCTTCCATGCAGCGGTTGAAACATTGTATGTATTTGTTTCCATAAATGGATCCATTTATGGAAACAAATACATACAATGTTTCAACCGCTGCATGGAAGGACAGTCCCAGAACTGTCATTAATAGTCTATTTCTGACAGTTCTATGACATTCCCTCCATACAGCGGTTGAAACCGCTGTATGGAGTGAATGTCCCAGAACTGTCAGAAATAGACAGAAACTGTCACAGAACTGTCCTTCTTCTCATCCTTCTCCTTCTTCTCATCCTTCTTCTCATCCTTCTTCTCATCCTTCTCCTTCTTCTCATCCTTCTCCTTCTTCTCATCCTTCTCCTTCTGCTCATCCTTCTTCTCATCCTTCTCCTTCTTCTCATCCTTCTCCTTCTCCTTCTTCTCATCCTTCTCCTTCTCCTTCTTCTCATCCTTCTCCTTCTCATCCTTCTCCTTCTCCTTCTCATCCTTCTCCTTCTTCTCATCCTTCTCCTTCTTCTCATCCTTCTCCTTCTCCTTCTTCTCATCCTTCTCCTTCTCCTTCTCATCCTTCTCCTTCTTCTCATCCTTCTCCTTCTCCTCATCCTTTTTCTTCTCATCCTTCTCCTTCTCCTTCTTCTCATCCTTCTCCTTCTTCTCATCCTTCTCCTTCTTCTCATCCTTCTCCTTCTTCTCATCCTTCTCCTTCTTCTCCTTCTTCTCATCATTCTCCTTCTTCTCATCCTTCTCCTTCTTCTCATCCTTCTCATCCTTCTTCTCATCCTTCTTCTTCTCATCCTTCTCCTTCTTCTCATCCTTCTCCTTCTCCTTCTTCTCATCCTTCTCCTTCTTCTCATCCTTCTCCTTCTTCTCATCCTTCTCCTTCTCATCCTTCTCCTTCTCCTTCTTCTCTTCCTTCTCCTTCTTCTCATCCTTCTCCTTCTTCTCATCCTTCTTCTTCTCATCCTTCTCCTCCTTCTTCTCATCCTTCTTCTCATCCTTCTTCTTCTCATCCTTCTCCTTCTTCTCATCCTTCTCCTTCTCCTTCTTCTCATCCTTCTCCTTCTTCTCATCCTTCTCCTTCTTCTCATCCTTCTCCTTCTTCTCATCCTTCTCCTTCTTCTCATCCTTCTCCTTCTCCTTCTTCTCTTCCTTCTCCTTCTTATCATCCTTCTCCTTCTTCTCATCATTCTCCTTCTTCTCATCCTTCTCCTTCTTCTCATCCTTCTTCTTCTCATCCTTTTCCTTCTTCTCATCCTTCTTCTTCTCATCCTTCTTCTTCTCATCCTTCTCCTTCTCATCCTTCTCTTTCTTCTCATCCTTCTCCTTCTCCTTCTTCTCATCCTTCTCCTTCTTCTCATCCTTCTCCTTCTCCTTCTTCTCATCCTTCTCCTTATTCTCAGCCTTCTTCTTCTCATCCTTCTCCTTCTCATCCTTCTCCTTCTCATCCTTCTCCTTCTTCTCATCCTTCTCCTTCTTCTCATCCTTCTCCTTCTCCTTCTTCTCATCCTTCTCCTTCTCCTTCTTCTCATCCTTCTCCTTCTCCTTCTTCTCATCCTTCTCCTTCTTCTCATCCTTCTCCTTCTTCTCATCCTTCTCCTTCTCCTTCTTCTCATCCTTCTCCTTCTCCTCATCCTTTTTCTTCTCATCCTTCTCCTTCTCCTTCTTCTCATCCTTCTCCTTCTTCTCATCCTTCTCCTTCTTCTCATCCTTCTCCTTCTTCTCATCCTTCTCCTTCTCCTTCTTCTCTTCCTTCTCCTTCTTATCATCCTTCTCCTTCTTCTCATCATTCTCCTTCTTCTCATCCTTCTCCTTCTTCTCATCCTTCTTCTTCTCTCCTTTTCCTTCTTCTCATCCTTCTTCTTCTCATCCTTCTTCTTCTCATCCTTCTCCTTCTCATCCTTCTCTTTCTTCTCATCCTTCTCCTTCTCCTTCTTCTCATCCTTCTCCTTCTTCTCATCCTTCTCCTTCTTCTCATCCTTCTCCTTATTCTCAGCCTTCTTCTTCTCATCCTTCTCCTTCTCATCCTTCTCCTTCTCATCCTTCTCCTTCTTCTCATCCTTCTCCTTCTTCTCATCCTTCTCCTTCTCCTTCTTCTCATCCTTCTCCTTCTCCTTCTTCTCATCCTTCTCCTTCTCCTTCTTCTCATCCTTCTCCTTCTTCTCATCCTTCTCCTTCTTCTCATCCTTCTCCTTCTCCTTCTTCTCATCCTTCTCCTTCTCCTCATCCTTTTTCTTCTCATCCTTCTCCTTCTCCTTCTTCTCATCCTTCTCCTTCTTCTCATCCTTCTCCTTCTTCTCATCCTTCTCCTTCTTCTCATCCTTCTCCTTCTTCTCCTTCTTCTCATCATTCTCCTTCTTCTCATCCTTCTCCTTCTTCTCATCCTTCTCATCCTTCTTCTCATCCTTCTTCTTCTCATCCTTCTCCTTCTTCTCATCCTTCTCCTTCTCCTTCTTCTCATCCTTCTCCTTCTTCTCATCCTTCTCCTTCTCATCCTTCTCCTTCTCCTTCTTCTCTTCCTTCTCCTTCTTCTCATCCTTCTCCTTCTTCTCATCCTTCTTCTTCTCATCCTTCTCCTCCTTCTTCTCATCCTTCTTCTCATCCTTCTTCTTCTCATCCTTCTCCTTCTTCTCATCCTTCTCCTTCTCCTTCTTCTCATCCTTCTCCTTCTTCTCATCCTTCTCCTTCTTCTCATCCTTCTCCTTCTTCTCATCCTTCTCCTTCTTCTCATCCTTCTCCTTCTCCTTCTTCTCTTCCTTGTCCTTCTTATCATCCTTCTCCTTCTTCTCATCATTCTCCTTCTTCTCATCCTTCTCCTTCTTCTCATCCTTCTTCTTCTCATCCTTTTCCTTCTTCTCATCCTTCTTCTTCTCATCCTTCTTCTTCTCATCCTTCTCCTTCTCATCCTTCTCTTTCTTCTCATCCTTCTCCTTCTCCTTCTTCTCATCCTTCTCCTTCTTCTCATCCTTCTCCTTCTCCTTCTTCTCATCCTTCTCCTTATTCTCAGCCTTCTTCTTCTCATCCTTCTCCTTCTCATCCTTCTCCTTCTTCTCATCCTTCTCCTTCTTCTCCTTCTTCTCATCATTCTCCTTCTTCTCATCCTTCTCCTTCTTCTCATCCTTCTCATCCTTCTTCTCATCCTTCTTCTTCTCATCCTTCTCCTTCTTCTCATCCTTCTCCTTCTCCTTCTTCTCATCCTTCTCCTTCTTCTCATCCTTCTCCTTCTTCTCATCCTTCTCCTTCTCATCCTTCTCCTTCTCCTTCTTCTCTTCCTTCTCCTTCTTCTCATCCTTCTCCTTCTTCTCATCCTTCTTCTTCTCATCCTTCTCCTCCTTCTTCTCATCCTTCTTCTCATCCTTCTTCTTCTCATCCTTCTCCTTCTTCTCATCCTTCTCCTTCTCCTTCTTCTCATCCTTCTCCTTCTTCTCATCCTTCTCCTTCTTCTCATCCTTCTCCTTCTTCTCATCCTTCTCCTTCTTCTCATCCTTCTCCTTCTCCTTCTTCTCTTCCTTCTCCTTCTTATCATCCTTCTCCTTCTTCTCATCATTCTCCTTCTTCTCATCCTTCTCCTTCTTCTCATCCTTCTTCTTCTCATCCTTTTCCTTCTTCTCATCCTTCTTCTTCTCATCCTTCTTCTTCTCATCCTTCTCCTTCTCATCCTTCTCTTTCTTCTCATCCTTCTCCTTCTCCTTCTTCTCATCCTTCTCCTTCTTCTCATCCTTCTCCTTCTCCTTCTTCTCATCCTTCTCCTTATTCTCAGCCTTCTTCTTCTCATCCTTCTCCTTCTCATCCTTCTCCTTCTCATCCTTCTCCTTCTTCTCATCCTTCTCCTTCTTCTCATCCTTCTCCTTCTCCTTCTTCTCATCCTTCTCCTTCTCCTTCTTCTCATCCTTCTCCTTCTCCTTCTTCTCATCCTTCTCCTTCTTCTCATCCTTCTCCTTCTTCTCATCCTTCTCCTTCTCCTTCTTCTCATCCTTCTCCTTCTTCTCCTCATCCTTTTTCTTCTCATCCTTCTCCTTCTCCTTCTTCTCATCCTTCTCCTTCTTCTCATCCTTCTCCTTCTTCTCATCCTTCTCCTTCTTCTCATCCTTCTCCTTCTTCTCATCCTTCTCCTTCTCCTTCTTCTCTTCCTTCTCCTTCTTATCATCCTTCTCCTTCTTCTCATCATTCTCCTTCTTCTCATCCTTCTCCTTCTTCTCATCCTTCTTCTTCTCATCCTTTTCCTTCTTCTCATCCTTCTTCTTCTCATCCTTCTTCTTCTCATCCTTCTCCTTCTCATCCTTCTCTTTCTTCTCATCCTTCTCCTTCTCCTTCTTCTCATCCTTCTCCTTCTTCTCATCCTTCTCCTTCTTCTCATCCTTCTCCTTATTCTCAGCCTTCTTCTTCTCATCCTTCTCCTTCTCATCCTTCTCCTTCTCATCCTTCTCCTTCTTCTCATCCTTCTCCTTCTTCTCATCCTTCTCCTTCTCCTTCTTCTCATCCTTCTCCTTCTCCTTCTTCTCATCCTTCTCCTTCTCCTTCTTCTCATCCTTCTCCTTCTTCTCATCCTTCTCCTTCTTCTCATCCTTCTCCTTCTCCTTCTTCTCATCCTTCTCCTTCTCCTCATCCTTTTTCTTCTCATCCTTCTCCTTCTCCTTCTTCTCATCCTTCTCCTTCTTCTCATCCTTCTCCTTCTTCTCATCCTTCTCCTTCTTCTCATCCTTCTCCTTCTTCTCCTTCTTCTCATCATTCTCCTTCTTCTCATCCTTCTCCTTCTTCTCATCCTTCTCATCCTTCTTCTCATCCTTCTTCTTCTCATCCTTCTCCTTCTTCTCATCCTTCTCCTTCTCCTTCTTCTCATCCTTCTCCTTCTTCTCATCCTTCTCCTTCTCATCCTTCTCCTTCTCCTTCTTCTCTTCCTTCTCCTTCTTCTCATCCTTCTCCTTCTTCTCATCCTTCTTCTTCTCATCCTTCTCCTCCTTCTTCTCATCCTTCTTCTCATCCTTCTTCTTCTCATCCTTCTCCTTCTTCTCATCCTTCTCCTTCTCCTTCTTCTCATCCTTCTCCTTCTTCTCATCCTTCTCCTTCTTCTCATCCTTCTCCTTCTTCTCATCCTTCTCCTTCTTCTCATCCTTCTCCTTCTCCTTCTTCTCTTCCTTGTCCTTCTTATCATCCTTCTCCTTCTTCTCATCATTCTCCTTCTTCTCATCCTTCTCCTTCTTCTCATCCTTCTTCTTCTCATCCTTTTCCTTCTTCTCATCCTTCTTCTTCTCATCCTTCTTCTTCTCATCCTTCTCCTTCTCATCCTTCTCTTTCTTCTCATCCTTCTCCTTCTCCTTCTTCTCATCCTTCTCCTTCTTCTCATCCTTCTCCTTCTCCTTCTTCTCATCCTTCTCCTTATTCTCAGCCTTCTTCTTCTCATCCTTCTCCTTCTCATCCTTCTCCTTCTCATCCTTCTCCTTCTTCTCATCCTTCTCCTTCTTCTCATCCTTCTCCTTCTCCTTCTTCTCATCCTTCTCCTTCTCCTTCTTCTCATCCTTCTCCTTCTCCTTCTTCTCATCCTTCTCCTTCTTCTCATCCTTCTCCTTCTTCTCACCCTTCTCCTTCTCCTTCTTCTCATCCTTCTCCTTCTCCTTCTTCTCATCCTTCTCCTTCTCCTTCTCCTTCCTCATCTCCAAGGGCATTTAAATTAAAGGTACAGTGTTCTGCACTAATTTAAAGGCTCTCTGAAGCCTAGAAACCCTTTAAATAAGTCATCTTCGTAGCGGAGAAATTCGCATCGAATCGAATTTCACACTGGAATTCGCCGAATCAGCCGAATCGAATTTTTCATTTCTTCGCTCATCTCTAATGGACACAATTGTAACATTTTTGGCTCTATACACTACTACAATGGATTTGAAATAAAATGAACAAGATATACTTTAACTGCAGACTGTCAGCTTTAATTTGAGGGTATTTACATCCAAATCAGGTGAACGGTGTAGGAATTACAACAGTTTGCATATGTGCCTCCCACTTGTTAAGGGACCAAAAGTAATGGGACAGAATAGTAATCATGAATCAAACTTTCACTTTTTAATACTTGGTTGCAAATCCTTTGCAGTCAATTACAGCCTGAAGTCTTTTACGCATAGACATCACCAGATGCTGGGTTTCATCCCTGGTGATGCTCTGCTAGGCCTCTACTGCAACTGTCTTCAGTTCCTGCTTGTTCTTGGGGCATTTTCCCTTCAGTTTTGTCTTCAGCAACTGAAATGCATGCTCAATCGGATTCAGGTCAGGTGATTGACTTGGCCATTGCAGAACATTCCACTTCTTTCCCTTAAAAAACTCTTTGGTTGCTTTTACAGTCTGCTTTGGGTCATTGTCCATCTGCACTGTGAAGCGACGTTCAATGAGTTGTGAAGCATTTGGCTGAATATGAGCAGATAATATTCCCGAAACACTTCAGAATTCATCCGGCTGCTTTTGTTAGCAGTCACATCATCAATAAATACAAGAGAACCAGTTCCATTGGCAGCCATACATGCCCACGCCATGACACTACCACCACCATGCTTCACTGATGAGGTGGTATGCTTAGGATCATGAGCAGTTCCTTTCCTTCTCCATACTCTTCTCTTCCCATCACTCTGGTACAAGTTGATGTTGGTCTCATCTGTCCATAGGATGTTGTTCCAGAACTGTGAAGGCTTTTTTACATGTCGTTTGGCAAACTCTAATCTGGCCTTCCTGTTTTTGAGGCTCACCAATGGTTTACATCTTGTGGTGAACCTTCTGTATTCACTCTGGTGAAGTCTTCTCTTGATTGTTGACTTTGACACACATACACTTACCTCCTGGAGAGTGTTCTTGATCTGGCCAACTGTTGTGAAGGGTGTTTTCTTCACCAGGGAAAGAATTCTTCGGTCATCCACCACAGTTGTTTTCCATTGGTCTTCCGGGTCTTTTGGTGTTGCTGAGCTCACCGGTGCATTCCTTCTTTTTAAGAATGTTCCAAACAGTTGTTTTGGCCACGCCTAATGTTTTTGCTATCTCTCTGATGGGTTTGTTTTGTTTTTTCAGCCTAATGATGGCTTGCTTTACTGATAGTGACAGCTCTTTGGATCTCATCTTGAGAGTTGACAGCAACAGATTCCAAATGCAAATAGCACACTTGAAATGAACTCTGGACCTTTTATCTGCTCATTGTAATTGGGATAATGAGGGAATAACACACACCTGGCTATGGAACAGCTGAGAAGCCAATTGTCCCATTACTTTTGGTCCCTTAACAAGTGGGAGGCACATATGCAAACTGTTGTAATTCCTACACCGTTCACCTGATTTGGATGTAAATACCCTCAAATTAAAGCTGACAGTCTGCAGTTAAAGCACATCTTGTTCGTTTCATTTCAAATCCATTGTGGTGGTGTATAGAGCCAAAAATGGTAGAATTGTGTTGATGTCCCAATATTTATGGACCTGACTGTATGTCATGAGGCTTTTTAAATCTTTACTGTCTGAAAATGATACACCGTCCTTTATTTGTGACCAGATCCCTAGACCCTGATGAGCAAAACCACCCCCAGATAACCCACCCAGAGATTGTTCTGTGTATGAGGGACTTCCTTACCAAAGAAGAGATCCTTAGAGCTTCTAGGAATTCACAAAATATCATGCAAGATGGGGTCTCTCTTCAAAATTTCCCTGACATCTCTCCTCCTGCACTTGGGAGATGTAGAAATATGAAAAAGATTACCTCTGCCTTAGCAGCAGACAGAATTAGATACTACTGGGGGTTTCCCTTCAAGCTTATTGTTCTGCATAATGGCTCCACCTATATTGATTCCAATGTTATGCAAGATATCCTGGAGAAACTAGGATTCTTGAATCCAGAAGCTCTTTCCAGACCCCTGTCCACTCCTAAACCTTCACCTATTTGAAATACACCCTCTCCACACCGAAATCTCAAGAGGGTTTGCTATGAGGTGGGCAGGGCAGAACCTGCTTGATTTGCTGATATTCAACTGGTGATCAGTTTTCTGGCTCTTGGTCTCAAGACTCTTGGTCTTGGCATCCAACATTTAAAAAATTGTCACTCTTTCAGAATTTTTTTCTAGGCCTCCTCAGTCACATGCCTACTAGGTGGCCCATTATCTTATAAAACTGAATACCATGGTTCCTGTTCATGCACAGCCTTATATAATACTGACATAGGATGGCTATGTCCTCCAATGCCAACATTATACTCCCTCACTCAGTTGTTTTTGTACAAGGTGATCAGTGGAGCGTGACAACAATGATTTTTTGTTCTTTTTATTTTCTTTTTTGGTCAAATTGTATCTTATGCTATGGTTTTTCTTTAATCCATACCATTTGTTAATCTGCTCCCTTTTTACCAGACTGAGTTTGGGACTCTGCAGTCCCTTTTACATACTCAGTTGCCTGGTACTCTGTTCGGGCTGAATTACTATTCAAGCTCTTTAAGGGCGCCTGTTAACTTGTTTTAAAATTTTGGTTATGATTTTGTTATCTGTTTTATTTTTGGTAATCTTATTAATACGTGAGGACCTGTTTGATGTCAACAATGTAGCCTGTGAATCCAGGTAGAGAGAGCAGCTTTGCTGCAGATGAGCACAGCACTGGATGGAGAGAGGTCTCAGGTGAGTATTTAGGGGTGGAAAGGGGATAGACAAGTAGTGTGGAGTTGTTTACCTTAATGTATAGAATGCATTAAGGTAAAACACCTCTTGACTTTAGAACCACTTTAATGTACAGTTAGGCAGCAGAGTGTGTCATGCATGCCGGAATTGCACATATTCTGATGGAACATAGTTGTGCTGTAACTGTCTTGAATTCAAATTGCATGTGTGTGGAGACTATAACACAGCTCTCCTTGAAGGTTTTTTTTTTTTTTTTTTTTGCTGCAGGTGACTTTAAAGGAGATGTGTTGATTGACATCAGCATTGGTCCCATCATTCACCATCTCTATTCGGCCCAGGGATGTTTCAAAGATATCATCCTTCTCAAGCCTACTGACCACTGTATTGTAGAAGTGAAAAAATGGACGGGTAAACGAACCGGAGCATTTGATTGGTCACATACCTATACGGTTGGTACAGAGATGGCAGAAAACAGGTAAAGTATCTGCCAGCTTTTTGTCAGTTAGGTTGAATGCCTGGCATAATGTTTCAACAGTGTTGGAAGGAGGACCAGGTATCATTTTTTGAATGTTTTTGTATTTTGTTTCTTAAAACCTGAAATTTTAGTTCGTATTTCAGATAGCCCTGAAAATATATTTCTGGGCTATCTGAAATAATTCCCAAAACTCAGGACTCTCCTATTTATTCTGGTCCATGTGGGTAGCTCAAACCCCAGGACCACTTAGTCTGCATCTCTACAAGTCCAGCTGGACTACTCTCATCCAAAACCAGGGATAAAATATCACCATACTTAAAGCAGAGTTCCAGTTGAATAAAAATAAATAAATAAAAGTCAGCAGCTACAAAAACTGTAGCTGATGGCTTTTAAAATACAGACACTTACCTGTCCCTCGGTCCAGTTGTTTCCTCAATATGGCTGGTTTCACCAGCCATCTTCTCTCCTCGGCGCTAGCATCTTCAGTGTGGACTTGCAGCTTCACAGCTGAGTGCCCAATTCACATGCGCGAGTAGCACTGCTGTTTGTAAATGGTCTCGTAGTGTTCTGGGACCTGTCACGTGTCCCAGAAGACTACAGGAAGGGGGGGGGGACAACTTCCGTTTCCAATCACCTTAGGCGATTGCATCAAAAGTGGGAGCGGGTACCTGTCACATTCGGGTACCAGCTCCCCAAAAGGTGCCTATTCTTAATGGGGAGCGGGGGACAAAGTCTTAAAGCGGAACTTCCCCTTTTGGGTGGAGCTCTGCTTTAAGGCAATCACAGTGGGCGCAAACATAGTGTCCCATGCCCTTTCCCTACAGAAGTATTTGGAGCCTCCAGCTTGGCAAAGATCAGAGTAGTCTATACCACCTTCTTTGTCTCACCGATTCTTTTATTTGGTAAAAGTTCCCAATAACAGCAGTGTGTAATAACAGTAATGTGCAGACCAGAAGGCAGTTAAACATTATGCTATTTACATAGAGAGATATTGATGCTTGTGCTGCAAGGTTGTCTTACTTTATAGCAATGCAAACAGAGGTGTAGCACCCTCCTAGTTTGATAGTTGTTAGGTAAATTTAGTTAGCGCCTCTGTAGACAGCAGAAAAGGGTTTAAATGTGTTAGGAGCTGTTCAGTGTCTTACGGGCTGCTGGCCTGTTGCTTCCCCCATCTTCTGGAGTGTTCAAGAACATAGTGGGAGGTAGAGCAGGGCTAGCAGCCTGACTATTTATGGATCTCCAGCCTATTTCTGAAGATGCATACTCAGTAGGGGGAGGGAAACGCATAAATACTCTGAGACCTGGTAGCGTGGAGAGCAGAGTCCATGGTCCATCCCTCTGGAGGTGACCTGTATGCTAGGGGCTCTGCCCTTGGGGCAGAGAGGAAAAAAAAGGAGAAGATGCCTTGGGAGTTGTTGCAACCACAAAGTCCCAGCTAGGTTTACCTGGGGACCCTACTAGAGAGAGAGACAGCCTGGGACTTTGTGGAGTCAAGAGCCAGAAGTTCTGGAGAGTGGAAGCTCCATCTTTGAGACTGGGGATGGACCATGTTTTGGGAGTGAGTACTTAATCCAGCCATACTTACAAAAGAAGTGACTGTGGAATACAATACCTCACAATTCAGGTGCAGCCGGAAGCAGTGCCGGACAACCAATGGCACACCATTTGTCAGTGACTGAACTTAGTGCAGCCAGGTGCAGTGCAAGACAAGCATGCTTTGTGCTACTTCTACTGCTGCTACTACTAGTACTACTTCTACTACTACTCCCACTACTAGTAGAATTACAGGACGACTTTGCAGCCTATGACTGTGCGAGACAGCTTGCAACCTGTACAGTGCAGCCAGGAGCTTATCTGTCCTCTATTTTGTATAAAATTCTGCGGTTTTCTACAGTTTGGGGTATCCCATGTTCCCAACCTGATCCAAGTTCATTGGTCCCTCATAAAAACCCCTAGACTTCACTGAGCCTGAGGAAGAGTGTGGAAAATAACATGTGCCAGGCTGTTGGTGCTGTAAAGGGGAAATAGGCCCAATCACCAGTGGGTCTATTGGGAGTAGTGCTACAGAGGTGAAGCACAATTTTCTTCCACAGTGTAAACAGCATAGAATTGTTTATGCAAGCATAGTTATCAGAAGAAGAGCCTTAGTACCAACATCTTGCATCATACAGAGTCCAGTGTCTCTGGCAAATCACAAGAGCCTTCCTTTTTTACTCCCCATCTCTTTTGGGAAGGGGCTGGTGGTACAAAAGGTAATAATTGTGGGAGATGGACTGGTAGAAGGAATAAAAGTTTCCATTATTAGCTGAAGGCAGGATAGTCTTCCTGAAGAGTTTTCAGAGATCGTGAAAAAATGGGCAGAGTAGGCGATAGTCTGATTGGGGTAAAGAGTTCCAGAGGATGGGGGAGGCTCTGGAGAAGTCCTGTAGATGAGAATGGGAGAAGGAGACAAGGGAGCTAGAGAGTAAGAGGTCGTGGGAGGAGCGGAAAGGGCGGTTTGGGTGATATTGGAGACAAGATTGCTGTTCATAGTGGTACTGTTCTCTTCAACCCAGAGAAGAGATCCTCACACACTTACAGCCCACTCCATTTCACCAACCAACCCTAAGCAATTCCCACTGGGACCTTAAATACTACTTAGGAAACCCAAGTTATGGGCATACTAGACTCCCTGACAAAATACAGAGGTGGCCTCCCATAGTAAGGGATGTGCATCCAGTTAAAACAGGACAGGAGAGCAGATGAGGAAAGGAGCGTAAAGGAGAGGAGAAGAAAAGGAAAAGAGAGAGCATGAAGATAGAGATATAGATAGTGATCGGAATTAGTGACTCAAATGAAGATTGATTGTAAAGGTACATTTTTTAAAAATAATATACATGTCATACCTACCTGCTTTGTGCAGTAGTTTAGCACAGGGCAGTCTTGATCCTCCTCTTCAGGATCCCCCACCTGC
This sequence comes from Staurois parvus, assembly GCF_062004578.1. NCBI lineage: Eukaryota > Metazoa > Chordata > Amphibia > Anura > Ranidae > Staurois > Staurois parvus. Next base: position 1,635,568 of record NW_028318996.1, read on the forward strand.
CCCATGGCACTCTTAGTTCCTTCTCCCTTCCAAGTGCCCCCATAGCAAGCCACTTGCTATGGTGATACTTGTCTGGGCTCAATCCCGAGCCAGAATGTGTGCATCTATTGACACATATAGCACGGCTCAGCCCTCCCTGCACTCTACTCACCGGATTTGATTTACAGCAGTAGGAGCCAATGGCTCCCACTGCTGCCTCCATGTCCAGTGAGGAGAGAGCATAGTGCTGGATCGAGATCAGGCTCAAGTAAGAATTTAGAGGGGGCTGGGAGAAGAACTGATCACAGAAGGATTCTTATGTTAAGCTGCGGAAGGTTTTACCCTCTTCATGACCAGACCATTTTTTGCTATTCGGTACTGCACTAGTTTAACTGGCAATTGCTCAGTCATGCAACACACTATGCAAATGAAATTTATGTCATTTTTTCCACACAAATAGAGCTTTCCTTTGGTTGTATGTTATCACCGCTGGGTTTTTTATTATAGAAATGAAAAAAGACTGAAAATTAATAACCCCCCCGATATTTTCTACTTTCTGTTATAAAACATATCAGAAAGAATTTCTTCATAAACTTAGGCCAAAATGTATTCTGCTACATGTCTTTGATAAAAAAAATTCCAATAAGTGTATATTAATTGGTTTGTGTTATAGTTATAGCGGCTACAAACTATGATATATACAATATATTTGAAAATTGATTAATTCTGATGAATTGATGGCTGATTTCATTTCTTGAGGCCCTTAAAATGCCAGGACAGTACAAATACCCTCTGGATGACCTTTGTTTGGAAAGTAGACAGTCCTAGGTATTTAGTAAGGCATGGAGATTTTTTTGAAGTTGTAATATTCTGTCATAAATTTTCTGAAAATGAAGAAATGAAATAAAATACTGTCACCAGCACAATACAGCTTCATCATATGATTGGTAAGGCGGTGATCAGGAACACTGACTAGTGACAGTATTTTAAAAAAAAACGAACAAAAAAATGTAGACTAATTTTTTAAAACATTTTTCTTTTTTTAAACTTTTTTGACATTTATTTGCTGTTACAATGATGATCACTGTCACAGCAATGCTTTGCACTGTCATGAATGGGTTACATTCATGACAGCTGTGATTACTAGTGATCTGTGATTGGCTGTGCTGTGACTGGCCCAGGTACCATGTGATAGCTGTGGGGCGCAGCTGTTATGAATTAATTTGTTCATAACAGTTTTGTTGACATTATGATCAAGTGATTACATAGAGATCACATGATCTCCTGGCCGCTGAATGCAGCCGGGTACTGGTATCCATAATCCAATGTGTCCTATGGACAGAGCGGTCACGAAAGCGGCATGCTGCGTGCCCGAGGTGGTGCACCAATGCGTCCATGCTAAGCAACGTACAGATACATCCCTTAGCCTGTAGCTGCTGCCCACCTGCAGTACATATTCTGCAACTAGTTAATTTAGAGAATGCATTAAAGTGAAAAACCTTCTGCCTTTACAACCACTTTCAATGAGTTTGATTTATTTATATGTTTATTTATTTCAATCTTCAATTATTCTAGTTTTAAAAAAAAAAAATCCAAATGCCCAACATAGCAACATTCCATTCTTCCTTTCTCCAGTTTTATGTATTCTCGCTATGAATAGCCATCTACAGCTTAGAAATGTTAGCAGCATTTCACCTGCTCAGACCTAATATACTCAATGCCCCACAGAATATCTGAATCTTTTATGTGACATGAGATGTGCTTCTCCCTTTCAGTGTGCATGGTGAGGACAAAGAAATTGGACTCAGGGAGGCCATTACCCATGTTGTAAAATTTGATCTTGACCAGGAAAATCTCACCGGCCCAGTGGTGCTTCCACAAGCTGACTGCCTTGTGCTCACCTCTATTCTGGAAACCATCAGCAAAGACCTTGAAGATTTTGTGAGAAACTTCAGGAAATTCTCAAAGCTTCTAAAACCTGGCGGACACTTGTTGTATTATGGATTTTTAAATGGCACTTTCTATATGGTTGGCGGAGACAAGTTCCATGTTGTCAAGTATAATGAAAGCAACTTGAGAAGTATACTCAGTAATGAGGGGTTTATCATCAGCCATTTGGAGGTTTCCCAAAGAATGGCGGAGAGTGATCTATGTGATTTTGACTCAACTGTGTTCTGCATAGCTTGTAAAGAATAGACACATTAGGCTGTGTTCACACCACTGTGTTGAAGAATATGTTCAGCTTTGTAAAAAAAAAAAAAAATACAATTTTTTTTGCAGGTAAAAAATGCATTTATTATTTTTTTTTACTAGGAGCCTGCAAAGCATTGCACCCATGATCAGCACATCGCCGATGCAATACAAGGCTCCTGCAGACTCTCAGTTACATAATGACTGCATCAACAAACTACCTAGAGCTCTCATCAGTGCCCCAGTAGTTCACTGGGAACTACAAGCCGACAGCCAAAAAGGCTGTTGATACTTGAAGTTCTCCCATTTACAGAACACGTGAGTAAATGCTGCGGGCAGGTGGGCGGGGTCCCGCAGGGCCGCGTATTTGTAAAAATATGACAGCAGGTGTGGATCCTGCTCACTGTCACAATGGGAGATTGGATGGGGGGACTGCTGCAACAGAAGCATGTTACATGTTATACCCTGAATACAGGTGTAACATGTAACGTGTTGTAAAAGGTGAACTTATCCTTTAAGGAGCCCATGGATTATGCAATTTTCTTTCCTTCCATGACAGGTGGAAGGAAAGAAAATAGCTTGATTCCCCCATCAACACAGTCAGTATTGACGGGGAATCCCTCAGATCCTAGAGCTATTGTATTTTGCCAGCTGGGAGCCTTCCCCACCAACAGAACACAAAGACCACTGCTGGTGGCTATAGCTGCCTGCAGCAATCACATGAGAAAAAAAATCTGACAGGCTGGTTGTACTAAAATCAATCAATTGACTTCAGTGCAACCAGCCTGCCCATAGATGGATCGAAACTTGGCTGGTCCCTGCTGAACCGGCTGAGATTCGATCCATCTATGGCTGGCTTTAGAAAAGCACATGAATTTTAATCAAAAAGCATAATCTGTTTAATGCAATTTTAATGTGTTGCATTAAAATATAATGCAAGCAAAGCTTGGGTTACATGTATTTTACGTGCATTTTCTGCCTTTGAAATTTGACACGTGATTTAAAAGGTGCACTAATGCATATTGAATTTTTAGTGCGTTTTTCATGTGTTGCCTTTGACTATATTGTAAAGTGCATTTGTACCAAAAAATGCACAAAAGATGCAGAAAGCTGAAGTTTTCAAAAACGTAGAGTAGTTTCCTCTAACACTGATATAAACAGCTTCATACGGTAGATTACAATGGTAACTAGAATTATCATGCGCTTTGATCCAGCATTGTAGAGTATATGAAAAACACCAGTGTGAATAGGTCCTTAGGTAGCAAATGGAATTCAGAAACAAATTTCAGCATACTACCTATGTACTGTTCCCGGAGTGGAGGAAGTCCTGTGGACATAGCGAGAGCCAATCATAGGACTGCTTCTAACACTTAAAAAAAATGTTTTTCACGCTGACAAGCTGTGGCTATTTTTAACTAGCATTTCTTGGCAGGCAACAAAAGGTACAGAAGCCCTGACGAAGAAGGCATCCTAAGACCTCTAAACATGTTCAACATTGCTGGATTTTTTGAGCTAATAAATAGACAAAAGTCAAAATATTCTGATTCTAAATTATTTATTTGTAATGGTTCTATACCAGACATCACTGAATAGTGACTCCAGTCTGGCCGTGAGATGTATGATAGTTTTATTATGACCGTGATACATTGTTTATAAGTGAATTCCATTCACAGTGGTGTATCTAGGATATGGCAGCTATGGAATATGCTTTGTGCGCCACTTGAAGGGGGGGTGCCAGAGCCATACCACTCAGCAGCCTTGGTGTCTCTCTCTCCACTTCTTCCCCCGAGCCCAATCCCCTTGTAGTCTCCAGCGCAGCCAGATTATTTTCCCGGGTCTTCACTATTGTCATTAGAGATGAGCGAATCGAACTAGGCGAAGTGGAATTCGTTTCGAATATTAGGAAAATTTCGATTCGCGCCGAATCCGAAAATTAGCAGACTTCGGATGCGCGAATTGAAATTTTTCCTAAAATGGCGGCGACATGTGCGGCGACGGAGCGGGGATCTCTGGGAAGGCGCGCAGACAAGGCGCGCTGACCCATAATGCATTCATTCATGACATGTGATCGGATTAGCCAATCAGCAGCCAGCCAGCCAGCACTGTGTAATGGTCGAGCTATAAATTGCGACCATTTTAGAATTCTCCATTAGCCTCCAGTCATTCAAGAGAGGGACAGACACAGTCATTCAAGAGAGGCAGACCTGTCTGTGTAACAGAATCGTTACTTAGGGACACAGAACCGTTACTTAGGGACACAGATCCGTTACTTAGGGACACAGAACCGTTACTTAGGGCCACAGAATCGTTACTTAGGGACACAGAACCGTTACTTAGGGCCACAGAACCGTTACTTAGGGACACAGAACCATTACTTAGGGCCACAGAATCGTTACTTAGGGACACAGAATAGTTAATTAGGGACACAGAACCGTTACTTAGGGCCACAGAATCGTTACTTAGGGACACAGAACCGTTACTTAGGGACACAGAACCGTTACTTAGGGACACAGAACCGTTACTTAGGGACACAGAATTGTTACTGAGGGACACAGAATTGTTACTCAGGGACACAGAATTGTTACTCAGGGACAGACACAGAATTGTTACTGAGGGACACAGAATTGTTACTGAGGGACACAGAATTGTTACTGAGGGACACAGAATTGTTACTAAGGGACACAGAATTGTTACTCAGGGACACAGAATTGTTACTCAGGGACAGACACATAATTGTTACTGAGGGACACAGAATTGTTACTGAGGGACACAGAATTGTTACTGAGGGACACAGAATTGTTATTCAGGGACAGACACAGAATTGTTACTGAGGGACACAGAATTGTTACTGAGGGACACAGAATTCTTACTCAGGGACACAGAATTGTTACTCAGGGACAGACACAGAATTGTTACTCAGGGACAGACACAGAATTGTTACTGACGGACACAGAATTGTTACTGAGGGACACAGAATTGTTACTGAGGGACACAGAATTGTTACTCAGGGACACAGAATTGTTACTGAGGAACACAGAATTGTTACTGAGGGACACAGAATTGTTACTGAGGGACACAGAATTGTTACTCAGGGACACAGAATTGTTACTCAGGGACAGACACAGAATTGCTACTGAGGGACACAGAATTGTTACTGAGGGACACAGAATTGTTACTGAGGGACACAGAATTGTTACTCAGGGACACAGAATCGTTGAATTAAAGAGTGGGTCAGACAACACGCAGAGGAGTGGCAGAGGAGGCAATGTTTTAGGAGCGAGCAGACGTGGCAGCAGAGGAAGGGGTCGAGGCAGCACTAGTCGCAGCCAGAGGCCAGTGCTCCCGGTGTCATCCAGCGGTCGTGTCTCCACCGACAACCCTGCCGTCATCGATTGGTTGGCTCGGTCGTCTTCCTCTTCCCAGGTCACCTCTGACACCTACAGCCAACGGTCGGTGTGTACGTCAGACACAACCGTTAGTTGGCATGGCCCGGGAGCAAGCCCACTGAAATCACGTGTCCTCTACCTGCCCCTGTCCTTTGGTGTTCCCTCACCAAGCGAAGTATCGCATGCTGTGGGCTCAGCCCCACTGTACAGTGAGGAAGAGCTAACAGAGGGCGGTCAGGAATGGGGGGAGACATCCGCCTCTTCAGCAGCCAGGCGAAGAAGTACTGGCGAGGAGAGTGGCTCGGTAGCCGGTCTAGAGACAGGTCTGTCTCCTGACCCACACGCAGCCGAGGGGGCTAGTAGTGAGGCGGAGACCCTAATTGATGATGAGGAGGCTGATCGCACTTGGCAGCCTTGTCGTCATCAGGCAATTTCTTCCGCATCATCAGGAGAAGAGGGTGCCAGCTTGGCAGCGAGCAAAACAGTCGGTGGGTTGCCCAGGAGGCAGCAGGGTCGCAGCAGTGTCAGTGGAGACAAACGGCCACGGAGTAGAGCACCAGCTCCACTGCAGCCTACCACCACGGCCAGTAGTGGTGCCGGTGTGCACGGAGGAAGTAGCAGTCAGCCAGTGAGGAGTAGCGGGGGCAAAGTTTCCTACTCGGCGGTGTGGCAATTTTTCCTCAAGCCGCCCGAGGAAGTAAACGTAGCCGTATGTCGACTATGTGGCCAGACAGTCAAGCGTGGCCAGGGGGCCCATGTTAGGACTACAGCGTTGCGTCAGCATATGCAGCGTCGCCATTTGGTGGCCTGGGAAAACCGTGATAAAGATACGGCGGTTCTGCCTGCCCCAGCCCCCGCTCCATCACCCGCTCCTTTACTTGCTCCGTCACCCGACGTCAATCGCCCTCTGTCAGCCAGTCAAGGCTCCAACACCTCTGCTGAGGGGAGTTGTCACTCGTTGGCATCTTCCGCTCGTTCAGATGCTCCTTCTCCTGCTACTCCTCTTCACGGATTCCGTCAGCAGTCTTTCTTGGAATCCGTTTCCAAGAGACAACAGTTTGCGAGCACGCACCCGACGGTGCAAAAGCTGAACGTACTCCTGTCCAAGTTGCTGGTGCTGCAGTCCCTCCCTTTCCAAGTGGTGGACTCAGCACCTTTCCGAGAAATGATGGCTTGTGCCGCGCCACGGTGGAGAGTGCCAAGCCGGCATTTCTTCGCCAAAAAGGCAGTGCCAGCCCTGCATTCACATGTAGAAGAGATGGTGGGCCAGTCTTTGAGCATGTCGGTCTCTGCCAAAGTGAACGGCAGCGCCGACGTGTGGAGCTGTAACTACGGTCAGGGACAGTACATGTCATTTACGGCCCACTGGGTGAACGTGGTGCCGGCACAGCCGCACCAGCAACTTGGACAGGTCACGCCGCTTTTGCCTCCACGTTTGCACGTCCTTGGTCCAGCAAAGATGTCCGCCTCTACCACCTCTTCTTCCGCCGTGTCCTCAGCCGCCACCCCCGTGCCAAGTCCCATTACCCGACCGGCATATCACATGTGCAGGGCGCAACGGTGTCACGCTGTGCTGCACCTGGTATGCCTTGGCGAACGTAGTCACACAGGGGAGGAACTTCTGAGTGTAATGAACAGAGAAATCGACAGATGGCTGTCTCCGCGCAAACTGAAAATCGGAACCATGTTGACCGACAACGGAAAGAACATGGTGTCTGCTCTGCGTCAAGGAAGGTTGTGCCATGCGCCATGCATGGCTCACGTGTTCAATCTGGTTGTCAAGCGGTTCCTAAAATCCACCATCCCACTGCAAGACATCCTTAAAATGTCACGTAAACTTTGCATGCATTTCAGCCATTCCTACACCGCAAAGCACACCCTCCTTGAGCTGCAGCGGCAGAACGGAATTGCACAGCATCGCCTGATCTGCGACGTTGCAACAAGGTGGAATTCAACCCTACACATGTTAGACCGCCTTTACGAACAGCGAAAGGCCATCACCGATTTCCTGATGTTACAAGCGGATAAAGGTACTCCCCTGTGTAACTTCGATGTCAGCCATTGGCAGCTCATGCGTGACACCTGCCGCTTGCTCAGGCCCTTTGAGGAGGCCACGCTATTCGTGAGTCGTCAGGACTATGGGATGAACGACGTCATTCCTCTGTTGCACATCCTGGAACAAATGCTGTTAACAATGGCTGGTCAGAGTGCGGTAGACGTGGCGCACAGATCTCAACACCACATGACCCCTGTGGGGGCAGGACAGGAAGAAGAGGAGGAGGTAGAGGAGGACATTGGTGCTCAGGAATTATTGAGTGAAATGGGTGGTTTTTCCACTCAGCGGACAGGAGTGGAGGAGCAGGAGCATCTGGTAGAAGAGGAGGAGACAGAGGACCCAGACGCACCGTGGCAGTATGCTGTGGAGATGGAGGCAGGGAGTCCCTCGCATTCCTTGGCACAAATGGCCCATAGCATGCTCGGTTGCTTGCGTAGCGACAGCAGAATAATAACCATCAGACAGAGGGATGACTTTTGGCTGTCCACCTTGTTGGACCCTCGCTACCGTTCCAAAATGGTGGCCTTTTTCACACCTGCTGAGAGGGAGGCCAAAATAACGTACTATAAAAACCACCTATGTAGTCAGTTGGTCTCTGCCTTTCTGCGCCAACATCCATCCTCAGACACTGTGGGCTCTGTGCGCTCGCGTTCCGCTGCCATGGCAGCAGGGGAGGGGTGGGGTGGTAGGAGCAGTGGCAGCTCAACCAGCAGCGGCTGCCTCAGTCTGCAGTCGATGATGAGTAGCTTTCTTCACCAGCGCAGTGAGGAAACTACTAACCAGCCGCAGCAGCAGCAGCAGCATCAGGTGGACCTGGAGCAGGAGCTCAAACAACAGGCTTGGGCCTACTTGGACAGCACCCTGCCAACCGAGGTAGACAATCCCCTTGACTTCTGGGCAACGAAACTTGACCTTTGGCCCCAACTAGCTGAATTTGCCCTTGAAAGGCTGTCATGCCCGGCCAGTAGCGCGGCATCGGAGCGCGTGTTTAGTGCGGCAGGAGGTATTGTAACTCCGCGGAGGACACGACTGTCCACCCAAAGTGTGGAGAGACTCACGTTTGTGAAAATGAATCAGGCGTGGATTAGTCTGGATTTCAAACCACCAGTTCCTGACACAACTGACTAAATCCGCCATGAATCATGCCCCTGCCATGTGCCACTTTCAGGTCTCCTCACACTGCTGCTGGGTTCCATTTTGTCATAGGGTGCTGGCAGATTACGGGCCTCCCATTGCTGCTGCCAGGCCTGTAATCTGCCATGGGCCCCTGTACCGCCTCCTCATGCTGCTGCCAGGTCTAGAGTGTCTCATGGGTCCCTGTACGGCCTCCCATTGCTGCTGTCTCCATCGCCACACTCTGCCATGTGCCACTTTCAGGTCTCCTCACACTGCTGGTGCTGTCCATTTTGTCATAGGGTGCTGGCAGATTACGGGCCTCCCATTGCTGCTGCCAGGCCTGTAATCTGCCATGGGCCCCCGTACCGCCTCCTCATGCTGCTGCCAGGTCCACAGTGTCTCATGGGTCCCTGTACGGCCTCCCATTGCTGCTGTCTCCATCGCCACACTCTGCCATGTGCCACTTTCAGGTCTCCTCACACTGCTGGTGCTGTCCATTTTGTCATAGGGTGCTGGCAGATTACGGGCCTCCCATTGCTGCTGCCAGGCCTGTAATCTGCCATGGGCCCCCGTACCGCCTCCTCATGCTGCTGCCAGGTCCACAGTGTCTCATGGGTCCCTGTACGGCCTCCCATTGCTGCTGTCTCCATCGCCACACTCTGCCATGTGCCACTTTCAGGTCTCCTCACACTGCTTCTGGGTTCCATTTTGTCATAGGTTGCTGGCAGATTACGGGCGTCTCCCATTGCTGCTGCCAGGCCTGTAATCTGCCATGGGCCCCTGTACCGCCTCCTCATGCTGCTGCCAGGTCTAGAGTGTCTCATGGGTCCCTGTACGGCCTCCCATTGCTGCTGTCTCCATCGCCACACTCTGCCATGTGCCACTTTCAGGTCTCCTCACACTGCTGGTGCTGTCCATTTTGTCATAGGGTGCTGGCAGATTACGGGCCTCCCATTGCTGCTGCCAGGCCTGTAATCTGCCATGGGCCCCCGTACCGCCTCCTCATGCTGCTGCCAGGTCCACAGTGTCTCATGGGTCCCTGTACGGCCTCCCATTGCTGCTGTCTCCATCGCCACACTCTGCCATGTGCCACTTTCAGGTCTCCTCACACTGCTGGTGCTGTCCATTTTGTCATAGGGTGCTGGCAGATTACGGGCCTCCCATTGCTGCTGCCAGGCCTGTAATCTGCCATGGGCCCCCGTACCGCCTCCTCATGCTGCTGCCAGGTCCACAGTGTCTCATGGGTCCCTGTACGGCCTCCCATTGCTGCTGTCTCCATCGCCACACTCTGCCATGTGCCACTTTCAGGTCTCCTCACACTGCTTCTGGGTTCCATTTTGTCATAGGTTGCTGGCAGATTACGGGCGTCTCCCATTGCTGCTGCCAGGCCTGTAATCTGCCATGGGCCCCCGTACCGCCTCCTCATGCTGCTGCCAGGTCCAGAGTGTCTCATGGGTCCCTGTACGGCCTCCCATTGCTGCTGTCTCCATCGCCACACTCTACCATGTGCCACTTTCAGGTCTCCTCACACTGCTGCTGGGTTCCATTTTGTCATAGGTTGCTGGCAGATTACGGGCGTCTCCCATTGCTGCTGCCAGGCCTGTAATCTGCCATGGGCCCCGGTACCGCCTCCTCATGCTGCTGCCAGGTCCAGAGTGTCTCATGGGTCCCTGTACGGCCTCCCATTGCTGCTGTCTCCATCGTCACACTCTGCCATGTGCCACTTTCAGGTCTCCTCACACTGCTGCTGGGTTCCATTTTGTCATAGAGTGCTGGCAGATTACGGGCATCTCCCATTGCTGCTGCCAGGCCCCTAATCTGCCATGGGCCCCCGTACCGCCTCCGCATGCTGCTGCCAGGTCCACAGTGTCTCATGGGTCCCTGTACGGCCTCCCATTGCTGCTGTCTCCATCGTCACACTCTGCCATGTGCCACTTTCAGGTCTCCTCACACTGCTGCTGGGTTCCATTTTGTCATAGAGTGCTGGCAGATTACGGGCATCTCCCATTGCTGCTGCCAGGCCCCTAATCTGCCATGGGCCCCCGTACCGCCTCCTCATGCTGCTGCCAGGTCCACAGTGTCTCATGGGTCCCTGTACGGCCTCCCATTGCTGCTGTCTCCATCGCCACACTCTGCCATGTGCCACTTTCAGGTCTCCTCACACTGCTGCTGGGTTCCATTTTGTCATAGGTTGCTGGCAGATTACGGGCGTCTCCCATTGCTGCTGCCAGGCCTGTAATCTGCCATGGGCCCCTGTACCGCCTCCTCATGCTGCTGCCAGGTCCAGAGTGTCTCATGGGTCCCTGTACGGCCTCCCATTGCTGCTGTCTCCATCGCCACACTCTGCCATGTGCCACTTTCAGGTCTCCTCACACTGCTGGTGCTGTCCATTTTGTCATAGGGTGCTGGCAGATTACGGGCCTCCCATTGCTGCTGCCAGGCCCCTAATCTGCCATGGGCCCCCGTACCGCCTCCTCATGCTGCTGCCAGGTCCAGAGTGTCTCATGGGTCCCTGTACGGCCTCCCATTGCTGCTGTCTCCATCGTCACACTCTGCCATGTGCCACTTTCAGGTCTCCTCACACTGCTGCTGGGTTCCATTTTGTCATAGGTTGCTGGCAGATTACGGGCCTCCCATTGCTGCTGCCAGGCCTGTAATCTGCCATGGGCCCCTGTACCGCCTCCTCATGCTGCTGCCAGGTCCACAGTGTGTCATGGGTCCCTGTACCGCCTCCCATTGCTGCTGTCTCCATCGCCACACTCTGCCATGTGCCACTTTCAGGTCTCCTCACACTGCTGCTGGGTTCCATTTTGTCATAGGTTGCTGGCAGATTACGGGCGTCTCCCATTGCTGCTGCCAGGCCTGTAATCTGCCATGGGCCCCTGTACCGCCTCCTCATGCTGCTGCCAGGTCCAGAGTGTCTCATGGGTCCCTGTACGGCCTCCCATTGCTGCTGTCTCCATCGCCACACTCTGCCATGTGCCACTTTCAGGTCTCCTCACACTGCTGGTGCTGTCCATTTTGTCATAGGGTGCTGGCAGATTACGGGCCTCCCATTGCTGCTGCCAGGCCCCTAATCTGCCATGGGCCCCCGTACCGCCTCCTCATGCTGCTGCCAGGTCCACAGTGTCTCATGGGTCCCTGTACGGCCTCCCATTGCTGCTGTCTCCATCGCCACACTCTGCCATGTGCCACTTTCAGGTCTCCTCACACTGCTTCTGGGTTCCATTTTGTCATAGGTTGCTGGCAGATTACGGGCGTCTCCCATTGCTGCTGCCAGGCCTGTAATCTGCCATGGGCCCCTGTACCGCCTCCTCATGCTGCTGCCAGGTCCACAGTGTGCCATGGGTCCCTGTACCGCCTCCCATTGCTGCTGTCTCCATCGCCACACTCTGCCATGTGCCACTTTCAGGTCTCCTCACACTGCTGGTGCTGTCCATTTTGTCATAGGGTGCTGGCAGATTACGGGCCTCCCATTGCTGCTGCCAGGCCTGTAATCTGCCATGGGCCCCTGTACCGCCTCCTCATGCTGCTGCCAGGTCCACAGTTTCTCATGGGTCCCTGTACGGCCTCCCATTGCTGCTGTCTCCATCGCCACACTCTGCCATGTGCCACTTTCAGGTCTCCTCACACTGCTGCTGGGTTCCATTTTGTCATAGGTTGCTGGCAGATTACGGGCGTCTCCCATTGCTGCTGCCAGGCCTGTAATCTGCCATGGGCCCCTGTACCGCCTCCTCATGCTGCTGCCAGGTCCACAGTGTGCCATGGGTCCCTGTACCGCCTCCCATTGCTGCTGTCTCCATCGCCACACTCTGCCATGTGCCACTTTCAGGTCTCCTCACACTGCTGCTGGGTTCCATTTTGTCATAGGATGCTGGCAGATTACGGGCCTCCCATAGCTGCTGCCAGGCCCCTAATCTGCCATGGGCCCCTGTACCGCCTCCTCATGCTGCTGCCAGGTCCACAGTGTGTCATGCCATGTGCCACTTTCAGGTCTCCTCACACTGCTGGTGTGTTCCATTTTGTCATAGAGTGCTGGCAGATTACGGGCCTCCCATTGCTGCTGCCAGGCCCCTAATCTGCCATGGGCCCCTGTACCGCCTCCTCATGCTGCTGCCAGGTCAAGAGTGTCTCATGGGTCCCTGTACGGCCTCCCATTGCTGCTGTCTCCATCGTCACTGTCAGGGCTCCCAGGTATGACCAGAGATGCGTGACTGATGCAGGGAAACGCAGACTTCAGAAATGTGATAAACAATATAATTTATTAACACTAACCATACAAACATAAACGCAGTGCAATACTAAACATAATACAGTGCAAACAAACCCAACCAACCACCCACAGATAACAGTACATACAAGCAAGCGTCGTCAGGCAGGCCGTGTCAATATCAATTGGGCAGGTAGGTACAGGGGGAGCAAGCAGAGAATGGTCGGGGTCACAGGCCAGGTACAGCAGGTAGCAAGCAGCGAGGTACAGAGGGTCAGACAGAGGGATGGTCAGAAGCGAGCCGGGATCAGAGCAGGAGAAGTCAGAAGCGGTTCAGAAACAGGATGCAGGACAGAAACAGGATACAGGGCCCAGGACAAACACGCACCAAGGCAGAGTCTGTGGGTCTGGCCATCCCTTAAATACCCCAGCATAATCAGTTACAGGTGTTAGCTGGCTGCAACGTTGAGTCTCTGATTGCTGGGAACACCCGCTGGCCAGCCCTGGTACTGCAGATCAAAAGGCAGGTGAGTCCCACCATAGCTGGCCAGTCCATTCCTGACAGTCACACTCTGCCATGTGCCACTTTCAGGTCTCCTCACACTGCTTCTGGGTTCCATTTTGTCATAGGTTGCTGGCAGATTACGGGCCTCCCATTGCTGCTGCCAGGCCTGTAATCTGCCATGGGCCCCTGTACCGCCTCCTCATGCTGCTGCCAGGTCCACAGTGTGTCATGGGTCCCTGTACCGCCTCCCATTGCTGCTGTCTCCATCGCCACACTCTGCCATGTGCCACTTTCAGGTCTCCTCACACTGCTGGTGTGTTCCATTTTGTCATAGAGTGCTGGCAGATTACGGGCCTCCCATTGCTGCTGCCAGGCCCCTAATCTGCCATGGGCCCCTGTACCACCTCCTCGTGCTGCTGCCAGGTCCAGAGTGTCTCATGGGTCCCTGTACGGCCTCCCATTGCTGCTGTCTCCATCGTCACACTCTGCCATGTGCCACTTTCAGGTCTCCTCACACTGCTGCTGGGTTCCATTTTGTCATAGGTTGCTGGCAGATTACGGGCCTCCCATTGCTGCTGCCAGGCCTGTAATCTGCCATGGGCCCCTGTACCGCCTCCTCATGCTGCTGCCAGGTCCACAGTGTGTCATGGGTCCCTGTACCGCCTCCCATTGCTGCTGTCTCCATCGCCACACTCTGCCATGTGCCACTTTCAGGTCTCCTCACACTGCTGCTGGGTTCCATTTTGTCATAGGTTGCTGGCAGATTACGGGCGTCTCCCATTGCTGCTGCCAGGCCTGTAATCTGCCATGGGCCCCTGTACCACCTCCTCATGCTGCTGCCAGGTCCAGAGTGTCTCATGGGTCCCTGTACCGCCTCCCATTGCTGCTGTCTCCATCGCCACACTCTGCCATGTGCCACTTTCAGGTCTCCTCACACTGCTGCTGGGTTCCATTTTGTCATAGGATGCTGGCAGATTACAGGCCTCCCATAGCTGCTGCCAGGCCCCTAATCTGCCATGGGCCCCTGTACCGCCTCCTCATGCTGCTGCCAGGTCCAGAGTGTCTCATGGGTCCCTGTACCGCCTCCCATTGCTGCTGTCTCCATCGCCACACTCTGCCATGTGCCACTTTCAGGTCTCCTCACACTGCTTCTGGGTTCCATTTTGTCATAGGTTGCTGGCAGATTACGGGCCTCCCATTGCTGCTGCCAGGCCTGTAATCTGCCATGGGCCCCTGTACCGCCTCCTCATGCTGCTGCCAGGTCCACAGTGTGTCATGGGTCCCTGTACCGCCTCCCATTGCTGCTGTCTCCATCGCCACACTCTGCCATGTGCCACTTTCAGGGCTCCTCACACTGCTGGTGTGTTCCATTTTGTCATAGAGTGCTGGCAGATTACGGGCCTCCCATTGCTGCTGCCAGGCCCCTAATCTGCCATGGGCCCCTGTACCGCCTCCTCGTGCTGCTGCCAGGTCCAGAGTGTCTCATGGGTCCCTGTACGGCCTCCCATTGCTGCTGTCTCCATCGTCACACTCTGCCATGTGCCACTTTCAGGTCTCCTCACACTGCTGCTGGGTTCCATTTTGTCATAGGATGCTGGCAGATTACAGGCCTCCCATAGCTGCTGCCAGGCCCCTAATCTGCCATGGGCCCCTGTACCGCCTCCTCATGCTGCTGCCAGGTCCACAGTGTGTCATGCCATGTGCCACTTTCAGGTCTCCTCACACTGCTGCTGGGTTCCATTTTGTCATAGAGTGCTGGCAGATTACGGGCGTCTCCCATTGCTGCTGCCAGGCCCCTAATCTGCCATGGGCCCCCGTACCGCCTCCTCGTGCTGCTGCCAGGTCCACAGTGTCTCATGGGTCCCTGTACGGCCTCCCATTGCTGCTGTCTCCATCGCCACACTCTGCCATGTGCCACTTTCAGGTCTCCTCACACTGCTGCTGGGTTCCATTTTTTCATAGGTTGCTGGCAGATTACGGGCCTCCCATTGCTGCTGCCAGGCCTGTAATCTGCCATGGGCCCCTGTACCGCCTCCTCATGCTGCTGCCAGGTCCAGAGTGTGTCATGGGTCCCTGTACGGCCTCCCATTGCTGCTGCCAGGCCCGTAATCTGCCATGGGCCCCCGTACCGACTCCTCATGCTGCTGCCAGGCCCGTAATCTGTCATGGGCCCCTGTACCGCCTCCTCATGCTGCTGCCAGGTCCAGAGTGTCTCATGGGTCCCTGTACGGCCTCCCATTGCTGCTGTCTCCATCGCCACACTCTGCCATGTGCCACTTTCAGGTCTCCTCACACTGCTGGTGCTGTCCATTTTGTCATAGGGTGCTGGCAGATTACGGGCCTCCCATTGCTGCTGCCAGGCCCCTAATCTGCCATGGGCCCCCGTACCGCCTCCTCATGCTGCTGCCAGGTCCACAGTGTCTCATGGGTCCCTGTACGGCCTCCCATTGCTGCTGTCTCCATCGCCACACTCTGCCATGTGCCACTTTCAGGTCTCCTCACACTGCTTCTGGGTTCCATTTTGTCATAGGTTGCTAGCAGATTACGGGCGTCTCCCATTGGTGCTGCCAGGCCTGTAATCTGCCATGGGCCCCTGTACCGCCTCCTCATGCTGCTGCCAGGTCCAGAGTGTCTCATGGGTCCCTGTACGGCCTCCCATTGCTGCTGTCTCCATCGTCACACTCTGCCATGTGCCACTTTCAGGTCTCCTCACACTGCTGCTGGGTTCCATTTTGTCATAGGTTGCTGGCAGATTACGGGCGTCTCCCATTGCTGCTGCCAGGCCTGTAATCTGCCATGGGCCCTGTACCGCCTCCTCATGCTGCTGCCAGGTCCAGAGTGTCTCATGGGTCCCTGTACGGCCTCCCATTGCTGCTGTCTCCATCGTCACACTCTGCCATGTGCCACTTTCAGGTCTCCTCACACTGCTGCTGGGTTCCATTTTGTCATAGGTTGCTGGCAGATTATGGGCCTCCCATTGCTGCTGCCAGGCCTGTAATCTGCCATGGGCCCCTGTACCGCCTCCTCATGCTGCTGCCAGGTCCACAGTGTGTCATGGGTCCCTGTACCGCCTCCCATTGCTGCTGTCTCCATCGCCACACTTTGCCATGTGCCACTTTCAGGTCTCCTCATACTGCTGCTGGGTTCCATTTTGTCATAGAGTGCTGGCAGATTACGGGCGTCTCCCATTGCTGCTGCCAGGCCCCTAATCTGCCATGGGCCCTCGTACCGCCTCCTCATGCTGCTGCCAGGTCCACAGTGTCTCATGGGTCCCTGTACGGCCTCCCATTGCTGCTGTCTCCATCGCCACACTCTGCCATGTGCCACTTTCAGGTCTCCTCACACTGCTGCTGGGTTCCATTTTGTCATAGGTTGCTGGCAGATTACGGGCCTCCCATTGCTGCTGCCAGGCCTGTAATCTGCCATGGGCCCCCGTACCGCCTCCTCATGCTGCTGCCAGGTCCACAGTGTCTCATGGGTCCCTGTACGGCCTCCCATTGCTGCTGTCTCCATCGCCACACTCTGCCATGTGCCACTTTCAGGTCTCCTCACACTGCTGCTGGATTCCATTTTGTCATAGGTTTCTGGCAGATTACGGGCGTCTCCCATTGCTGCTGCCAGGCCTGTAATCTGCCATGGGCCCTGTACCGCCTCCTCATGCTGCTGCCAGGTCCAGAGTGTCTCATGGGTCCCTGTACGGCCTCCCATTGCTGCTGTCTCCATCGTCACACTCTGCCATGTGCCACTTTCAGGTCTCCTCACACTGCTGCTGGGTTCCATTTTGTCATAGGTTGCTGGCAGATTATGGGCCTCCCATTGCTGCTGCCTGGCCTGTAATCTGCCATGGGCCCCTGTACCGCCTCCTCATGCTGCTGCCAGGTCCACAGTGTGTCATGGGTCCCTGTACCGCCTCCCATTGCTGCTGTCTCCATCGCCACACTCTGCCATGTGCCACTTTCAGGTCTCCTCACACTGCTGCTGGGTTCCATTTTGTCATAGGTTTCTGGCAGATTACGGGCGTCTCCCATTGCTTCTGCCAGGCCTGTAATCTGCCATGGGCCCCTGTACCGCCTCCTCATGCTGCTGCCAGGTCCAGAGTGTCTCATGGGTCCCTGTACGGCCTCCCATTGCTGCTGTCTCCATCGTCACGGTCAGGAATGGACTGGCCAGCAATGGTGGGACTCACCTGCCTTTTGATCTGCAGTACCAGGGCTGGCCAGCGGGTGCTCCCAGCAATCAGAGACTCAACCTTTCAGCTAGCTAACAGGAACTGATGATACTGGTGTATTTAAGGGATGGCCAGACTTGCAGACTCTGCCTTGGTGTTGTGTTTGTCCTGGGCCCTGTATCTGTCCTGCATCCTGTTTCTGTTCCTTTGCTGACCCTGCCTGATCTGAACTGCTGCTGACTTCTCCTGCTCTGATCCTGGCTCGCTCCTGACCATCCCTCTATCTGACCCTCTGTACTACGCTGCTTGCTACCTGTTCTTATCCCTGGCTTGTGACCCTGACCATCCCTCTGCCTGACCCTCTGTACTACGCTGCTTGTTACCTGCTGAACCTGGCCTGTGACCCCGACCATTCTCTGCTTGCTCCCCCTGTACCTACCTGGGTGTCCGGCGCCCGCCGCTCCGCCTGAGGGCCCGAGACCTGTCGCTCCATCTGGGGGTCCGGCGCCCGCCGCTCCGCCTGGAGGCCTGAGACCTGTCGCTCCGCCTGAGGGCCCGAGACCTGTCGCTCCGCCTGGGGGTCAGGCGCCCGCCGCTCCGCCTGAGGGCCCGAGACCTGTCGCTCCGCCTGGGGGTCCGGCGCCCGCCGCTCCGCCTGAGGGCCCGAGACCTGTCGCTCCACCTGGGGGTCCGGCGCCCGCCGCTCCGCCTGAGGGCCCGAGACCTGTCGCTCCACCTAGGGGTCCGGCGCCCCGCGCTCCGCCTGAGGGCCCGAGACCTGTCGCTCCACCTGGGGGTCCGGCGCCCGCCGCTCCGCCTGAGGGCCCGAGACCTGTCGCTCCACCTGGGGGTCCGGCGCCCGCCGCCCCGCCTGAGGGCCCGAGACCTGTCGCTCCACCTGGGGGTCCGGCGCCCGCCGCTCCGCCTGAGGGCCCGAGACCTGTCGCTGCACCTGGGGGTCCGGCGCCCGCCGCCCCGCCTGGGGGCCCTGATGCCCGTCGCCCCGCCTGGGGGCCCGGCGCCCATCGCCCCTCCTGGGGGACCCTATGCCTGTCGCCCCGCCTGGGGACCAGATGCCTGTCGCCCCGCCTGGGGACCCGATGCCTGTCGCCCCGCCTGGGGACCCGATGCCTGTCGCCCCGCCTGGGGACCCGATGCCTGTCGCCCCGCCGGGGGGCCCGCCGCTCCGCCTGGGGGCCTGATGCCCGTCGCCCTGCCTGGGGGCCCGATGCCTGTCGCCCCGCCTGGGGGCCCGATGCCGGTCACCCCGCCTGGGGACCCGATGCCTGTCGCCCCGCCTGGGGGCCCGATGCCCGCTGTCGAGCCAGACGATCCAACGCCTGGTGACCCGGTGCCCACTGCCTTGCCAGATGACGCGGTGCCCGCTGGCAAGCCAAATGACCTGATGCCTGGTGACCCGATGCCCGCTGTCGAGCCAGACAATCCGGTACCTGATGACCCGGTGCCCACTGTCGTGCCTGTTGACTCGGAGCCCACTGCCTTGCCAGATGACGCGGTGCCCGCTGTCGAGCCAAATGACCTGATGCCTGGTGACCCAGTGCCCGCTGTCATACCTGGTGACCCGATGCCCGCTGTCGAGCTAGACGATCCAATGCCTGGTGACCCGGTACCCACTGCCTTGCCAGATGACGCAGTGCCCGCTGGCAAGCCAAATGACCTGATGCCGGGTGACCCAGTGCCCGCTGTCATACCTGGTGACCCGATGCCCGCTGTCGTGCCAGACAATCCGGTACCTGATGACCCGGTGCCCACTGTCGTGCCTGTTGACTCGGAGCCCACTGCCTTGCCAGATGACGCGGTGCCCGCTGTCGAGCCAAATGACTTGATGCCTGGTGACCCGATGCCCGCTGTCCAGTCAGACGATCCAATGTCTGACCCAGTGCCCGCGGTCATACCAGTTGACTCGGAGCCCACTGCCTTGCCAGATGACGCGGTGCCCGCGGTCGAGCCAAATGACCTGATGCCTGGTGACCCGATGCCCGCTGTCCAGCCAGACGATCCAATGTCTGACCCAGTGCCAGCGGTCATGCCAGTTGACTCGGAGCCCACTGTCGTGCCTGGTGACTCGGCGCCCACCGCTCCGCCTGAGGGCCCGAGACCTGTCGCTCCAACTGGGGGTCCGGCGCCCGCCGCTCTGCCTGAGGGCCCGAGACCTGTCGCTCCATCTGGGGGTCCGGCGCCCGCCGCTCCGCCTGAGGGCCCGAGACCTGTCGCTCCGCCTGAGGGCCCGAGACCTGTCGCTCCACCTGGGGGTCCGGCGCCCGCCGCTCCGCCTGAGGGCCCGAGACCTGTCGCTCCACCTGGGAGCCCTGACATTACACCAAGGCCAATCCTGACCAGAAGTGGCTGCACAGGGAAGCCATCTTGGCTTGTTGCTGGGAAGGATGGATCTGGATGAGGTTGTGTATTTATATCTGCTAGTGTTTGATGACAGGGAGTATGCTTATCAAACTCTGAAGGAGTATCCCAGGGATCAACTACTAGAATGTATACGGCTCGCTCATGTTCTAGTAGATCAGGGCACAGAGTTCTCTGAGGTGCAGCCTTTCATTGAGGTTTGTGCAGAGTTGGTTTCATCTGGTACCCCCGAATGCAGGGATGAATTTTTGCCACCATTTAGTGCAGACCAGGTAGAGTCCCTGGTGTGGTTATTAGAGGATGATGTGGGTTACTTTCTGGAGCGTTATTCCACATGTTCACCACAGACACTAAGAGATTGTATAAACGCAGTGCAGTCATTGACCAGACAGGCTTTGTGTAAGCTCAGCTTTGTTCAACCCATACTGCAGACATGGACAGACTTGTTGCACCCAGCCTCAGTCAGCTTACAAAAACCCAGTCCTGCTTCTAACTCTACTCCTGTATTCCCAACAGCTCCTCCAGTTACAGCCCAGTATACTTGGCTATCTACCGCATGTCAGTACCCTGTTCCCACTCGCTGCACCTATCCTGCCTTTAACCCTGTAAAAAAGCCCTTTGTAGCAACTGCTCCACCTCCTGTTCCATCCTCCAGTTCTTCTCTGTCTCCAGCTGCTCCATTCGTTTGCAGAGCTGCGTTTACTTGCAGTGCTCCAGTAGTTAAAACCAGAAAAAAGCGAAAATTCTTTCCAACCAATACCATCCTGCCAGTATCCAAACCGGTGAACCTGCCTTCCGTGACTCGGCCTGAAGCCTCTACTCGGCCTGAAGCCTCTACTCGGCCTGATGCCTTTACTCGGCCTGAAGCCTCTACTCAGCCTGATGCCTGTACTCAGCCGGATGCCTGTACACAGCCTGATGCCTCTCTTCAGCCTGAAGCCTCTACTCGGCCTGAAGCCTCTACTCGGCCTGATGCCTCTACTCGGCCTGATGCCTCTACTCGGCCTGAAGCCTCTACTCGGCCTGAAGCCTCTACTCAGCCGGACGCCGGCATTCAGCCTGATGCCTCTACCCAGCATGATGAACTGATCCAGCCAGACGATCCAATGCCTGGTGACCCGGTGCCCACTGCCTTGCCAGATGACGCGGTGCCCGCTGGCAAGCCAAATGACCTGATGCCTGGTGACCCAGGGCCCGCTGTCATACCTGGTGACCCGATGCCCGCTGTCGAGTCAGACGATCCAATGTCTGACCCAGTGCCCGCGGTCATACCAGTTGACTCGGAGCCCACTGCCTTGCCAGATGACGCGGTGCCCGCTGTCGAGCCAAATGACCTAATGCCTGGTGACCCAGTGCCCGCTGTCATACCTGGTGACCCGATGCCCGCTGTCGAGCCAGACAATCCGGTACCTGATGACCCGGTGCCCACTGTCGTGCCTGTTGACTCAGAGCCCACTGCCTTGCCAGATGACGCGGTGCCCGCTGTCGAGCCAAATGACCTGATGCCCGGGGGCCTGCTGCCCGCTGCTCCGCCCGGGGGCCCGGTGCCCGCTGCTCTGCCCGGGGGCCCAGTGCCCGCTGCTCCGCCCGGGGGCCCGGTGCCTGCTGCTCCACCCGGGGGCCCGGTGCCTGCTGCTCCGCCTGGTGGCCCGCTGCCTGCTGCTTCGCCTGGTAATCCGATGTGCCTCTGCCCGGAGTCCTGCCCGATGTGCCTCTGCCCGGAGTCCTGCCCGATGTGCCTCTGCCCGGAGTCCAGCCCGATGTGCCTCTGCCCGATGTGCCTCTGCCCGGTGTGCCTGTGCCCGATGTGCCTCTGCCCGGTGTGCCTCTGCCCGGAGTCCAGCCCGATGTGCCTCTGCCTGGAGTCCAGCCCGATGTGCCTCTGCCCGGAGTCCAGCCCGGTGTGCCGCTGCCCGGAGTCCTGCCCGGTGTGCCAGTCTTTGATATCCCGCCAGTTACCAGACCCGGGCGGTGGAACATTTTGCCCAGCTAGGACTGTTTGGAGCGTCCTGAGGCCGCTCCTTGAGAGGGGGGTACTGTCAGGAATGGACTGGCCAGCAATGGTGGGACTCAGCTGCCTTTTGATCTGCAGTACCAGGGCTGGCCAGCGGGTGCTCCCAGCAATCAGAGACTCAACCTTTCAGCCAGCTAACACCTGGAACTGATGATAGTGTATTTAAGGGATGGCCAGACTTGCAGACTCTGCCTTGGTGTTGTGTTTGTCCTGAGCCCTGTATCTGTCCTGCATCCTGTTTCTGTTCCTTTGCTGACCCTGCCTGATCTGAACTGCTGCTGACTTCTCCTGCTCTGATCCTGGCTCGCTCCTGACCATCCCTCTACCTGACCCTCTGTACTACGCTGCTTGCTACCTGTTCTGATCCCTGGCTTGTGACCCTGACCATCCCTCTGCCTGACCCTCTGTACTACGCTGCTTGCTACCTGCTGAACCTGGCCTGTGACCCCGACCCATCTCCGCTTGCTCCCCCTGTACCTACCTGCCCAATTGATATTGACCCGGCCTGCCTGACGACGCTTGCTTGTATGTACTGTTATCTGTGGGTGGTTGGTTGGGTTTGTTTGCACTGTATTATGTTTAGTATTGCACTGCGTTTATGTTTGTATTGTTAGTGTTAATAAATTATATTGTATATCACATATCTGAAGTCTGCGTTTCCCTGCATCAGTCACACACCTCTGGTCATACCTGGGAGCCCTGACAGTCACACTCTGCCATGTGCCACTTTCAGGTCTCCTCACACTGCTGCTGGGTTCCATTTTGTCATAGGTTGCTGGCAGATTACGGGCCTCCCATTGCTGCTGCCAGGCCTGTAATCTGCCATGGGCCCCTGTACCGCCTCCTCATGCTGCTGCCAGGTCCACAGTGTGTCATGGGTCCCTGTACCGCCTCCCATTGCTGCTGTCTCCATCGCCACACTCTGCCATGTGCCACTTTCAGGTCTCCTCACACTGCTGCTGGGTTCCATTTTGTCATAGAGTGCTGGCAGATTACGGGCCTCCCATTGCTGCTGCCAGGCCTGTAATCTGGAATGGGCCCCTGTACCGCCTCCTCATGCTGCTGCCAGGTCCACAGTGTGTCATGCCATGTGCCACTTTCAGGTCTCCTCACACTGCTGGTGTGTTCCATTTTGTCATAGAGTGCTGGCAGATTACGGGCCTCCCATTGCTGCTGCCAGGCCCCTAATCTGCCATGGGCCCCTGTACCGCCTCCTCATGCTGCTGCCAGGTCCACAGTGTCTCATGGGTCCCTGTACCGCCTCCCATTGCTGCTGTCTCCATCGCCACACTCTGCCATGTGCCACTTTCAGGTCTCCTCACACTGCTGGTGGGTTTCCATTTTGTCATAGGGTGCTGTATGGCCTCCCATTGCTGCTGCCAGGCCCGTAATCTGCCATGGGCCCCCGTACCGACTCCTCATGCTGCTGCCAGGCCCGTAATCTGTCATGGGCCCCTGTACCGCCTCATCATGCTGCTGCCAGGTCCAGAGTGTGTCATGGGTCCCTGTACGGCCTCCCATTGCTGCTGCCAGGCCCGTAATCTGCCATGGGCCCCCGTACCGACTCCTCATGCTGCTGCCAGGCCCGTAATCTGTCATGGGCCCCTGTACCGCCTCCTCATGCTGCTGCCAGGTCCACAGTGTCTCATGGGTCCCTGTACCGCCACCCATTGCTGCTGTCTCCATCGCCACACTCTGCGATGTGCCACTTTCAGGTCTCCTCACACTGCTGCTGGGTTCCATTTTGTCATAGAGTGCTGGCAGATTACGGGCCTCCCATTGCTGCTGCCAGGCCCCTAATCTGCCATGGGCCCCTGTACCGCCTCCTCATGCTGCTGCCAGGTCCACAGTGTCTCATGGGTCCCTGTACCGCCTCCCATTGCTGCTGTCTCCATCGCCACACTCTGCCATGTGCCACTTTCAGGTCTCCTCACACTGCTGGTGGGTTTCCATTTTGTCATAGGGTGCTGTATGGCCTCCCATTGCTGCTGCCAGGCCCGTAATCTGCCATGGGCCCCCGTACCGACTCCTCATGCTGCTGCCAGGCCCGTAATCTGTCATGGGCCCCTGTACCGCCTCATCATGCTGCTGCCAGGTCCAGAGTGTGTCATGGGTCCCTGTACGGCCTCCCATTGCTGCTGCCAGGCCCGTAATCTGCCATGGGCCCCCGTACCGACTCCTCATGCTGCTGCCAGGCCCGTAATCTGTCATGGGCCCCTGTACCGCCTCCTCATGCTGCTGCCAGGTCCACAGTGTCTCATGGGTCCCTGTACCGCCACCCATTGCTGCTGTCTCCATCGCCACACTCTGCGATGTGCCACTTTCAGGTCTCCTCACACTGCTGCTGGGTTCCATTTTGTCATAGAGTGCTGGCAGATTACGGGCCTCCCATTACTGCTGCCAGGCCCCTAATCTGCCATGGGCCCCTGTACCGCCTCCTCATGCTGCTGCCAGGTCCACAGTGTCTCATGGGTCCCTGTACCGCCTCCCATTGCTGCTGTCTCCATCGCCACACTCTGCCATGTGCCACTTTCAGGTCTCCTCACACTGCTGGTAGGTTCCATTTTGTCATAGGGTGCTGTACGGCCTCCCATTGCTGCTGCCAGGCCCGTAATCTGCCATGGGCCCCCGTACCGACTCCTCATGCTGCTGCCAGGCCCGTAATCTGCCATGGGCCCCCGTACCGACTCCTCATGCTGCTGCCAGGCCCGTAATCTGTCATGCGCCCCTGTACCGCCTCCTCATGCTGCTGCCAGGTCCAGAGTGTGTCATGGGCCACCGTACCGACTCCTCATGCTGCTGCCAGGCCCGTAATCTGTCATGGGCCCCTGTACCGCCTCCTCATGCTGCTGCCAGGTCCAGAGTCTGTCATGGGTCCCTGTACGGCCTCCTATTGCTGCTGCCAGGCCCGTAATCTGCCATGGGCCCCCGTACCGACTCCTCATGCTGCTGCCAGGCCCGTAATTTGTCATGGGCCCCTGTACCGCCTCCTCATGCTGCTGCCAGGTCCACAGTGTGTCATGGGTCCCTGTACGGCCTCCCATTGCTGCTGTCTCCATCGCCACACTCTGCCATGTGCCACTTTCAGGTCTCCTCACACTGCTGGTGGGTTCCATTTTGTCATAGGGTGCTGTATGGCCTCCCATTGCTGCTGCCTCCACCGCCACACTGTGGCTCCACACTCTGGTTTTGGCCCCGTGACTGCCCAAATGAGTGAAGTGTGCGGTGATTCTAAGATCGACGGCACTCATCTGCATGTCATACTGACTGACAGTATTATTTCTCTTCCCCAGCAGACTCCAAGGGCATTTAAATTAAAGGTACAGTGTTCTGCACTAATATAAAGGCTCTCTGAAGCCTAGAAACACCCTTTTATAAGTTAAATTCGCAGCGAATATATTCGACTCGAATCGATTTTTTTCCACGAATTCGCCGAATCAGTCGAATCGAATTTTTGAATAATTCGCTCATCTCTAATTGTCATCTTCTGCCTCCCAACATCTGAGATGCTGCTGTGAAGCCATGTATTGTAGGACTGCGAAAGGAGCTAAGGACATTGATGTAAGGACACTGATGGAAGGACACTGATGGAAGGACACTGATGGAAGGACAGTGATGGAAAGAGGGGGCTGTGATATAAATGTAATCTGAGGACTCTGTGATGGAGGACTGAGGACACTAATGTGAGGGAGGAGCTGTAACATGAAGGGGGGGAGGGTGGCTGTGATGTGAACGGGAGACTGATGTGAAGTGGAGACTGTGATGTGACGGGAAACCGTGATTTGAAGGCGGGACTGTGATGTGACGGGAAACCGTGATATGAAGGCGGGAGTGTGATGTGAAGGGGGACAGTGATGTGAAGGGGGCACAGTCCCACTTCATATCACGGTCTCCCCTCACATCACAGTCCCGCCTTCATATCACTGTCTCCCCTCACATCACAGTCCCACCTTCATATCACAGCCCTCATTCACATCACAGCCCCCGTCCACATCACAGTCCCCCTTCATATCACGGTCTCCCGTCACATCACAGTCCCACTTCATATCACGGTCTCCCCTCACATCACAGTCCTGCCTTCATATCATGGTTTCCCGTCACATCACAGTCCCCCTTCATATCACGGTTTCCTGTCACATCAGTCTCCACTTCACATCAGTCTCCCGTTCATATCACAGCCTCCCTTCCACCCACTCTTCCTTCCTTCCACCCACCCCTCTCTTCCTTCCTTCCCTCCATCCACACCTCCCTCCCTTCCTTCCACCCATCCCTCCATTCCTCCCTTTCTTCTTTCCACCCACTCCCCCCTTCCTTCCTTCCACCCACCCCTCCCTTTCTTCCATCCATCCATCCTTCCTTCCACCCACCCCTCCCTCCCTTCCTCCCTTCTTTCCTTCCATCCCCCCTCCCTTCCTTCCACCCGCCCCTCCCTTCCACCCTTCATTCCTTCCACCCACCCTCCCCTTCCTTTTTTCCACCCCTTTCTTCCTTCCGCCCACCTCTCCTTTCCTCCCTTTCTTCCTTACACCCACCCACCCCTCCCTTCCTTCCAATCACCCCTTCCTGCCTTCCTTCCTCCCACCCCTTACTTCCACCCACCCACCCGTCCCTCCCTTCCTTCCTTCTACCTCTGCCTTCCTCTATTTCTTCCTTCCACCCACCCCTTCCTTCCTGCCATCCTCCCACCTCTCCCATCCTCCCTCCCTTCCTTCCTTCCTTTTTTCCTCCCACCCCTCCCATCCTCCCTCCCTTCCACCCACCCACCCCTCCCTTTCTCCTACCCCTCCCTTTCTCCTACCCCTCCCTTCCTACCACCCACCCCTCCCTTCCTTCCACCCACCGCTCCCTTACTTCCACCCACCCTTCCTTCTACCCCTCCCTTCCTTCCACTCACCCCTCCCTTCCTTCCTTCTACCCACCCACCCACCCCTCCCTCCCTTCCTTCCGCCCACCCACCCACCCACCCCTCCCTCCCTTCCTTCCTTCCACCCACCCCTTCTTTCTTACAAATTGGGAAAGCACATGATCACACCGATCTTGGTGAGATTAGATAATGTAAGGGCAGAGGAGATATCCAGAGTCTGATAGACTCCAGATTTCTCAAAAAAAGAATATATGACAATGCCCATTGAAGTTATAGGGGATATTTGCATTCCCTGTGATAGCATTAAAAGTGATAAAAAAAATCAAAGGGACAGTGTAAAAAATAATAAAAAAAAGCAAAATAACTTGAAAAAAAGCCCCCTCGCCCCCCGCGAGCGTGCACCTGCATGCGTGAGCATTGACCCCGTGCCAATATGTAAACATCGGTTGCACCATGCATGTGAGGTATCACCATGAACGTCAGATCAAGGGCAGTAATTCTAGCACTAGACCTCCTCTGTAATTCTTAAATGGTAGCTTGTAAAGGCTTTTAAAGCGTTGCCTATGGATATTAAAAATGTATGCAGTTTGTCACCATTGCACGGGGCATGCGCAGTTTAAAGCATGTCATGTTTGGTATCTATTTACTCGGCATACCATCGTCTTTTATACACTACCAAATAATTGGCCAATATATTGTGTTTTTGTACATTAAAAGTAAAAAAAAGTGTATGTTTTTAAAAAGATTTGTGTTTGAAAAATCGCTGCACGAGTACTATGTGACATAAAAAATTGCAGCAGCCACCATTTTATTCACTAAGGTGTCTGCTTTAAAAAATATATATAATGATTGGGGGTTCAAAGTAATTTCCTAGCAAAAAATACAGATTTTTTTTTAACAATAAGTGTCAGAAAAGGCTTGGTCTTCAGGCGGTTAGAAGAGTGAGTGACATAAACTTCTAATGCTTTGCATAAAATGCCCCCACCCCCCAAAATGACCCCTTTTTGGAAAGTAGACACCCCAAACTATTTGCTGAGAGGCATGCTGAGTCAATAGAAGAATTTATTTTTTTACCACAAGTTTTTGGAAGATGACAAAAATTT
The DNA here is from genome assembly GCF_062004578.1 of Staurois parvus. NCBI lineage: Eukaryota > Metazoa > Chordata > Amphibia > Anura > Ranidae > Staurois > Staurois parvus. The sequence goes on from NW_028318996.1 coordinate 1,663,538, forward strand.
TTTTTTTTTAAACACAAAATTGTCACTTATTTGATTTATGCTCACACATGCCATGGGTATATGTGGAATTACTCCACAAAATACATTCTACTACTCCTCCTGAGTATGGGGGTGCCACATGTGAGAGACTTTTTGGCAGTCTAGTTAAGTACAGGACCCCAAAATCCAATAAGCACCTTGAGGCTTTTAAAAGGCTTTATTTCCTCATTACACTTCCTGACTACCTATCACAGTTTCGGAGGCCCTGAAATGCCAGGATAGCACCAACCCCCCCCCCCCCCAATGACCCCTCCTTGGAAAATAGACACCCCAAGGAATTTGATAAGAAGCATGATGAGTATTTTGCAGATCTACTTTGTTGCTACAAGTTTTTGGAATATGAAGAAAGAAAACAAAAACAATTGTTCTTTTCTTTTTTTATATTTCAAAACCTTGTGAGAAACAATGAGATCTGAAAAATACTCAACGTGCCTCTTTTTAAATTCCTTGGGGTTTCTACTTTCCAAATAGGGGTCATTGGGGGGGGCGTTGTTGCTATCCTGGCATTTCAGGGCCTCCGAAACTGTGATAGGTAGTGAGGAAGTGAAATAGGGACGTTACACACCTTCAGGCTTTCAAAGTGGTCATTGGATTTCAGGCTCCTGTATGTGACTAGGCTCCCAAAAAGTCTCACACATGTGGTATCCCCATACTCGGTAGAAGTAGCAGAATGTATTTTGGGGTGTAATTCCACATATACCCATGGCTTGTGTGAGCAATATATCATTTAAGTGACAACTTTGTGTACAAAAAAAAAAAAATAATGTTTTTGTCATTTTCCAAAAACTTGTGGAAAAATAAAATCTTCCATGGGCTCAATATGCCTCTCAGCAGATAGCTTAGTGTGTCTGTTTTCTGAAAAGGGGTCATTTGGGGGTGTTTGTACTATCCTGGTTTTTTAGCAGCTCAAGAAATGTGATGGGCAGTGAGAAAGTAAGAGCTGTGTAAATTCCATTATCTACACCATAGTTTGTAGACGCTATAACTTTCACACAAAGCAATCAATATACACTTATTGGAATTTCTTTTACCAAAAACATGTAGGAGAATACATTTTAGCCTAAAATTTATGATGAAATTTTAGTTTTTTAGATATTTTTTATGACAGAAATGAGAAAATATAGTTTTTTTTTCAAAATTTCGGTCTTTTTCTTTTTATAGCGTGAAAAATAAAAAGCACACAGGTGATTAAATATCACCAAAAGAAAGCTCTATTTGTGTGAAAAAAGATCATAAATTTCATTTATGTACCATATTGCATGACCGTGCAATATCAGTTAAACGAATGCTGTATAGCAAAAAATGGCGTAATTTGCAGTATGTATACCATAGTTTGTAGACGCTATAACTTTCGCACAAAGCAATCAATATACACTTATTGGGATTTTTTTAACCAAAGACAAGTATAGCGTGAAAAATAAAAAGTGCACAGGTGATCAAATACCACCAAAAGAAAGCTCTATTTGTGTGAAAAAAGGACATAAATTTAATGTATTTACAGCATTGCATGACCGTGCAATTGTCAGTTAAACTAGTGCAGCGCTGTATAGCAAAAAATGGCGTAAATTGCAGTATGTATACCATAGTTTGTAGACGCTATAACTTTCACACAGAAGAATTAATAAACACCTATTGGGATTTTTTTTACCAAACACATGTAGCAGAATACATTTTGGCCTAAATTTATGATTAACTTTGAGTTTATTATATATTTTTTATAGCCGAAAGTAAAAAAGATTGTTTTTTTAAAAAAATGTTTGGTCTTTTTTTGTTTATAGCGCAAAGACTAAAAATGGAACATGTGATCAAATACCACCAAAAGAAAGCTCTATTTATGTGAAAAAAAGGATGTACATTTCGTTTGGGTACAGCATTGCATGACCGCACATTTACCAATTGAAATAGTGTAATGCCGAATAACAAAAAAAGGTCTGGTTGGGAAGAAGGGGTAAATCTTCAGGAGGGCAAGAGGTTAATGAAGGCGGAGACAGCAATAAAAACGGACAGGTGTTCTAATCCCTCTCCACTTTATCCAAAGCTAGAAAAAAGGTTTTGCCCATAGTTATACTTTAAGTTTCTGCAATCAATGCATAGAAAGTCATAATAATATTGTCTGACATGGTAATGTAACACCCTGCCGTAATACTGTTTGCAGGATGTTAAATGGTCACAAGATGGCAGTGTCCTGCAGACCAGTTATACAGGCTCTGTTGAAAAGCTTTGTGGGATTCGTAGGCTGATTGCAGGACTTCACTGTCTGACAGGGAGTTAATAAACTACATTTCCCAGAGAAGCTGGCAGATTGGTGGAGGCAAACACATACAGAAGCCCAGGAACGCGAGGACAGGCAGTGGATGTAGAGACCTGGGGAGCAGGTTTAAAGAGAAAACTGTGCGGGACACCAGAGGTCCAAGTTGGGCCAGACCACAGAGAGTGTAGGTGAGAGGAGGAACTGCTGACTGCTGACTGCTGACATTGCTGGCAAGCCTGGCAGGCAACCCTGCCAGCAGTCAAGCTGGAGCACTGCTGTCCAGAGTGATCTCTGAAGGAGGAACTTCAGGAAACGGGGGCTTTCATCTACAGAGAGACCATCCACCACCTGATCGATGCCACTGATCGGGTGAGAGAATGCCGTACTCAAGCCATCTAAGTTGCACTTTTTGCTCCCCTTACAGTCTGCCCCATTCTGCCCAATTTTCATTTCTGCCAAATTTTTCACCTCACCTTGTTTGGGTCAAAAATGGGTACCATTAAAACTCAATATCATTTAAAGGGACAGCTCCCTTCCTTTGTGTTCACCCTCTATTAAGGAATATTTACTTTTGCCTCAAGGAAGATTTGAATCCTTATGAGTGCCAATTAGGGCCCCATCGAGCACGTCAAAGATCTGACACTGCAGTTAAAGGGGCATTGGCCTTGTTAACTGAAGAGCTCTTCTTTTTCTCAGAATTAGACTCAGCCTCTTGCTACTGAGAGCCCAAAGTGAGTTAACCTCTCTGATTGGTAGTTTTTTTTGACCCACTGGTGAAGAAACATCTCAGGACTGGGGCTATCATTTAAATTCTGAATTGCAGGACCTCTAGAACTGATTGAGATTGTGCTATGTTGTAACCCTTACTTGAAGTTACTAGAGTGACAGCTGTTTTCTTATATACATATTTTCCTGTTGCTTTACTGTGCTTACATTTGATCTCAATACAATCAAAATATCAGTTCACTCTAAACTGTGTGGAGTCTATTTTCCGGTTGCAGCCAGAGGATTCTTCTGGCCAGAGGTTTAAAGTGATGTCAGCAGGGCTGAGCTTCCAGAGTGGGGTCAAGAAAGACAGGGAACCTGAAAATTGCTCAGTGGCCCCTGAGGGGGTAGGGCTACAATAATAAAATAGTGTGTAGTGGCAGTGTAGCCTCTCATATGGTAGCTACAAGGCACACCAGTCATACAAGAAATAGCCTACAGTCATTTTTCTCTTTATCATAGGTCTAGAGTTTAGACAGGCATTCCCCTGTGGTCCCACAAGGTGTTGTTGTCCAGTAGCTGGGATACCCTTGGTACTTTGCAGCAGCCCTGTCAGAACCTGGATCACATGCTGGTGGCACTGTGCTTCCCAGAGTAGAAAGTTGTAGTTCCAGTGTCCACCAGCAGGTGCTTCCCATCAGCCAGCAGTCTCTAGTAATCAGTCTCTACCTGATGCTGTTTGCTGGATGTGTTTCTTGACAGATACTGAGTGCTGTTTATCCTGTTCCGGCTCCTGATCTTGCCCTGCATCATGTACCCTGCTGCATTTTTTTCTGCTCCCTTTATTCCTGATCACAATCCAGGTTTGAAAATATTGTGCCTAGTTAGTTTGTAGTTAGGCTCCCTGTTACTTAGTTAGGCATTTTGGTTATATGGTTGTGGTTTACTTGTAGTTTTAGGTTTGCTGGGTGCTAGGATTTGGATGTCTTTTGTTTCACGATTAATAAATCAACTATTATACATAGTCTGGTCTCCAGTTTCCTTGTGTAGCCATGCAGATCTGGTCATCTCAGCTGTTGATTCTTGACAAGCTCTTATCACTTCAGCCCACCCCATGTTGTTGGGCAGCCTTCCTAACTGTCCAAGTTGTAAAATGAGTATATAAGGTCAGGGTAGTGACGCATAGCCAGTCCGTCATAGGAAGAACTAGTTTTCGGTCAGGAAAGATGCAGCCGTCTGTGTATTTCATATGCTTCCCCCCTTGGGAGGTAAGATTATGGCATGCCCCATGCTACAGATGCCTAGAATCTACCTCTCTATGCTAAAAGGAACAGGTCTCACTCAGTGTACTGCCCATTCTGTAAGCAATTCTTTGTAACCAATTTTGATTTACATACCAGGCTGCTGGACCTCCATATGTGGAGTAGCTGAATTTACTATGTACCTTGTTCAGTAGCGCAACAGAAAAGATATGCAGTGGCTGGACATTGAGTTATTCCTGACCAAAGTGAACTTCTTCTGGAACTTTTTCTTTCCTACCTACTTTGTGATGTGCGGTCCTTTGCTGAGGGACCAGGGCTGATAATCCTGGTAAAGCCAGGCTTAGTTGTCTTTAGCCAGTGAGGGCTATCCCAGAAGCAGAATGGGGGACACAGACCAGAGGTCCCATGATAAAGGATTAATGTGACCAATTAGAGCATCGCCCACTGCTCGTTTGTAGAATGTTAAAAAATGCTTCCACGCTACACAACGTTCAAATGTGAGAAGACAGAAGACACTGGGGGGATAGCTATAACAGATATAATTTTACAGGCAGAGGCGGACTGACCATTCGAGCACTCGGGCACTGCCTGAGGGCCCGGGGTCAGTAGGGGGCCCCATGAGATGCCTTTGATACCTTTCACAGGCTTTTTTGGGTGTGGTTTGAGTGTTGGCAAGGACACAGGGGCCCCATGATTTGCAATTGCCTGGGGGCCCCATGAGTTGTCAGTCCGCCCGATTACAGGATTAAGCGCATGAGCTCTAGGCCCGCATGAGCTCTAGCATGTACATGGCTTCAGTTCCAGAACACACCTCAATACCTAGGCTACCAGTAAATCTGAAATTGCTGACTATTAGAGATGAGGTTTGGGTTTGAGGCTACCATGGGCTCCCTGGGAATCCTGCGTGGTTGAGAGTCGTGAACCTATCAAATTCATGCAGGAATTCACTGAGCTGAATTCTTTGTACCACAAAGCATTTTATGGCTTTTGCCATTATGTCAGCTGGCTTATAAAGGTCAATAATGGGGGCTTTTTGAATTGCAAAGGGCTTTGTTATTAAAAGGTGAGTTTTCAGCAGTTATTTGTTAATGTGTGAAGTTTATGGAGATCAAAAAGTGTGGGAGACTGTTCATAGTTCAGTGACCCAGCATTCCTTTATGGCAACCTTTTTGTGTCTACTAGCGACCACTATAGTTGCAGTTACCTGCCCCCACCCCCTTTTTGTATATCAACTAGGTTAAAAAAAATTGGCTTGGGCATTATGGGGTTTCACAGTTTATTTTTTGAGGGGTGGTAAATTATATTTTGCTATGGCCTTTTTGTTATTTTGGGGTCCACAGTGTACAAATGTTGCTGACACAAACAAAGCTGCCCTCGACGCATTGTTGTGTGATACAGTGTGCATTGAAGCACCACATTTTTTCCCCCTATTGCTAAAGTTGATATTAAATGTAGTCAATCCCCTTTACTGAAATTGTCAGACAGGCCTGAAGGGAGAGGCAGAGGATCTGTACATGGATAATGTCTCTGTAGAGATAGTAGGAGGTAAGCAGGCTCTACAGGGTAAAGTTGTAGTCGGGCCATATTACCAAGAGGCATGTCTGCCTTTTCTCCCTACTCTAGATATACTTTTAATTATGAATTGACACAATGTAGTCATCTGAATCTCCGCTAACAAAGCATGACTTAAGTCACAATGTAATAATATTTGGTGACATTCTAATGAAGTCGCTTAAATATTTAAAAAGTTAAATATATCACACACATCGGAAGATAAGAAAAACATTTGAGATTTGCTACAGTGGAGATAATATTACAGGATGGATCCCTTTCATAAGCGCTACAATGTACACGGCTTCCATTCCCGAACATTCCTTGACACGTACTTTTCTAATAAACCAGAAATGACCTTAACTTATGAGTGTCTGACATATCCTATGGAGAAGTTTTGCTCTGCATTTTCCACAGGTAGGTAAAGTTATTTTTGAATTAATAAATTATTTTGTAAAGAGTTCAGGATTTACTGTATATATTAGGAGAAATGCAGCATGAACTATTGATTTGCACAATGATCTTGTACAAGTAAAGAATGAACAGATGATTGAGTCATTTATATAGAAAAACTAGGTTGAGACAAAGCAGAATTGCTGCTGATCCACACTTTAGGAAAACCTAGGGTTATGTTAACTTGCTGTGGAGCACAAGAATGTGCATAAGGAGGCTGTTTTCAAATGTTTTAAAAGTCTTAAAAGGCCAATCAATGCAGCTATAGGTGGAAACCTGTTTGACTGACTCAGCCCCTTACATTTGTTGGAAATACCATCTCCCTGCCTAAACTCCCAGCCTAATTATGCCCTCCTGGAAGTATTGTTTGTTCAAGGCCTTACTATTACATTCTACATAACATAAAAAAAATAATACTATAAATCCAGCATGGGAGTATGGGAGATCTTCATAATGGACACACTAGGTGTGCAGACCTGGAAACTCAGTGCAGGGTGTGGGAGCCTCTCATAATGGGAACATCAGGTACAGTGAAGGAAATAAGTATTAAATCCCCTGCTGATTTTGAATGTTTGCCCACTCACAAAGAAATGATCAGTCTAAAAATCGAATGGTAGGTGTATTGTAACACTGAGAGATACAGTTGCAAGAAAAAGTATGTGAACCCCTTGGGATTACGTGGAGTTTTGCATGAATTGGGCATAAAATGTGCTCTGAACGTCATCTAAGTCACAACAATAGAAGAACACAGTCTGCTGAACATAATACTACACAAACATTAGATGTTGCCATGGTTTAATTGCACGTAACATGTAAACATTCACAGTGCAGGGAGGAAAAAGTATGTGAACCTTTGGACTTAATAACTGGTTGACCCTCCTTTGGCAGCAATAACCTCAACCAAACGTTTCCTGTAGTTGCAGATCAGACCTGCTCAACGATCTGGAGTAATTTTGGACCACTCCTCTTCACAAAACTGTTTCAGTGTAGCAATATTCTTGGGATGTCTGGTGTGAATCGCTCTCTTAAGGTCATGCCACAGCATTTCAATTGGGTTGAGGTCAGAACTCTGACTGGGCCACTCCAGAAGGCGTATTCTGTGCTGTTGCAGCCATTGTTTTGTTGAATTACTTGTATGCTTTGGGTCATTGTCCTGTTGCATCACCCATCCTCTGCGGAGCTTCAGTTGGCGGACAGATGGTCGTACGTTTTCCTGCAAAATGTCTTGATAAACTCTGGAATTCATTTTCCCATCAATGACAACAATCCATCCAGGCCCTGAGGCAGCAAAGCAGCCCCAAACCATGATGCTCCCTCCGCCATGTTTCACAGTGGGGATGAGGTTTTGATGTTGGTGTGCTGTGCCTTTTTTTCTCCACACATAGTGTTGTGTGTTCTTCCCAAACAACTCAATCTTGGTTTCATCTGTCCACAGTATATTTTGCCAGTAGTGCTGTGGAACATCCAGGTGCTCTTTTGCAAACTTCAAACGTGCTGCAATATTCTTTTTGGACAGCAATGGCTTCCTCCGTGGTGTCCTCCCATGTACTCCATTCTTGTTTAATGTTTTCCTTATTGTAGATGTGTCAACAAAAATGTTAGCATGTGCCAGAGATTTCTGTAGGTCTTTAGCTGACACTCTGGGATTCTTCTTTACCTCATGCAGCATTCTGCGCTGTGCTCTTGCAGTCATTTTTACAGGACGACCACGCCTAGGGAGAGTAGCAACAGTGCTAAACTTTCTCCATTTGTAGACAGTCTGTCTTACCGTGGACACATGAACATCAAGGCTTTTGGAGATACTTTTGTAACCCTTTCCAGCTTCATGCAAGTCAACAATTCTTGATCGTAGGTCTTCTGAGAGCTCTTTTCTGCGAGGCATGGTTCACATCAGACAGTGCTTCTTGAAACCAGTAAACCCAAAACAGGTGTGTGTTTTTTAAGGGCAAGACAGCTGTTAGCAACACATCCAATATCATCACACTGATTGGAGTCAAGGTTGGCTCACTCCTGGCTCCAATTACCTCTGGTAGAAGTCATTAAGCTAGGGCCTCACATACTTTTTCCTCCCTGCACTGTGAATGTTTACATGTTATGTGCAATTAAACCATGGCAACATCTAATGTTTGTGTAGTATTATGTTCAGCAGACTGTGTTCTTCTATTATTGTGACTTAGATGACGTTCAGAGCACATTTTATGCCCAATTCATGCAAAACTCCAGAAAATCCCAAGGGGTTCACATACTTTTTCTTGCAACTGTAGAATAGCAACAAAAAATTCAAAAGAAATGCATGTCTAACAAATTATGCACGGATTTGCATGTTCATGAGGGAAATAAGTATTTGATCCCCTTCACAAAACATGAATTAGTACTTGGTGGCAAATCCCTTGTTGGCAATCAAATAGGTCAGACTTTTCCTGTAGTTGGCTACCAGATTTGCACACATCTCAGGAGGGATTTTGGCCCACTCCTCTTGGCAGATCCTCTCCAAGTCATTAAGGTTTGGTGGCTGACGTTTGGCAACTCAAACTTTCAGCTCCCTCCACAGATTTTCAATTGGATTAAGGTCTGGAGACTGGCTGGGCCACTCCGGGACCTTAATGTGCTTCTTCTTGAGCCACTCCATTCTCTTGGAGAATAAAATAATCACTTATCACTGATCCTGCTCTGGAAAAGGATATTGCTAAGGCAATTGATGACTATTTTTGCACTAATGATATTCCTGAGACCCTTTGGTCTGCTCATGAGGCAGTCATTAGTGAACATCTCATTCAATTAGCCTCATCTTTTAACAAGGAGATCTGGGAAAAAATTCTTCCCTTACGAACCAATTGGATGCCTTATATAAATCTCACTCTAATTCACATTCTCTGGCCCTATTACTACAGTTCAATCAGAAAAGACTGGAATTAAATTCTTTACTGTCCCACAAAACTGAAAAAGCTTAATGCTGGTCAAAAGCTAAGCTCTTCCTCTCCAGTTACTCCTATATGGCTATGTTTACCCGTAAACTGAACCAAATCGTGAAGCCCACTCGTGTTCACAAACTTCGTATTGACTCTGGACAACTGGTCTTTTCAACCCAAGACACTTAAAAAATATTTGAAGATTTTTATTCTAAGTTATTCTCCAGTCTCCCAGACAGTGATGTCCATGTTAGATGGTATTCCACTTCTGTCCCTTTCCTCATCCCAGCAGGATATTTTGAATACGTTATGTACAGAAGAAAAAGTCCTCTCTATTATTAAATCACTTGAATGCAATTCTGTTCCAGGACTGGATGGGTATTCCACACAATATTATAAGCAGTTTGCAGCTCTGTTGGTGCCTTGTCTTACTTGTCAATTTAATCATATTCTACAAGGTAGACAATTCCCCGGGGAGATGCTGTTGGCCAACATGTCCTTGATTCCCAATTCTTCAAAAGACCATACTCTACCACATAATTACAGGCTAATTTGGATCAGTAACAGCAGTCAAAATTAATGCTTCCCTAAACTTCAATATGTATTTAGGGCTCTCCCTGTTCATCTAACAAAATTATACTTGGACTCTTTTCAGTAAAATATTAATACATTTATATAGGCTAATTCCCATCCCCATTTTGCTAAATCCACCTTATATTGCTGTAAGCATAGAGGTGGCTTGGGGATCCCCTGCATTTGGCTCTATTATTTATCTGCATGTTTCTCCCAGTTGGACCAATGGAACATCCTTGACTCCAGAGTTCCATGGGTATGTTTTGAAAGTGAGTCCATTTTGCCTTTTTTGTTTGATGATCCTATTATGGTCTACTTCTATTTCAGTGCAAGACACTACCCCACGTAATATTACAGTTGCTCAATCCCTTAGACTTTGGCAGCTCTATAAACAAAAATTCAATCTGACCTCATCTACGCTACCTCAGACTTTGTTTTTGGGTAACCCTGCCTTTATCTATGGACTCTCTGGGCTCTTTTACTTCTCTTGGTGGATATCTTGAAACCTAATGTTTTGGTCTAACTTCCAAGTCAATTCCACCTTTGCTTCCCCATCATTATATTTAAAAATTTGCCAGAACACCCCTAGAGGCAAAGGCCTCATTTCTGATCTATATAAATATATGATTGGTATCAGTTCCCCAGAAAACTTGTCACATATGACTAAATGGGAGGAGGATAGTGGTACTTCATTCTCTCCAGGGGACTGGAAGGAATGTTTGACCAACCTTCAAAAGTGTACTCAGTATCTTAGTGTTCGAGAAACAGCCATGAAGCTGTTGATTAGGGGGTATCTAACCCCTGGTCAAACTACATACTATCTACCCTCCTGTACCCCCTACATGTTTCTGTGGCAGTTCTCTCCCTGGGATACTCCCGAACATCTTTTGGTTCTGTGACAAGGCATAATCTGTTTGGCGGAAAAAACAATCCTTTTTCATTTACCCTAATAGGTAGCCCTGTCTCATTGACTATGGCACATTGCCTACTGTTTGCCCCACTCCCAGGAGTCACCCATGTTCAAGAAAAATGTACCCACGCAATCTGTGTTGCAGTTCAGTTGGTTATTGAACTCCACTGGAAGACATACCCTTGTCACAGGTCAAATCCTGAGTTGATGTCATTATGCTAATGGTGAAATTATTTCACATCCTAGATAACTCAAAAAGCACAATTCAAAGATAAGTGGCACCCTTGGAGAGATCAAAAACACCTTTTTTTTCTTTTAAAACGCTGTTCCCCCCTTTCTTTTAGGTTTCTCATTGCTAGTAGACACTGTTAGCCACCCGATATCCTTGTCTTGCATAACATCTTTGTATCTAGACTATTCTGGGTTCTATATTTTGAAATATGTTGACATTCCATTGCTCTTATTACTTTCTTATTATCACGTGTCAAACCTGATAAATATTGTGCCTTGGTTTGTATTAAGCATAACATATGCGTCATCATGAGTATTGTATCCCTTTATTTGCTCTGTTTTTGTATATTCTGTTATTGGATATGCTGGTACTATTGTATAGTTTTACAATCTTTAATAAAAGATAGTAAACAAAAAATAAATATATGCCTATTCCTTGCTTAATTTATACTGATAGTGCAGCATAATTTTCATAATGTGTTATAGCTGACGCACATATGATGTTAAGATTTAAAGTGATATTAAACCCAAAATAAAAAAAATTACCATACTGCAGTTTACCGATCATTAGTGGCTGTATTAATTTTCTTTTTTTTAGGCTTTTTTCCCTTCTGTTATCCCCTGGTGATCTGGCCAAAACATCTTCTGTATTATACAGACACCATTCTGGATAAAGGAGCACAGGGGCAGATTTGGGCAGCAGCGCTGTCAGTGTTGGAGGTACTAGCAAAGTTAACTACACTAACAAATTGAAGCTGAACTCCAGCTAAAACTTTATATTCAGTTACAACAAAGATTTTTCCTTTTGGGATAAAGGATTTATATAAATGTAAAAAAGATGATCATTTTAAGCACTCATTCTAGTGTTAAATCCCTGTCTCATCCCTGTAAATGCAAGAGAACTTTTCTGTGGAAAAATAACACACTTACTGGTTGGATTACCAGATAAGAATAGAAGAAAGCTCAAAAAAGGAAACTAATGCAGGCATCACATCTAAGAAATAGTAAGCTGCAATATAATAAATGTTTGCTTTTGGGTTTAATACGTCTTTAAAGTGGTTGTAAAGTCAATTTTTGTTTAAATTTAAAAAACGGGTATATTTACCTTCTCTGTGCAACATGCACAGAGCAGCCCCTTACCTCCTCTTCTGGAGTCCTCCACCAATCATCAACTTATCCTCTTTTTTGAGTGCCCCCTCAGCAAGCCGTGTGCTCAGGATGCACCTGTGCAGCTGCACACCCTAGCCAGCCTGTTTGGGTCCATAGAAAAACACCGCATAGCTTGACAACGTCCCCCAGCTCCCTCCTTCCTGAACATGACTGATAGCAGCAGGACCCAATGGCTCTCATTGTTCTCAGTGTAGCCTGTGAATCCAGGTAGAGAGAGCAGCTTTGCTGCAGACGAGCACAGCACTGGATGGAGAGAGGTCTCAGGTGAGTGTTTAGGGGTGGATGGCGGGAGACAAGTAGTGTGGAGTTTTTTACCTAAATTCATAGAATGCATTAAGGTAAAACACCTCTTGACTTTAGAACCACTTTAATGTACAGTTAGGCAGCAGAGTGTGTCATGCATGTCGGAATTGTGCATATTCTGGTGGAACACAGTTGTGCTGTAACTGTCTTGAATTCAAATTGTATGTGTGTAGAGACTATAACACAGCTCTCCTTGAAGGTTTTCTTTTGTTTTTTAATCTTTTGCTGCAGGTGACTTTAAAGGAGATGTGTTGATTGACATCAGCATTGGTCCCATCATTCACCATCTCTATTCGGCCCAGGGATGTTTCAGAGATATCATCCTTCTCAAGCCTACTGACCACTGTATTGTAGAAGTGAAAAAATGGACTGATAAACGAACCGGAGCATTTGATTGGTCACATACCTGTACAGTTGGTACAGAGATGGCAGAAAACAGGTGAAGTATCTGCCAGCTTTTTGTCAGAGTTAGGAGGACCAGACATAATTTTTAGAACATTTTTGTAGTTTTTTTTAAGCCTGAAATTTGCCATTTTAGCTTGTAAAAAAAGATTTTTAGATCATGTGTTAATACCTTACTCTGATGCTTTAAATACCAACTTTATATGTAAGACAAACGCTTAAAGAATCATTTTTGGCACAAAGCATGTTATTCCGAGCAAAAGAATAAAGTGGAGGGGAGAAAAGGGAGAAGAAAGGGAGGACTGTGGAGAATAGGAGAGAACAAGAAAGAAAGAGAGCGGAGGCAAGGAAAAGAAGAGGAAAGGGGAAAGTAGATGAAGCTGGGAATAGATAAAAAGGAAGGAGAGGGGAGAGAAGGGTAGAGGAAGTGAGTATTGGAGTAGAGGAGAAGAGAACAGGAGGGGGAGGTAAAGAGGAGAGAGGAACGGTGAGGAGAAGCAAAGAGTATGCGTGTGGAGGACAGGAGAGGAGAGAGTAGGGGTGCAGAGTGTTTGTTGGGCTCCATGTGGACCAAGTTCTACAAAACAAAAATCACTTGGTACAACTGTGTATTTCAGTTCGTATTTCAGATAGCCCTGAAAATATATTTCTATCTGATATAATTCTCAAAACTCAGGATTCTCCTATTTCTTCTTGTCCATGTGGTGAGCTCAAACCCCAGGACCACTTAGTCTGCATTTCTACAAGTCTAGGTGGACTAGTCTCATGAAAACCAGGGATAAAATATCCCCCATACTTAAAGCAGAGTTCTAGTTGAATAAAAAAAATAAAATAAAAAGCAGCTACAAAAACTGTAGCTGCTGGCTTTTAAAATACTGACACTTATCTGTCCCTCGGTCCAGCTGTTTTCTCACTATGGCTACTTCCACCAGCCGTCTTCTCTCCCCTGTACTTGCAACTGCAGTGTGGGCCCCTGGCTGTGACAGCTTGCAACTTCACAGCCGGGTGCCCACTGCACATGTGCGAGCAGAGGCGGACTGACAACTCATGGGGCCCCCAGGCAATAGGGGATCATGGGGCCCCTGTGTCCTTGCCCAAACTAAAAAAAACCTATGAAAAAGGTACCAAGGGCATCTCATGGGGCCCCCTACTGACCCTCGGGCAGTGCCCTAGTTTCCAAATGTGCGCGAGTAGCGCTTCTCTTTGTGAATGGTCCTGTAATCTTCTGGGACCTGTCACATGTCCCAGAAGACTACTTGAAGGGAGGGGGAGGACAACTTTCGCTTCCGATCACCTTAGGCGATCACATCGAAAGTGGGAGTGGGTACCTGTCAAATTCTAGTACCCGCTCCCCAAAAGGTGCCAATCCTTAACAGGGAGTGGGGGACAAAGCCTTAAAGCGGAACTTCCCCTTTTGGGTGGAGCTCCACTTTAAGGCTCATAGTGGGTGCAAACATAGTGTCCCATGCCCTCTCCCTACAGAAGTATTTGGAGCCCCCAGCTTGCAAAGATCAGAGTAGTCTATACCACCACTTTTACCAAACACCATACCTACTGTCAGGGCTCCAGGGTATGACCAGAGGTATGTGAACTGACGCAGGGAAACGCAGGCTTCAGATAAACAATATAATTTATTAAAGACTAACAATACAAACATAAACGCAGTGCAATACTAAAACATAACACAGTGCAAACGAACCAAACCAAACCACCCACAGATAACAATACATACAATGCAAGCGTCGTCAGGCAGGCCGGGTCAATAACAATCGGGCAGGTAGGTACAGGGGGTCAGGCAGAGAATGGTCGGGGTCACAAGCCAGGGATAAAACAGGAGAAGTCAGCAGAGGTCCTGATCAGGCAGGGTCAGCAACGAATCAGTCAGACAGGAACAGGAGCAGGAACAGGAATGCAGGTAACAAGATACAGGGCCCAGGAAAACCACACACCAAGGCAGAGACTGCAGGTCTGGCCATCCCTTAAATACACCTGCATAATCAGCTTCAGGTGTTTGGCTGGCTGCAGGGTTGAGTCTCTGATTGCTGGGAGCACCCGCTGGCCAGCCCTGGTACTGCAGCCCACAAGGCAGGTGAGTCCCACCATTACTGGCAAGTCCATTCCTGACAGTACCCCCCCCCTCAAGGAGCGGCCTCAGGACGCTCCAAACAGTCCTAGCTGGGCAAAATGTTCCACCGCTCGGGTCTGGTAACTGGCGGGATATCAAAGACTGGCACACCGGGCAGGACTCCGGGCAGCGGCACACCAGGCAGAGGCACATCGAGCTGGACTCCGGGCAGAGGCACATCGGGCAGGACTTCGGGCAGAGGCACATCGGGCAGAGGCACATCGAGCTGGACTCCGGGCAGAGGCACATCGAGCTGGACACCGGATCACCAGGCGGAGCAGCAGGCACCGGACCACCAGGCGGAGCAGCAGGCACTGGACCACCAGGCGGAGCAGCAGGCACCAGACCTCCAGGCGGAGCAGCAGGCACCGGGCCATCAGGCGGAGCAGCGAGCACCGGGCCACCAGGCGGAGCGGCGGGCACCGGGCCCCCAGGCGGGGCGCCGGGCCCCCAGGCGGAGCGGCAGGCACCGGGCGCCCAGGCGGAGCGACGGGCGCCGGGCCCCCAGGCGGAGCGACGGGTGCCGGGCCCCCAGATGGGGCGGCGGGCGCCGGGCCCCCAGGTGGAGCAGCGGGCGCCGGGCCCCCAGGAGGGGCGACAGGCATCGGGCCCCCAGGCGGAGCGGCGGGCGCCGGGCCCTCAGGCGGAGTGGCAGGCACCGGGCCCCCAGGAGGGGCGGCAGGCACTGGGCCCCCGGGCGAAGCGACAGGCATCGGACCACCAGGCGGAGCAGCAGGCACCGGACCACCAGGCGGAGCAGCAGGCACCGGGCCATCAGGCGGAGCAGCAGGCACCGGGCCATCAGGCGGAGCGGCGGGCACCGGGCCACCAGGCGGAGCGGCGGGCACCGGGCCCCCAGGTGGGGCGGCGGGCGCCGGTCCCCCAGGAGGGGCGACAGGCATCGGGCCCCCAGGCGGAGCGACAGGCATCGTGCCCCCAGGCGGAGCGACAGGCATCGGGCCCCCAGGCGGAGCGGCGGGCGCCGGGCCCTCAGGCGGAGCGGCAGGCACCGGGCCCCCAGGAGGGGCGGCAGGCACCGGGCCCCCGGGCGAAGCGACAGGCATCGGGCCCCCAGGCGGGGCGGCGGGCGCCAGGCCCCCAGGCGGAGCGACAGGCATCGGACCCCCAGGCGGAGCAGCGGGCGCCGGGCCCTCAGGCGGAGCGGCGGGCACCGGGCCACCAGGCGGAGCGGCGGACACCGGGCCCCCAGGCGGGGCGGCGGGCACCGGGCCCCCAGGCGGGGCGGCGGGCGCCGGGCCCCCAGGCGGAGTGACAGGCATCTGGCCCCCAGGCAGGGCGCCGGGCCCTCAGGCGGAGCGGCAGGCACCGGGCCCCCAGGAGGGGTGGCAGGCACTGGGCCCCTGGGTGAAGCGACAGGCATCGGGCCCCCAGGTGGGGCGGCAGGCGCCGGGCCCCCAGGCAGAGCGACAGGCATCGGGCCCCCAGGCGGAGCGACAGGCATCGGACCCCCAGGCGGAGCGGCGGGCGCCGGGCCCTCAGGCGGAGCGGCAGGCACCGGGCCCCCAGGAGGGGCGACAGGCACCGGGCCCCCGGGCGAAGCGACAGGCATCGGGCCCCAGGCCCCCAGGTGGAGCGACAGGCATTGGGCCCCCAGGCGGGGCGACCGGCATCGGGCCCTCAGGCGGAGCGACGGGCGTCGGGCCCCCAGGCGGAGCGACGGGCGCCGGGCCCCCAGGCGGAGCGGCGGGCCCCCAGGCGGGGCGGCGGGCGCCAGGCCCTCAGGCGGAGCGGCGGGCACCAGGTCATCAGGCACGACAACGGGCATCGGGTCACCAGGCATCAGGTCATTTGGCTCGCCAGCGGGCACCGCGTCATCTGGCAAGGCAGTGGGCACCGAGTCACCAGGCACGACAGTGGGCTCTGAGTCAATTGGCATGACAGCAGGCACCGTGTCATCAGGCATGGGATTGTCTGGCTCGACAGCGGGCATCGGGTCACCAGGTATGACAGCGGGCACTGGGTCACCAGGCATCAGGTCATTTGGCTCACCAGCGGGCACCGCGTCATCTGGCAAGGCAGTGGGCACCGAGTCACCAGGCACGACAGTGGGCTCCGAGTCAACTGGCACGACCGCGGGCACTGGGTCAGACATTGGATCGTCTGGCCCAACAGCAGGCATCGAGTCAACTGGCCTAATGGAATCATCAGGCTGGATCAGTTCATCAGGCTGGGTAGAAACATCATGCTGGGTAGAGGCATCAGGCTGACTGGAGGCATCAGGCTGGGTAGAGGCATCAGGCTGGGTAGAGGCATCAGGCTGGGTAGAGGCATCAGGCTGAATTGTGGGCGCCGAGGCACCAGGCTGCACCACGGAAGGCAGGTTTTCAGATGGGAGGCTGACCGGTTTGGATACTGGCAGGATGGTATTGGTTGGAAAGAACTTTCACCTTTTCCTGGTTTTAGTTACCGGAACACTGCAAGTAAACGCAGGTTTGTAAACGGATGGAGCAGCTGGAGACAGAGAAGAGCTGGAGGATGGAACAGGGGAGGGAACAGTCGCTACAGAGGGCTTCTTTACAGGGTTAAAGGCAGGATAGGTGCAGCGAGTGGGAACAGGGTACTGACATGCGGTAGATAGCAGGGTATACTGGGCTGTAACTGGAGGTGCTGTTGGGAATGCAGGAATAGAGCTTTGAAGAAATAGATTAGAAGCAGGACTGGGTTTTTGCAAGCTGACTGAGGCTGGGTGCAACAAGTCTGACCACGTCTGCAGTATGGGTTGAACAAAGCTCAGCTTACACAAAGCCTGTCTGACCAAAGACTGCACTGCGTTTATACAATCCCTTAATACCTGTGGTGAACATGCAGCATAATGCTCCAAGAAGCAATCCACATCATCCTCTAATAACCATACCAGGGACTCTACCTGGTCTGCACTAAATGGTGGCAAAAAGTCATTCCTGCTTTCAGGGGTACCAGATGAAGCCAACTCTACACAAACCTGAATCAAAGGTTGCACCTCAGAGAACTCTGTGCCCTGATCTACTAGAACATGAGCGATCCGTATACATTCTAGCAGTTGATCCCGGGTATACTCCCTCAGAGCCTGATAAGCATATTCTCTGTCATCAAAAACCAGCAGCGACAAATACACAACCTCATCAAGATGCATCCTTCCCAGCAACAAGCCAAGATGGCTTCCCTGTGCAGCCACTTCTGGTCAGGATTTGCCTTGGTGTAATGTCAGGGCTCCAGGGTATGACCAGAGGTATGTGAACTGACGCAGAGAAACGCAGGCTTCAGATAAGTTATAAAAAATATAATTTATTAAAGACTGACAATACAAACATAAACGCAGTGCAATACTAAAACATAACACAGTGCAAACGAACCAAACCAAACCACCCACAGATAACAATACATACAATGCAAGCGTCGTCAGGCAGGCCGGGTCAATAACAATCGGGCAGGTAGGTACAGGGAGTCACAAGCCAGGGATAAAACAGGAGAAGTCAGCAGAGGTCCGGATCAGGCAGGGTCAGCAACGAATCAGTCAGACAGGAACAGGAACAGGAATGCAGGTAACAAGATACAGGGCCCAGGAAAACCACACACCAAGGCAGAGACTGCAGGTCTGGCCATCCCTTAAATACACCTGCATAATCAGCTTCAGGTGTTTGGCTGGCTGCAGGGTTGAGTCTCTGATTGCTGGGAGCACCTGCTGGCCAGCCCTGGTACTGCAGCCCACAAGGCAGGTGAGTCCCACCATTACTGGCAAGTCCATTCCTGACACCTACTGAGTATGACCCTTCCTTCCTTGTCTTATAGATTCTTTCTTTTTGGTAAAAGATCCCAATAACAGCAGTGTGTAATAACAGTAATGTGCAGACCAGAAGGCAGTTAAACATTATGCTATTTACATAGAGAGATATTGATGCTTGTGCTGCAAGGTTGTCTTACTCTATAGCAATGCAAACAGAGGTGTAGCACCCTCCTAGTTTGATAGTTGTTAGGTAAATTTAATTGGCTATCAAGGTCCTACTTTTCCTCAGGGCTTGTGCTGCTCCATGTCCTGGCATCCATCTTAGGTCTGCAAAGCATTGTGGGATCCTTTATGCTTTTAGCCCTCTGCGGCTCCTCCCCCAGGAGGTGGCGGCTTATCACATTTAAGTCTGCTGTTTGCAGCTGTCCATTGCATTTGTGTCCTGTCTGTTGCACAGCAGCAAGCTCCTGTTTAGTTAACTCTTTGCTCTCCTGGATACCGACTTGGCTTTGGCTAAGACTCTTCCTGGCTTCTGACCCCGGCTCTGGCGACCATTCTTCCTGGCTTCTGACCCCGGCTCTGGCGACCATTCTTCCTGGCTTCTGACCCCGGCACTGGCGACCATTCTTCCTGGCTTCTGACCCCGGCTCTGGCGACCATTCTTCCTGGCTTCTGACCCCGGCTCTGGCGACCATTCTTCCTGGCTTCTGACCCCGGCTTTGGCTACGATTCCCGCTGGTTCTCGACTTGATTATCCTGGAAGACGACCTCAGCAGGAGAACTTCTGTCCTACCTAGTCATCCGCTGTTGCTGTCGGACTTGCATAGACTCTTGCCTTGTTTCTGTGTAAATAAACCTACCTTTAATTGCACCTCCTTGTGTGTCTGGTTCCTCGGTCCCTGACATTGGCTCCTCTGTAGACAGCAGAAAAGGGGTTAAATCTGTTAGGAGCTGTTCCGTGTCTTAAGGGCTGCTGGCCTGTTGCTTCCCCCATCTTCTGGAGTGTTCCAGAACATAGTGGGAGGTAGAGCAGGGTTGGCAGCCTGACTATTTATGGATCTGCAGCCTATTTCTGAAGAGGCATGCTCAGTAGGTGGAGGGAAAATGCATAAATACTCTGAGAAATGGTAGCTTGGAGAGCAGAGTCCAGGGTCCATCCCTCTGGAGGTGACCTGTATGCTGGGGGCTCTGCTCCAGGGACAGAGAGGAAGAAAAAGGAAAAGAGGCGTCGGGAGTTGTTGCAACCATCCAAGTCCCAACTAGGTTTACTTGGAGACCCTACTAGATTGAGACAGCCTGGGACTTTGTGGAGTCAAGAGCCAGGAGTTCTGGAGAGTAGAAGCTTCATGTTTGGGACTGGGGAAGGACCATGTTTTGGGACTTAATCCAGTCATACTTACAAAAGAAGTGACTATGGAGTGCAATATCTCACAATTCAGGACCGGGTGCAACCGAAAGCAGTGCCAGACAACCAATGGCACACCATTTGTCAGTGACTGAATATGCAGCCATGTGCAGTGCAAGACAAACAGGCTTTGTGCTACTTCTACTGCTGCTACTACTAGTACTACTTCTACTACTACTCCCAGTACTAGTAGAATTACAGGACAACTTTGCAGCCTATGGCTGTGCGAGACAGCTGGCAACCTGTACAGTACAGCCAGGAGCTTATCTGTCCTCTATGTTGTACAAAATTCTGCAGTTTTCGACAGTTTGGAGTATCCCATGTTCCTAACCCGATCCAAGTTCATTGGTCCCTCAATAAAAACCCCCTGACTTTACTGAGCCTGAGGAAGAGTGCAGAAAATAACGTGTGCCTGGCTGTTGGTGCTGTAAAGGGGAAATAGGCCCAATCACCAGTGGGTCCTTTGGGGGTAGTGCTACAGAGGTGAAGCACAATTTTCTTCCACAGTGTAAACAGCATAGAATTGTTTATGCAAGCATAGTTATCAGAAGAAGAGCCTTAGTACCAACATCTTGCATCACACAGAGTCCAGTGTCTCTGGCAAATCACAAGAGCCTTCTTTTTTACTCCCCATCTCTTTTGGGAAGGAGGCCCTTGCTATCTCCCAGAGGGGAAAGCACTCAAAGATGTTCACATTATCATTATTATACAGGATTTATATAGCGCCAACAATTTTCTTAGCACTTTACAAAATAATGGGAGACAATACAGCAACAGTACAGTTCAATTTTAGGAGGTTTAGGAGTGCCCTGCTCCTTGGAGCTTACAATCTAAGAGGGAGGGGCTGGTGGTACAAAAGGTAATAACTGTGGGGTGTGGACTGGTAGAAGGAATAGAAGTTTCCATAATTAGCTGAAGGCAGGATAGGCTTTCTGAAGAGATAGGTTTTGAGAGATCGCCTAAAAGTGGGCAGAGTAGGCGATAGTCTGATGGATTGGGGTAGAGCGTTCCAGAGGATGGAGGAGGCTCTGGAGAAGTCCTGGAGATGAGCATGGGAGGAGGAGACAAGGGAGCTAGAAAGTAGGAGGTCATGGGAGGAGCGGAGAGGACGGTTTGGGTAATATTTGGAGACGAGATTGGTGTTCATATAGTGGTACTGTTCTCTTCAACCCAGAGAAACCATCCTCACACACTTACAGCCTACTCCATTCCACCAACCAACCCAAAGCAATTCCCACTGGGACCTTAAATACTACTTAGGAAACCCAAATTATGGGCATACTAGACTCCCTGACAAAATACCGAGGAAGGGATGTGCATCCAGTTAAAAGAGGACAGGAGACCAGACGAGGAAAGGAGCGTAAAGGAGAGGAGAAGTAAAGGAGAAAAGAGCATGAAGATAGAGATATAGATAAGGTGATCAGAATTAGTGATTCAAATGAAGATTGATTGTAAAGGTACATTTTTTAAAAATAATAAACATGTCATACCTACCTGCTCTGTGCAGTGGGTTTTACATACTTTTTTCACCATTTTGACATTGTACTACCAAAGGGGGTGATCATGGATTGTTTTGACACTTATTTGCTGTTACAATGATGATCACTGTCACAGCAAGGTTTTGCACTGTCATGAATGGGTTACATTCATGACAGCTGTGATTACTAGTGATCTGTGATTGGCTACAGCTAATCACATGGTACAGGGTGCTGTGACTGGCCCAGGTACCATGTGATAGCTGTGGGGCACAGCTGTTATGAATTAATTCGTTCATAACAGTTTTGTTGACATTATGATCATGTGATTGCATAGAGATCACATGATCTCCCGGCTGCCGAATGCAGCCGGGTACTGGGATCCACAATCCACTGAGTCCTGTGGACAGAGCGGTCACGGAAGCGGCATGCTGCGTGCCCGAGGTGGTGCACCAATGCTTACATGCTAAACAACGTACAGATACATCCCTTAGCCTGTAGCTGCCACCCACCTGCAGTACATATACTGCAACTAGTTAATTTAGAGAATGCATTAAAGTAAAAAACCTTCTGCCTTTACAACCACTTTGAATGAGTTTGATTTATTTATATGTTTATTTATTTCAATCTTCAATTATTCTAGTTTTTTTAAAAAAAAATCAAAAATGCCCAACATAGCAACATTCCATTCTTCCTTTCTCCAGTTTTATGTATTCTCGCTATGAATAGCCATCTACAGATTAGAAATGTTAGCAGCATTTCACCTGCTGAGACCTAATATACTCAATGCCCCACAGAATATCTGTTGAATCTTTTATGTGACATTAGATGTGCTTCTCCCTTTCAGTGTGCAATGTGAGGACAAGGAAATTGGACTCAGGGACGCCATTACCCATGTTCTAAAATTTGATCTTGACCAGGAAAATCTCACCGACCCAGTGGTGCTTCCACAAGCTGACTGCCTTGTGCTCACCTCTATTCTGGAAGCCATCAGCAAAGACCTTGAAGATTTTGTGAGAAACTTCAGGAGATTCTCAAAGCTTCTAAAACCTGGCGGACACTTGTTGTATTATGGATTTTTAAATGGCACTTTCTATATGGTTGGCGGAGACAAGTTCCATGTTGTCAAGTATAATGAAAGCAACTTGAGAAGTATACTCAGTAATGAGGGGTTTATCATCAGCCATTTGGAGGTTTCCCAAAGAATGGCGAAGAATGATCTGTGTGATTTTGACTCAACTGTGTTCTGCATAGCTTGTAAAGAATAGACACATTAGGCTGTGTTCACACCACTGTGTTGAAGGATATGTTCAGCTTTGTTAACAAAAAAAAATAATACTAATTTTTTTTGCAGGTAAAAAAGTGCATTTATTATTTAATTTTTTTACTAGGAGCCTGCAAAGCATTGCACCCATGATCAGCAGCAGGGATAGGCTGACAACTCATGGGGCCCCTGGGCAATAGGGGATCATGGGGCCCCTGTGTACTTGCCCAAACTCAAGAAAGCCTATAAAAAAGGTACCAGGGGCATCTCATGGGGCCCCCTACTGACCCCGGGCCCTTGGGCAGTGCCGGAGTTTCCAAATGGTCAGTCCACCCCTGATCAGCAGAACGCAGATGCAATACAAGGCTCCTGCAGACTCTCAGTTACATAATGACAGGGAGCATCAATAAACTACCTGGAGCTCTCATCATCTCATTGGGAACTACAAGTCGACAGCCAAAAAGGCTGTTGATACTTGAAGTTCTCCCATTTACAGAACACGTGAGTAAATGCTGCGGGCAGGTGGGCGGTGTCCCGCACGGCCGCGTATTTGTAAAAATATGACAGCAGGTGTGGGGAGAGGATCCTGCTCACTGTCACAATGGGGGATTGGGTGGGGGGGGGGGCTGCTGCAACAGAAGCATGTTACATGTTATACCCTGAATACAGGTGTAACATGTAACATGTTGTAAGAGGTGAACTTATCCTTTAAGGAGCCCATAGGTTATGCAACTTTCTTTCCTTTCATCACAGGTGGAAGGAAAGAAAATAGCTTGACTCCCCCATCAACACAGAAAATAGCTTGATTCCCCCATAAACACAGTCAGTATTGATGGGGAATCCCTCAGATCCCAGAGCTATTGTGTTCTGCCTGCTGGGAGCCTTCCCCACCAACAGAACACAAAAACCACTGCTGTCGGCTATAGCTGCCTACAGCATTCACTTGAAAAAAAATCCGACAGGCTGGTTGTACTAAAATCAATCAATTGACTTCAGTACAATCAGCCTACTCATAGATGGATCGAAACTTGGCTGGTCCCTGCTGAATCGGCTGAGATTCGATCCATCTATGGCTAGCTTTAAAAAAGCACATGAATTTTAATCAAAAAGCATAATCTGTTTTGAATGCAATTTTAATGTGTTGCATTAAAATATAATGCAAAGCAAAGCTTGGGTTACATGTATTTTACATGCATTTTTTTCCTTTGAAATTTGACACGTGACTTAAAAGATGCGCTAATGCATTTTGAATTTTTAGTGCGTTTTTCCATGTGTTGCCTTTGACTATATTGTAAAGTGCATTTGTACCAAAAATGCACAAAAGATGCAGAAAGCTGAAGTTTTCAAAAAGTAGAGTAGTTTCCTCTAACACTGATATAAACAGCTTCATACGGTAGATTACAATGGTAACTCGAGTTATCATGCGCTTTGATTCAGCATTGTAGAGTATATAAAAAAGAACAGTGTGAATAGGTCCTTAGGTAGCAAA
This sequence comes from Staurois parvus, assembly GCF_062004578.1. NCBI lineage: Eukaryota > Metazoa > Chordata > Amphibia > Anura > Ranidae > Staurois > Staurois parvus. Next base: position 1,687,779 of record NW_028318996.1, read on the forward strand.
AGAATTCATAAACAAATTTCAGCATACTACCTATGTACTGTTCCCGGAGTGGAGGAAGTTCTGTGGACATAGCGAGAGCCAAAAAAACAGTTTTTCACACTGACATGAACAAGCTATGGCCATTTTTAACCAGCATTTCTTGGCAGGCAACAAAAGGTACAGAAGCCCTGATGAAGAAGGCATCCTAAGACCTCTAAAACATGTTCAACATTGCTGGATTTTTTTGACCTAATAAATAGACAAAAGTCAAAATATTCTGATTATAAAATATTTATTTGTAGTGGTTCTATACTAGACATCACTAAATAGTGAACTCCAGTCTGGCCGTGAGATGTATGATAGTTTTATTATGACCGTGATACATTGTTTATAAGTGAATTCCATTCACAGTGGTGTATCTAGGATATGGCAGCTATGGAATATGATAAAACCAATTAAACCTGCGCTTAGATATTATACAAAAAATAATGAAAAAAAATATTTCAAATAAAAATCAAAGAAAAGCAACTCGCATAAAAGGCAATATAAATAATATATAATACACAAATTGCAGCGCTAATCACAATCAAATTAAAGCAGGGCCCATTCCTGTACCAAGCAATAGTAACTCCAAAAACACCATACCAACTGTGAAGTTTGGAGGTGGGAACATCAGTAGTAATTCTAGCACTAGACCTCCTTTGTAAATCTAAAATGATAGCTTGTGCAGGCTTTTAAAGCGTTGCCTATGGATATTAAAACTGTATGTAGTTTTTCGCCATTGCACGGGAATGCTCAGTTTTAAAGCATGCCATGTTTGGTATCTATTTACTCGGCATACCATCATCTTTTACACCCTGTTCCAAATTATTATGCAAATTCTATTTAAGTGTCACAAAGATGAAATATTTTGTTTTTCAGTTTAACTCATGGATGGCCTTGTGTCTCAGGGCTCTTTTGATCACTGAAAACAATCTCGGACACCTGTGATAATTAGATTGCCAGGTGAGCCCAATTTAAGGAAAAACTACTAAAGGAGGGTGTTCCACATTATTAAGCAGAGCACCATTTTCAAGCAATATGGGGAAGAAAAAGGATCTCTCTGCTGCCGACAAGAGTGAAATAGTTCAATGCCTTGGACGAGGTATGAAAACATTAGATATTTCACGAAATGTAAGCGTGATCATCGCACTATTAAGAGAGTTGTGGCTGATTCAGAGCACAGACGGGTTCCTGCAGATAAAGGCACATTGAGGAAGATTTCTGCCAGATCCATGCATCGGATCAAGAGAGCAGCTGCTAAAATACCATTACATAGCAGCAAACAGATATTTGAAGCTGCTGGTGCCTCTGGAGTCCCACGGACATCAAGGTGTAGAGTCCTCCAGAGTCTTGCAACTGTGCATAAACCTTCTATTCGGCCACCACTAACCAATGCTCACAAGCAGAAACGGCTGCATTGGGCAGAAAAATACACGAAGATTCATTTTTAAACAGTCCTGTTTACTGACGAGTGCCATGCAACCCTGGATGGTCCAGATGGATGGAGTAGTGGATGGTTGGTGGACGGCCACCCTGTTCCAACAAGGCTGCGACATCAGCAAGGCGGTGGTGGAGTCATGTTTAGGGCCGGAATCATGGGAACAGAGCTGGTCGGCCCCTTTAGGGTCCCCGAAGGTGTAAAGATGACCTCTGCAAAGTATGTGGAGTTTATGACTGACCACTTTCTTCCCTGGTACAGAAGGAAGAACTATGCTTTCCGTAATAAAATCATCTTCATGCATGACAATGCACCATCTCATGCTGCAAAGAATACCTCTGCATCAATGGCTGCTCTGGGGATAAAAAGAGAGAAAGTTGTGGTGTGGCCTCCATCCTCCCCTGACCTCAAACCTATTGAGAATCTTTGGCGCATCCTCAATCAAAAGATCTATGAGGTGGGTGGAAGTTTACATCCAAGCAGCAGCTCTGGGAGGCTATTCTGACATCTTGCAAACAAATTCAAGCAGAAACTCTCCAAAAACTCGCAAGTTCAATGGATGCAAGACTTGTGAAGCTGCTATCAAATAAGGGCTCCTATGTTAAAATGTAACGTGACCTGTTTAAATGTTTAAAAAGTTAAAATGTTGTTAAAAATTTGATTGAAATAGCTTTTGATTTCAGTAAATATCCTGCAAACACAACAAATGACAATTTTCAGTTCTTTACAACCTATAAAGTGTTTTGAAACTTACTGTGCGGAATAATATGGAACAGTGCATTGTAAGTTGTTTATGTTTAAAATAAATACTGTTATCATTAGGAGGTTTGTTCAATAAAATTTGAATTGTACTCTTAATAGTTGATAACATGAGAATTATGCTGACTGTTATTTACATCAATTATTTAGGTAAATGAGAAAAATATAATTTGCATAATAATTTGGAACACGGTGTATATGTTACCAAATAGTTGGCAAATATATTGTGTTTTTGTGCATTAAAAGTAAAAAAGTGTATTTTTTTTTAAATATAAGTTTGAAAATTCGCTGCGAGAGTACTATCTGACATAAAAAAATTGCAGCACCCACCATTTTATTCACTAGGGTGTCTGCTTTAAAAAAAATATATAATGATTGGGGGTTCAAAGTAATTTCCTAGCAAAAAATACAGATTTTTTTCATGTGAACATAAAGTGTCAGAAAAGGCTTGGTCTTCAGGTGGTTAGAAGAGTGAGTGACATAAACTTCTAAATCAGCGCTGAGCAAACTATTGGCGCTATATAAATCCTGTATAATAATAATAAAAATGCTGGGCATAAAATGCCCCCACCCCCCAAAATGACCCCTTTTTGGAAAGTAGGCACCCCCTATCTACTGTATTTGCTGAGAGGTATGCTGAGTCAATAGAAGAATGTATACTTTTTACCACAAGTTTTTGGAAATTTACTAAAAAATAGTTATTTTTTGGCAGTCTAGCCAAGCACAGGACCCCAAAATTCAATAAGCACCTTCAGGCTTTTAAATGGCTTTATTTCCTCATTACACTTCTACCTATTACAGTTTCGGAGGCCCTGAAATGCCAGGATAGCTTTCTTTCCGAAAAGGGGTCATTTGGGGGTGTTTGTACTATCCTGGTATTTTAGCACCTCAAGAAATGTGATGGGCAGTCAGAAAGTAAAAGCTGCGTAAATTCCATTATCTATACCATAGTTTGTAGACGCTACAACGTTTACACAAAGCAATCAATATACACTTATTGGGATTTCTTTTACCAAAAACATGTAGCAGAATATATTTTAGCCTAAATTTATGACACCATTTTAGTTTTTTGGACATTTTTTATGACAGAAATGAGAAAATACCCTTTTATTTCAAAATTTCAGTCTTTTTTTTTCTATAGCGCAAAAGATAAAAAAGCGCACAGGTGATCAAATACCACCGAAAGAAAGCTCTATTTGTGTGAAAAAAGGACGTAAGTTTCATTCATGTACCGTATTGCATGACCGTGCAATTGTCAGTTAAACAAGTGTAGTGCTGTATAGCAAAACATTGGCGTAAATTGCAGTATCTATACCATAGTTTGTAGACGCTATAACTTTCACACAAAGCAATAACTATACACTTATTGGGATTTTTTCCAAAGTCATGTAGCAGAATATATTTTGGCTTAAATTTATGACTAACTTTGAGTTTACTATATATTGTTTATAGCCAAAGTAAAAAATATTATTTTTTTCAAAATTTTCGGTCTTTTTTTGTTTACAGTGCAAAAAATAAAAAGTGCACAGGTGATCAACTACCACCGAAAGAAAGCTCTATTTATGTGAAAAAAAGGACATAAAGTTTTTTTGAGTACAGCATTTCATGACCGTGCAATTACCAATTGAAATAGTGTAATGCCAAATAGCAAAAAAAGGTCTGGTCAGGAAGAAGGGGTAAATCTTCCGGAGGGCAAGAGGTTAATGGACGCAGAGACAGGAACAAAAACTGACAGGTGTTCTAATCCCTCTCCACTTTATCCAAAGTTAGAAAAAATGTTTTGCCCATAGTTATACTTTAAGTTTCTGCAATCAATGCATAGAAAGTCATAATAATATTGTCTGACATGGTAATGTAACACCCTGCCGTAATACTGTTTGCAGGATGTTAAATGGTCACAAGATGGCAGTGTCCTGCAGATCAGTTATACAGGCTCTGTTGAAAAGCTTTGTGGGATTCGTAAGCTGATTTTAGGACTTCACTGTTTGATGGGGAGTTAATAAACTAAATTTCCCAGAGAAGCTGGCAGATGAGTGGAGGCAAATACATACAGAAGCTCAGGAACTCGAGGACAGGAAGTGGACAGAGAGAGCTGGAGAGCAGGTGTAAAGAGAAAACTGTGTGGGATGCCAGAGGTCCAAGTTGGGCCAGACTGCAGAGAGTGTAGGAGAGAGGAGGAATTGCTGACTGCTGACATTGCTGGCAAGCCTGGCGGACAACCCTGCGAGCAGTCAAGCTGGAGCACTGCTGTCCAGAGCGATCTCTAAAGGAGGAACTTGAGGAAACGGGGGCTCTCATCTACAGAGAGACCATCCACCACCTGGCTGATGCCACTGATCGGGTGAGAGAATGCCATACTCAAGCCATCTAAGTTGCACTTTTTGCTTCCCTTCCAGTTTGCCCCATTCTGCCCAATTTTTCTTTCTGCCAAACTTTGCACCTCACCCTGTGTGGGTAAAAAATAGGTACCATTCAAACTCAATATCATTTAAAGGGACAGCTCCCTATCTTTTTGTTCACCCTCTATTAAGGAAGTTTTACTTTTGCCTCAAGGAAGATTTGAATACTTTTGAGTGCCAACTAGGGCCCCATCGAGTGCATCGAAGATCTGACACTGCAGTTAAAGGGGCATTGGCCTTATTAACTGAAGAGCTCTTTTTTTTCTCAGAATTAGACTCAGCCATCCATTACTGAGAGCCCAAAGTGAGTTAACTTCTCTGATTGGTAGTTTTTTTGACCCACTAGTGAAGAAACATCTCAGGACTGAGGCAATCATTTAAATTCTGAATTTTAGGACCTCTAAAACTGATTGAGATTGTGCTATGTTGTAACCCTTACTTGAAGTTACTAGAGTGACAGCTGTTTTCTTATGCACATATTTTCCTGTTGCTTTACTGTGCTTACATTTGATCTCAATACAACCAAAATTTAATTTCACTCTAAACCGTGTGTAAGTCTATTTTACGGTTGCAGCTGGAGGATTCTTCTGGCCAGAGGTTTAAAGTGATGTCAGCAAGGTTGAGCTTCCAGAGTGGGGTCAAGAAAGAAAGGGAACCTGAAAATTGCTCAGTGGCCCTTGAGGGGGTAGGGCTACACTAATAAAATAGTGTGTAGTGGCAATATAGCCTCTCATATAGTAGCTACAAGGCACACCAGTCTACAATAAATAGCCTACAGTAATTTGTTCTCTTTATCATAGGTCTACAGTTTAGACAGGCATTTCCCCATGGTCCCACTAGGTGTTGTTGCCCAGTTGCCTTGGACAGGCTTGGTACTTTACAGCAGCCCTGTCAGGACCTGGATCACCTGCTGGTGGCACTGTGCTTCCCAGAGTAGAAAGTTGTAGTTCCAGTGTGCAGCAGCAAGTGCTTCCTAGCAGTCTCTAGTAATCAGTTTTCACCAGATGCTGGCTGCTGGATGTGTATTTAGTCTCTCTTCTGCTAATACACTTCATATCAGTGTTTTGCTTTGTTTCCTGACAGATACTGAGTGCTGTTTATTCTGCTCCTGCTCCTGATCTTGCTCTTGCCCTGCATCATGTACCCTGCTGCCTTTTGTCTGCTGCCTTTATACCTGATCGCAGTCCATCTTTGCAAATATTGTGCCTAGTTAGTTTGTAGTTAGGCTTCCTGTTGCTTAGTTAGGCATTTTGGTTATATGGTTGTGGTTTACTTGTAGTTTTATGTTTGCTGGGTGCTAGGATTTGGATGTCTTTTGTTTTACGATTAATACATCTATTATACTATTATACATAGTCTGGTCTCTAGTTTCCTTGTGTAGCCATGCAGATCTGGTCATCTCAGCTGTTGATTCCTGACAAGCCCTTTATCAGTTCAGCCCACCCCATGTTGTTGGGCAGTCTTCCTGACTGTCCAAGTTGTTAAATGAGTATATAAGGTCAGGTAGGTGCCGCATAGCCAGTCAGTCATAGGAAAAACTAGTTTTCGGTCAGGAAATATGCAGCCGTCTGTGTATTTCCTATGCTTCCCCCTGGGAGGTAAAATTAGGGCATGTCCCATGCTACAGATGCCTAGAATCTACCTCTCTATGCTAAAGGGAACAGGTCTTGCTCAGTGTACTGCCCATTCTGTAAGCAATTATTTGTAACCAAATTATATTTACATTACCAGGCTGCTGGACCTCCATATGTGTAGTAGCTGAATTTACTATGTCAAAAAGTAAATGAGCGAGCGCAGATATATATAAGCGTATTGATAAGGTAGCTGCTAGCACCACAGGACATAGGTAACGGTCCCAATAGAAGTATATACATGGATAAAGTGCAGCGCTATAAATATATATGTAATAAAACTGTCAATTCATATAAATATCTGTGCAAAATACTCAAAGTGCTATTCAGTGCAATATGTGCAAAAAGTGAATACATAAATGTCCGTATATATCTCTCCAATTTCATTGGTAAAGAAAATAAGCAGGAATAGTCCTCAGATTAAAACATAATATATCCATGTGAACAAAGTGCAGATGTGAGCAAATCCTTTGAGGGAATCCACCACCTCTGAAAATTAGAAATTAGATGTATACAAGCATTGGTTACATTGGTTACAACCTGCACCCGGATATGACAGATTGTAACCAATGCTTGTATACATCTAATTTCTGGTGAGTGTACACCCATCAGAGGTGGTAGATTCCCTCCAAGGATATGCGCGCATCTGCACTTTGTTCACATGGATATATTATGTTTTAATCTGAGGACTATTTCTGCTTATATTCTTTACTGATGAAATTGGATGGATATATATGGACATTTATTTATTCACTTTTTGCACATATTGCACTAAATAGCTGTTTGAGTATTTTGCACAGATATTTATATGAATTGCCAGTTTGATTATATATATATATATAGTGGTGCACTTTATGAAATTATTACGTACCTTGTATGTTGAACTGTTCAGTAGCGCAACAAAAAAGATATGCAGCAGTCTGGACATTGAGTTATTCCTGACCAAAGTGAACTTCTCCTGGGACCTTTTCTTTCCTACCTACTTTGTGATGTGCAGTCTCTTTGCTGAGTGAGCAGGGCTGATAATCCTGGTTAAGCCAGGCTTAGTTGTCTTTAGCCAGTAAGGGCTATCCCAGAAGCAGAATGGGGGACACAGACCAGAGGCATCGCCCACTGCTCGGTTGTAGAGGGTTAAAAAATGCTTCCACGCTACACAACATTCAAATGTGAGAAGACATGAGACACTGGGGTATAGCTATCACAGATATAATATTGCAGGATTGAGCGTGGCCCACATGAGCTCTAACATGTACACGGCTTCAGTTCCAGAACACACCTCAATACCTATGGTACCAGTAAATCTGAAATTGCTGACTATTGGGGATTGAGGCTACCATGGGCTTCCTGGGAATCCTGCGTGGTTGAGAGTCGTGAACCTATCAAATTCATGTGGGAATTCACTGAGCTGAATTCTTTGTACCACAAAGCATTTGATGGCTTTTGCCATTATTAGAGATGAGCGAATTATTCAAAAATTCGATTCGGCTGATTCGCCGAATTTGCGGGAGAAATTCGATTCGATGCGAATTTATTCGCCGCGAATTTAACTTATTAAAAGGGTTTCTAGGCTTCAGAGAGCCTTTATATTAGTGCAGAACACTGTACCTTTAATTTAAATGCCCTTGGAGTCTGCTGGGGAAGAGAAATAATACTGTCAGTCAGTATGACATGCAGATGTGTGCCGTCGATCTTAGAATCACCACACACTTCACTCATTTGTGCAGTCACGGGGCACGACGAAGAAGAAGAAGAAGAAGAAGAAGAATGAAAAGAAGAATGAAAAGAAGAAGAAGAATGAAAAGAAGAAGAAGAAGAATGAAAAGAAGAATGAAAAGAAGAAGAAGAAGAATGAAAAGAAGAAGAAGAAGAATGAAAAGAAGAATGAGAAGAAGAATGAAAAGAAGAATGAAAAGAAGAATGAGAAGAATGAAAAGAAGAAGAACAAGAATGAAAAGAAGAATGAGAAGAAGAATGAAAAGAAGAATGAAAAGAAGAATGAGAAGAATGAAAAGAGAAAGAAGAAGAATGAAAAGAAGAAGAAGAAGAATGAAAAGAACAATGAAGAGAAGCAGAAGAAGAATGAAAAGAAGAAGAAGAAGAATGAAAAGAAGAATGAAAAGAAGAGGAAGAAGAATGAAAAGAAGAAGAAGAAGAATGAAAAGAAGAAGAAGAATGAAAAGAAGAAGAATGAAAAGAAGAAGAAGAAGAATGAAAAGAAGAATGAAAAGAAGAAGAATGAAAAGAAGAAGAAGAAGAATGAAAAGAAGAATGAAAAGAAGAAGAAGAAGAATGAAAAGAAGAAGAAGAATGAAAAGAAGAAGAATGAAAAGAAGAAGAAGAAGAATGAGAAGAAGAATGAAAAGAAGAATGAAAAGAAGAAGAAGAAGAATGAAAAGAAGAAGAAGAAGAATGAAAAGAAGAATGAAAAGAAGAAGAAGAAGAAGAAGAATGAAAAGAAGAAGAATGAAAAGAAGAATGAAAAGAAGAAGAAGAAGAATGAAAAGAAGAATGAAAAGAAGAAGAAGAAGAATGAAAAGAAGAAGAAGAAGAATGAAAAGAAGAATGAAAAGAAGAAGAAGAAGAATGAAAAGAAGAAGAAGAAGAATGAAAAGAAGAATGAAAAGAAGAAGAAGAATAAGAAGAATGAAAAGAAGAAGAAGAAGAATGAAAAGAAGAATGAAAAGAAGAAGAAGAAGAATGAAAAGAAGAAGAAGAAGAATGAAAAGAAGAATGAAAAGAAGAAGAAGAATGAAAAGAAGAATGAAAAGAAGAAGAAGAAGAATGAAAAGAAGAAGAAGAAGAATGAAAAGAAGAAGAAGAAGAATGAAAAGAAGAATGAAAAGAAGAAGAAGAAGAAGAATGAAAAGAAGAAGAAGAATGAAAAGAAGAAGAATTCCAGTACAGCAAAAAGTGTATCTGCAGAGAGCTCCGCTATTTCTGACAGTTCTCTGACAGTTCCTTCACATTTACAGCGGTTGAAACATTGTATCTATTTATTTCCGAATAAAAACATCTGTATCCTAAATGGAAACAAATAGATACAATGTTTCAACCGCTGTAAATGAACTGTCAGAACTGTCAGAGAACTGTCAGAAATAGCGGAGCTCTCTGCAGTGACACTTTTGCCGGCTGATCGGGGAAAATTCGTTTCGTGCATCAGAAGTTTGGTAAAATTCGGATTCGATGCGAATCGAATTTTTCCTAATATTCGAAACGAATTCCACTTCGCCAAGTTCGATTCGCTCATCTCTAGCCATTATGTCAGCTGGCTGATAAGGGTCAATAATGAGGGGTGGTATATTATATTTTGCTATGGCCTTTTTGTTATTTTGGGGTCCACAGTGTACAAATGTTGCTGACACAAACAAAGCTGCCCTCGACGCATTGTTGTGTGATACAGTGTGCATCGAAGCACCACATATTTTTCCCCCTATTTCTAAAGTTGATATTAAATGTAGTCAATCCCCTTTACTGAAATTGTCAGGCAGGCCTGAAGGGAGAGGCAGAGGATCTGTACATGGATATTATCTCTGTAGAGATAGTAGGAGGTGAGCAGGCTCCACAGGGCAAAGGTGTGGTCGGACCATATCACCAAGAGGCATGTCTGCCTTTTCTCCCTACTCTAGATATACTTTAAATTATGTATTGACACAATGTAGTCACCTGAATCTCAGCTAACAAAGCATGACTTAAGTCACAATGTAATAATATTTGGTGACATTCTAATGAAGTCACTTAAATATTTAAAAAGATGAATATATCACACACATCAGAAGCTAAGAAAAACATTTGAGATTTGCTACAGTGGAGATAACAATATTACAGGATGGATCCCTTTCATAAGCTCTACAATGTACACGGCTTCCATTCCCGAACATTCCTTGACACGTACTTTTCTAACAAACCAGAAATGGCCTTAACTTATGAGTGTCTGACATATCCTATGGAGAAGTTTCGCTCTGCATTTTCCACAGGTAGGTAAAGTTATTATTTAATTAATAAATTATTTTTTAAAGACCACTAAAGAGTTCAGGATGTATTGTATATATTATGAGAAATGCAACATGAACTATTGATTTGCACAATGATCTTGTACAAGTAAAGAATGAACAGAGGATTGAGTAATTTATATAGACAAACCAGGTAGAGACAAAACAGAATTGCTGCTGATCCATACTTCAGGAAAATTTATGGTTATTTTAACTTGCTATTGGAGCACAAGAATGTGCATAAGGAGGCTGTTTTCAAATGTTTTAAATGTCTTAAAAGGCCAATCAATGCAGCTATAGGTGGAAACCTGTTTCATTGACTCAGCCCCTTACATTTGTTGGAAACACCAACAATGAGATCTCCCTGTCTAAACTCCCAGCCTAGTTATGCCCTCCTGGAAGTATTGGCTGTTCCTGACCACCTTTGTTTGTTCAAAGTCCTCCTGTTACATTCTACATAACATAATAAAGATAATACTAAAAATCCAGCATGGGAGTATGGGAGATCTTTATAATGGACACACTAGGTGTGCAGACCTGGAAACTCAGTGCAGGGTGTGGGAGCCCCTCATAATCGGCACAGCAGGTATACAGAGTCATGACCTTAGCATTATGAATCAAAAAAAAAAAGAAACTGGAAGGTGGTTTAACTTTACAGTACCTAAAACAAATGAAATTTCAGCTCCAAACTCAGGCATTTTGCTACCTTTCAGGGGCCAGAGTTCGCTTTTAACTGGATTTTCTACATTCACCTACTGTATGAGCTTTGTGCATGACAACATCCAGGAAAAATCTCTGAGAAATAAAGAGCTCTTGAGCATGGCTCAAGATGGCACTTGCTCACAGTCTGTCTCAGCCACATCGCTCTTTTCTCATGTGTAGCAGCCTACTTCTCTCGAGGATCAACACCACAGTGAGTACGATCCTCTTACTAAAGAAGATCAAGACAGCAGCTTGAAGACTATTCTAAATGTAGCACTGCCCCTTGCGACAAGCTGGAATATATTATGGGTCCTGCGCTCAATAGATCCAACCCTAAGCAAACTCAATCCCTCTGGCACAACTGGTAATGAATAGCAAATACCCCGCCAAGAAATTTGCTGACACAGGGTTAAATGAAACAAGAACAATTTTATGGAGAATGAAATGCAGTGTAGAGGGGTGGGGTTCCCCTTTCAACTTCAAAACTTACTTTTCTTCTTTTATGCAATGCAGTAAATTTGGTCTGCCACTAGAGGGCTTCACAGCCAAGAGTCTCCGGATGGCAGAGCCGCACTTTAAGCAGAATACAACTGATATCAAACAAATAAACTTACTTATACTCTATCAATGAAATGTATTACCCACACCGGTGTATGATTCTGCTTCTGAGGGGCGTTAGCCAAAAATCACCTCAGAGTCAGAACAGAATGCAATAAAGAGGTACCTCTAATAAAGCTACTAAGCCAGATTCCCCCACTTCAGTCCTTGTAACGGTGGAGCTCTAGTTGGTGCACGTTTAGTCCTTACAATGAAGTAAATAGCAGCTCTAGGCTTCTTTGGAGTTTCAGCTGGTGTGGGTTACATCAGATTTCACTAGGTTTCTGGGCTGAGAGAATCCAATCTCAGTGTCTAGAGCAACACAAAGCACCCCAAGACCAGGGGCAGTCGCAGGATGCAATCTCCCAGTATGTGTCAGTCCCCGGGGCAGACAGTCTCAATTACACTGGTGGTGAGGGGCAAAGCAGGCAGGGGGATCTGTGGCTTGCACAGGGCCCCGGATGGGTGAGATCCCAGCAGTGGGGTGCGGATGTCCCAGTCTATATGCAAAGTGTAAATGGTGTGTCTTACTCTCTCCAGTGGGACAGCTCACCAGACTCTGAACACACAGCAGGGTCCCTCTATCCGCGCTGGGTGCTGTAGTGCCTCCTCCTCTGCTTGGACGGGCTCCACATGTCACTGTCTTTTCTCCAGCCTCGTGTCTCTCTGTTCTCCCGTTCACTTCCTGCTTCCTCCCCTCCCAGCGTTCTTTGCTGTGTAGTGGATGAGTCATGAACTTGGCTGAATGCCCAGGTTTTACAAATAGGAGAGAGAGAGAAAAGACTGACTGCTGATCATGTGATTCCTTCTGAATCCTCTTGTACAAGGAGCCTGCTACATAAATTTTAAATTGGGTTACACAAAACTGCCAAGAGTCTGACACAGGTGATAGCTGCACTATGCTCACGCACTGACATTTTGGAAACTAAGCGTGATGAACTTAACAGCAGGGGTGGACAACTCATGGGGTCCCTGGGCAATAGGGGATCATGGGGCCCCTGTGTCCTTGCCCAAACTCAAAAAAGCCTATGAAAAAGGTACCAGGGGCATCTCATGGGGCCTCCTACTGACCCCGGGCCCTCGGGCAGTGCCCTAGTTTCCAAATGGTCAGTCTGCCCCTGCTTAACAGAGAACATGAAGCTTTGGCTGCTGCCTTTACCCAGCTGCAATCTCAGGCTGAGGACGTAGAAAACAGTAATCAGAGGAACAACCTAGAGATTAGGGGAGTTCCAGAATCTGTTCTGAGGTATCTACTTATGTCACAAGGCTTTTTAAATCTTTACTGTCTCAATATGGGCAGTGTACAGTGGGTTATCTAGACAGCATACAGTGGTTAGCATGGCAGAGGACAGGGGTCAACAGGACAGAGGACAGGGGTTAAAAGGGCTGGGTTTAAGGGTCAGCATGGAGGAAGACAGTGGCCAGCAGAGTTGAGGACAGTATCACTGCTGGCAGGACATTTAAGCCTTCCAAACTTTTCTAAAACCCTCATGATGCACTTACTTTCCTTTCAGATTATTGATGCCTGGCAAGCACATAATGTTGGGGCTCCTGCCAATACCTTTTATTCTCACCCTTAAAAACTTGTACGTAAGGTTAGACTAACTTTTTTGCATCCCAGTGATTTTAACTAATTCTAAGGGAGCATCTATACTTCCATGTGCCTGGTCAGATCACCATATTGTCCAGTTTCATGCGATTCAGATTGGTTTATCCTCTACTGCATTCTCCTGGAGATTAAAATAATCACTTCTTACTGATCCTGCTCTGGAAAAGGATATTGCTAAGGCAATTGATGACTATTTTCGCACTAATGATATTCCTGAGATGTCAATTGCATCCCTTTGGTTTGCTCATAAGGCAGTCATTAGTGAGTGTCTCATTCAATTAGCCTTATCTTGTAACATGTAGATCTGGGAAAAAATTATTCGCTTATGAACCAATTGAATGCCTTATATAAATCTCACTCTAATTCACATTTTCTGGCCTTATTACTACAGATCAATCAGAAAAGACTGGAATTAGATTCTTTACTCTCCCACAAAACTAAAAAAGCTTAATGCTGGTCAAAAGCTAAGCTCTTCCTCTCCAGTTACTCCTATATGGCTATGTTTGCCCGTAAACTGAACCAACTCTTGAAGCCCACTCATGTTTACAAACTTTGTAATGACTCTGGACAGCTGGTTTCTTTAACCCAAGACACTTTAAAAATGTTTGAAGATTTTTATTCTAAGTTATTCTCCAGTTTCCCAGACAGTGATGTCCAGGTTAGATGGTATTCCATTTCTGTCCCTTTCCTCATCCCAGCAGGATATTTTGAATACGTCCTCTCTATTATTAAATCACTTGAATGCAATTCTGTTCCAGGACTGGATGGGTATTCCACACAATATTATAGGCAGTTTGCAGCTCTGTTGGTGCCTTGTCTTATTTGTCAATTTAATCATATTCTACAAGGTAGACAATTCCCTGAGGAGATGCTGTTAGCCAACATGTCCTTGATTCCCAATTCTTCAAAAGACCATACTCTACCACATAATTACAGGCTAATTTGGGTCATTAACAATTATCTTAAAATCTTCAGCAGACTGTTGGCTGACCGCCTTTCCTTGGTGATCCCTACTTTATTCTCCCTGCATGAGTTGGGATTTATTCCCAGTCATCAAATTAAGGATAACATCCATCTGGTCACTAAATTATACAAAATGCAAACATATGTTCACATAAGGTTTTACTGTTGAGCTGAGACATCCATAAAGCATTTGACAGTGTTCTCTTGCAGTATTTAGAATTTCTGCTACCGCATTATGACTTTAAGGAAGAGTTTATTAATGGCTTTAGAGCCTTATATAACTCTCCATGTACCAGAATTAACCTCCCAGATTGCAATTCTGACCTTTTTTGAGGTGGGTAGGGCTGCCCTCTATCTCCCCTTTTGTTTGTACTAGCCATACAGTGTTGTAGTCAGTATTCTCTCTAAATTACCCCCCAAGTCTGTCTAGGATTTGGAATATGCTCAAGCTCTGGATTACCTATCCCATTTAATTTTTGGGCCAAGTAACAGCAGTCAAAATGAATACTTCCCTAAACTTCAATATTTATTTAGGGCTCTCCCTATTCATCTAACAAAATTGTACTTGGACTCTTTTCAGGAAAAGATTAATAAATTTATATAGGCCAATTCCCATCCCCATTTTGATAAATCCACCTTATATTGCTTTTAGCATAGAGATGGCTTGGGAATCCCCTGCATTTGGCTCTATTATGTATTTGCATGTTTCTCCCAGTTGGACTAATGGAACATCCTTGACTCCAGAGTTCCACGTGTATGTTTTGAAAGGGAGTCCATTTTGCCTTTTTTGTTTGATGAGCCTATTATGGTCTACTTCTATTTCAGTGCAAGACACTACCCCACGTAATAATACAGTTGCTCAATCCCTTAGACTATGCAGCTCTATAAAAAAAATTACATTTGGCCTCATCTTTGCTACCTCAGACTTCGTTTTTGGGTAACCCTGCCTTTACCTATGGACTCTCTAGGCTCTTGGACTTCTCTTGGTGGATATCTTGAAACCTAATTTTTTGGTCTGACTTCCAAGTCAATTCCACCTTTGCTTCCCCATCATTATATTTAAAAATTTGCAAGAACACCCCTAGAGGCAAAGGCCTCTTTTTCCTCAGAAAAAGTTTCACATATGACTAAATGGGAGGTGGATAGTGGTACTTCATTCTCTCCAGAGGACTGGAAGGAATGTTTGACCAACCTTCAAAAGTGTACTCAGTATCTTAGTGTTCGAGAAACAGCCATGAAGCTGTTGATTAAGGGGTATCTAACCCCCAGTCAAACTACATACTATCTACCCTACTGTACCCCCTGCATGTTTTTGTGGCAGTTCTCTCCCTGGGATACTCCCGAACATCTTTTGGTCCTGTGACAAGGCATAATATGTTTTGGAGGAAAAAACAATCCTTTTCATCTACCCTAATAGGTAGCCCTGTCTCATTGACAATGGCACATTGCCTACTGTTGCCCCACTCCCAGGAGTCACCCATGTTCAAGAAAAACTTACCCACACAATCTGTGTCACAGTTCAATTGGTTATTGAACTCCACTGGAAGACATACCCTTGTCACAGGTCAAATCCAGAGTTGATGTCATTATGCTTATGGTGAAATTATATCACATCCTAGATAACTCAAAAGCACAATTTGAACATAAGTGGGACCCTTGGAAAGATCATAAACACCTTTTTTTTTTTTTTTTTAAACGCTGTTCCCCCCTTTCTTTTAGGTTTCTCATTGCCAGTAGACACTGTTAGCCACCCAATATCCTTGTCTTGCATAACATCTTTGTATCTAGATTATTCTGGGTTCTATATTTTAAATTATATTGACATTCCATTACTCTTGTTACTTTCTTATTATCACATGTCAAACCTGATATATATTGTGCCTTCTTTTGTATTAAGCATAACATATGCGTCATCATGAGTATTGTTTCCCTTTATTTGCTCTGTTTTTGTATATTCTGTTATTGGATATGCTGGTACTATTGTATTGTTTTGCAATCTTTAATAAAAGATAGTAAACAAAAAAAATGCCTATTCCTTGCTTAATTTATACTGACAGTGCAGCACACTTTTGATAATGTGTTACAGCTGATGCACATATGATGTTAATAAGATTTAAAGTGATATTAAACTAAAAATAAAAAAGTAATATACTGCAGCTTACCGATCATTAGATGTGGTGGCTGTATTCATTTTCTTTTTTTTTAGGCTTTTTTCCCTTTTGTTTTCCCCTCGTGATCTGGCCAAAACATCTTCTGTATTATACAGACACTATTCTGGATAAAGAAGCAAAGGGGCAGATTTGGACAGCAGCACTGTCAGTGTTGGAGGTACTAGCAAAGTTAACTACACTAACAAATTGAAGCTGAACTCCAGCTAACACTTTATACTCAGTTACAACAAAAAGATTTTTCCTTTTGGGATAAAGGAATTATATAAATTTAAAAAAGCGGATCATGTTAAGTGTAGTGATACCCCCGCAGGAGCTGCTTAAGTTTGTTCACTCTGTTACTCTGCTTCTCAACCCCAAGAATTGTCTCAGCCCCAACTGACACACATGGCAATAGTGTAAGTGCAAGGACCAATGAAAAGCAAACACTTTAAAATAAAACACAGAGATCGGCTTTACTGTAAGACTTCTATGGAAGGTAATAAACAATAACAACAGGTACTGTATATGTTAGGTGAATCAAGAGAACAGCAAAATACTGAGACTAAAAGCAATATAGCTCACTTTTACACTCAGGCTGCTTTCAGGGGTTTCCAACCATGAATAACCCCAAGAGCAGAGGAAACACTTAAATGGCAACCTCAAAGTTGGTTTAACTCCTCTATATTAATTTGGTTCTATGATGTCCAAGCAGGAGGAGAGCAGAGGAATGAATCTACCTTCTAACCCCCGACACCACAAGCCCAATAGGCAAACACTATGCCCAACTGATTCTTAATAGCTGCTTTCCAAGGTAAAGCTATTCCCTCACACAGCATGCAATATAGAGGCCTGAATACGCATGCGCCTGCCTGTATGGCACCAGTAACTTCAGTCTCTTGGTAACAGGATGAATCTTGGGGTCTTCAGCTAGCCACTTTCATTGGTGCACTTAAAATCCTATGGTAAAGTATAATTGTAATCCTGTGGCAGTATGTGTATAGCAAAGAAAATACTGTATCGGTTTAGCAGGGCCATCTACACATCCCAGTGCCTGGTGAGTATGGGCGAAGTGTAATGTCTCTGTCTGTGTGCAGTGTTCCTGTCATCTACCAGTGGGCAAAATTCCTCTCACCAAATCCTGGGACTAAGACCCAAATGATCGCCCTGGAAATGACAGGCTCCTCTGGTCACCTCATGATGAGCGCTTCACACTGTCAGTATAGGCACTGTACTGTAGGCCCACATCTCTCAGTTTGGATGTTCCCCTGACTGATGCAGATAGCGAAACACACAGTGAACTGACCCTGAGCACATCTTTGCTCGGTCCCCCCTCTCCCTTGCCACATGCAAACCTTTTTTTCCCTTCAGGAAAAAAACAAGATGAAGACTTTCCTTCTGCTTTCACTAAGCATGCTGGTCTCTGTATTTCCATCGCTCATATCAGCCTATCAGGCCGTTTCTGTTCAAGACTGAATATTCCACAATGCTTTGCAGCTGCACCTCCTGCTTGAGAAAGTCCCTGCCATTGGCTCCTTTAAAGGCTCTCTCTCTATTACAGTCTGGAGAGGAGAATGGAGGGGCTGAAATCCCTCACTGCCTTGTCTGTGTCCAGTGCAAATGTCAGGTTTCACAGGAGATGCAAGTCAGCAGGTTACAGCAGGCTCAGATAGGATTCATTTCCTCTGCTACATAAGCACCCATGCCAGTGTTAAATCCCTGTCTCATCCCACTTTTCTGTGGAAAAACAACACACTTACTGGCTGGATTACCAGCTGAGAATAGAAGAAAGAAAGCCTAAAAAGGGAAATTAATGCAGCCATCGCACTCAAGAAATAATAAGCTGCAATATAATAAATGTTTGCTTTTTGGTTTAATACTTCTTTAAAGTGGTTGTAAAGTAAATTTTTGTTTAAATTAAAAAAAACAGGAATATTTACCTTCTCTGTGCAACATGCACAGAGCAGCCCCTTACCTCCTCGTCTGGAGTCCTCCACCAATCATATCAACTCCTCTTCTCTGAGTGCCCCCTCAGCAAGCCGTGTGCTCAGGATGCACCTGTGCAGCTGCGCTCCCTAGCCAGGCTGTGTGGGTCCATAGGCAAACACTGCATAGCTCGGCAGTGTCTCCAGCTCTCTCCTTCCTGAATATGACTGATAGCAGCAGGACCCAATGGCTCTCACTGTTCTCAGTGTAGCCTGTGAATCCAGGTAGAGAGAGCAGCTTTGCTGCAGATGAGCACAGCACTGGATGGAGAGAGGTCTCAGGCAGGGGCGGACTAACAACTCATGGGGCCCCCGGGCAATAGAGGATCATGGGGCCCCCGAGTCCTTGCCCACACTCAAATGACACCCAAAAAAGCCTATAAAAAAGATACCAGGGGCATTTCATGGGGCCCCCTACTGACCCCGGGCCCTCGGGCAGTGCCCGAGTGCTCAAATGGTCAGTCCGTCCCTGGTCTCGGGTGAGTGTTTAGGGGTGGATGGCGGGAGACAAGTAGTGTGGAGTTTTTTACCTAAATGCATAGAATGCTTTAAGGTAAAACACCTCTTGACTTTAGAACCACTTTAATGTACAGTTAGGCAGCAGAGTGTGCCATGCATGTCGGAATTGCGCATATTCTGATGGAACATAGTTGTGCTGTAACTGTCTTGAATTCAAATTGCATGTGTGTAGAGACTATAACACAGCTCTCCTTGAAGGTTTTCTTTTTTTAAATCTTTTGCTGCAGGTGACTTTAAAGGAGATGTGTTAATTGACATCAGCATTGGTCCCATCATTCACCATCTCTATTCGGCCCAGGAATGTTTCAGAGATATCATCCTTCTCAAGCCTACTGACCACTGTATTGTAGAAGTGAAAAAATGGACTGATAAACGAACCGGAGCATTTGATTGGTCACATACCTGTACAGTTGGTACAGAGATGGCAGAAAACAGGTGAAGTATCTGCCAGCTTTTTGTCAGAGTTAAGCTGAATGCCTGGCATAATGTGTCAGCAGTGCTGGGAGGTGGACCAGACATAATTTTTAGAAAATGTTTGTATTATATTCTTAAAACCTGGAATTTGCCATTTTAGCTTCTAAAAAAAAGATTTTTAGTTCATGTGTTAATATTTTAAGAAAATAAACAGGTGTTCATAATACTATAATACTTCACTCTGATGGTTTAAATGCCAACTTCATATGTAAGACAAATGCTTAAAGAATAATCTTTAGCACAAAGCATGTTATTCCCAGCAAAAGAATAAAGTGGAGGGGAGAAAAGGGGGAAGAAAGAGAGGAGAGTGGAGAGGGAGACAATGGAGAATGGGAGAGGACAAGAAAGAAAGAGAGCGGGGGTATGTAAAAGAAGAGGAAAGAGGAGAGAAGAAAATTGGAAGAGAAAAAAAGGAAGGGAGAGAAGGGGAGAAGAGCATACAGGAGTAGAGGACAAGCAAACAAGAGGGGGAGGTGAAGAGGAGAGGGGAACAGAGAGGAGAACAAAGAGTAATAAGGTGAGTAGGAAATAATAAATAAATTAATTCAGTATCAAAAAATAAATTAATAAAGCACAAAAAAATACCCTGTGTAGGATCTAAAAGAGTCCAAAAAGTCACACTTTCACCCTTGAAAGTAAATTATATTATCTTTTATAAAAACCTCCTGATCCGGCGGCGTGACGTCAAGGCGTGCGAGGGCTCCTCCTAGACGCGTTTCGTGTAAACACACCCCTACAGTAGACGTGTGTTTACACGAAACACATCTAGGAGGAGCCCTCGCACGCCTTGACGTCACGCCGCTGGATCAGGAGGTCTGGCGGCCATCTTTTGATTTCCACTGGTCAGTGGTTAGGTGCTTTTTATCATTATCTGCAAGCAGCTTTCTACCACTACTCACAGTCCATACCATGTGTGTATATTCTGCTTTATTTGATTTAATAAATCTTTATTAACATTACTACACTATGAGCACCTTCACTCTCTATACCTGGCACTGAGCCTCCATACCTCAGCCCCAGCATTTCAGGCATCTGTGCAGACTTGAGGAGTAGTACGTTATGACCAGACCGGTAACTTTACGCCATTGAGTGACCACCAGAGCATTGCATTACCAGGCAGTACCCACGCAGGACCCCGGCTACATGTGATCTTGATATGCGCATTAAGATTGCGCTTCTGGTGAGTAGGCAATCTATCTATTCCTCGACATCAGGACACTGGATCATATCGGCACTGATTGAAGTTACCGTTAATCTTGGGACTATTCACTTCACCTGATATTGCTGTACTGGACATTTACTGTTATTCATTTATTTAATCTGCTGAAAGACAGGTTTAGCCTGTTCATTACTTTTGTAGCGCTGCATTTCTCACTGTAACAGCAATGTTTTGCACTGTTGTGAATGTGTTACATTCATGACAGCTGTGATTACTAGTGATCTGTGATTGGCTACAGGGTACAGTGGCTGGCCCAGGTACCATGCGATAGCTGTGGGCCACAGCTGTTTTGAATTAATTCATTCATAACAGTTTTATTGAGATTGTGATCATGTGATTGCATAGAGATCACATGCTCTCACGGCCACCGAATGCAGAAGGGTACTGGGGTCCGCAATCTACTGTGTCCTGTAGACACAGTGGTTGTGGGAGCAACACGCTGCATGCCCCAGGGGGTGAACTAATGAGCATGTGCTATGCAATGTACAGGTATGTCCCTTAGCCTGTAGCTGCTGCCCACTTGCAGTTCATATACTGCAACTAGTTAATTTAGAGAATGCATTAAAGTAAAAAAGCCTTTAAAACCACTTTGAATGAGTTTTTATTATTTATTTAAATCTTTAATTATTCTAATTTCACACAAAAAAATAGAAATGCCCAACATGGCAACAATTCTATTCATGCTTTCTCCAGTTTTATGTATTTTTTCTATGAATAGCCATCTAAAGCCTTAAAATGTTAGCAGCATGTCATCTGCTGAGACCTAATATACTCAATGCCCCACAGAATATGAGTTGAAAGTTTTATGTGACATGAGATGTGTTTCTGCCTTTCAGTGTGCAATGTGAGGACAAGGAAATTGGACTCAGGGACGCCATTACCCATGTTGTAAAATTTGATCTTGACCAGGAAAATCTCACCGGCCCAGTGATGCTTCCACAAGCTGACTGCCTTGTGCTCACCTCTATTCTGGCAACCATCAGCAAAGACCTTGAAGATTTTGAGAGAAACTTCAGGAGAATTTCAAAGCTTCTAAAACCTGGCGGACACTTGTTGTATTATGGATTATTAAATTGCACTTTCTATATGGTTGGCGGAGACAAGTTCCATGTTGTCAAGTATAATGAAAGCAACTTGAGAAGTATACTCAGTAATGAGGGGTTTATCATCAGCCATTTGGAGGTTTCCCAAAGAATGGCGGAGAGTGATCTATGTGATTTTGACTCAACTGTGTTCTGCATAGCTTGTAAAGAATAGACACATTAGGCTGTGTTCACACCACTGTGTTGAAGGATATGTTCACTCTTGTAAAAAAAAATTAAATAAATGCACATCCTTTTGCAGGTAAAAAAAATGCGCATGCATTATTTTTTTTAGTAGGAGCCTGCAATGCATTGCACCCATGATCAGCAGATCGAGGATGCAATGCAAGGTTCCTGCAGACTGTCAGTGTTAAGCTGTCTCATATGGGTGGGCAGTTACATAATGGCAGGAAGCATCAATGAACTACCTAGAGCTCTCATCAGCACCCCAGTAGTTCATTGAGAACTACAGCTGTCACAACGGGGGATCAGGGGGGATGGGGTGCGAGGGCTGCATTACCAGTAGCATTTTACTTGTTATACCCTGAATATGGGTGTAACATGTAACACGTGAACTTATCCTTTAAAGAGCCAATAGATTTTGCAATTTTCTTTCCTTCCACCAGAGAAAATTGCTTGATTCCCCCATCAATACTGACTGTATCCCTCCAGCAGTGCTATTGTGTTCTGCCAGTGAGGAGCCTTCCTCACCAGCAAAACACAAAGATGACTGCTGGTGGCTATAGCCACCAGCAGCAATCACATGAAAAAATTGATTGACTTCCGTACAACCAGCCTGCCCATAGATGGATCTAGTTCCGTCCAGTCCCTGCTGAACCAGCTGAGATTCGATCAATCTATGGCCGGCGTTCGAAAAAGCACATGAATTTTAATCAAAAAGCATAATGTGATTTTAATGCAATTTTAATGCATTGTGTTAAAATATAATGCAAGGCAAAGCTTGGGTTACATGTATTTTGCATAAATATTCTTCCTTTGAAATTTGACATGTGACTTGCAAAAATGTACTAATTAAAATGCATATTGAATTTTAAGTGCGTTTTACATGTGTTGCCTTTGACTATATTGTAAAGTGCATTTTTACCAAAAAAAGATGCAGAAAGCTGAAGTTTTCAAAAACGTAGAGTAGTTTCCTCTAACACTGATGTAAACAGCTTCATACGGTAGATTACAATGGTAACTCGAGTTATCATGTGCTTTGATCCAGCATTGTATAGTAGATAAAAACAACAGTGTGAATAGGTCCTTAGGTAGCAAACAGAATTCAGAAATAAAATTTTGCATACTGCCTATGTACTGGTTGCAGTGTGGAGGAAGTTCTGTGGATATAGTGAGGACTGTGATGTGAAGGGGGGCTGTGATATGAAGGGCAGGGGGGGGGTGTTATGTGAAGGGGGAAGCTGTGGTATAATGAGGGGTCTGTGATGTGAAGCCATAATCCATAAGCCATAATCATCACAATTATGACAAATCACAGCTTGAACTATCTTGCTTTGCATGTAATGAGCCTATCTCATATATTAGTTTCACCTTTTAAGATGCATTACTGAAATAAATGAACTTTTGCACGACATTCTAATTTTTCGAGTTTCACCTGTAAATGTAGCCTCTTTAAATCCAAGGTGGCTGCCCAGATCTCGTGCTATTTCCAATTCGACACAGGATTTCCCAAGATGGCCATCGGGATCCCAGTGCAGAGGACAAGTCAGTGCTCTGCAAGGTTCCCCTAATATCAAAGGTATGTAACAGTCAAGTGATTGCTGTGATGTTTGGCATCTAACCCAGAAGGGGGTGAGTGATCTGTAGATCACTGCCTCACAATCTATGCTGTCACCCACCAGAGCCATTTTACTGCCCATCGGGTGCAGCTGTGGACAGTGCTGGGAAACAGTAATTTAGCACCCAGGGAATACATGCCAAACTGCGCCCCTTAAGATATATGCGCGTTATGTGTCAGCAAAAATCTCCTCCCCCTCCCAAAAGAAATTGAACAATCTGCATGCTTAACCCCTAGGCAAAAATTCTCCCACCTCCCAGTACATATCTGAATCCCTGCTGAAATATCCTTCCTAGCCCAAATCTTTGCCTCCCCATCCCCCTGCCCAGCTAAAATCCTCTCTCTCCTCAAATCTCCCAGCACAAATTCCACTCCCCCCCAAAATAAAATCACCCCTCCTTGCACAAATCTTCTACCACTAAAATTTCTCCTCTGAGCAAAAATCCTATCCTCCCCGCCCTCCCAGCACAAATCCACCCTCCCCCCCAATGCCCTCTCCTAGCCCGAATCCTCCCCCTTACCAAATTTCCCACCTTGCACAAATACCCCCCCTAAAAAATTCCATTCCTAGCACAAATCCCCTCCTCCCTCTACTATATCACCTCATCTAGCACCCCCCCCCCCCCCACTATTCCCTTCCTAGAACAATTATTTATCCCTGCCACACCCCAAATTCCTGCTCCAAACACAAATCCCCTCCCCCCAATCTCCTTGTTGTGTCCCCACACCTCACATGATACCACAGTGCCCAGGGCAGCCACCCTTCTTGCCCACCCCTTGTCCCAGCCCTGGCTGCAGCTGCACACACCAACCTCCTCCAACTTGTGTTTAAAGGATGCTAAGATGCAAAACACAGGTGCCTTAGAGTCTTGAGAAGGGGAGGAGAAGTCTAAAAAAGTAGTGGTTGGTTCATCCGACTGGGGTGGAATGATGGAAGATGTTTAAACTATTGGATGCTGTAGTCACTCATCCCAGCAGTGACTTACAATCAGTATTTTTTTCATTACATTAACTAGAAAGAGTTGTGACACTTCATTACATACAGTACAGCCTCCTAAAACTTGAACAAGGGCACAGACCGACCCCTGAAACATGTTAATATATTGTTCTTTAAAACAAACTTGTAGTGTGGTGTATTTATTCCTTTGGTCCCTAGGTGGGAATGGATGCTGTTGTCAAGAGTACTATTAGTGGATGACATATCTGGAGGTGATCAAACAATAGCTTCTGAGAAAAACTGGGGAAAAAGTAGGACATAGCAATAAAAAATTGTATGTAATTCCTAAGAGGAAACAAGCTGAAAGAAAGAGGAGAACATGCACAGTGTAGGGGAAAAAAGGTATAAAACACATAACTGGCTCAAAGGGGTTCCTTTCACCATGAGGAGATTTTCCCTGATTTCCTATTGTGTCTCCGGGAAAGGAAGCAAAGGGAAATCTCCCCTGTAGGATATCGCAGATAAAAACTTGAAAAGGTCTTTAAACCATTCCACACTTTATGCAAAAAAAATGACTTTAGATGTGCTTTCACGTTGAATTCAAGGCATGGTATATTTTATACATAGTTACATTGTTAGAGCCTGGACCATCGCCGTAGATAATTGTCCTCCTGGGGGGCGAGGTTTAATTCTCTCAAATTGCAAGAGTGACACAAGATGTTGCCCTATAATTGCTGATCTGACCTAGTGACCAAAAGTAGAGTAAGGTGGGCTGGACTTAAGCAGCACTTCAAGCGCCGGCATGGGCATATTATTTACAGTCACTGCACAGTGCACATGGACCAGCTGTAGTGCAGATCACCCCACCTGTCAATTTTATTTTTCTGACTCTGGCATTGTTGCTGAGGGTTACCAACTCCTTAGAACATTTTTTACTGACAAAACATGAAAATTTAGTATGGAGCATATTTTTACTGACAACCTCAACTAGGTCAGAAACTCATATTTGAAAATGAAAATGATCAATATTTAAACAATATGAACAAAAAATACAATAGCCAAAACAGAGAAACTACCTTGCTTTATTGAAAAGTCAAATAGGCATCATAACAAAGATGGAGCATGACTAAATGGTTAACTGGGTGCTTTACACTCATTTTTGAGAACTGGTGTCCAGTCTGCCATTTTTATCCCATCTTTGTGGCACAGGTTATCACATTTGGGACCTATTAGAAGTTAGCGAGCCTGCAATGGGATACCTAAAAAAGGCAACAGTGACGCGCGTAGTGCACCACACTGATGTAGGGATATTAGTCCCACTGCATAAACCACTCCTAAACAAAGACAATGACTGAGGACTGCAAAATGCGTCACAGCAAGCTGAAATATGGGGGTGACAGTGACAAAGGAAAAAATACCTTAGCACTGTGGTGTCAGTGGGAGGAAAAATGTCAGAGGAAAGGGGGGGAAAAGAGAAAGGGAGAAGGCATTGGGGGAAAGAGCAAAGTAAGGGGGAGAAAGAATAAGGGATGGAAGAGAGAGAAGGAAGCTATGTGCCAGAATCTCACTTCTACTGCTGCATTTTCATAATAAAAACACAAATTTGGTGCAATTTAAAATAAATAGTGAGCCAGTAGATAAATTACTCTCTGACCACAAATCAGTTCTGACAACAATCCATCCAAGTCCTGGCTGGACAAGAATATGCACTCCCCACACTAAATCAAGCGGCAACAACATTCTGGAGACATAATAAACTGCAGTCAATCTGAAACAGTAACCAGGAGACAAGCCAAGATGAAAATAGAAGCAGTCCAGAGTAATTTTAGACAAAAAATGCTGTTTTGAAAAAAAATATGCTAGCAGCTTTTTACCTCCTGAGGTCCATATTCCTTCACATCAACTTTCTCAACTCCAGCTTCTGGATCATGGAAGCGTGCTGCTTTTTGGTGTACTAATGAGCCATTCAGTGGAATGGTCACACTGTTGTCAACACCCGACCTAAATGGATCACTTGGTTGAAATCTGGCTCAGAGCACTGACACACTGAGGGGATTTACTAAAATTGGAGCATGCAAAATATGGAGCTGTTCTGCATAGAAAACAATCAACTTCCAGGTTTTATTGTGAAAGCTTAACTGAACAAGCTGAAGTTAGAAGCCGATTGGCTACCATGCACAGCTGCACAAGATTTTGCACTCTCCAGTTTTAGTAAATCAACCCCACTGCCTAAAAAGTAGTTTCTGAAACTTGACCATAGACTCATTGAAAAATTGCATGTGTGTGCCTATACCTGTCTTGCAGTGAGCCTTTGCTCAGAACTATGGGCACCCTTCTGGTTCTAATATGTACTAAGCTTCTCTTACAGGTGCACAAAGACAGACATAACCCACCAGTAATGTCCATTATTAGTTGGGTAGACTCCCTTTTCTCCAGATTGGGAGAGTATATAGATATCTATCTACAGCCATACAGTAAAGGATCATCTTATCTAAAGGATAGTAGAGATTTAATCAACCCACTTAAGCAGGTGAGAGTGGACACACATAGTCTGTTGGTCACTATTGATATAGAATCACTCTACACTAATATTAAATAATCAGTTGCATTGGAGGAGGTTGCTTGGGCTTTAGATCAGCAATCTGACTTGAAAATGGCTCAAAAGAAGTTCATTTTAGAGGGGTTAAAGATGGCCATGAGTAACAGTTTCTCTTGGTAAAAACATCAATATTATAACCAGATCAAACGTGTAGCTATGGGGGCCAAGTATGCCCCCAGTGTAGCATATATATTTTTCAACAAATGGGAACAGGAAGAGATACACAACTGGGAGTGGCCTCAATTAATGTTGTTCAAGAGATATATATAGATGACATTTTGATGGCATGGCAAGGCATGGAGGCCAAATTAGAGGATTTTATAAAACACATTAATCAGAATAAATATGGTATAAGGTATGCAACGTCCAAAAAGAGAGCACCAATTTCCTGGATTTTGCCATTTTCAAAAACCAAGGTACTTTGAGCACTGGAACATATTTTAAAGAAACTGATATGGGTACATTCATGTCAGTACCTGCCATCACCCCAAATGGGAAAAAAAGGCATTCTGAAAGGACAGTTTATGAGAATACAGAGCAATTGTGACCCATATACTGATTATGTAGCACAGATAGATGCCTTTATTAAAAGATTTGTAAGGAAGGGATATTCAAAGGACAAGCTAGAAAGTATTAGAAGAATGATTGAGAATATGAAAAGAGAGCCTTTGTGAAAAGCAAGAAGAAAGGAAAGTAAATAATTTGATACGGCTTTTATCACAGGTTTCAACCATTAGTATAAAGAATTGGAGAAGAAAGACATTGGCCCATTTTATGAAGGGACCCTACCTTGGATAAGATATTACAAAGGAAACCTAACTTTATATATAGAAGGGCTCCTGGTTTAAGAAATAGGATTGCACATAATATTCCTGACACCCCCCCCCCCCAAAAAACAATAATGGTAACTTCTCTAGATATAAGGTGTTTTTGCAAATGTGGAAAATGTGTACATTGCAAAACGGCACAAAAGAGAGAAAGGAACAAAGACAATACTCTATAAAGAAACATATTACATGCAACAGTACACATGTTACATATGTGTTGAAGTGTCCTTGCAGCCTCCAACATGTGGGCTGCACAACATCAAGACTTAAAAGGGACACAATGAATCCTGTTGGATTTATGAATTGGAGACACTCACCTCCAAAGGTTTAAATATTAACATAGACGATAGAAGATTGCTTCATAGCTAACTATCATTTGCTGCATAGTCCGTGGTATGCATTTCATTTTGCATAAAGTTGTTTTTAATCTACATGCTTGTTTTTTTAGCTTCATAGGGTTTTAATGAAGATTTAAGGTTAGATACCATTATTAATGGAGATCACACATGTCGGTCCATATGAGAATTTTTAGAGTTTTTTTGTTTCAATTATATCTTATTTGTCCACTAGATGGGATTGGGTGTTTTCTTTCATTACCTTTTAGAATAGGTATTGTGACAGACCCAACCGTGACCAGTGCTTTTGGAGGGGACTAGGGGCTAGCTTTCTACCCACTGATTATGGCCCATGAAGGAGACCAGGGATTTTGTCAGCTTTACCTGGTCAGAGCATGGAAAAGAGCTCAGTTAGTCTCTGATCCCATGGAGAGAGCAGATCAGTGTGAGGAACGCTGAAAGCGAGGTTTGGATTGATTATCTAAATAAAGACAATAAAGCTTCCCTTCTGGAGTGGATGGAAAGGTTTAATATTAATCTTGTACAGGTTAATGGTCAGAGGAAATATGGTGGCCCTCCTACAGACTGGGTTGGAGAAGCTCCACTTTGGACAGAAATATTTATCAACAATCTCCCTCAAGAAATCCAGGAAGATAAGTGAATTACACTTTTTCAGACTGCTGGAACATTGTATGAGCTTTGACTTATGATGATGTAGCACTACCCCCTCAGGAGCTGCTGAAGGTTTGGGTCCCCCTATAGTCCTGCATTGCCAGGCAACACACATTTTTCACAGACTTGCATTCCATAGACAGTAAACAGTCCTTGAGCTTGGTTTTTAAGTTTTATTAGGGGTACTGACCTTGGATGGGGTTGAGGGATTCATGGGATGCCTAAGGAACAGTAAACTGAGGACAACTTCCTGGCATCTACAGTATATATATATATATATATATATATATATATATAGAGCCATGGTCAAAAATATTGGCACCCCTGCATTTCTGTCAGATAATGCACCACATCGCCTGTTTCAATTACAAATGTTTAGGCATTCTCATATTTATTTCTTTTGTTTGTATTGGAATGACACAAAAAATTGGAGAAGCAAAAAGCCAAATCTGACACTTTCAATGCAAAACTCCCAAAATGCACTAGACAAAATGATTGACACCTTCCCAAAACTGTAAGAAATAATTGCATTCCAAGTTTGTGATACTCCTGTAATTTGTAATGAAACTCACCTTTATCAATTAACAGATCCTAATGTTCCTGTGTCCACTGTGTGCAACAATGTCAAGAATGTTGCACACAATCTGACAGTAATCCAGGGAGCTCCTATCTTCTTGTTGGAGCTGACAACGCTGCCTCTGCTGCACTGATATCTCAAACATTGTTGTCAGCTCTGTTGAGTTCTCCCCTGCTGGACTACAGAACACCCCATTCCACATTTGCATAGCATAAAGGGAAGGTGTTGTACAGTTCAACAGAGGACAACTAGGCTGATAAACAGGAAGTTAGGAGCACACTGGATTTCTGGTAGGATCATTTGGGTAATTTTTCTGTGTTTTTTGAGGAATAAAACATGGGCAAATGTGCCTGCATTGCAGAGATGTACTAAATCTGTCAAGGCTTTATTTTGGATTGCAAATATTGAAATGTACAGTACATTGCCTACTAAAACAAATTTATTCTACCTCATGTTTAATCACAGTACTGTCAGCTGAGTGTCTGAAATGTGCTTACAGTGAGTCACACTAATAATATCAATCTGCATGCAGTAATGCATACATATAAAAATGATGAGATTTTGAGCTTTAGGTACACTTATCAGAAGACAGCGGATAGCCAAGACCCCCTACAGGTGCTATTTCATTCCAAGATGGATCCAGGCCAACCTAAACTCTATCATGTAGATAAATTCCATTCCAGGAACTTTATGGATACTTATTTTGCCAATAAACCTGGATTAGCCTTTGAAGAGGAAGGTTTAAAACTACCCATGGAGAAACTTCATTATTTTTTCAAGTTTGGTATGTATGCCTAACAACATTTAAGAAAACCTTTTATTAGACTAATTTAGCCTTAGTTGGGAAGGTGGGGGATGAGCTATGTAGAAAAAGAGACCATTGTGTTACCCTGTGTAAAAATAATTGCACTATACATAACCACCACCACTATAGTTATTTCACATCTAAGGTAATGTTTTCTTTGCTTCCCCATTCATGCATTTATATCATCCCATAAGTATTTACAATTTATAGTATGTTGGGTGTCCATAGAGGGTGGACCTGTGTGTACACCAGAGAGACCAACGAGCATTATTTTTCAATGATTCCTGTAAGAAACCCAACTGCAGGCCAAACCACCTAAAATGGAAAATATAATGGTATAGGGCAGTGGTCTCCAAATTGTGTGCCCTTGGGGCACTATTCCTCTCACTGGTATGAGACATTAGTCTGCCAGCTGACACCAACAATGGGGCACCATTTCTTCCACTAACACCAATAATGGAGCACTGTTCCTCCCCCTAATACCAAATGTGGAGATGTTTACATCCACTGATGCCAAGAAAATTTACACTGCCGCTGGCCACAGCCTGGCGCCCCCACAGTCTGAAAAACAGTAAACCGGCCCTTTGTTTAGAAAGTGTTTGGTATAGAGTGAATTTAAACTGATGGTTTATTTTTACATGTAGATAATCTTTACTTTAATAATTAACATCTAATACATGACAAAAGGAATTGGAAAGTACTAAGGGTTTTATAAGGAAAGAACACACCAGTAGATCTTGTTTTCAGGCTCAGTTCTGTTTGAATAAAATCTCAGATGGAGCTCTCCAATAAGTAATGACTGGGTAAGATGGATAGGGTGTTGACTGATCTCATATTTTGGATGGAGTTTCCAATTTGTGGTCTCATCTCAACTGTAAGAATTTTTTCTTCGCAGGTCTCCAGAGAACTGGTTCCTTAGATCTGCTTTCAATCATGTAGGGTTATAAATATAGAGGGGAAAGCACCAAACTGGCTGTGCTATGTCGACAAGTGTTTGTTTTTATCGTATGTCCAATTCAATAAAAGGCGAACAGATCTCGGGGATTGCAAGGGACCCCTTCATCTGGGCTGGATGCATGATCATATACTGTATTTAGAAATTGATAAGTAATAAAATAACAAAACTAGCTAACTAGCGAACTTCATTTAAAAAGTGAAGGACCTCTCATTATCGCCCTCCCCCAGCCTGTAACTGAGTTGTAGGTTTTTTGGGAGTAGGGGAAGCAAGTACCGTTTTTGTTAGTACCCGCTCAATCTCCCTTAACCCTTGCCTAGCCAAGGATGACATGGAGTGAATCAGGGCAAATCTTTGTGAAAACATTGATAAATTGACCCCTAAGTAACGCTTTAAAATAATTTTGCTTTTAGCTAACATCAAAGGAGACATGTTGATTGATATCAGCCTCGGTTCTGCCTTTTACCACCTTTATTCAGCTTGCGAATATTTCAAAGAAATCATCCTCCTGAAATTCAATGACCACTGCATCTTAGAGCTGAAAAAATGGCTGCACAATCGTACTGGAGCTTTTGACTGGCTGCACACCTTATTATTTGTTGTAGAGAAGGAAGGAAAGAGGTTGAGTATTTTTTTAATCATCTCATTGCTGTAAATGTTTTTAATTTAATGGGGGTGTATAGTGTTTCTTTTATATATTTTTTGTTTAAAAGTGAGGTAAATATAAATTTTGTTTATGAATATTTTATCTTTCCATAAAGCAGGTGAAGTTGTAGGGTCCTGTGTACATTTACCAAACCAATCATATCTTCGTTGATGGAGATACCGAGCTGTTTGTGGAGCACAATATCTAAAGTTGATATTCAGACACATCATTGACTTAGTCAATTGCCTGGCCTCACACGTACTCACAAGATTCTAAATGTGCAGAAAAGTCTCAAAAAAACAAAGCCATACAGTAGTTCACAGTCCTTTCAAACCACTTTTTTCTTTATTTTTTGTATAAGTAAACAAATACCATCTGCTCATTAGGGGCTTTAGATTGGTCGGATTGGAGGTTGCGGTGGGGTTGGAGATTGCAGTGGGGAAGGGTGTGTCTGTTGGAGGCAGAGAAAAAGCAATACACTGAATTGTCCAGTGATGAGCTGTGCAGGAGGGCATTCAGAACATGCCTTAGCCATTGGAGGAATGGGAGGCTGTACTCTCAACACAGCCAGAAAACTAACCATGCTGGGAAGGATGAACTTCTATGCCTAGAGTGGTCAGTTTAAATAGGAAAGCAGGGGGACAAGCAGGATCGCCAGGTATTTCACACAAAGGAAGAACTACAAAGAGAATAGGATAGATTTTAACACACGTACACAGTGCAACATACACATATCAGGAATATGAAATGTTGGGGTAACATGCACTTTAACTCAAGCCACAAAATGTGATTCATTAGGTCATCATGCTTGTTTGTCATTCATTCTAAATTTCTAAATTTCAGTGGCCAATCTGAAGAGAAGGAAAAGCAGCTGAAAGCGACAATTAAACATGTGATGAAATGTTACATTGATAAAGAAAACATTGTTGACCCCCTTAAATTACAGTTAGCTGACTGCCTCTTCATTGGAGTAGTCCTGGATGCCATCAGCAAAGATGAAGACGACTACATCAGAAACCTCAAAAAGTTCACCACACTGCTAAAGCCTGGAGGACTCTTAGTGTATTTTGGGTTGCTGAACGCGACGTATTTCACAGTTGGCAGTGAAAAATTTCATATTCTCAATTATGAAGAGAGTTTCCTGAGAAAAGCTCTTGAAGGAGAAGGGTATGACATCAGCCATTGGGACATTCAACCTAGGAAAGCAGAAAGTGACCTGATTGATTTTAGAGCAGTCATCTTTGTCACAGCCCATAAGAAGCAGTAGATGAGCACAGAAAACAAAACAATATATTACTGTAGTTATAGGTGTATAATGGGTGATTTGTTATAGGCATAACATTTTAGGCGCTGAGCTTCTTGGGGTCATTTTCAGCATCATGTATTTTGAGCATAAAGCTTCAGTTTAGTATGGGGGACATTTCAGCATCAGATTTATGGTATTATATTGCTTATGTTGTTGCACAGTTAGTAGGGTTGAACAGAGTGATTTCAGAACCTGATCTCAAAATTATTGATTTTACAAATGGTGCAAGAACAGATCCAGGATAGCTGAAAGAAGCCCCTGTAATCCTCAGGAGCCACTTCAAGCCTATTGTGCCCTTAAAAGCCACTACCCTCTGTACTTACCTCCGTGGGTGATTAGCTGCTGGTGGCCACGCAGCCAGTGGAGCGGTCGAGGGATTTTAAAGCCTAGCTGTTCTCCCTCTTCTGTCTGAAGTAGTTTTCGGACAGATCACAGCAGTGATCTATGCCAACACTGACCAGTCAGAATCACTCTGTCCGCTGTACCGGCTGCGTGAGCACTGACAGCTCATCACCCATAAATGTAAGCATGGCCAAGACTGAGGGGGGGAGTGTGCAATGTTAGTTCATCTGTGTTAGTTTTAAAAGAACGTACACCTTCCAAAAAGTTCAACTTTTGTCTCAGTCCTCAGAATATTTGCCTAAAAGTCTTGGGGATAATCAAGATGTATTTCGGCAAATGTGAGATGAGACTTTGTGTTCTTTTTGGTCCCCCATGGATGCCATTTTGCCAAGTCTGTTTCTTATCGTTAAGTCATGAACACTGATCATAACTGAGGCAAGTGAGACCTGCAGTTCTTTAAATGTTGTTACAGGTTCTTTTTTGACCTCCTGGAGTCATCGTTGTGCTTTTGGAGTAGTTTTAGTAGGCAGGCAGGCTACTCCTGGGAAGGTTCACTCCTGTTCCAAGTTTTCTCCATTTGTGGATATTGGCAGTAATCCGGCCTGGGTGTGGCAACTGAAATTTAACTCAGATTTCAAAATAATGGGGTTAATCATAGTTCATTCATGATTTAGTGGGGGTGTGTTGTGGAGGGGTGGAAATTACTTTTCACAGAGGGCCAGGCAGGTTTGGACAGCTTTTTTCCCTTAATACATGAAATCATCATTTAAAAATTGCATTTTGTATTTACTTGGGTTATCTTTGTGTAATGTTAAAATTTGTTTGGTGATCTGAATCATTTAAGTGTGGCAAATATGAAAAAAAAAATCTTGAAGGGAGCATATACATTTTCACAGCACTGTATATATACAGTATGGCTTTTCTTTCAGAACCAAGTATAATTTTGTGGTGAAGTAATTTATATAGACTTTGTTAATGATTACAAGAAAAGCAGTAAAATAAATCCTCTGCAGCCATCAGTAATAGACCCCCCAGCAACAATCTATTCCCACCCCCAGCAACAACAGATTTCCACTGCCAGCAGCAATAGATTCTCTCCAGCAACAATAGAACCACCCAAGCAACAATAGAACCCCAAAACAAATTACCAACAGCAACAGGTCCCAGAAGACTACGGGTCATTCACAAAGCGCAGCGCTTCTCACGCATGTGCAGTGGGCACCCGGCTGTGAAGCCGCAAGCTGTCACAGCCGGGTGCCCACACTAAAGATGCTGGCGCCAGGGAGTGAAGACGGCCGGTGAAACCAGAGGTGGTGAGGACACTGCTGGACCGAGGGACAGGTAAGTGGCTGTATTTTAAAAGTCAACAGCTACAGTTTTTGTAGCTGCTGACTTTTTTTTTTCAGCTGGAACTCCGCTTTAAACAAAGCCTTGTTGAACTTGTATGCTGGTAGAAGGATTTCTGCACTCAGACAATAAGTGAACAAACTACATTTCCCAGAAGAGCTGGCAAAGGGACAGGAGCGTATATATTGAGAAGCCTTTACATGAAGAACGTAGATGGTGTGAGTACATTGTTAATATAGTAACATTGTATTGCTCTGGTCACAGGAGTAGAAAAAAAAACGCAAAAAATAAAAAAAAGTTTAAAAATGATTATTTTTTTTACATACTGTCGCCAGTCAGTGCCCTTGATCACCACCGCACTAGTTATATAATGATGCTGTACTGCATTGGTGACATTATGTTAAAAAAAAAATTGTGAACATTTTTTTTTTCATTTCTTCATTTTCCACAAAATTATGATAAAAAAAAATGACAATTTCAAAAAACTTGGCATGCCTCTTACTAAATACCTCAGACTGTCTACTTTCCAAAAAGTGGTCATTTGGGGGGGTATTTGTGCTGTCCTAGCATTTTGGGCCTCAAGAAATCAGAGGCAGTCAGTACATTTTTAGATACTGTATATACCATGGTCTGTGGACTCTATAACTTTCCTACCACCAAAATAATAAAAACTGATTTGGGTTATGTAGCAGAATACATTTTGGCCTAAATTTGTGTAGGAAGATGATTTATTTGCAAAATAACAGAAACAAAGAAAAATACATTTTTTTTTTATAGAGCAAAAAATAAAAAACACACAGTGGTGATTAAATACCACCAAAATAAATCTCTATTTGTGTGAAAAAATATAAAAATATTAGATGGGTACAGTGTTGCATGACCACGCAATCATCATTCAAAGTGCGACAATGCTGAAAGGTGAAAATTGGCCTGGGCAGGAAGGGGGTAAAAGTGCCCAATAGGCAAGTGGTTAAAGTGGTTGTACACCTCAGAGTCATTGCTGATGGGTTTTCCTAACAGCAAGAGAAAAATGGTGACTGTGATTGACAGTCTCAGCTCTGTTCCTGTGCGCTGTGTGAAGTGGGTAGGGGTGTCCTTTCCCTCCAATCAGCTCTCAGAGCTCTCCTAACTCATGCAACTTTAGTTCTCTGCCACCTGCTTTCAAAACTGAGAGTCCCTGTGTAAATTCTGTACTTTGGACAGATTGGAGGAGAGTATGCTATAGATAAACAGGTACAACTTATGTAAGAGGATTTGTTTCAGCTCTCTTTATCACCTGAGAAAAGACAAAAACATTCTATAAATATGTCAAACGTAAAGAGGTGAGGACAAAACAAGAAGGCTCCCTGGAAGATGAATCATTTGGTCACAAATGAAATGGACAAGACTAACATATTAAATACAATTTTTTCTGCAGCTTTTACACAAAAAAAGAAGGATTTATTAGAAGGAATAGTAATACCAATGGGAGGGACGTACTCTTGTGGTTGTCAAAAATGAGTCCAAAGCAAACTTGAAAACATAAACACATCACCAAACCCTGACCGCTCAGATAGTCTGAAGAAGGACCTACTGAGCATGCTCCGAAATGCATTACCGCCCCCTTCAACTCCTACATCCGACTCTGCTTTCCAAGCCTCATTTTGATGCACAGGCACATCCTGGGCTCTACCTCCTGATCCTATAGACAGAGTTTGCTGCTGGACGGCTGGATGTTCCAACTGGATCTTATTACACCACATGATGAGTCTTTTAAACTATTTATCTTGTAAGTGCAATTTATCTATTGTTTATTAAAAAATTGTCAATACACTTAGAGGCACCTTCCTCTCTTTTTTATGTTACCGTGGTGGTGTATGCCTTCTAAAGGTTTACAGCACCGGGATTGCGGGCTCACTCTCCAGTAGATGCATGGTCTTTTCCACCAAAATTTGTTGCAGAGTCGTTTCTTTTCATTCCTTTGGACTTTTTATTTCTTTGGACTTTCACGTTTTAGTTTCATTTATGTTGGGTTGGACTTTATGTTTTTCTTGGTTTTTATGATTTTATGCTTTTTGAGCAGCGCAACACTATACATTAATTTATAAGTTGCTATATTGTACACTATATTTCCAAAAGTATTGGGCCACCTCTCCAAATCATTGGATTCAGGTGTTCCAACCATCTCCATAGCCACAGGTGTATAAAATCAAGCACCAAGGCATGCAGACTGCTTCTACAAACATTTGTGAAAGAATGGGTCGCTCTCAGGAGCTCAGTGAATCCAAGCGTGGTAGTTTGCCACCTGTGCAATAAGTCTCTCTGTGAAATTTCCTTGATACTATATATTCCGCAGTCAAATTTTAGTTGTAATATAACAAAGTGGAAGCAACTGGGAACAACAGCAACTCAGCCACGAAGAATGACAGAGCGGGTGTCAGGGACCATCGCGACGCATGGTCTACACATGCGTAGGTGTCTGTCAAGACATGCAGGCAGCAGGGCACTAGGACCCAGGAGCACCCGTCGTCTATGACAGTACTGGGCAGGCACTAGGACCTAGGCTGCCCCTGCCAGGTGCAGGGCGGGCTACTTAAACCAGCCCTGAACAGACACTTGTTGCCAAATGGTCTTTGCGTATCCTGTTGCCTGTGTAGTGAATACTCTGATCTGGATTGTCTGACCTTGTTGCCTTCTCCTGTCCTAACCCCTTGGCTTGCCTGACTCTGCTCCTGGATGCTCCCTTATAGATCTGATCTTCTGGTATTGACCCTGCATGTGACCCGACTATCCTTTGCCTATCGTCTTGTACCACACCGACCCGCTAGTTACCGACACGGCCTGTTTGATCTTGCTCATCCATCCATCCCTCAGGGATCCCCGGGCTCCCTCACATCAGACTCTTAACCCACAGGAGCCTCTGGCAGACTTCTCTACCTCTGGTAGAGATACCCGGTAGCTGCGACCTGGTCCCGGAGCACTCCAAGTCCATCCCCACCATCAGGGGCCCTGGTGAACAAGTGCTCTGGTACTTAGACTCCGCACTCTGGGGACGCTCTATCAGGGGACTGATAGAGGTGCTGTCAGGTGGTCCATTACAGCGGGGTCAGCACATGCTGAAATGCACAGTGCGCAGAAGTCGCCCACTGTCTGCACAGTCAATAGCTAAAGACCTCCAAACTTCACGTGGCCTTCAGATTAGCACAACAACAGTGTGTAGAGAGTTTCATGGAATGGGTTTCTATGGCCGGGCAGCTGCATCCAAGCCTTACATCACCAAGTGTAATGCAAAGCGTCAGATGAAGTGGTGTAAAGCACGGGTAAAAGCGGATAAGGGGTGGGAGTTTAGTGGTACAAAATAAAAGTGATTAACTGAAGCATATCATCTACTTGCGGATGATAAAACGTATTGTAAACTATCTAGTGACCCTTTACCTTGCTACCAACAGGCCTTGAACCTTTTAGTGGATAAAGCCTTTACAGATGGGGTGCTGGACAAAAAGGAGAAGCAATTTCTATTGCCCCCACATGTGCAACACCCCATAATTTTATCACTTGCCAAAAGTTTACAAATCCCTAGTTAACCCTCCTGGCCAGCCCATTGGGGTGAGTACTGTAGCTTTCTCAGCGGATTGTCACAATATATACATTTTTTTCTCCAGCCCATTGTGTCACATTTGCCCTCTTATATCCGTGACTCAGGGCATGTTATAGAATTGATGAAACCTCACTCATGGGATAAGCATTAGATGTGGTATCTCTATATACTTCAATACCCCACCAAGTTGGTCTGATGTCATTATGTTCTTTCTTGTCCAAAGATTCATCTATGAGCTCTAGACAACCTTAGTTTTTGGTAGACAGCACAAGATTCTGGTTACAGCACAACTATTTTTTGTTTGCTGATGAATTCTACCTGAAAACCCTTGGCACTGCTATGGGTGCTAATTTTGCCCCGGAGTATGCTAGTATTGCTATGGGTTATTGGGAGGAGAAGTATGTCTGGGGAAAAAATCCCTTTGCCCAATATCTTACCTTTTATGCCAGATACATAGATGATATCATCATCATTTGGTGTGGTTCCCTGGGCGACTTCTCCTCCTTTGTTTCCCATTGCAATAATAATTCTTTGTGTTTTACCTTCACTTCGGTTTTTGATCCAAGTAAATTGGTCTTTCTAAATTTGGAACTCATGCTTGATGGTACAAATAATGTGACTAGTAATTATAGTAAATCCATGGCAGGAAATTCTTATCTACGTTACAGTAGTTGTCACTATCCAGCCTGGCGAAACAATATTCATTAGGGTCAGTTCCATCGCCTGAGACGTAATTGTTCCAAGGTAGAGGATTCTCTCAAACAAAGTGAAACCTTAATAAAAAAATTCTGAAAAGGGATTTTCAGATACCTTGATTTCAGATGCATATGCTAAACATTTATTTGTCTTACCGAAAAAGAAGAAACCACCCACCAACAGTTGTAATACAGTTAGATTTTTTATTGGCTTTAATAATAAATACAAGGCAATTTCAGGCATCATCCACAAACATTGGAATATACTAAAAGTGGACCTAGAACTTAGAAACATGTAAAAAAACAAGCACCCTTTCAGATATATGTTCTTTCTTTGATAGTAGAACAGGAATTTTCCAATGTCGCAAAAGGGAAAGTTTAACCTGTCAGTCCATTCACCATAGACGATCCAGCTTCTTGGACAGTAAGGGGAACAAATTCAAGATTAAACAATTTATCACTTGCTGTTCCGAATTTGTTATTTATACTCTACGTTGCCCATGTAAACTGTTATATGTTGGTTGCAGTAAACATACATTACGTAAACAGGTTGGTGAACATCGCCAACTTATTGTAGACGACAATGACCAACATAGTGTTCCATGCCATTTTCTCCTTTGGCATAATAAAGATTTCAAATTAACTAGCTGCCGACCGCAGATAGCCGAATGACGGCAGCACTGCGGCCGGCCAGTTCTGGGTGGACATCATATGACGTCCTCCCAGAACGCACTCTCCTGCGCGCCCCAGGGGGCGCGCACCCGGCGATCTGCGTGATCGCTGTGTCCTACGGACACAGCTGATCACGTGATGTGGTAAAAGGCCAATGACAGCGGCCTTTTACCACGTGATCAGCGGTGTCCAATGACACGCTGATCAGAGGGAAATGCAAGTGCCGGTTCTCGGCTGCACTTTCTTCACGCTGTCAGATCGTGAGGAAAGTACTGTCGAGAACGGGCAGTTGTCAGAGCGGGGATCGGCACCGATCATCAGGGCACTGATGATCAGTGCCCTGATGATCGGTGCCCAGCAGTGCCACCCGCCAAGTTCCGCCCAGCAGTGCGCCCACTAGCTCCGCCCACCCGTGCCCAGCAGTGCACCCACCTGTGCCACTCTGCAGTGCCACCTACCTGTGCCCAGAAGTGCCACCTACCTGTGCCCAGCAGTGCCACCCACCTGTGCCCACCCACCTGTGCCCACCAGTGCCACCCACCTGTGCCCACCCACCAGTGCCGCCCACCAGTGCCACCCACCAGTGCAGCCCAGCAGTGCTGCCAGTCAGTGCCACCAGTCAGTGCCCAAGGGTTGTGCCAGTCAGTGCCGCCAGTCAGTGCCCAGCAGTGATGCCAGTCAGTGCCGTCTATCAGTACCCATAATCAGTGTCACCTATCAGTGCCGCCTATCCGTGACACCTCATTAGTGCTGTCTATCAGTGCCGCCTATCCGTGCCACCTCATTAGTACTGCCTATCAGTGCCCTTTAGTGCTGCCTATCAGTGCCCATCAGTGCCGCCTATCAGTGCCCATCAGTGCTGCCTCATCAACGCACATCAGTGAAGGAGAAAAAATACCTGTTTGAAAAATTTTATAAAAGAAACAAAAAAACTTATTTTTTTTCAAATTTGTTGCACTTGTTTTATTTATAGAGCAAAAAGTAAAGTGCCCAGTGGCGATTAAATACCACCAAAAGAAAGCTCTATTTGTGAGAAAAAAATGATCAAAATTTCATATGGGTACAATGTTGCATGACCGCGCAATTGTCAATCAAAGTGCGGCAGCGCTGAAAGCTGAAAATTGGCCTGGTAAATAAGGGGGTATAAGTGCCTGGTAGGCAAGTGGTTAATGGAGGTTTTGGCGATTGAATGCATTAATGACACGTCTTTGACTTTGAACAAAAGATTTTCCCTTTTTTGTAGAACGGAAACTTTATGGATATTTAAGGTGGAACCATGACACCTAATGGGTTAAACAAGGACCCAGAAGTACATTGTATAATGTAACTTTAATTGAAATTAGTTACCTATCTGATTGACGTAATATAAAATACAATCTGAGACCTGTTTGATAGGTTCCCATTGTTATACCGTATTTTCCGGCGTATAAGACGACTTTTCAACCCATGAAAATCTTCTGAAAAGTCGGGGGTCATCTTATACGCCGGTATACGGCGAGCCGGTGTCAGGGCGGCACTTTTTCGAGGCGCGGCCCCCCTCCTCCTCCTCCAACAGACACTAAGTACAGGGGTGGGCAGAGGGGCTGCTGTACCTTACCTGGCTCCGGTCCAGGTCCCACGACGA
This sequence comes from Staurois parvus, assembly GCF_062004578.1. Classification (NCBI taxonomy): domain Eukaryota; kingdom Metazoa; phylum Chordata; class Amphibia; order Anura; family Ranidae; genus Staurois; species Staurois parvus. The sequence goes on from NW_028318996.1 coordinate 1,729,027, forward strand.
TCTGGTCCAGGAAGCGCGGCGGCTCCTTCTTTCAGTTCGGCCGCTCGATGGTCGCGTGGCCGCTCGGCTCCGCCTCCTCACCGGTGATTGGGCGCCAGCACTGGAAAGGCACACAGGCGACCAATCACCGGCGAGGAGGTGGAGCCGAGCGGCCCCGCGAAAATCAAGCGGCCGAACTGAAAGAAGGAGCAGCCGTTCCTCTCCCCCACTGACACCAACGATGGGGCACTATTCCTCCTCCCCACTGACACCAACGATGGGGCACTGTTCCTCCCCCACTGACACCAACGATGGGGCACTGTTCCTCCCCCACTGACACCAACGATGGGGCACTATTCCTCCTCCCCACTGACACAAACGATGGGGCACTATTCTCCCCACTGACACCAACGATGGGGCACTATTCCTCCCCCACTGACACCAACGATGGGGCACTAGTCCTCCTCCCCACTGACACCAACGATGGGGCACTATTCCTCCTCCCCACTGACACCAGCGATGGGGCACTATTCCTCCTCCCCACTGACACCAACAATGGGGCACTATTCCTCTTCCCCACTGACACCAACGATGGGGCACTATTCCTCTTCCCCACTGACACCAACGATGGGGCACTATTCCTCCTCCCCACTGACACCAACGATGGGGCACTATTCCTCTTGCCCACTGACACCAACGATGGGGCACTATTCCTCTTCCCCACTGACACCAACGATGGGGCACTATTCTCCCCACTGATACCAACGATGGGGCGCTATTCCTTCCACTGATACCAACGATGGGGCGCTATTCCTCCCACTGACACCAATGATGGGGTGATATTCCTCCCACTGACACCAATGATGGAGCACTATTCCTCTCACTGACACTAATGATGGGACACTATTCCTCCCACTGACACTAATGATGGGACACTATTCCTCCCACTGACACCAATGATGGGGCACGATTCTTCCCACTGACACCAATGATGGGGCACGATTCTTCCCACTGACACTAATGATGGGGCACTATTCCTCCCACTGACTAATGATGGGGCACTATTCCTCCCACTGACACTAATGATGGGACACTATTCCTCATACACTGACACTAATGATGGGGCACCATCATTGGTGTCAGTGGGAGGAATAGTGTCCCATCATTGGTATCAGTGGGAGGAATAGTGCCCCATCATTGGTGTCAGTGGATGAAATAGTGCCCCATCATTGGTGTCAGTGGGAGGAGTAGTGCCTCATCATTGGTATCAGTGGGAAGAATCCTGCCCCATCATTGGTGTCAGTGGGAGGAATAGCACCCCATCATTGGAATACCATACTGAAATAGCATACCATATTGAAATCAAATCTGATGTTTTTTCATTTTTATTTGGTGTGTGTTGGAAGAGGGGTAGTCTTATACGGCGAGTATAGCTCAAACCCTATATTTTAACAGGAAAAGTAGGGGGTCGTCTTATACACCCAGTCGTCTTATACGCCGGAAAATACGGTATTTTTTTCTAGAATATGCTGATATGTTACATATTGAACCTACTTTTTCTTCTTCTTCCTCTTTTTCTTTTTAATTAGGTATGAATTGTTTTATTTTTTGGCCATTTTCTCAGATTTTTTATTCTTCACTAATTGACATGAGAAATAGATCATATTGTTTATATTATGCACTAATGTCCCTTCTCAGTGTAGACAGGACATGTAAAAAATGTTTTTGGTCATATTTATTAATTTTTACTATATGCTTTTTGTCCTCTTGGATCAGTAATTTTGTTGTGACCAAATTTCTTTTAAATTGCATCAATCATCTGTAATAGTATTTTTATTTAATTTATAGTGGTGAATTATAGGACTGGTTTATATGGGCATTAGGTGTATATGCTAAATCTCAGAACGGGGGTGTGCATACCCAATAACCAAAAACCAAAGGAAATGGAACCATGTGCTTTTGTAAACCACACGGTGGGGTGCACTATTGAATTATGATTTAATACTCCTGACAAAGCTCCATTATAGGAGCGAAACATGTTGAGTTTAATTGTTGTCTTTTTGATTTGGGAGCACCTTTCTGAGCACTTTTATTGATATATTTTATAGGATGGAGATCAAACAGCTCTACCTACCTCTTTGGTACCCATAGGAAATGTGTGTTTACTGGGATGCTCATTCAATGTGCATTCTGGAAAAAGCCAACACTAGTTATGAGGTTGGGGTAGCTCATGAGATATAGCAATTAGAGCTAGAAGTCTACTTCCCCCCTCCCCTTTAGAGTCAGCTTGCCAGAGATAGCTTCCAGTTTGGGACCTAGGTGATCATTGCCTCTTTCAATAATGAGTGGACTCAGATGTATCAATCATATCTTATCATTCTGACAAGATCTGGTGAGTAATTTTTCCACTCTTTAAAAGTGTTGGTAGTCACCAGTCTGGAGGTACTGGCATATAGTCCTCAGATTATGGTGTCTTTTTAATGTTAGGCAAAGATACATTTTCACCTGAAGCACTTGGGAGGATTATTTGGTATTGCTGGTTTGTAGCATCATACTCAAAATGACTTGAGGCTGTAATTGATGCTAAAGGTGCTTCAACAAAGTATTGGGCAAAGGCTGTGAATACTTATGTACGTCTTTTTTTTTCATTATATAATTTTTATTAAATTGCAAAGATTTCAAAACAAACTTCTTTCACGTTGTCATTATGGGGTATTGTTTGTAGAATGTTGAGGAAAAAAATGAATTTAATCTATTTTGGAATAAGGCTGTAACTAGAGATGAGCGAAGTATTCAAAAATTCGATTCGGCTGATTCGGCGAATTCGAGGAATAAATTCGATTCGATGCGAATATATTCGCTGCGAATTTAACTTATAAAAAGGGTGTTTCTAGGCTTCAGAGAGCCTTTATATTAGTGCAGAACACTGTACCCTTAATTTAAATGCCCTTGGAGTCTGCTGGGGAAGAGAAATAATACTGTCAGTCAGTATGACATGCAGATGAGTGCCGTCGATCTTAGAATCACCGCACACTTCACTCATTTGGGCAGTCACGGGGCCAAAACCAGAGTGTGGAGCCACAGTGTGGCGGTGGAGGCAGCAGCAATGGGAGGCCATACAGCACCCTATGACAAAATGGAACCCACCAGCAGTGTGAGGAGACCTGAAAGTGGCACATGGCAGAGTGTGGCGATGGAGACAGCAGCAATGGGAGGCCGTACAGGGACCCATGAGACACTCTGGACCTGGCAGCAGCATGAGGAGTCGGTACGGGGGCCCATGGCAGATTACGGGCCTGGCAGCAGCAATGGGAGGCCGTAATCTGCCAGCACCCTATGACAAAATGGAACCCACCAGCAGTGTGAGGAGACCTGAAAGTGGCACATGGCAGAGTGTGGCGATGGAGACAGCAGCAATAGGAGGCCGTACAGGGACCCATGAGACACTCTGGACCTGGCAGCAGCATGAGGAGGCGGTACAGGGGCCCATGACAGATTACGGGCCTGGCAGCAGCACGAGGAGTCGGTACGGGGGCCCATGGCAGATTACGGGCCTGGCAGCAGCAATGGGAGGCCGGTAATCTGCCAGCACCCTATGACAAAATGGAACCCACCAGCAGTGTGAGGAGACCTGAAAGTGGCACATGGCAGAGTGTGGCGATGGAGACAGCAGCAATGGGAGGCCGTACAGGGACCCATGACACACTCTGGACCTGGCAGCAGCATGAGGAGGCGGTACAGGGGCCCATGGCAGATTACGGGCCTGGCAGCAGCAATGGGAGGCCCGTAATCTGCCAGCACCCTATGACAAAATGGAACCCACCAGCAGTGTGAGGAGACCTGAAAGTGGCACATGGCAGAGTGTGGCGATGGAGACAGCAGCAATGGGAGGCCGTACAGGGACCCATGACACACTCTGGACCTGGCAGCAGCAAGAGGAGGCGGTACAGGGGCCCATGGCAGAGTGGCGAAGCGTAAGCAGCTTAAATTGAAGGCCATACAGAGGCCTATGTTAAAAATAATAACATGTTTGGGGAATGATTCATGGCGGATTTAGTCAGTTGTGTCAGGAACTGGTGGTTTGAAATCCAGACTAATCCACGCCTGATTCATTTTCACAAACGTGAGTCTCTCCACACTTTGGGTGGACAGTCGTGTCCTCCGCGGAGTTACAATACCTCCTGCCGCACTAAACACGCGCTCCGATGCCACGCTACTGGCTGGGCATGACAGCCTTTCAAGGGCAAATTCAGCTAGTTGGGGCCAAAGGTCAAGTTTCGTTGCCCAGTAGTCAAGGGGATTGTCTACCTCGGTTGGCAGGGTGCTGTCCAAGTAGGCCCGAGCCTGTTGTTTGAGGTCCTGCTCCAGGTCCACCTGATGCTGCTGCGGCTGGTTAGTAGTTTCCTCACTGCGCTGGTGAAGAAAGCTACTCATCATCGACTGCAGACTGAGGCAGCTGCTGCTGGTGGAGCTGCCACTGCTCCTACCACCCCACCCCTCCCCTGCTGCCATGGCAGCGGAACGCGAGCGCACAGGGCCCACAGTGTCTGAGGATGGACGTTGGCGCAGAAAGGCAGAGACCAACTGACTACATAGGTGGTTTTTATAGTACGTTATTTTGGCCTCCCTCTCAGCAGGTGTGAAAAAGGCCACCATTTTTGAACGGTAGCGAGGGTCCAACAAGGTGGACAGCCAAAAGTCATCCCTCTGTCTGATGGTTATTATTCGGCTGTCGCTACACAAGCAACCGAGCATGCTATGGGCCATTTGTGCCAAGGAATGCGAGGGACTCCCTGCCTCCATCTCCACAGCATACTGCCACGGTGCGTCTGGGTCCTCTGTCTCCTCCTCCTCCTCTACCAGATGCTCCTGCTCCTCCACTCCTGTCCGCTGAGTGGAAAAACCACCCATTTCACTCAATAATTCCTGAGCACCAATGTCCTCCTCTACCTCCTCCTCTTCTTCCTGTCCTGCCCCCACAGGGGTCATGTGGCGTTGAGATCTGTGCGCCACGTCTACCGCACCCTGACCAGCCATTGTTAACAGCATTTGTTCCAGGACGTGCAACAGAGGAATGACGTCGTTCATCCTATAGTCCTGCCGACTCACGAATAGCGTGGCCTCCTCAAAGGGCCTGAGCAAGCGGCAGGTGTCACGCATGAGCTGCCAATGGCTGACATCTAAGTTACACAGGGGAGTACCTTTATCCGCTTGTAACATCAGGAAATCGGTGATGGCCTTTCGCTGTTCGTAAAGGCGGTCTAACATATGTAGGGTTGAATTCCACCTTGTTGCAACGTCACAGCATGAGGAGTCGGTACGGGGGCCCATGGCAGATTATGGGCCTGGCAGCAGCAATGGGAGGCCCGTAATCTGCCAGCACCCTATGACAAAATGGAACACACCAGCAGTGTGAGGAGACCTGAAAGTGGCACATGGCAGAGTGTGGCGATGGAGGCAGCAGCAATGGGAGGCCGTACAGGGACCCATGACAGATTACGGGCCTGGCAGCAGCATGAGAAGGCGGTACAGGGGCCCATGACAGATTACGGGCCTGGCAGCAGCAATAGGAGGCCCGTAATCTGCCAGCACCCTATGACAAAATGGAACCCACCAGCAGTGTGAGGAGACCTGAAAGTGGCACATGGCAGAGTGTGGCGATGGAGACAGCAGCAATGGGAGGCCGTACAGGGACCCATGAGAGACTCTGGACCTGGCAGCAGCATGAGGAGGCGGTACGGGGGCCCATGACAGATTACGGGCCTGGCAGCAGCAATGGGAGGCCCGTAATCTGCCAGCACCCTATGACAAAATGGAACCCACCAGCAGTGTGAGGAGACCTGAAAGTGTCACATGGCAGAGTGTGGCGATGGAGACAGCAGCAATGGGAGGCCGTACAGGGACCCATGAGAGACTCTGGACCTGGCAGCAGCATGAGGAGGCGGTACAGGGGCCCATGACAGATTACGGGCCTGGCAGCAGCAATGGGAGGCCCGTAATCTGCCAGCACCCTATGACAAAATGGAACCCACCAGCAGTGTGAGGAGACCTGAAAGTGGCACATGGCAGAGTGTGGCGATGGAGACAGCAGCAATAGGAGGCCGTACAGGGACCCATGAGAGACTCTGGACCTGGCAGTAGCATGAGGAGGCGGTACGGGGGCCCATGGCAGATTACGGGCCTGGCAGCAGCAATGGGAGGCCCGTAATCTGCCAGCACCCTATGACAAAATGGAACCCACCAGCAGTGTGAGGAGACCTGAAAGTGGCACATGGCAGAGTGTGGCGATGGAGACAGCAGCAATGGGAGGCCGTACAGGGACCCATGACAGATTACGGGCCTGGCAGCAGCATGAGGAGGCGGTACAGGGGCCCATGACAGATTACGGGCCTGGCAGCAGCAATAGGAGGCCCGTAATCTGCCAGCACCCTATGACAAAATGGAACCCACCAGCAGTGTGAGGAGACCTGAAAGTGGCACATGGCAGAGTGTGGCGATGGAGACAGCAGCAATGGGAGGCCGTACAGGGACCCATGACAGATTACGGGCCTGGCAGCAGAATGAGGAGGCGGTACAGGGGCCCATGACAGATTACGGGCCTAGCAGCAGCAATGGGAGGCCCGTAATCTGCCAGCACCCTATGACAAAATGGAACCCACCAGCAGTGTGAGGAGACCTGAAAGTGGCACATGGCAGAGTGTGGCGATGGAGACAGCAGCAATGGGAGGCCGTAAAGGGACCCATGAGAGACTCTGGACCTGGCAGCAGCATGAGGAGGCGGTATGGGGGCCCATGGCAGATTACGGGCCTGGCAGCAGCAATGGGAGGCCCGTAATCTGCCAGCACCCTATGACAAAATGGAACCCACCAGCAGTGTGAGGAGACCTGAAAGTGGCACATGGCAGAGTGTGGCGATGGAGACAGCAGCAATGGGAGGCCGTACAGGGACCCATGAGAGACTCTGGACCTGGCAGCAGCATGAGGAGGCGGTACGGGGGCCCATGACAGATTACGGGCCTGGCAGCAGCAATGGGAGGCCCGTAATCTGCCAGCACCCTATGACAAAATGGAACCCAACAGCAGTGTGAGGAGACCTGAAAGTGGCACATGGCAGAGTGTGGCGATGGAGACAGCAGCAATGGGAGGCTGTACAGGGACCCATGAGAGACTCTGGACCTGGCAGCAGCATGAGGAGGTGGTACGGGGGCCCATGGCAGATTACGGGCCTGGCAGCAGCAATGGGAGGCCCGTAATCTGCCAGCACCCTATGACAAAATGGAACCCAACAGCAGTGTGAGGAGACCTGAAAGTGGCACATGGCAGAGTGTGGCGATGGAGACAGCAGCAATGGGAGGCCGTACAGGGACCCATGAGAGACTCTGGACCTGGCAGCAGCATGAGGAGGCGGTACGGGGGCCCATGGCAGATTACGGGCCTGGCAGCAGCAATGGGAGGCCCGTAATCTGCCAGCACCCTATGACAAAATGGAACCCACCAGCAGTGTGAGGAGACCTGAAAGTGGCACATGGCAGAGTGTGGCGATGGAGACAGCAGCAATGGGAGGCCGTACAGGGACCCATGAGAGACTCTGGACCTGGCAGCAGCATGAGGAGGCGGTACGGGGGCCCATGGCAGATTACGGGCCTGGCAGCAGCAATGGGAGGCCCGTAATCTGCCAGCACCCTATGACAAAATGGAACCCACCAGCAGTGTGAGGAGACCTGAAAGTGGCACATGGCAGAGTGTGGAGATGGAGACAGCAGCAATGGGAGGCCGTACAGGGACCCATGAGAGACTCTGGACCTGGCAGCAGCATGAGGAGGCGGTACGGGGGCCCATGACAGATTACGGGCCTGGCAGCAGCAATGTGAGGCCCGTAATCTGCCAGCACCCTATGACAAAATGGAACCCACCTGCAGTGTGAGGAGACCTGAAAGTGGCACATGGCAGAGTGTGGCGATGGAGACAGCAGCAATGGGAGGCCGTACAGGGACCCATGAGAGACTCTGGACCTGGCAGTAGCATGAGGAGGCGGTACGGGGGCCCATGGCAGATTACGGGCCTGGCAGCAGCAATGGGAGGCCCGTAATCTGCCAGCACCCTATGACAAAATGGAACCCACCAGCAGTGTGAGGAGACCTGAAAGTGGCACATGGCAGAGTGTGGCGATGGAGACAGCAGCAATGGGAGGCCGTACAGGGACCCATGACAGATTACGGGCCTGGCAGCAGCATGAGGAGGCGGTACAGGGGCCCATGACAGATTACGGGCCTGGCAGCAGCAATGGGAGGCCCGTAATCTGCCAGCACCCTATGACAAAATGGAACCCACCAGCAGTGTGAGGAGACCTGAAAGTGGCACATGGCAGAGTGTGGCGATGGAGACAGCAGCAATGGGAGGCCGTACAGGGACCCATGACAGATTACGGGCCTGGCAGCAGAATGAGGAGGCGGTACAGGGGCCCATGACAGATTACGGGCCTAGCAGCAGCAATGGGAGGCCCGTAATCTGCCAGCACCCTATGACAAAATGGAACCCACCAGCAGTGTGAGGAGACCTGAAAGTGGCACATGGCAGAGTGTGGCGATGGAGACAGCAGCAATGGGAGGCCGTACAGGGACCCATGAGAGACTCTGGACCTGGCAGCAGCATGAGGAGGCGGTACAGGGGCCCATGGCAGATTACGGGCCTGGCAGCAGCAATGGGAGGCCCGTAATCTGCCAGCACCCTATGACAAAATGGAACCCACCAGCAGTGTGAGGAGACCTGAAAGTGGCACATGGCAGAGTGTGGCGATGGAGACAGTAGCAATGGGAGGCCGTACAGGGACCCATGAGAGACTCTGGACCTGGCAGCAGCATGAAGAGGCGGTATGGGGGCCCATGGCAGATTACGGGCCTGGCAGCAGCAATGGGAGGCCCGTAATCTGCCAGCACCCTATGACAAAATGGAACCCACCAGCAGTGTGAGGAGACCTGAAAGTGGCACATGGCAGAGTGTGGCGATGGAGACAGCAGCAATGGGAGGCCGTACAGGGACCCATGAGAGACTCTGGACCTGGCAGCAGCATGAGGAGGCGGTACGGGGGCCCATGACAGATTACGGGCCTGGCAGCAGCAATGGGAGGCCCGTAATCTGCCAGCACCCTATGACAAAATGGAACCCACCAGCAGTGTGAGGAGACCTGAAAGTGGCACATGGCAGAGTGTGGCGATGGAGACAGCAGCAATGGGAGGCCGTACAGGGACCCATGACACACTCTGGACCTGGCAGCAGCATGAGGAGGCGGTACGGGGGCCCATGGCAGATTACGGGCCTGGCAGCAGCAATGGGAGGCCCGTAATCTGCCAGCACCCTATGACAAAATGGAACCCACCAGCAGTGTGAGGAGACTTGAAAGTGGCACATGGCAGAGTTAACATGTTTGGGGCATGATTCATGGCGGATTTAGTCAGTTGTGTCAGGAACTGGTGGTTTGAAATCCAGACTAATCCACGCCTGATTCATTTTCACAAACGTGAGTCTCTCCACACTTTGGGTGGACAGTCGTGTCCTCCGCGGAGTTACAATACCTCCTGCCGCACTAAACACGTGCTCCGATGCCACGCTACTGGCCGGGCATGACAGCCTTTCAAGGGCAAATTCAGCTAGTTGGGGCCAAAGGTCAAGTTTCGTTGCCCAGTAGTCAAGGGGATTGTCTACCTCGGTTGGCAGGGTGCTGTCCAAGTAGGCCCAAGCCTGTTGTTTGAGGTCCTGCTCCAGGTCCACCTGATGCTGCTGCTGCTGCGGCTGGTTAGTAGTTTCCTCACTGCGCTGGTGAAGAAAGCTACTCATCATCGACTGCAGACTGAGGCAGCCGCTGCTGGTGGAGCTGCCACTGCTCCTACCACCCCACCCCTCCCCTGCTGCCATGGCAGCGGAACGCGAGCGCACAGGGCCCACAGTGTCTGAGGATGGACGTTGGTGCAGAAAGGCAGAGACCAACTGACTACATAGGTGGTTTTTATAGTACGTTATTTTGGCCTCCCTCTCAGCAGGTGTGAAAAAGGCCACCATTTTTGAATGGTAGCGAGGGTCCAACAAGGTGGACAGCCAAAAGTCATCCCTCTGTCTGATGGTTATTATTCGGCTGTCGCTACGCAAGCAACCGAGCATGCTATGGGCCATTTGTGCCAAGGAATGCGAGGGACTCCCTGCCTCCATCTCCACAGCATACTGCCACGGTGCGTCTGGGTCCTCTGTCTTCTCCTCCTCCTCTACCAGATGCTCCTGCTCCTCCACTCCTGTCCGCTGAGTGGAAAAACCACCCATTTCACTCAATAATTCCTGAGCACCAATGTCCTCCTCTACCTCCTCCTCTTCTTCCTGTCCTGCCCCCACAGGGGTCATGTGGCGTTGAGATCTGTGCGCCACGTCTACCGCACCCTGACCAGCCATTGTTAACAGCATTTGTTCCAGGACGTGCAACAGAGGAATGACGTCGTTCATCCCATAGTCCTGCCGACTCACGAATAGCGTGGCCTCCTCAAAGGGCCTGAGCAAGCGGCAGGTGTCACGCATGAGCTGCCAATGGCTGACATCTAAGTTACACAGGGGAGTACCTTTATCCGCTTGTAACATCAGGAAATCGGTGATGGCCTTTCGCTGTTCGTAAAGGCGGTCTAACATATGTAGGGTTGAATTCCACCTTGTTGCAACGTCGCAGATCAGGCGATGCTGTGGAATTCCGTTCTGCCGCTGCAGCTCAAGGAGGGTGTGCTTTGCGGTGTAGGAATGGCTGAAATGCATGCAAAGTTTACGTGACATTTTAAGGATGTCTTGCAGTGGGATGGTGGATTTTAGGAACCGCTTGACAACCAGATTGAGCACGTGAGCCATGCATGGCGCATGGCACAACCTTCCTTGACGCAGAGCAGACACCATGTTCTTTCCGTTGTCGGTCAACATGGTTGCGATTTTCAGTTTGCGCGGAGACAGCCATCTGTCGATTTCTCTGTTCATTACACTCAGAAGTTCCTCCCCTGTGTGACTACGTTCGCCAAGGCATACCAGGTGCAGCACAGCGTGACACCGTTGCGCCCTGCACATGTGATATGCTGGTCGGGTAATGGGACTTGGCACGGGGGTGGCGGCTGAGGACACGGCGGAAGAAGAGGTGGTAGAGGCGGACATCTTTGCTGGACCAAGGACGTGCAAACGTGGAGGCAAAAGCGGCGTGACCTTTCCAAGTTGCTGGTGCGGCTGTTCCGGCACCACGTTCACCCAGTGGGCCGTAAATGACATGTACTGTCCCTGACCGTAGTTACAGCTCCACACGTCGGCGCTGCCGTGCACTTTGGCAGAGACCGACATGCTCAAAGACTGGCCCACCATCTCTTCTACATGTGAATGCAGGGCTGGCACTGCCTTTTTGGCAAAGAAATGACGGCTTGGCACTCTCCACCGCGGCTCGGCACAAGCCATCATTTCTCGGAAAGGTGCTGAGTCCACCACTTGGAAAGGGAGGGACTGCAGCACCAGCAACTTGGACAGGAGGACGTTCAGCTTCTGCACCGTCGGGTGCGTGCTTGCAAACTGTTGTCTCTTGGAAACGGATTCCAAGAAAGACTGCTGACGGAATCCGTGAAGAGGAGTAGCAGGAGAAGGAGCATCTGAACGAGCGGAAGATGGCAACGAGCGACAACTCCCCTCAGCAGAGGTGTTGGAGCCTTGACTGGCTGATAGAGGGCGATTGACGTCGGGTGACGGAGCAAGTAACGGAGCGGGTGATGGAGCGGGGGCTGGGGCAGGCAGAACCGCCGTATCTTTATCACGGTTTTCCCAGGCCACCGAATGGCGACGCTGCATATGCTGACGCAACGCTGTAGTCCCAACATGGGCCCCCTGGCCACGCTTGACTTTCTGGCCACATAGTCGACATACGGCTACGTTTACTTCCTCGGGCGGCTTGACGAAAAATTGCCACACCGCCGAGTAGGAAACTTTGCCCCCGCTACTCCTCACTGGCTGACTGCTACTTCCTCCGTGCACACCGGCACCACTACTGGCTGTGGTGGTAGGCTGCAGTGGAGCTGGTGCTCTACTCCGTGGCCGTTTGCCTCCACTGACACTGCTGCGACCCTGCTGCCTCCTGGGCAACCCACCGACTGTTTTGCTCGCTGCCAAGCTACCACCCTCTTCTCCTGATGATGCGGAAGAAATAGCCTGATGACGACGAGGCTGCCAAGTGCGATCAGCCTCATCATCATCAATTAGGGTCTCCGCCTCACTACTAGCCCCCTCGGCTGCGTGTGGGTCAGGAGACAGACCTGTATCTAGACCGGCTACCGAGCCACTCTCCTCGCCAGTACTTCTTCGCCTGGCTGCTGAAGAGGCGGATGTCTCCCCCCGTTCCTGACCGCCCTCTGTTAGCTCTTCCTCACTGTACAGTGGGGCTGAGCCCACAGCATGCGATACTTCGCTTGGTGAGGGAACACCAAAGGACAGGGGCAGGTAGAGGACACGTGATTTCAGTGGGCTTGCTCCCGGGCCATGCCAACTAACGGTTGTGTCTGACGTACCCACCGACCGTTGGCTGTAGGTGTCAGAGGTGACCTGGGAAGAGGAAGATGACCGAGCCAACCAATCGATGACGGCAGGGTTGTCGGTGGAGACACGACCGCTGGATGACACCGGGAGCACTGGCCTCTGGCTGCGACTAGTGCTGCCTCGACCCCTTCCTCTGCTGCCACGTCTGCTCGCTCCTAAAACATGGCCTCCTCTGACACTCCTCTGCGTGTTGTCTGACATACTCTTTAATTCAACGATTCTGTGTCCCTGAGTAACGATTCTGTGTTCCTGAGTAACAGTTCTGTGTCCCTGAGTAACAATTCTGTGTCCCTGAGTAACAGTTCTGTGTCCCTGAGTAACAATTCTGTGTCCCTGAGTAACAATTCTGTGTCCCTGAGTAACAATTCTGTGTCCCTCAGTAACAATTCTGTGTCCCTCAGTAACAATTCTGTGTCTGTCCCTGAGTAACAATTCTGTGTCCCTCAGTAACAATTCTGTGTCCCTCAGTAACAATTCTGTGTCCCTCAGTAACAATTCTGTGTCTGTCCCTCAGTAACAATTCTGTGTCCCTCAGTAACAATTCTGTGTCCCTCAGTAACAATTCTGTGTCTGTCCCTGAGTAACAATTCTGTGTCCCTGAGTAACAGTTCTGTGTCCCTGAGTAACAATTCTGTGTCCCTGAGTAACAGTTCTGTGTCCCTGAGTAACAATTCTGTGCCCCTGAGTAACAATTCTGTGTCCCTCAGTAACAATTCTGTGTCCCTCAGTAACAATTCTGTGTCCCTCAGTAACAATTCTGTGTCTGTCCCTGAGTAACAATTCTGTGTCCCTCAGTAACAATTCTGTGTCCCTCAGTAACAATTCTGTGTCCCTCAGTAACAATTCTGTGTCTGTCCCTGAGTAACAATTCTGTGTCCCTGAGTAACAGTTCTGTGTCCCTGAGTAACAATTCTGTGTCCCTGAGTAACAGTTCTGTGTCCCTCAGTAACAATTCTGTGTCCCTGAGTAACAATTCTATGTCCCTGAGTAACAATTCTGTGTCCCTCAGTAACAATTCTGTGTCCCTCAGTAACAATTCTGTGTCTTTCCCTGAGTAACAATTCTGTGTCCCTCAGTAACAATTCTGTGTCCCTCAGTAACAATTCTGTGTCCCTCAGTAACAATTCTCTGTCCCTCAGTAACAATTCTGTGTCCCTCAGTAACAATTCTGTGTCCCTCAGTAGCAATTCTGTGTCTGTCCCTGAGTAACAATTCTGTGTCCATGAGTAACAGTTCTGTGTCCCTGAGTAACAATTTTGTGTCCCTGAGTAACAGTTCTGTGTCCCTCAGTAACAATTCTGTGTCCCTGAGTAACAATTCTGTGTCCCTGAGTAACAATTCTGTGTCACTCAGTAACAATTCTGTGTCCCTCAGTAACAATTCTGATTCTGTCCCTGAGTAACAATTCTGTGTCCCTCAGTAACAATTCTGTGTCCCTCAGTAACAATTCTGTGTCCCTGAGTAACAATTCTGTGTCCCTCAGTAACAATTCTGTGTCTGTCCCTGAGTAACAATTCTGTGTCCCTGAGTAACAGTTCTGTGTCCCTGAGTAACAGTTCTGTGTCCCTCAGTAACAATTCTGTGTCCCTCAGTAACAATTCTGTGTCCCTCAGTAACAATTGTGTCCCTCAGTAACAATTCTGTGTCTGTCCCTGAGTAACAATTCTGTGTCTGTCCCTGAGTAACAATTCTGTGTCTGTCCCTGAGTAACAATTCTGTGTCTGTCCCTGAGTAAAAATTCTGTGTCCCTCAGTAACAATTCTGTGTCCCTCAATAACAATTCTGTGTCCCTCAGTAACAATTCTGTGTCTGTCCCTGAGTAAAAATTCTGTGTCTGTCCCTGAGTAACAATTCTGTGTCTGTCCCTGAGTAACAATTCTGTGTCTGTCCCTGAGTAACAATTCTGTGTCCCTCAGTAACAATTCTGTGTCCCTCAGTAACAATTCTATTTCCCTCAGTAACAATTCTGTGTCCCTCAGTAACAATTCTGTGTCCCTCAGTAACAATTCTGTGTCTGTCCCTGAGTAACAATTCTGTGTCCCTGATTAACAGTTCTGTGTCCCTGAGTAACAATTCTGTGTCCCTGAGTAACAGTTCTGTGTCCCTGAGTAACAATTCTGTGTCCCTGAGTAACAATTCTGTGTCCCTCAGTAACAATTCTGTGTCCCTCAGTAACAATTCTGTGTCTGTCCCTGAGTAACAATTCTGTGTCCCTCAGTAACAATTCTGTGTCCCTCAGTAACAATTCTGTGTCCCTCAGTAACAATTCTGTGTCCCTGAGTAACAGTTCTGTGTCCCTGAGTAACAATTCTGTGTCCCTGAGTAACAGTTCTGTGTCCCTCAGTAACAATTCTGTGTCCCTGAGTAACAATTCTGTGTCCATGAGTAACAATTCTGTGTCCCTCAGTAACAATTCTGTGTCCCTCAGTAACAATTCTGCATCTGTCCCGGAGTAAAAATTCTGTGTCACTCAGTAACAATTCTGTGTCCCTCAGTAACAATTCTGTGTCCCTCAGTAACAATTCTCTGTCCCTCAGTAACAATTCTGTGTCCCTCAGTAACAATTCTGTGTCTGTCCCTGAGTAACAATTCTATGTCCCTGAGTAACAGTTCTGTGTCCCTGAGTAACAATTCTGTGTCCCTGAGTAACAGTTCTGTGTCCCTCAGTAACAATTCTGTGTCCCTGAGTAACAATTCTGTGTCCCTCAGTAACAATTCTGTGTCCCTCAGTAACAATTCTGTGTCTGTTTTTGAGTAACAATTCTGTGTCCCTCAGTAACAATTCTGTGTCCCTCAGTAACAATTCTGTGTCTGTCCCTGAGTAACAGTTCTGTGTCCCTGAGTAACAGTTCTGTGTCCCTGAGTAACAGTTCTGTGTCCCTCAGTAACAATTCTGTGTCCCTCAGTAACAATTCTGTGTCCCTCAGTAACAATTCTGTGTCTGTCCCTGAGTAACAATTCTGTGTCTGTCCCTGAGTAACAATTCTGTGTCTGTCCCTGAGTAACAATTCTGTGTCCCTCAGTAACAATTCTGTGTCCCTCAGTAACAATTCTGTGTCCCTCAGTAACAATTCTGTGTCCCTCGGTAACATTTCTGTGTCTGTCCCTGAGTAACAATTCTGTGTCTGTCCCTGAGTAACAATTCTGTGTCTGTCCCTGAGTAACAATTCTGTGTCTGTCCCTGAGTAACAATTCTGTGTCCCTCAGTAACAACTCTGTGTCCCTCAGTAACAATTCTGTGTCCCTGAGTAACAATTCTGTGTCTGTCCCTGAGTAACAATTCTGTGTCTGTCCCTGAGTAACAATTCTGTGTCTGTCCCTGAGTAACAATTCTGTGTCCCTCAGTAACAATTCTGTGTCCCTCAGTAACAATTCTATTTCCCTCAGTAACAATTCTGTGTCCCTCAGTAACAATTCTGTGTCCCTCAGTAACAATTCTGTGTCTGTCCCTGAGTAACAATTCTGTGTCCCTGAGTAACAGTTCTGTGTCCCTGAGTAACAATTCTGTGTCCCTGAGTAACAGTTCTGTGTCCCTGAGTAACAATTCTGTGTCCCTGAGTAACAATTCTGTGTCCCTCAGTAACAATTCTGTGTCCCTCAGTAACAATTCTGTGTCTGTCCCTGAGTAACAATTCTGTGTCCCTCAGTAACAATTCTGTGTCCCTCAGTAACAATTCTGTGTCCCTGAGTAACAGTTCTGTGTCCCTGAGTAACAATTCTGTGTCCCTGAGTAACAGTTCTGTGTCCCTCAGTAACAATTCTGTGTCCCTGAGTAACAATTCTGTGTCCATGAGTAACAATTCTGTGTCCCTCAGTAACAATTCTGTGTCCCTCAGTAACAATTCTGCGTCTGTCCCGGAGTAAAAATTCTGTGTCACTCAGTAACAATTCTGTGTCCCTCAGTAACAATTCTGTGTCCCTCAGTAACAATTCTCTGTCCCTCAGTAACAATTCTGTGTCCCTCAGTAACAATTCTGTGTCTGTCCCTGAGTAACAATTCTATGTCCCTGAGTAACAGTTCTGTGTCCCTGAGTAACAATTCTGTGTCCCTGAGTAACAGTTCTGTGTCCCTCAGTAACAATTCTGTGTCCCTGAGTAACAATTCTGTGTCCCTCAGTAACAATTCTGTGTCCCTCAGTAACAATTCTGTGTCCCTCAGTAACAATTCTGTGTCCCTGAGTAACAGTTCTGTGTCCCTGAGTAACAATTCTGTGTCCCTGAGTAACAGTTCTGTGTCCCTCAGTAACAATTCTGTGTCCCTGAGTAACAATTCTGTGTCCATGAGTAACAATTCTGTGTCCCTCAGTAACAATTCTGTGTCCCTCAGTAACAATTCTGCGTCTGTCCCGGAGTAAAAATTCTGTGTCACTCAGTAACAATTCTGTGTCCCTCAGTAACAATTCTGTGTCCCTCAGTAACAATTCTCTGTCCCTCAGTAACAATTCTGTGTCCCTCAGTTACAATTCTGTGTCTGTCCCTGAGTAACAATTCTATGTCCCTGAGTAACAGTTCTGTGTCCCTGAGTAACAATTCTGTGTCCCTGAGTAACAGTTCTGTGTCCCTCAGTAACAATTCTGTGTCCCTGAGTAACAATTCTGTGTCCCTCAGTAACAATTCTGTGTCCCTCAGTAACAATTCTGTGTCTGTCCCTGAGTAACAATTCTGTGTCCCTCAGTAACAATTCTGTGTCCCTCAGTAACAATTCTGTGTCTGTCCCTGAGTAACAGTTCTGTGTCCCTGAGTAACAGTTCTGTGTCCCTGAGTAACAGTTCTGTGTCCCTCAGTAATAATTCTGTGTCCCTCAGTAACAATTCTGTGTCCCTCAGTAACAATTCTGTGTCTGTCCCTGAGTAACAATTCTGTGTCTGTCCCTGAGTAACAATTCTGTGTCCCTCAGTAACAATTCTGTGTCCCTCAGTAACAATTCTGTGTCCCTCAGTAACAATTCTGTGTCCCTCGGTAACATTTCTGTGTCTGTCCCTGAGTAACAATTCTGTGTCTGTCCCTGAGTAACAATTCTGTGTCTGTCCCTGAGTAACAATTCTGTGTCTGTCCCTGAGTAACAATTCTGTGTCCCTCAGTAACAATTCTGTGTCCCTCAGTAACAATTCTGTGTCCCTCAGTAACAATTCTGTGTCTGTCCCTGAGTAACAATTCTGTGTCTGTCCCTGAGTAACAATTCTGTGTCTGTCCCTGAGTAACAATTCTGTGTCTGTCCCTGAGTAACAATTCTGTGTCCCTCAGTAACAATTCTGTGTCCCTCAGTAACAATTCTATGTCCCTCAGTAACAATTCTGTGTCCCTCAGTAAAAATTCTGTGTCTGTCCCTCAGTAACAATTCTGTGTCCCTCAGTAAAAATTCTGTGTCTGTCCCTGAGTAACAATTCTGTGTCTGTCCCTGAGTAACAATTCTGTGTCCCTAAGTAACGATTCTGTGTCCCTAAAGTCTCTGTGGCCCTAACTCTGTCCCTAATACAGAGAGGTCTGTCTCTCTTGAATGACCGGAGGCTAATGGAGAATTCTAAGATGGCCGCTATTTATAGCTCGACCATTACACAGTGCTGGCTGGCTGGCTGCTGATTGGCTAATGCGATCACATGTCATGAATGAATGCATTATGGGTCAGCGCGCCTTGTCTGCGCGCCTTCCCAGAGATTCCCGCTCCGTCGCCACACATGTCGCCGCCATTTTTGGAAAAATTTCGATTCGCGCATCCGAAGTCTGCTAATTTTCGGATTCGGCGCGAATCGAAATTTTCCTAATATTCGAAACGAATTCCACTTCGCCAAGTTCGATTCGCTCATCTCTAGCTGTAACATAACAATGTGGCAAAAGTTAAGCGCTGTGAATACTTTCTGGATGCACTGTATATAGTAAAGATCCGTCATTGGTAATATCAAAGAATCTTCTCCAAAGACCATCATTTGCTTGTCAGGGAAGTAGAATTCAAGATAACTTATAGCAGCAAATCCATGGATGTGGTAGAAATTTTGCCACAGAATGTATTTTGTAATGTTGATAGGCCGAGCTTTACTTCTTTCGTTTAAATTTTCCAAAATGCTTAACATTCAGTTTATATTTATTCATGATCAGCTAGGTGAATTCATTTCAATGTTGACTTAATTTTGTTTACTAAAGTCATCTGCAAGTCATAGGATATTCAGCCGATGGAGCTGTGATTACCAAGTTCTTTTTTTTGTAAAATAAACCTTCAATTCACTATTCAATACTATCTATTCTTTTCTTGTCTATATGTAGGTAACTTAAATCATTATTTTAGCTATTTTATATAAATGATCAAAAATTTTCAAAATTTCAAAACAAAAGACATTGAAAAAATATTTATTTAATCACAAACAAGAACATTGTAGTGGAGTGCCACTGTCCTCACCATACTCAGATACAGGTACAAGATGCTTTTTTTCCACAATCCCCTGGGTTCCCACAAGCCTGTGGGCTTGTGGACATACGCAGGGAATATATGCTTCTCGATTTTCCACCCTCAGTTTCTGCAAAGAGACTGCACACGATAAGGCAGGGATGGCTGGGCATGTGATCTGAAGCCAGGTCCACTGTTAGTCCTGGCAGGTGGGCAGCCAGACAGGAGAACATTAGAATTCAGCTTCTAGGGAAGACCCAGTCACTGCTGGAAATACAAATGCTACAATAGTACTACTCTTCAGCTGAAGTAGCCCTAAATCTACAGCCACCTGCCTGTGGTACTAGCCCTGGGACTCCTGTCTCCGCTCTCCTGTGGTGCCAGCCTAGTGATTTCTCCAGCTGTTTACCTGTGTACCCAGACCTACTTTGAACTTCACTGTGAGAGACACTGTTGTGTCACTGTAGTATACACCATTTGGGCATATATATTTAGAGCGAGGCACTGATGTTGTAGGAATTTTAGTTGAAAAGTGGGAGACTTTTTTGTGCTGCTGCTTAGCACTGAATTTTATAGATTAGTATATTTTTTTGTTGGTGAGCATGAAAGTTTTTTGTTCTTTAGTTTAAAAAAAATAATTAGTAGAACACTATTTTACAAAATATAGGAATAGCTAGTTTATTTCTAGGAAAAGTAATTTTATTAAGAAGTAAATATCAATGCATTTTCTCGCAATTGAGCATCAAAGTGCTTATAGACATAGTAAGATGAGAGTTAGGGTCTATGGGACAACCGGAGAAATTAATTGTTCACTGGAGAGAATGGTCTATAGTCTAGTCTGAAAACCATGTCTGACCACTATTTGGTTGGAGACAGAATTGCCTGCAGGGCTCCTTGCCACCTCTGTCTATAGGCCTAGACCAGGGGCGGACTGACCATTCAGGCATTTCCCGAGGGCCTGGGGTCAGTAGGGGCCCAGTAAGAGGCTCACTGGGCACAATTCACTAAGCGGTAACTTAACGCATCTGAGTATGCGGTAGGATTCCACATAGCATTTAAAAAAAAATTTTTTAATTGACTAAAAAAAGCTACTAAAATACCGCATGAGTTATCTTATCAAGTCATGCAGTATTTTATTAGTGAAAATCATTCAGCTGTCAGGGGGGTTCCCAGGTTCCCCCCTGACAGCTGAATGTAAAAGAAAGAATTGCCAGAAGTTTAAAAATAATAAAAAAACAGCGTGGGGTCCGCCCTCCATCCATACTAAGCCCTTCGAGTCTGGTATGGATTTTGAGGGGAACACCCACGCCAAAATTATTTAAAAAATGGCCTGGGGGTCCCCCCAAAATCCATACCAGACCCTTATCTGAGCATGCAGCCCGGCAGGTCAGGAAAGAGGGGGGACGAGTGAGCGCGCCCTTCCCTCCTGAACCATACCAGGCCACATGCCCTTAACATGGGGGGGAGCTTTGGGGCAGGGGGGCTCCCTCCACAAAGCACCTTTTCCCCATGTTAAATTGCTAGCAATTTAGAAATAATAAAAAAACAGCATGGGTTCCACTTCGAGAATGGTATGAATTTTGAAGGGAACCCCCCACGCCAAAATTTCTTAAAAAATGGCGTGGGGATCCCCCCAAAATCCATACCAGACCCTTATCCGAACATGCAGCTTGGCAGGTCAGGAAAGGGGGGCGGGACACGAGCGAGCGCGCTCCCCCATCCTGAACCATATCAGGCCACATGCCCTCAACATGGGGGGGTGCTTTGGGGCAGGGGGGCTCTCCCCTAAAGCACCTTTTCCCCATGTTAATGGGCCAGTGGTTGTGGGGGTCTGTGGGTGGGAGGCTTATTGGAATCTGGAAGCCCCCTTTAAAAAGGGGTTCCCCAGATCCCGCCCCCCCATGTGAATGAGTGTGGGTACATGGTACTGCTACCCATTCACAAAAAAAAAAAGTGTAGTGTGAAAAAAGACAGGAGACAGTCCTTTATTAAAAGAAGGAAAATAAAAGAATGTTCCCTGAAGTAGATCCAATGTCAATCACAATGTCCGCCACAGCTGCTGCCACCCGAAAAAGCAAAAATTTCAAATAGGCTCTGCTCCCGCTGCTGGATCTCGGCAGTCTGACTGCTCCGCTGGCTTTATAGTTCTTAAATATGTAAGTGTGTGACCCTGCCCCTAGTGACATTATTGATCCAGCAGGCCCTGGTTGATGATGCCACAAGGGGCGGGGTCACACATGTGATGTCCCCGGGTGGCCATGTACCCCATACTCATTCACATAGGAGGGGCGGCATTTGGGGGCCCCTTTGCTGAAGGGGCTTCCAGATGCCGATAAGCGCCCCACCCGCAGACCCCCACAACCACAGTCCAGGGTTGTGGGGAAGAGGCCCTGGTCCCAATCAACATACTACCCACCGCCATACACTCCGCACTCCTCTCCCTGTACATACTACCCACTGCCATACACTCCGCACTCCTCTCCCTGTACATACTACCCACCGCCATACACTCTGCACTCCTCTCCCTGTACATACTACCCCCCGCCATACACTCCGCACTCCTCTCCCTGTACATTTTACCCACCGCCATACACTCCGCACTCCTCTCCCTGTACATACTACCCACCGCCATACACTCCGCACTCCTCTCCCTGTACATACTACCCACCGCCATACACTCCGCACTCCTCTCCCTGTACATACTACCCCCCGCCATACACTCCGCACTCCTCTCCCTGTACATACTACCCTTCGCCATACACTCCGCACTCCTCTCCCTGTACATACTACCCCCCGCCATACTCTCCGCACTCCTCTCCCTGTACATACTACCCCCCGCCATACACTCCGCACTCCTCTCCCTGTACATACTATACCCCGCCATACACTCCGCACTCCTCTCCCTGTACATACTACCCGCCGCCATACTCTCTGCACTCCTCTCCCTGTACATACTACCCCCCGCCATACACTCCGCACTCCTCTCCCTGTACATACTACCCCCCGCCATACTCTCCGCACTCCTCTCCCTGTACATACTACCCACCGCCATACACTCCGCACTCCTCTCCCTGTACATACTATACCCCGCCATACACTCCGCACTCCTCTCCCTGTACATACTACCCGCCGCCATACTCTCTGCACTCCTCTCCCTGTACATACTACCCACCGCCATACACTCTGCACTCCTCTCCTTGTGCATACTACCCACCACCATACACTCCACACTTCTCTCCCTGTATCCCTGTACATACTACCCACCGCCATACACTCCACACTCCTCTCCCTGTACATACTACCCACCGCCATACACTCCGCACTCCTCTCCCTGTACATACAACCCACCGCAATACACTCTGCACTTCTCTCCCTGCACATACTACTCACCACTATTCACTCCACAATGTATATTCCCTAGCAGGGGTGGACTGACCATTTGGAAACTCGGGCACTGCCTGAGGGCCCGGGGTCAGTAGGGGGCCCCATGAGATGCCCCTGGTGCCTTTCTCATAGGCTTTTTTGAGTTTGGGCAAGGACGCAGGGGCCCCATGATCCCTTATTGCCCGGGGGCCCCATGAGTTGTCAGTCCGCCCCTGTTCCCTAGTTAACATTAACACTTTCTGCAATGTAAGTTATCTCAGACAGTACTTAACCATACCCCTTTTAAGCCAATTTGTAAGCCCAATTGTTAGCACAATTTAAAACACACACCCTCTCTCACCCCCTCCTCTCTCTCTCTCTCTCTAACTCCTCCTCCTCTCTCACCCCTCCTCCTCCTCTCTCACCCCTCCTCCTCCTCTCACCCCTCCTTTCTCTCACCCCCTTCTCTCACTCCCCTACCTCCCCTACTTCCCCCAAATGGTAGCCATGTTTACACCTGCAAGTGCCCAGTGGCTTCTACTGAAAGAAGCTGAGAACATTCATGCTGTTTTTGCTTCAGTAAATATTTAAATGTCCTTTCTATGCAGCTGAGCTGCAATATGTAGGTGGGGTGTTGTGTGGTTTTGGCTTGAGTGTAGGCGGAGACACAGGGGGCCCCATGAGTTGTCAGTCCACCCCTGGACAGCTTATTTCAGACTGGACAGAGATGGATACAAGTACATTTGAATAATGAGTGATGGAGAAGGATGCCGCTGGATGATTTGAGCTCCCCAAATCTACCAACAAAGCAAATTTTCAGGGGTTACAACATAGTAACAATCCTAGAGAAAGAGGTTACAATGGAAACAGGGAAAGAGGAGGATATAAAGGTAGAGGAGGAGGGCAACCAAGGGATGACAGATGTTTTGTATGTGGACAGGAGGGTCATTGGAAGAGATTGCCCAAATAGAGGAGGTAAACCAGCACCACAGGAGGCAAGGTGCCGGAACCCACCCATTGAGTACCCAGTCAGTTGGCAGAATCAAAGTCCACAATATGGCTGCCCTGAAGGTAAAAGCTCCCTCATATATTCAGCTGTCTCACATACTCCCCAACAGGTATCTATAATAATTCTAGAAGAATAGGAATTTGAGAAAGGAAAATATGTTTTGTAATTGATACAGGTTTGACCAGGTAAATTTTAAAGGAAGAAAATTATTTGGGACCACTTAATTTATGTGAACCTTCTATGGGAATTAGAGGAGCAATTCTTCAAACTTTGAAGACCCCCTCCCCTACCTGTAAGAGGGGGAATTGCTAGTAAAGGAAATGACAAGATTATTTGGCATGAATTTACCATCATTTCAGATTGCCCAGACAACCTGTTAGGAAGAGATTTACTTTGTAAAATGGGCACTATATTGGCACTTGATGAGGAAGGCATACACATGAGTACCCTCTTTTTGACATGCTAGCCATGACCAGTTTTCCCAAATTACAGCTAGTGGCATAATTATGGAATTCCTGGTTGACACGGGAGTCAGCCAGTGTAGTTTGAGGGATGACTATTATTAAGGGAAAAAAGAATGTGAACCTTCAATTGGTATCACAGGGGTATGTGTCAAAACCTGGGAAACATCCCCTTTGAGTGTAGAAAACCCTTATGGGAAGGGTCCCATGGTGAATCATTCCTTCAAAATCATACCGGGATGCCCCATGAATCTTTTAGGCCAAGATTTGTTGGGGAAGTTCAGAGCTACAGTCAAAGTAAATGAGAATGGAGGAATGCACATCGAGTCACCACACTGTTTTGTGAGCATGGGAGATCTAGATAAAGTGAAGCCTGAGGTCTGGGCCACCAGTAAGTTAGATGTAGGGTATATTCCCTGTACACCTTACAAAGCCAGACTTAAACCAGGAAGTGGCCTAGTATACCAAAAGCTATATCCCTTGTCACAGGAAAAGATTGATGATAATATGTCAATAGTAGAGAAGCTCCTTAAAGAGGGAGTTTTTAAACCTGTGATTTCCCCATTCAATACCCTGGTAAATCCAGTGAAGAAAGCTTATGGTACTTTCTGTCTAGTGCAAGATCTGAGGGCCATAAACGACCTCATTATTCCGATAGTACCTATTGTCCCGGGTGTGCGCTCATTGATTACCTCCATTCCACACAATACACATTGTTATACTGTGATGGATTTAAGTAATGTTTTTTATTCCATTCCTGTTGATGAAGAGACACAACTACTGTGAAGCTTTGCACTGGTCGGCAGGCAGTTAACCTAGGTCAGTTTGCCCCAAGGCTATGTTAATTTACTGGCTATATATTCCATGGCCCTCCGAGAATCCTTAAAGGGTTGGGCACCCCGCCATGGTTCCACGTTGCTCCAGTACGTGGATGATTTATTATTTTGTTCACCTGACAAGGAGGCTTGTAGGAAGGACAGTATATTTCTGTTAGATTTTCTGGGTACCACGGGACACAAGGTGGCAAGGTACAAGGTACAATATTGCCAAAATATTACGGTGGGTTACTTGGGCTTCACTCTGTCACAAGGCACCAGAATGGTGAGCCAGTCAAGGATCCAAGCCATTACAGGTCTGCCCCACCCAAAAACTAAAAAGGAAATGCTCTCCTTCCTTGGTATGGTTAATTATTGTCACCAATGGATACTTGACTGTTCCCATCATGACAATATACTCAGGCATCATGCTAAAACTGAGGCTCCAGACCATAAAAAATGGGACTAAGAATTCACCATGCCTACCAAACTTTGAACTCTTCATCAGTTTCCTCTCCTGCTCTGGGTTTAGCAAATTACAATGCTGATTTTCATGTATATGTTCGTGATAATTGTAAAACCATGGCGGCTGTTGTCGTTCAGGATCATGGAGGACACATGAGGCCAGTAGCGTATTTTTCAGAAGTAGTACCAAGTGCGGTGCAGGGCATGCTGGCAGGTCCCCTAGCTATGCTAAATTGTTAGGGATAAAGGGTGAAACTGATCACCTACCCCAAGGAACATGACCGTGTCCAGGTAATACATGAGGACACTACTCTTAGACATGCAACAAACCCCCATGCTGGATGCTCTGTATATATTTGTAGATGGTTCTTGTTCCAGACCTTCAGATGATACCTTTTTAACAGGGCATGCAGTGGTTCAGTTACCTGATATTGTCCATGAGGCACTACCCCTCCCTTACAAGTCAGCATAGGCGGCAGAGTTGATAGCCTTAACCAGAGCATGTGCATTTTTTGAGAATGAGGATGTAAATGTTTACACAGATTCTAAGTACATTTTTGGGGTTGTTCATGACTTTGGAAAAATATGGTAGAGGCGGGGATTCACTACTGCAGATGGAAAAGGAATATCACATGCAGACCTAATAAATAATTTTTTGGATGCCACTCAGAAACGTAGGCCCATAGCAGTAAATAAATGTAAGGCACCCACATCCTCCTCCGACTTTGTAGCCAAAGGCAATGCACTTGGCTAAAATGCTGCCTTGCAGCAACAATTTTTGCAAAACTCACAAATGTCTATGGCCATATTAGAAACACCTATGATACCGGAACATTTTTTTTTAAGGAACTTCAGTATACAGCAAATGAGGAGGATATAACATACTGGCAGCTAAAAAGGGTTGATATTAGATGGTCTAATGTTGAAAGTAGGAATTATAAGAGGACTCCCACGCCACAGTGCTCCTCTTATCATATCATAGTTCCATGGCATAGGACATCAGGGTTGGCAGGTAGTGAGAGGTGAAAAAAACAAAAGATTCTGTATACCAAATCTTTTGGAACAAACACAAGACCAAATATTGTGATGTGTAACATGCATTAGGAGCAACTCTAACAATCCCAATCAGGCTAAACATGATTATTTGGTGTCACCTAGTGGACCATTTCAGGAACTCCAGATTGATTTTAAACACATGCCTAACAATGTACGAGGTACGTTTCTGCTAGTGATAGTGGATCATAATAAACAAGGAGGATGCAAAAACCTTTGCTAAAATCCTTTCCAAAGGAAGTCATCCCTCAATGGGGATGTCCAGTAAGTATAGACTTGGACAAAGGACCAGCATTTACTATGAAGGTTACACAACAGGTAGCCAAACTGATGAGCATTGACTGGCAGTTTCACATACCCAACCATCCACTTAGTTCTGCTCAGGTAGAACAGCAAATAGGACCCTGAAGGAAAAATTAAGGAAGGCAACAGGTGGGACATTTAATGGATGGGAGGTGTACCTGTTAGCTGTTCTGGTTGAGATGGGGATCACACCTAATAAAGTCACTAAACTTTCCCCTTTTGAAATTCTTATGGGAGGATATTCCCCACCCCTGGAGAAGAGGCCCTTTGATAGTTTTGTCAGGGGATTTGGAAATAATCCAGAAGAGATATGTCCAGGAGTTGAATAGGATGTTGAATGGTGTATACGGTGATGTCTCTCGTTTCCTCTTCTCACAGATGATCCACCCACCTGTACAAGCCAGGAAATCGGGTGGAGATTAAGGAACTTCACAGACACGAGACCATAGATCCTCCATATGGGGAACCCACCATAGTGATGGCTGTGACGAGAACAGCTGTTCTGACAGCTGATTCCAACGTCTGTATACATGCTTCTAGAGTAAAAAAGCTCCCAGAACCACGAAAGAACCACGAGTAACAGACAAAACAAGGAAAGGAGACAGACTTATCAACGCCCTCCAACCTACAGGATGCTGCTTCATCCAGAGATGACTTGGAAGAACTTTATTTTGATTTCTGTCTCTCAGTGATAACTTTTCAGTGACTTACTGGGCTAGCCATTGCTGCTATCACCCAGAAGAATGGCCACCAATTTGTGGACACAACAGTGAGACTATGAATGACACTGAACTGATAAAAAAAGGAGCAGAGGGGGCATGGCTTGGCCGGTGATGGAGATGGCCGCCTAATCCACTCGCTCCGACACATGGAGGTCTACTGATAGTCCTGTGTAAGATGGGGAAACAGCTCTCATTTTTTGAACACTGTTTGTGTGGAAGTAAATTAATGTTTTGACTGACATTCTGCGATTTAGCCACAAGATGTCACTGTTTTTCTAACATAGCTTCAGACTGCATAGATATTTGTATATTCATGAAGAGGTGGGGTTTTGCACTCAGAGTTGGAGTTTAGTGAACAGGAAGAGAGACTGCAGCCATGTTTTGGATGATGCTGAATGAAGGGGCCGTGTGAGCTGAGAATCCGATGACATCCAGGTGTGAATGCGTCCCTCAGTAACCAGAGATTGCTGCCCAGAAGCTGATGAGATTGCTGCCAGGAAGCTGATGAGATTGCTGCCAGGAATGCTGAGGAGATTGCTGCCAGGAAGGCTAATGAGAGCAGAGGAACTAAGCAACACATACGGCAAGACCGCATGCTTGTTGGAGAGACATTTGTTATGTTCAGAGTGCCCAGCGGATGAAAAGCAGACCCGGGTCGGTAAGATCGTTTACGCATCTCATTTCAGTTTTGGCGCCTTGAGACTGAGTCCAGGCCTATAGTTAGTTACTTAGGGTCTCTGTTTGTGTCAGGCCACAAGTGTTGTTACTGATTATTGGAAGGACTCCACAACTTAAAGTGACATTTCACATTGGAGAGCTGATAAAATCCTACAAACTCAAGCCAGACTGGTGTTTTGCTCATAAGGAATACTCAGGCACGTGCTTCAGGACCAGTTATGGGAGGGGGAATACTGTAAATTTGTGTAAGATTGTAAGCTGTTGTGCTGCACCACAGGCTAGCCCATACCGTACACCCATACACTGATTCCTGCTCTTTTAGGGTAATAACAGGTAAGGTGTGGCAGCTTAGTTGTGCCCGCCAGTAGGTAAATTACTTCACTTTCTACCTTCATCCATCAGAAGGCGCCGTGCTGTGCAGCACAAGGGTCTCAGCCTTTGGGCTGGGTGTATGTAAATTTATTGTATGTTTCCAGTATTTGTGGTTGTGTTTATTTGCCACATCTAAGTAAAATTCTGTTGTGACAAAAGCTGGTGTTGGGGTTGCTTTCCTTGTTCGTGACTTCACTGTATCCTGGGGAGCCCACCCCGATACACGGCTTACACCTGCACGGGACAGCCTGCCATGAAGCTGCATTACATCAGGTAAGGGGCACTGCAGAGGCCCATACTGCTCATATTCATGAACTTCATAGACATTTAGAGAACTTAGATAATAGGGGCAGACGCAACAATCAGATCAGATGTGTCCCGGAAACAGTTGAACCAGGCTAGCTACCCCACGCAATTTTAGTGATACTGAACGACCTCTTAGACAGGTCCCCAGACACGTCGGTCAAAATTGAACGCCTACACAGGGCGCTACGCCCCAGAAGCAGAGATACGGACCCTCTTAGAGATGTAATATGTTTCATTACCAGCTTTCATATGAAAGAGGAGATCCTACGGCGAGCGAGGAATAGAAGCTGCCTCACTTATCATGGGGCTGAAATTACACTTTTTAAGGATCTATCCCATGTAACTTTACAGCATAGGAAGGATCTCCGCCCTCTCCTCGAGCTCCTTCGAGGAATCGCATATAGGTGGACGTTCCCCTTTTGCCTTACTGCTACCCACTCGGGTCACACAGCGATTCTGCGAGGCCCTGAAGACATGCAACTGTTTTGTGACACTCTAGATAAACTGGTAGTGGCACTGCCAGACTAGTATAATGGTCTTTGACTGTCATCCCTACCTGAAGAGGAACCCCTTGAGCTCCAGTTCTAGCATAAACCCGCGACAGCCAGACGCCCTAGATCTCCGCGTCAAGAATTGCCAGCACCTGCAAACCGGCAATCCCCACATGAAGGCAGCCAACCAGCTTCCCCTGCACATCGTAAAGCCTGACGTGACTAGTGCCAACATGGAGGCCTGCGGCCCCCTGTTTTCTCCACAAGGAAACTGTCTCATATTATAATCGACTATATTCAATCTACAGCAGATTCTTTTCGAGGTACGCATATTTGAACTCCCTAGTCTCAGGAAGAAGATTCCTATGTTTTTGCCATCCTGCATATCAGTGATCATCTGACTAGGGACAGTGCAATCCCGCAATACTTTTGATACCATGTGTAGGCCCCCCTCCCTCGGTATATGACAACCTGGAGCTTGAGTGCTCACAACTAGTTCCTAGAGGTTGTAGGCCATTATCACGCAAACCTGTGTAAAGGTTATGTATATCTCCAGCACATTGCACATTTTGGTGTCTCGTTACTGAGATAGTGATCTCCCATCCCACATGTGCCTTATGTAAGAGGTTCACCTATATGGCATTGATTACATAGAATTACCAGGTACATAGTTTCATGGTTAGTTTGGTTGAAAAAAGACAAAAGTCCATCCAGTTCAACCATAGAAATAAAAAAAATTATAATCCTACACACACAGTTGATCCAGAGGAAGGCAAAAAAACCCAGCAAAGTACGATCCAATTTGCTCCTGCTGGGAAAAAAATTCCTTCCTGATCCCCCGAGAGGCAATCGGATATTCCCTGGATCAACTTTACCTATAAATGTTAGTATCCAGTTATATTCTGTGTATCTAAGAAACAATTCAAAACAATACATTGTCAGTTAACACTTAAATGTTATAGTGACCGCATTTTTCAGGA
Organism: Staurois parvus; assembly: GCF_062004578.1. Classification (NCBI taxonomy): domain Eukaryota; kingdom Metazoa; phylum Chordata; class Amphibia; order Anura; family Ranidae; genus Staurois; species Staurois parvus. The sequence goes on from NW_028318996.1 coordinate 1,758,991, forward strand.
TCTTGTCACTTCCCACCACCTGAATCCCTACCAGGGGGAATAATGTTACTGAGCCATATATTAGGTCAAACACTGTGTCCATGTATTGTTTGTGTTACTTTTGTTTGATTGTTTGCTTTTTTTCCCTACTGTAGTTTGCCCATTGGGAAGTGTAATTACCACTATAGGACCCTCTTATGAGTCCTCTACTGTAAATCTGCTTAGATATATGCCTCAGCTAGTGCACTGATCCGCTTAACCCTCATGACAGTGAATTTCGGTGAGGTATACTCAGTTTTAGAATACCTGAAGTAACATCAATACACGGGTGGGTTGTTTCTCCACTAGTTCTGTGGAGGATATTAACATATTGTTATCCGGAGCAGTGCACCCAGCCTTGTCTGAGCGGACCTCATGTACTTTAAAAGCACCATTATAAGTGCTGCTGACGAAGTCACTCCACTTATGTGTTGTGATGGATATAGTATCATGCTTACAAGCTCCCTTGTGTATTCAGCTTAGTCTATGTTTGCGAATGTGCCCCATTGGGGATGCCCCTCGGGTAGAAAGGTGAGATAGGCAATCTGTCCCAGTTGAATAGGAAACTTGACAGCATCACTGCGCCATTACGTCCAAGGCCTGTGTTCGCTATTAGCGGGAAACGTAATACTGACTTGGTCCCACAGGCTGCCACAGTATCTTGTAATATTCTAACTTTTGATACACCCAACAGATAGTGGGATTAGATCTCAGCCACCAGACTTCTTATGATGACAATGAGACAGGTAATGTGCACCACATAGGCACTTCTTCTTGAGAATCTCCGCCTACACTGTAATACGTTCATGAACAAATATATTGTTAATATAGAGTTTTCCCTTTCAGCCCAATGTATAATATGGGTATCAGTCCCTCTTTTCATTGGCTACCTGACCTCTCCGTGGTCGGACATATTCTGACATTACTCTAAGACTTTCAATACCGGTGCCTTGGGTGGCACAGCGGGCGGCATCCTAACACTCACCCACATAGTTGGTTCCCCTGAACCGAGCTACACCTACTTATCCGGACTTATCCTCCTCCATGGGTAAGACAGCTGGTCTGTCATACCACCGGTTGACAACTTCTCCCCTCTTCATATAGCTTTGGACTAGACCCTTCTCCTCCCCCCCCCTTTTTTTTTTCTCTTCTCTCTCCTTTTTTCTCCATCTACTTTATCAGACCAGACCAGACCAGACCAATACCATGACCTATAAAGCCTCCTGGCCGAGCCGTGCCTGCGGCACCGGCCCGGGCCAGGCCTCCTGAGCCAGGAGTCCCCTGGCCGAGCCGTGCCTGCGGCACCGGCCCGGGCCAGGCCTCCTGAGCCAGGAGTCCCCTGGCCGAGCCGTGCCTGCGGCACCGGCCCGGGCCAGGCCTCCGGAGCCAGGAGTCCCCTGGCCGAGCCGTGCCTGCGACACCGGCCCGGGCCTCCGGAGCCAGGAGTCCCCTGGCCGAGCCGTGCCTGCGGCACCGGCCCGGGCCAGGCCTCCAGAGCCAGGAGTCCCCTGGCCGAGCCGTGCCTGCGGCACCGGCCCGGCCTCCTGAGCCAGGAGTCCCCTGGCCGAGCCGTGCCTGCGGCACCGGCCCGGGCCAGGCCTCCTGAGCCAGGAGTCCCCTGGCCGAGCCGTGCCTGCGGCACCGGCCCGGGCCAGGCCTCCTGAGCCAGGAGTCCCCTGGCCGAGCCGTGCCTGCGGCACCGGCCCGGGCCAGGCCTCCTGAGCCAGGAGTCCCCTGGCCGAGCCGTGCCTGCGGCACAGGCCCGGGCCAGGCCTCCTGAGCCGTGTAGAGAAGCTAACATGCGGAGAGACATGTCAACTGTACTCATTTATCATCGTCAAAATATTTCCAAGCTGCTTGCTCTGGAGGCACTAGACGGGAGGAAGGGAGGGACCAGAAGCAATATAGATAAAAATACTTGTGTGCTGCCTATTATTGTATTGTTTATAAGTGAATGAGAAAATTATAAAATGAAAACAAAAAGATAAAATGAAATAATAATAATAATAAAAAAGAAAATAATTGAAAAATAAAGAATAAATGGTACAGTGTGATCACAAACACCTGGTATGTATTAATGCCACAATACCACAAATTAATTTTGTAAAGCGCTGTGCAAACTGTTGGTGCTGTATAAATCCTTTATAATAATAATGTAAAAATGATAATGAAAAATGCCTAGTGTCTTTAATGGAGGTATTGATTCCACAACCTCTGTGCTGTAAATCATTTCTCAAAATAGAAATAAATACTGTAGAACAAATGCTATGTAATCCAATATCACCCCAGTCATATATATCTCAAACTCATAAGTCTAATAAACCACAGATCGTGCTGTAGCAAAAATAAGTCATTCCTAACAAAAAAGTCTGCATCCAGATTTTATGTGATAAGTGGTCCAAGAAGAATCTATCCTTCATACTAGAATCTCCAACTGCATAACATGTCCCACCGTTCTGTGAGAAATGGCTGTTCACCTTATGCACAGACCCATATTCTCATATAGGTCCAATGGCTCTAATGTCGGACACCTCGGGCTGTGTACTGCTGTCACTCCTCACATACAGTGGGGATCGAAAGTTTGGGCACCCCAGCTAAAAATTTGTATTAATGTGCATAAAGAAGCCAAGGGAAGATGGAAAAATCTCCAAAAGGCATCAAATTACAGATTAGACATTCTTATAATATGTCAACAAAAGTTAGATTTTATTTCCATCATTTACACTTTCAAAATAACAGAAAACAAAAAAATGGCGTCTGCAAAAGTTTGGGCACCCTGCAGAGTTAATATCTTGTACTGCCCCCTTTGGCAAGTATCACAGCTTGTAAATGCTTTTTGTAGCCAGCCAAGAGTCTTTCAATTCTTGTTTGAGGTATCTTTGCCCATTCTTCCTTACAAAAGTCTTCCAGTTCTTTGAGATTTCTGGGCTGTCTGTCATGCACAGCTCTTTTAAGGTCTATCCATAGATTTTCAATTATGTTGAGGTCAAGAGATTGTGAAGGCCATGGCAAAACACTCAGTTTACACCTCTTGATGTAATCCCCCGTGGATTTCGAGGTGTGTTTAGGATCATTTTCCATTTGTAGAAGCCATCCTCTCTTTAACTTCAGCTTTTTCACAGATGGCATCAAGTTACCATCCAAAATTTGCTGAAATTTTATTGAATCCATTTTTCCTTCTACTCGTGAGATGTTCCCTGTGCCACTGGCTGCAACACAACCCCAAAGCATGATTGATCCAACCCCATGCTTAACAGTTGGACAGAGGTTCTTTTCATTAAATTCTGTGCCCCTTCTTCTCCAAACGTACCTTTGCTCATTCCGGCCAAAAAGTTCAATTTTAACCTCATCGGTCCACAGAACTTGTTTCCAAAATGCATCAGGCTTGTCTATATGTTCATTTGCAAAGTTCAAACGATGATTTTTGTGGTGAGGACGTAGAAGAGGTTTTCTTCTGATGACTCTTCCATGAAGACCATATTTGTACAAGTATCTCTTTATAGTGGAATAGTGTACCACAACTCCAGTGTCTGCCAGATCTTTCTGGAGGGATCGTGCAGTCAAACATGGGTTTTGAATTGTTTTTCTCACAATCCTGCGAGCTGTTCTGTCTGATATTTTTCTTGGTCTTCCAGATGTTGCTTTAACTTCCACTGTTCCTGATGACTGCCATTTCTTAATTACATTCCGAACAGAGGATATTGACATCTGAAAACGCTTTGCTATCTTCTTATAGCCTTCTCCAGCTTTGTGAGCATCAACTATTTTCAGTTTCAGTTTTTTAGACAACTGCTTAGAAGAACCCATGGTGCTGATTGTTGGGGCAAGGTCAGATGAGCCTGGGCATTTAAAACCTTTGAGATTGACATAACCTGGTCTTCCCAGACGATGATTGAGAACAATCCATGACACTGGCAGGTCTCAGCTTTGCAAAGGGGGCAGTGCATGCTATAAATTCTGCAGGGTGCCCAAACTTTTGCAGACGCCATTTTTTTGTTTTCTGTTATTTTGAAAGTGTAAATGATGGAAATAAAATCTAACTTTTGTTGACATATTATAAGAATGTCTAATCTGTAATTTGATGCCTTTTGGAGATTTTTCCATCTTTTCTTGGCTTCTTTATGCACAGTAATACAAATTTTTAGCTGGGGTGCCCAAACTTTCGATCCCCACTGTATGTATGTATATATACATGCTCCGGTAATGGAGTTGTGGAATTGATTCCGGTAGTTTCTTCAGATATGCCTACATTAAAGCTGCTTGTATTTTTCTTTTCTTGATTAATTTCACTCCCCCCCCCCCCTTTTCTGATTACATTTTTGAGTAAAACCTTTCCAGTGTTACACACTGTGATTCTCTATGCAATGTCCTGGCAGGACAGGAAGTACTACATACAACCTTTGTACTTCCATGAAGGAAATGTTTTAGTTATCAGTAAACCCATCTACTGATGTACTTAATTGGCAGGCAATGACAGGCGTGAAGATTGAGGGTAGATTTAGATGTGTGTAGAAACTCACCACTCCTCTGAAGAGCAATCCATGTTCAGAATGCTTTTCAAAGGTTATTGACCAGCAATGAGGGGAGGCATTGTGATAACTTCTCACTGTCTGTCGAACAAATGTGTCACAACCACATGCATTGTACATGGTCGGGGGACATCAGGGCTCTTCCACTTTTGATTGAATGGGTTGTGTTCATCACAAGGCAAGCAACATGTGGGCAGTTTTTGCTGCAGGTGCGAGGTATTGCAATCGTGGCATTAAACACTGACTAGTGGTAGTATGGGGTGCTAAAAATTAAGCTCAGCCCCCCCCCCCCAAACTGCACTTCTAAACTTGGCCTTCGGGTAGAGGGCTGGGTAGGCATGTTTGCAGCCTGGACTAGATAGGGGCCCATTCCCAGAACTGCCTAGTGGTAACACATGGTGAGGAAGGTTATGTGCATAGGTGCGCTGCAAATCATTGTAAATGGCCCCCTAAAGCTCCATCCATGTGGGCATTTTGACATGCTGTGAATTCCAGCAGCAGGAATGTATTGATAGCTTCATGCAGATAACAAAGTGTGTCCAGCAGCAATCACCTGCAGTGATCACTGGCTGTGCAAACAGGCGGAAATACAGTCAGGTCCATAAATATTGGGACATCGACACAATTCTAACATTTTTGGCTCTATACACCACCACAATGGATTTGAAATTAAACTAACAAGATGTGCATTAACTGCAGACTGTCAGCTTTAATTTGAGTGTATTTACATCCAAATCAGGTGAACGGTGTAGGAATTACAACAGTTTGCATATGTGCCTCCCACTTGTTAAAGGACCAAAAGTAATGGGACAATTGGCTTCTCAGCTGTTCCATGGCCAGGTGTGAGTTATTCCCTCATTATCCCAATTACAATGAGCAGATAAAAGGTCCAGAGTTCATTTCAAGTGTGCTATTTGCATTTGGAATCTGTTGCTGTCAACTCTCAAGATGAGATCCAAAGAGCTGTCACTATCAGTGAAGCAAGCCATCATTAGGCTGAAAAAACAAAACAAACCCATCAGAGAGATAGCAAAAACATTAGGCGTGGCCAAAACAACTGTTTGGAACATTCTTAAAAAGAAGGAATGCACCGGTGAGCTCAGCAACACCAAAAGACCCAAAAGACCATGGAAAACAACTGTGGTGGATGAGCGAAGAATTCTTTCCCTGGTGAAGAAAACACCTTTCACAACAGTTGGCCAGATCACGAACACTCTCCAGGAGGTAGGTGTATGTGTGTCAAAGTCAACAATCAAGAGAAGAATTCACCAGAGTGAATACAGAGGGTTCACCACAAGATGTAAACCATTGGTAAGCCTCAAAAACAGGAAGGCCAAATTAGAGTTTGCCAAACGACATCTAAAAAAGCCTTCACAGTTCTGGAACAACATCCTATGGACAGATGAGACCAAGATCAACTTGTACCAGAGTGATGGGAAGAGAAGAGTATGGAGAAGGAAAGGAACTGCTCATGATCCTAAGCATACCACCTCATCAGTGAAGCATGGTGATGGTAGTGTCATGGCGTGGGCATGTATGGCTGCCAATGGAACTGGTTATCTTGTATTTATTGATGATGTGACTGCTGACAAAAGCAGCAGGATGAATTCTGAAGTGTTTCGGGCAATATTATCTGCTCATATTCAGCCAAATGCTACAGAACTCATTGGACGCCGCTTCACAGTGCAGATGGACAATGACCCAAAGCATACTGCAAAAGCAACCAAAGAGTTTTTTAAGCGAAAGAAGTGGAATGTTATGCAATGGCCAAGTCAATCACCTGACCTGAATCCGATTGAGCATGCATTTCACTTGCTGAAGACAAAACTGAAGGGAAAATGCCCAAAGAACAAGCAGGAACTGAAGGCAGTTGCAGTAGAGGCCTGGCAGAGCATCACCAGGGATGAAACCCAGCGTCTGGTGATGTCTATGCGTTCCAGACTTCAGGCTGTAATTGACTGCAAAGGATTTACAACCAATTATTAAAAATTGAAAGTTTGATTTATGATTATTATTCTGTCCCATTACTTTTGGTCCCTTAACAAGTGGGAGGCACATATGCAAACTGTTGTAATTCCTACACTGTTCACCTGATTTGGATGTAAATACCTTCAAATTAAAGCTGACAGTCTGCAGTTAAAGCACATCTTGCTTGTTTCATTTCAAATCGATTGTGGTGGTGTATAGAGCCAAAAATGTTAGAATTGTGTCGATGTCCCAATATTTATGGACCTGACTGTAGCTTCAGCTGCCAATAGCCTGTCTTTACAGTGTATGGGCTTAGTGGCCACTGCTAACCACACTTGGCGTTCAATCCCAATCCGTAGATTCCTGCCGCTGGGATTTGCAGCATGGTGAAATACCCGCATGAATGGTACCTGATGCACCTGCATTGCAACTCAAGCATAAATGCAGCGTGTGTGATTTTTGGTTCCGCACATGAAAGTACTGCAACAGACCACCCTGGTGTGAAGGAGCCCTTAATGTAGCTCTAATCCAGAGCTAAAAAATATGTTAAATAAGATTTACTACTTTACTCTTCTGTCAAACGTTATTTTCAGTCTTTGCAAATCTGCAGCTTTCATTAATATAAACTCTGGTCATCCTGCCATGAAGGTCCTTGTTCATGCACTTCCTGTGACAGGATGACAATGCCCTGTCCTGGACTCCCAAATGAGCTCCTGAGTTGTCACCCTGTCATTCATTCAACTGATGGAAAATACAAGTTGCTGTGCCCACACACATTAAGCAGACATGGTCCACTGTTGTTACCAAGACGTCAGCCTGGGGCAATGATGTACAGCCTGTGCTGGGGTGATTTATAGGCAAGAAGAAGCTGCAGGAGCACTGTGATATCATAAAGGATGGAAAAAAGGTGAAAAGATTTTATGGAAATAACATGGCAATGGTGTATGATACACAGTGCAGAGAACACGTTAGTCTGTATTTATTCCCTATTTAGAAGCGTTTTAATGTTTGCACCCAGAGAGGTGCGCCGTTCAGTGATCTACATCTCTGACTTCAATACCATCCACAGGAAAGGTGATGTGTAAAATGTGAGAGCGGGTATCTTACACTATGCTCAGAAGGAATGGTTAGTAGATGAGAAGCCGCCATAGATACTTCTAGAATGGATTAGGTATCTATGGCAGCCCCTCCACCTAATAGCCCATCTGCCTCAGTGTGGCCAATAAGAGCTCAGATCTCACGCTGCCCTCTGCCCTGCTGGAGATGTTAATGAGCTGGTTATTGTCCTTCAGTGCCAATCACTGGAAGAGTTTAACGTGGAACTGTAACCTCACATATCACTTTCAGCTCAATCAATGCTTGAGGTCAGTTACTTCCAGCACTGGATTTCTTATCCCAAATAAGTTTCTTCTGTTCCAGTCCTGGATACTGTAGATACACACTGCTCACCATAATCCTGGCAATGCCAGAATGTGGACTGTTTATTTACATGCAACAGACTGATATTTCGGTGCACTCAGTTCAAGAAATCTGCACATGCTCAGATCTCAGGATGTCTAAGGTGCCACACAACCAGGATGAAAAGTGATGGGCACTACACAGTATGGTGCTGATGTCTGTGTGTCAGCTGCCTTACAATCACGGCTGGATTTTATTACAAGAAGATCACACTAGATTGCACACTAGATCACACTGTGTGCAATTTAGAGCATAGCAGGAGCTCTGGTAAATACATTTTAGTCCAAAAGTCAACTTTATTGCTCAGTTTAGGTCAACTTTAATTCTTCCATTGAGAACCTCTTCAAAACAAAGCTGTCATAATCATGATTGTAAACTAAAGCTGGCAATGGATGGATGGAATCTTGGCCAGTTCAGCAGTGACTGGACAAGGTTCTATCCATCCATGGGCAGGCTGGTTGTACTGAAGTCAGTCCATTAATCAACTTCAGTACAACCAGCTTATCGGATTGTTAGCATGCGAACAATGCCAGCAGCTATAGCCACCAGAAGTGATCATAGTGTTCTGCCAGCAGGGAAGGCAGAATACAATAGCGTTGAAAGAGTGATTCCCCCATCAACACATGACTGTGTTGATGGGGGAATCAAGCAATTGTCCTTCCTTCCATCTGTGCTGGAAGGAAAGAAAATTGTTTCATCTATGACCGAAAGGTTAAGGTGACCATAGATTACCCTTTTTTTTTTTTCTCAATCAGTCAGCAGGCTGAATGGAAAAAAAAAGAACCTCTTCCTCCTACGACACAAGCAAGGTGGATGGAGGAATTCTCCCTGCTGGGACATTGTATTCAGACAGCAGGGCTCTCCACTGTCCGATACACTGAGCAGCAGCTGCAGATGACTAATTGAGAAAAGTTTTCCAACAAGCCTGTTTTGACAGAAGTCGATCCAACAATCAGTTTCTGTCAAACAGGCATGGACACACTTAATACACAAGTAATAAAGGGGAAATCTTGCAATGGAGAAACTAGTTTTTGTGTCCTGGGGGACCCCAAGAAATTCCCTCACTTTGGGGGGGGGCGGGGGGTGCTAAAAACTCAGGCCAACCATGCATATTTAGTGCCACACTTTCCCAACGGCTAGTCTAAATGAGGCCTGAGAGTTTAGTTCTGCTTTAGGGTTCGGTCTGAACACAAATCCGAACCATAGCTATTGACATGCAGACGAATGACTGAACGTTTTCTCATTCACTGGGAACAGAGTGTAATGGTCTCAAGAAATGAGATATGCCATCAATATTTCAGAATTGATCAATTTTCAAATAACCAGTTGTGCTCAAAAGTTTGCAAATCCTTGGAGAATTGGTAATATACAGCATGCACCATTTAAATGTTTTTTTATTTTTTAAAGAAAACATAAGTGAACAGGCAAAACATTTTTTTTTCTTATGGAATTTTTACAAGTGAAATGACCCCTGTTCAAAAGTCTGCTTAGCTTTACACTCATATTGCCCCCTTTAGCATCAATGACAGCGTGCAGTCTTTTGTAATACTTGTCTTTGAGGCCCCAAAATATTGCAGGCGGTATAGCTGCCCATTCGTTCTGCCAAAATGCCTCCAGGTCCTGCAAAGTCTTTGGTCATCTTGCATGAACTACACATTTGAGATCTCCCCAGAGTGGTTGGATATTAAGGTCAGGAGACTGATGGCCACTCCAGAACCTTCATCTTTTTCTGCTGTTACCACTGGAGGGTCAACTTGGCCTTGTGCTTAAGGTCATTGTCATGATGGAAAGTCCAAGAGCGTCTCATGAGCAGCTTTCGTGCAGAAGATTGAAAATTGTCTGCCAGTATTTTCTGATAACATGCTGCATTCATTTTGCCATCAATTTTCACAAGATTCCCCGGGCCTTTGAACTCACACTCCCAAAACATCAGTGATCCACCACCATGCTTCACAGTAGGGATGGTATGCTTGTCTCCAAACATAGTGCTTATGGTTGTGACCATAAAGCTCTACTTTGGTCTTATTACTCCAAATTACTTGTTACTCCAGTGTGCCAGAAGCTGGAGGTGTGTCAAAGTGTTTCTGGGCATATTGTAACTGGGCTTTTTTGTGGCATTGGTGTAGTAAAGGCTTCTTACTGGCAACTCAACCATGCAGCTCATTTTTATTCAAGTATCGTTGCATTGTGCTCCATGAAACAAGCACACAGTCTTTTTCTAGAGCAACCTGTATTTCTCCTGAGGTTATTTTTAGGGTTTTAATTTCTATCCAAAACAATTCTTCTGGCAGTTGTGACTACAATCTTTCTTGGTCTACCTGACCTTGGCTTGGTATCAAGAAATCCCCAAATTTCCCACTTCTTAAGGGAATAAACAGTACTGACCAGCATCTTGAAGGCACTGGATATCTTTTTATATCATTTTCCAACTTTATAAAATTCCATTATCTTGTTACACAGGTCTTTTGACAGTTCTTTCCTGCTCCCAATGGCTCCGTATCTAGCATGTTCAGTGTTCAGTACATCCACACGAGAGCTAATAAACTCATTGACTATACACAGACACGAATTGCAATATAAAAAGCCACAGCTGTGGGGAATTAACCTTGAATTGCCATTTTAACCTCTGTACTGTTTGGGGAAAGAACCAGTCAATATCTGAGGCCCCTGCGGGGGTAGCGCTATACATATAATGCAGTACTAATAGGCCAGATTGAATTAAACAAATATAAGAACCTGTGGGGCAAGTTTACAATCATACCACCCCAAAATAACCATAACTCATTCAAAGAAAAACAGGGCTTTAAAAAAAAGCATGGTTCCTTAGTCAGTGCATCACATATCAAAGTTAGATAAAACCCATATGGTTATTTGTACATAAACAAGATACAACATCTAATGCAGTTTGTTGATGGTGAACATCAATTGTGATCAGTAAACACCCTACAGAGGTAATACAAAGAACCAGTTACAGGTCTAACTTGTTGTAGGACAGCTTATAGCTACCCATTAGGGAAATGTAAGGCTCATGGGTAGATGGCCGTTCACGTCATATGCAGTCTCCTCTATTCTAAAGTATGCGCTGGAATACAACATGCTGTGTTTGACAAGAAAATCTTTGCTTGTCTGAAACGCAGCAAACCCATTTCAATAGGACTTGCTGTGTCTGAAGAAATACAAGAGAAAGCAGATGAAATGCAGTCTGAACTCTTATCTACACTACTTTAAGTCAATGGAATTCGGGTGACCTGCATTTGATGTACCTGTCTACATGAGCCCTCATTTCTCTTCCTATATTGTTTTTTTCCAGAGATTTATCTTTAGAATTAGATTTGTTTTTTTATTAGGCTTTTTTCCATAAACTTTTCACAAATTCAAAACATATAGGAAGACTAAGAAATATAAAAGTTTAACACTCTCAAGCTTGTGAACAGGCGACATACCAGAAAACACAGTGCAGTGCAAAAGCGTATTATAGTCCACTCAGACCAGAGAAGTTACCCATAAAGGGACTTTAATGTACAAAAAAAAAACCCCGACTTGACTCTACACGACACGTCTCTACTCGACACGACACTACTCGTCTCTAAACTACACGTCTACTCGACACTACACTACTCGTCTCTACTCATCATTGCACAACACTCTAGTGTAGTGTACTCTGAGCAGATGTTGCCTGAGTCAAGGCACCTGAAGAACGCAGAAAAGATCTGTCGCACACACACGGAAAATCAAAAACTCTCAGCTGAATTATCTGATTGGTCTTCATTTTCTTCAAATCAGTTCAAAGAACATCTCATGTTTCATGTGCCTTTCAAGTTCCATGACATCTTCCAAGCTGAAGTTGTATATCTCCCACAAGTTAGAGATCCACCAGTGCCATGATCTGACAGGATCCTGGGTAAAAATTAAATCACTTAGAGCTGTCCAGAATAGAAATAGGTGTATGATACATTCCAGATTGCGCTGTTCAATCAATGCCCTGCAAAAGGGACACATTGTGACACACCATCCATCTTCTGAGGCAGCTAGAGTGAAATTGGTGGGAGCAGGGTATAGTTGTATCCTTTGCCACTCCATAGTCACCCAAGCAAATGGAACAAATTAGCTGCTTATCTTGCTGCTCTCTAGCTGGCGGTTTTCTCTGGTGCTCAGCAACCACAATGCATTTCATTGGAGAAAAGACTTCTGTTGGTGGAATTGGTGTCCTCTTTATCTCTGACGAAGTGCTGCTCTGGATCTGATCTAGTGAACAATAGGAGAATCCCAACCTGCAATAACAATGCAGATTTCAGATGTTTCTTCATGGAACCCTATCAGAATTTTAAACTCTAAAATGACCAGGGCCCTTGCTGTCTGGGGAAATTTACATTTTTCACATGCATGATAAAGTTATTTTTTTCTAGGAAATTACTTAGAGCCCCAAAAATTATTTTCTGAAAACAAAGGCCCTTGAGAATAAAATGGTGGTTGTTGCAATTTTTTTCACACGATATTTGTGCAGCCATTTGTCGAGCACAAATTTGCAGAAAAAATTACTTAAATTAATTTTATTGCACACACATGCAAACACAATTTTTTGTAAAATAAAAGAGGTTGTTGTGTCAAGCAAATAGATACCAAACATGTCAAGGTTTAAAAAGTGCGCACACCTGGGAAATGGCGACAAACTACGGTGCCTTTATGGACCTTGCTTTGTGCGCTGGTACACAGTCATGTTGGAACAGGAAGGGGCCATCCCCAAACTGTTCCTACAAAGTTGGGAGCATGAAACGGTCCAAAATATCTTGGGATGCTGACGCCTTAAGGAGTTCCCTTCACTGGAACCAAGGGGCAAAGCCCAACCCCTGAAAAACCCCACACCATAACCCCCCTCCACCAAAGTTTACACTTGGCACAGCCCATTCTTGTTTGTACAAGCAGTCTGCAAGCCTAGGTGCTTGATTTTATACACCTGTGGGAGATGATTGGAACACCTGAATCCAATGATTTGTAGGAGTCTCCCTATACTTTCGGCAATGTAGTGTATATACAATGCACAAAAAAAATATTTAAGGAACACTTTGAAACCACATCAGTTCTCAATGGGGAAAAATATCATGCTGGATATCTATACTGATATGGACTGGGTAATGTGTTAGGAATTTAAGGATGCCCCATTGTTTGATGGAAATGAAAATTATAAACCTACAGAGGACTGAATTCAAAGACACTCCAAAAATCAAAGTGAAAAAAAGGTGCGGTAGACTAGTCCATTTTGCTTAAATTTAATTGCAGAAACTCAACATGGTCTCAGTAGATTGCATGACCCCCACATGCTTGTATGCATACCTGACAGCGTCGGGGCATGCTCCTAATGAGATGGATAGTGTCCTGGGGTATTTCCTCCCAGATCTGGAACAGGGCATCACTGAACTCCTGGACAGTCTGAGGTGAAACCTGGAGGCGTCAGATGGACCAAAACAAGATATCCCAGAGGTGTTCTACTGGATTTAGGCCAGGCGAGCGTGGGGGCCATTTAATGGTATCAATTCCTTCATCCTCCAGGAACTGCTTGCATACTCTCGCCACATGAGGCCGGGCATTGTTGGGCACCATGAGGAACCCAGGACCCATTGCACCAGCATAGAGTCTGACAATGGGTCCAAAGATTTCATCTCGATACCTAATGGTAGTCAGGGTGCCATTGTCTAGTCTGTAGAGGTCTGTGCGTCACTCCATAGATATGCCTCCCCAGACCATCACTGACCCACCACCAAAATGGTCATGCTGAACAAGGTTACAGGCAGCATAATGTTCTCCATGGCTTTCACAGGTAAATGCACCTTTCTCCTACCTCCACTCTTAACTCCAAAACGCATTGACTCCTGCTGCCTTCCTCCTGGGTAAATGCACCTTTCTCCTACCTCCACTCAACTCCAAAACGCATTGACTCCTGCTATATTCAGAACAAATGGTGTATTTATATTTGTGTATATGTTGACCAGCTCTCACCTTCAGCTGCACCCGTTTTACGATTGGTGTCTGTTTCCTGAGAGAATCATCCCCCACTACTCATGTGATCTTTATCAGCTTCTAATTGGGGTGGAGTTGAATGCTCATTTGAGCATCTCCCTATAAATTTAGATCAGCTCATGGGGGAGATCTCTGATGGGGGGCACAGTCTCTGATGGGGTGCTGCTTCAGATTGAGTGCGGCTTTGAACGAGTGCATAGAAGAAGCAGTTAAATGCAGCAGTTGAACTAAAGCAGGAGAACTCAAGCAGCAGGAAGACACAACAACAGCCAGAAGCTCTACTGCATGCTGGAAGACTGCAAGCAAACACCCTGGGAAACCTCTTACATGCCTGAGACCCACTCCGTGTACCTTTATATAATACACCCCTCTTCTCCTTATCATATTACTACCCTCTGTTCCCAAATCTCATTTCTTTACCCCTCTGCTCCACCCCACAACCTGTACATCTCCCCCTCACTGCTATCATCTCCCTACTACTGCTCTCTTTACCTCCCCAAAATGTCTCTTCCACTCCTCCTTCTCATTTTCCTCTCCTCCATTCCCAAAATCCATTCACTATATCCCTCTGCCCCTCCCAAACATTTGTATATCGTGTCCTCACTGCTTCCCTCACCCCTCTATGGCACCCACCACCTCTTCCTATTACTCCGCTCTCCCACTGACCCCAACACCTCCACTAGGAGTTTCTCACGCTCCTGCACATCCCGCTCCCATGCCACCTTTCTCACCCTTCTCCTCCTCCTAGCCGCGGGGGACATCTCCCCGAATCCTGGCCCTCCACCTCCCTCACCCGCTCAACACCCTCCCACCTCCACGTCCTACTGCAACCCCCACAACTTAGTATCTGTCCCCCTGCTCCCTAAAATCTCCCCCCCATTTTCATGTGCACTCCTGAACGCCTGTGTTATGCCGCCTGGCAGAGTCTCTAGCAGCCCACCGCACGGACGCTCCCAGGGCGCGGGGTCTAAGTCCCAGCCTGCTGTTCACCAGGGCCCCTGATGGTGGGGATGGACTTGGTGCAGACTGAAACCAGGTCGCGACCCCCGAGTGCGTCCTGCTGTGGTAGAGAATACTGACAGGGGAGTGCAGGAACGGAATCTACTTGGAAGAGGCAGACAGATACACAGGTCTGACCCAAACCGGATGGATGGATACGGTATGCGTGGTCAGACAGGCCGGTCGGTATTATGCGGGCAACAAGGTACAGAGGAGCGAGCTAAGAATGGTCAGGTCACAAGCCAGGTTCAGCAGGATGCGGGCAAATACAGTACCAGGGATCAGACAGAAGAGTAGTCAGGCAAGCCAGGGGTCAAACAGGAGAGAGCAGGATCAGGAACAAGCAGAGGTCGGCAACAGAGTATACAGCAACACAGGAACAGGATGCAGGACACAGGATACAAGACCAAACGGCAACTAACATACCTGTTCCTGCGTTTAAATAGCCCGCCTTCCGCTGTCATTGGTGCCAGGCGCGCGTCCGTGATCCCGAGTGCGCATGCGCGAACCCCGCCGCTGCCATGCGCGGCCAGGTCCTACCGCCCGCCGGGTAGAGAGAGTAGGTGTTCTGCGCATGCGCCGCCCGACGCGATGCCGCAGAACACCTGGATCCTGACAGCCTGTTCGGTGTGCAACAAGCTTACCGCCATCCACGACCTCTTTGTTTCCCGCTCCCTCAACCTCCTAGCGATCACGGAAACCTGGATCCAGCCCACTGATTCTACCTCCCCTGCTGCACTCTCCTACGGAGGTCTCACCTGGACCCACTCACCCAGGCCTAACGGTCGTAAAGGTGGTGGGGTTGGTCTGCTCCTGTCACCGCAGAGCACCTTCCGAGTCCTCCCAAACCCCCCCTCCCTATCCTTCTCCTCCTTCGAGGCCCACTGCCTCCGACTATTCTCCCCAACCCCCCTGAAGATTGCTGTGATATACCGGCCTCCTGGATCCATACCCCGCTTCCTGGATGACTTCTCCTCCTGGCTACCCTTCTTCCTCTCCTCTGAGCTACCCACCATAATTCTTGGGGATTTCAACATCCCTGTCAACCTCGACAACCCGGACACAGCCCGTCTCCTCCACCTAACCTCCTCCTTTGCACTTGCACAGTGCATACAATCCACCACCCACTCCGACGGAAATATCCTGGACCTTGTCTTCTCCAACCGCTGCGCTCCCCACAACCTCACTAACACCCTCTTCCCTCTCTCTGACCACAACCTGATCACCTTCTCTATCTCCTCGTCCTCCAACGCCTACCCCTCCAAATGTCACACTACTACCAGCCGTAACCTCCGCAACCTTAACCCTGCCTCCCTCCACTCTGCAGCTGATCAACTCCACGACCGCATCCTCCCCCTGTCCTGCCCCGACTTGGCTTTGACCGCCTACAACAATGCGCTCTCAACAGCCCTTGACTCACTAGCGCCTTTAACCACACGCAACATCAGACCCCGACCGCTCCAGCCCTGGCAGACTGATCACACCAAAACCCTCAAACGACAAAGTCGTGCCCTGGAGCGACTATGGCGCAAAACCAAATCCCAACAAGCCTTCACCCGCTACAAATCTGCCTTCCACACCTACACTTCCTCCCTCCATGCTGCCAAACAGGCCTACTTCTTGACCCTCATCAAGGCCCTCTCCTCCAATCCTCGCCGACTCTTCTCTGCCTTCAACTCTCTACTCTCTCCACCCCCACCTCCACCCAGCACCTCACTCACTGCCCTTGAGATTGCCAATCACTTCAAAAACAAAATTGACACAATTCGCAAGGACATTGCCGCAACTCACACACCCTCTCAACCCGTCCCCTCTCACACAGCTACCCCCTTATCCCCCCTCCCCCTCGACATAACCCGCAGGGACTTCGTCGCTGCTCAAACTCTCTCCAACCCCCTTCACCCTCACTCAGCTACCCCCTCATCACCCCTCTCCCACAGCCCCACCACTGCTCTGACCTCCTCTTCCACCCCACCCCACATTCCTCATACTGAAGCTCCCCCAACACTCCACACCTTTGACCTTACTACCATCGAGGAAGTCTCCAAGATCCTCTCTGATGCCCGCCTCACCACCTGCCCCCTCGACCCTATCCCCTCACAACTGCTACGACCTTCCTCCTCCTCCATCCTACGCTCCCTCACCCACATCTTCAATCTCTCCCTCTCCTCAGGCACTTTCCCCTCCCCTCTGAAACATGCACACATCACCCCCATACTTAAAAAGCCCTCCCTGGACCCCAATGACCCGAACAACCTCAGACCCATCTCCTGCTCCCATTTACATCTAAACTCCTCGAGCGCCTAGTCTACACCCGCCTATGCTCTCACCTCAACGACAACAACTTCCTCGATCCCCTACAGTCCGGCTTCCGTCCCCTACACTCCACCGAAACTGCCTTACTCAAACTCTCCAACGACCTGCTAACCGCCAAAGCTAATGGCCACTATTCAGTGCTCCTACTCCTTGACCTCTCTGCGGCCTTCGACACAGTCGACCACCCCCTCCTCCTCAAAAAACTACACTCCCTCGGCCTCAGAGATTCTGCTCTCTCCTGGCTCTCATCCTACCTGTCACAACGCTCCTTCAGCGTTACCTATAATGCTACCACCTCCCCCTCACTCCCCCTCTCTGTTGGGGTCCCTCAAGGCTCTGTCCTCGGGCCCCTTCTCTTCTCCATCTATACCTCCTCCCTTGGCCAACTCATACACTCTCACGGCTTCAACTACCACCTCTATGCCGACGACACACAAATCTATCTCTCAACCCCCCACCTCACCCCCTTGGTCTCAGCCCGAATCACACACCTACTGAGCGACATATCAGACTGGATGTCGCTCCACTTCCTTAAATTGAACCTCTCCAAAACCGAGTTTCTTGTCTTCCCCCCAGCCCAGACACCACCCCCCATTGATTTCTCCGTCACATCCAACAACGCTACCATCAAACCCGCCCTGCAGGCCAGAGTACTGGGTGTCATTCTGGACTCCAACCTATCCTTCCAGCCCCAAGTCCAATCTTTAACAAACTCGTGCAGACTCCACCTCCGCAACATCGCCAAAATCCGCACGTTCCTAACCCCAGAAACCACTAAACAGCTCATCCACTCCCTCATCATATCACGACTCGACTACTGCAACTCCCTCCTCACTGGCCTGCCTCGCCGCTGGCTATCCCCTCTTCAGTCCATCCTGAACACGGCTGCCAGACTCATTCACCTTTCCAACCGCTCTGTCTCCGCCACCCCCCTCTGCCAATCCCTCCACTGGCTTCCGATTGCGCAACGGATCAAATTCAAAATCCTAATGCTGACGTACAAAGCTGTCCACCATACTGCCCCGTACTACATCTCTGACCTAATATCCAAGTACTGCCCAGCACGCACACTCCGCTCCTCACAAGACCTCCTTCTCTCTAGTTCCCTG
This sequence comes from Staurois parvus, assembly GCF_062004578.1. Lineage (NCBI taxonomy): Eukaryota > Metazoa > Chordata > Amphibia > Anura > Ranidae > Staurois > Staurois parvus. The sequence goes on from NW_028318996.1 coordinate 1,777,403, forward strand.
GTCTCCTCCTCCCATGCCCGCCTCCAGGACTTCTCCAGGGTGTCACCCATCCTCTGGAACTCCCTGCCCCAACCCATCAGATTATCACCTACTCTCCTCTCCTTTAGGCGCACCCTGAAAACCCATCTCTTCAGGGAAGCCTACCCCACCCCCTGCTAACTTGCCAACCTCCTCCACTCTTCCTACCACTCCATCCCCCACAGCTATCTCCTCCTGTGCCACCACCCCCTCCCCCCTAGATTGTAAGCTCGAAAGAGCAGGGCCCTTGATCCCCTCATGTTTTGCATTGTATTGGTATTGTTCTGTCACATGTTCTGTCTCCCTTTGTAATGTACAGCGCTGAGCGAACTATTGGCGCTTTATAAATACTGTATAATAATAATAATAATAATAATGGCTTCTCCAGACCCTTTCATGTCTGTCACATGTGCTCAGGGTGAACCTGCTCTGATCTGAAAAGCACATGGCACCAGTGGTGGACCTGCCAGCTCTGGTTCAATGGCAAATGCCAATCGAGCTCTGTGGTGCCGTGCAGTGAGCACAGGGCCCACTAGAGGACATCAGGCGCTCAGGCCACCCTCATGAAGTCTGTTTCTGATTGTTCAGAGACATTCACACCAGTGGCCTGCTGGAGGTCATTTTGTAGGGCTCTGGCAGTGCTCATCCTGTTCCTCCTTGCACAAAGGAGCAGATATCAGTCCTCTTGCTGAAGCACAGAACAAAATAAACAATTACATATATAAAAAAAAAAAAATCATGGATTCGTTCTCTTTAACAAAATGTAATTAAATTTTTGGCTCAAAGTAGACACCTTTTGCAGATGTAACAGCCAAACATACTCGTGGCATTCTTTCTACAACAGAAATCAAATATTGTTTGGAAAGTTCTTCCCAACACTGTTGAAGACGTTCCCACAAATGTGCTGCACTTGTATGTTGATTTGCTTTCACCCTTCTGTCCATTTCATTCCAAATCAGCTCGATGCGGTTTAATCTGGAGATTGCGCTGGCCATTCCATAATTGGAAGCCCACCATCTAATTTTTTCTTCTAAGGTTGTTTTGACATCTTGGAGGTCTGTTTTGGATTATTATCTTGCTGTAGGATAAACCCTTGACCAACTAAGCATAAGAGGGTATTGCATGACGCTGCAAAATGCTGTGGTAGTAGTTTTAGTTCAGGGTGCCACTCACTCTGTACGTCATCCACTCTGGTTCCAGCAAGAGCCCCAGACCATCATGATAGCTCCTCCATGTTTGACAGTTGGTGTCACACACCGAGGAACCATCCTTTCATCTACTTTATCTCAAATTTTGATTCATTGGTCCATAAAACCTTCTTCCAGCCTTCAGTAGTACACTTGGCCAAAGGAAAGCCTCTTTTTTCTTATTTTACCATCTTAGCAATGATTTTTATAGCCACTCAACTATCAAACCTGCAGCTCGAACTCTCTTTACAGTTGAAAATGAGACTTGCTTACTTTGATCAGTGTTAATCTGTGCTTGAAGCTGTTGTCCTGTGAGCCGCCTGTCACACAAGCTTTTAAATCTCAGAAACCTGTCTTCTGATTCTGCTGTGGTTTTAGGTCTGTCAGACCTCCTCCTGTCAGTTCCAAGTACCTTTTGATGGTGTAGGAAACTGTACTCACTGACACCTTGGTTTTCTTTGCTATTTCTCTAAAGGAAAGACTTGCACTTTTAAGGAATATAATGGGGTGACAGGAGCTATGATTAAGGGCTGATAGTGGCGTGAAACGCGGTAGCTGGAGTGCTATGTTCCCTCTTTTGTATATTGTGGAGTGTATTTTGAATATGTCCAAATAAAGGTGATTTAATTGGATGTGTGGCCGACCGGATTTTTGTTCTCTACCATGATGTCTGCTAAGAACAGGGCCAGCACCTGCTAGTGTGCAGTGGTGGGGATACAGGTGGAGACCAGCCTTCAGAGGTGATTACTCTTCATTCATTGACAGGAGTAATGTTCTTCATGAATGGGAGAGGGGTGACAGGTCACAATGCCCCCCTTTCACCCTTAACTCCTCCAATACATAGGGGGGTAAAATGTGCATGGTAGCAGTATATGCAAGGGGGAGGGTTGGGGAATGTGTGCAGAGAGAAAGGGGTTCTCAGGTTTCTACATTGTTTGCAATCAGAAATTAGGCTACACCCAATGTTCAAATTAATGTAAAACACGCAAATTTCTTTGTGGTGTACTAAGCACATTGCTGGTCACAGTCTCTATAAAATGTCCCTGCTCTCAGGAAGTTTTGGGTGGGGGGCAAACTTGCACCCGGATTACCTAAGCAGTCCCAGCAGAAGTGGAAACCTGCTGAAACTAGGTACCCACTCCTCCACCCCTCAAAAAAAGTTTACAATATGGAGAGGCTAGGGGAATCTCTTTTTAGGTGAGGTTCTGCTATAAAGTGGAGTATCAGTTTTCTGAAGTTCCATCTTTTATCAATAAAAAGTTGTTTTGAGCTTCAGTCAGTAACTTTGATGTCATCAGTTGCTGAAGACAGGGGGAAGCATTTCCCCAGTAACCAGGCTATACACAGAGATGTTCAATTTATATCACCCAAACGCCCAGAACATCTAGTTCTGGGTGCTGAGCATGTAGTTTCTTTTACACTTTAGCCCTGCAGCTTGTCCATCTATCCGGTGGAAGCATTTTGGCAGCAGCGCTTCCGCCAAATGCTTCCACACAGCTCCCTACTGTTCCAGCCTCCTCAGCAAACTGCTGCCCTGCCCGCTATGTCACCTGGGCTCCGCTTGCCCATCCGCATACCTGTTCAGGGAGTGTCAGGGGATAGAGAATCCGCTCTCCTCCCTCGCTTCCCGTGACATCACTTCTGGCTCTCCGTTGAAATATTTCCTGGCCATCGAGGCTGGGAAAGAATGTAATGTGGTGCAATGTGCACTGCATTACATCCAGTGGTGTACAGGGGAGACATCCAGGGTCTTTTAGACCATGCATGTCTTATTAAAGGGAACCTGTCACCAAAAAATCATCACATAGAGGACTTTTTAACTCCTATCTGATGGGGAAAAAAAAAAAAAAAAGCTGAGTAAAATTTTTTTAAAAAAAATTGTAAAAAAGTAAAGCTACACCCAAGCACACAACCCCCCCCCCCCCACATATATGCACATACAAATTTAAAAGCACACATCAGGGTGCCTATGCATGAAAATGTTGATTGCGATACACGTTACATATCGCCACACACGCCGTAATGAGCAATAATTCTAGAACCAGACCTCCTCTGCAACACTAAACCGATTACCTAAAAGGGGCATTCACCTATAGAAAATATAGGGTACCGAAATTTGTCACCATTTCACACAAGGGCACGCAAATGTAAGGTTTGACATGTTGGATATTTACTCAGTACAACCTCTTTTTTTTTTTTTTGTAAAATATAAAAAAGGGCATTTATTGCTTTTTGTGCCCTAAAATTATGTGCATTTTTTACTGAAATTTTGCGTTTCATAGACCTTTGTGGTAATATTGTATGACATAAAAAATTGGAACTACCACTATTTTATTCTTTAGGGTCTCTGCTTTCAGAAAACTGTTTTGGGGGCTTTATGTAATCTTCAGGTCTAAAATGATTTTTTCAATGTGTGCAAAAAAAAAAAAAAAAACACGCAATAAGGGCTCTGGTAGCGAAAGAAATAAAGCATAAGCCTGACACTCCCCTTTCCTGACGAGCACCCAATCGGTGCTCATCACACTGCAAAGTCACTCCCCTGCTAGGTCCGGGGTGTGGTGCTGGAGACAGGCAGGGAGGGGAGGAGGAGATATACAGCGCAATGTTAAATTATTATACACCTTTAAGTCGCCATAAAGCCCCTTTTGTTTTTTAAAGCCCCAGACTAAAATCACCTATCTAAATACAGTTTTGGTTAAAATGTATTTATTTTTTATCTGGACAAGTAGATTGTCATGATGGACAAGTAGACTGGGACCCCGATTTCGTCCCTGGACAAGTAGTTTGTGTACATTGTACTTTGTAGCAAATCACAGGATACACATGGTAGTCTGAACACTATTACACCACAAGGAATAAATAACACTCAGAAATATAGATTATAAAATGCAAAAAAAACCAAAAAACTTTATTCCAAAGAAATTTAAAACAAAATAATTTTACAAGCTGAAATCCATACATTTGTTGTAAGGTGTTACAGGACATCTGGGTTGGCCCCCTCACCCAAGTCCGTGATTTCAGACAACTGTGATGGATGCAAGTGCAGCATCACAATCTTCACCCTTCTATGGGCTCTGTTGAATTGCCATAATGCTTAGCTGGACAAGAGGGCCTAAGTGCAGGTCTGTTCTCATTCTTGTTCCTCTATGCTGGGTGCTCAGTGTACGTCATCCCCATCCTCTCCTTTACATGGAAACCTGTCCTGAGAATACCTTTAACCTCATTCTGAAAATGCCAGTTGTCTGGCCGTCATACACTGCAGAACTTTCCAAGTCCCTGATGTTGAGGCAAGAAATACATTGTTGGATATGGAGAGACGTTTTGGAGGGATTGTGATGTTTGGAAAGGATGGGGATAGAGGAGGAGACATTAAGGATTGGGATCTTGGGAACAAATGTTACTAGGGATGCTGGAGAGGGACGGAGACATTGGGAAGGAATTGGGGTGTTGTGGAGGGATGGAGACACTTGGGAGGGATGTGGGTGTTGCAAAGCAATGAGAAGAGAAATTCGGGAGGTATAGGGAAGGATGGGGATTTTGGGGGTGGAGACATTAGGGAAGGATTGGGATGTTGGGGAAGGATGAGATTGTTGGAGAGGAATGGGGATAGGAACAGTGTGGAGGGATGAGGATGTTGAAGAGGGACGGGGTTGCTGGAAAGAATTTGGGATGTTGGAGTGAGATAGTGACATTGAGAGAGATGAAGATGTTGGGAAGGAAAGGGGATAGAGAAATTGAAGATGTATACAGAAGGATGGGTATTTTGGGAGGGAGGTAGAAAAATTGGGGAAGGATATGGATGCTGGGGATGATGTTGGTGAGGGATGTAGACACTGGGGAGCAGTTGAGATGGAAACATTAGTAAAGGATTGGGATGTGATTGTCGACGAGGGTTGAGGATGTTGGGAGAGGGATGGGGTTGTTGGGGAGAGAGAGGGACATTAGGAGGGCTGAAGATTTTGAGGGGAATAGGGAGGTTGGGGTGAGATGTAGACATTTGGGGCAGGATGGGTATAGGGACATTGGGGAGGGTTAGGGACATTAGGGTGAGATAGAGACATTGGGGAGGGATGGGGATAAGGGACAGGTATGTTGTGGAGGGATGAAGATATAAGGGAGGGATACGGATGTTGGAAAGGGATGGAAATAGCAAAACTAGAAATGTATAGGAAAGAATAGGGATTTTGGTGGGGGTGGAGACATTGGGGAGGGATAGAGAAATTGGGGAGAGATGTGAATAGGGACACTGTGGAAAGAGGGCACTGTTGAAGAGGGATGAGAATAGGAACATTGGGAAGGGATGAGGATGTTTGTGGAGCAAATGTGATGTTGGGGAGAGATGGGAGCATTGGGAGGGATGAAGATGTTGAGGAGGGGATAGGGCAGTTGAGATGCGATGCAGACATTGGGATGGAATGGGGTTGTTGTGGAAATGTTGGTGAGAGATGGGAACATTAGAGAGAAGGATATTAGCAAGGAATAGGGACATTGGGGAAGGATGATGATGTTGGAGAGAGATATGAATGTTAGAGAGGGATGGGGAAGAATGAGGAATTTATAAAGGGATGGGGACGTTGAGGATGTTAGAAAAGTATGGGGACACTGGGAAAGGATGATGATGTTGGATATAACGATGTTGGGGAGGTATGGGGATGTTGCAGCTACTTTCCAAAATTTAATGAAGATCAGATAATGAAATAAGATGTGGTTGGCAGCTACAGATATCCCTGTTCTCAGTGCCCCCTTCCTTCCTACAGCTGGAAATACTCAATGATGTCATTTATTAAAGGAGAGCTCTGGGGGAACACCAGAACGCTGACATCTGCAGCCAGGGCACAAATGTTTGTACAGATGGAGCTGAGTAGGTTCACCCATGGTTTTTTTTTTACTGACAAAACCGAAAATTCTTATGGAGCACATTTTGTATGGACATCCTGAAATACAATATAAACACCTTAATATAAACTAAGACAATGAATATTTTAACAGTATAAATGATATGTAAACATTGACAATACTCAGAACAAATAGTCTTCAGACCTTACAATGAAATACTCAAAGCAGAGTGACAAAACATGAGCATGATGAATGGCCTGGGGCACCCTGGGATAAACAGAAAAATACGTTCTGTGGTGAACAGAGTGCATGGTCAAATTTTGTCTAATAGCGGGAGGGGGCTTAAAGGGAGATCAGTAAACCAAATCTGTGCCTAGTCACTATATACACTGCACACAACAGTCCTTCCACCCAAAAAATATTCCTAATTACTGTACCATAACAGCCTCATAGACACGATGTTCCCCTTTATATCAGAGTCCCCCTTTATGTCAAGATCCAGAGCCCCCCTAAAGTGCAAGGAAGAACACGAGCTATGATGTAAGGGAGGAACTCTGACAAAAGGGGGGGGGGGGGGGGGGTCGCTGGTCACCAAAGTCCCACTCCCCCCTTACATCAAGGTCCACAGAATTTCCACTTGCACTGCAAGACCCCTTTTACATGAGGTGGATTCCGTTCTGATCTGCTCACAGATCCCCTGCTGATTGGAGCAGAATGGGCAGATGACAGGTCCATGTCTGCTTAGTTTATGCAGAGCGATCTCCAATACAGCACGCTCTTCTGTATGTGTGCCGAGGAGTAAACTGACTCATCTGTCCATTTACACCCAACTACATCTGATCCGACCTGTCATGCCTAAATGGAGGAGGACAGAGTCCCCTTCTGTCTTTAAGGCCCCATTCACACCTCAGCGTTTTGGAGCTTTGCACAGGGAAAAAAAAAAAAAATCAATATTGCTCTGTGGAGATGGTTCACATCTCCATTCCAAGTCGCCTGAAGCTCAAAGTTTTGGAGCTCAAATTGGGTAGATCTGCACGTTATTGGTGCGGTTTTATTCTCATAGAAAAGAATGGAAATGTGTGATTGGCGCTTTTTTCTACTCCAATGAAGATATGGAAAAAAAATAAAAATAAATGTAAGATAAATACACATAAAATATCATGATAAATATTAACCCCTAACCTTAAAAAAAATAATTAATAGTAATAAACACCTGAACAAAAAAAAAACAAAAACACATTAATAAAAAGTTATTTTATAACTTATTTTTTAGGTTTTAGGGGGTCAAGGTTATAGGTTAATTATTATTACAAGTATACGATTATTTTTATTTATGTATTTAATTTTTTTATCAGGTTTAGAAGTTTAATTAATAATAATAGTTTGTTTAATTTTTTTTTTTTTTTAAGGATTAGGTGGTTAAGGTTAGGGGTTAATTATTATTTTTATATTTATTTAACCGCTTTCCTGCTGCCTACAGCAGATATACTGCTACAGGGCGGCAGGGGTGCGCAAAATCACGTATATATACATGATTTTGCATTTCTGGGTAGGAGGAGAACGCGCCCTACCAGCGCCGCTATTCGCGGCTTCAGCTGTCAATCACCAGGTCCCAGCCGGTGATTACTCGCCAGCACCCGGTGATTGTGGAGCATTACCGACGGAGGGAGAGAACTAGGTAAACAAAACCGTTCTCTCTCCTGTCAGCTCCTGCACACTGCTTTGCATGGCTCTGCATAGCAAAGCCATACAAAGCAGTGTGCCTACAGTTAAAAGCACACACACAGCACAAAGTTAACGCTCTGATCGCCGCACGTTAACCCCTTCCTGCCCAGTGCCATTAGTAGAGTCAGTGCTTTTTATTTTAGATTGTAAGCTACAAGGAGCAGGGCTCTCCTAACCATCTTGTATTGAACTGTATTGTCTCAGTTTATGTTGTAAAGCGCTGAGCAAACTATTGGAGCTAAATAAATCCTGTATAATAATAATTAGCACTGATCACTGTATTGGCGTCATTGGGAATGTCAGTGACACCAAGTCAGTTCACCCAATGTCAGAATACCTGCCGCAGTCCTGCTATAAGTCGCTGATTACTAGTAACAAAAATGAATATAAATAATCCATATATATCTATTTTTTTTTTTGCAAAGACATGCCGCAGAATACATTTTGGCCTAAATTTATGAATAAATTTGATTTTGAAAATCTTTTTACTGGACACGTTTAATAGCAAAAAGTCAAAAATAGTTTTTTTTCTCAAAATTGTCTTTAAGAGCGAACACCCCCTCCCCAAAATGTACAGGCGATCAAATACCACCAGAAGAAAGCTCTATTCAAGGGAAAAAAAACCCTGCAAATTGACTTTAGGTGCAGTGTTGCATGACCGCGCAATTGTCAGTTAAAGTAACGCAGTGCTGTAACGCATAAAATGGCCTGGTCAGGAGCAGGGGTAAATCCTCTGGACAGCAAGTGGTCAACTTCATTTTATTATCATCGTCCTAACAAAAAAAACAACATAATAAAAGAAATAAAAGCAGAAAAACCTAACAACAAATGATAATTTTCTCTATTGCCTAATAAAAAAAAAAAAAACACGAAAGCTCAAAACCAGCTAAAAAAACATTGTATGAAAACACATAAAAATCACGGTAAACTGTGCAAAAAGCGCTACACTCAGATGTGAATGGAGCCTAATGCAGGCCATAGACGGTTCTTTTATCAGCCGATTTTTCATCCAAAAAAACTAAACATCGGTCGTTCTGTTGCCACCAATGATTGCAAAAATCGGCCGTTTTTCACAAATTTTCCAGCATGACCGATAAAAGAAATGAGGAGGAACCACGAAAATCAGCCTATGCCATTGACCCACTAACAGTGCGAAAATCAGCCGATTATTCTTTGGGACGAAAAATCAGTCGATAAACGAACCATCTACGGCCTGCATAAGGCTCAGCACACCGCAGTGCAACCCCAACGTCGTACAACGCTCCCGCAACATTACAGCTTACTGGACTCAAAGAAGTGCAGGAACCTTTTTTTTTTTCTTTGAAGATGCTGCAACTTGAGTCACAGATTGGACTGGGTGCCATTGAAACAAATGGGTTTGGAGCTGTGCGACACACATGACAAGTGTGCGCCAAGCCTTCACAGACCCAATTGGATCTGGAGGTAGGCGGTGTAAACCCAATGGACTGTCGGGGTGAATTCACCATCCAATCAGGTCCACCTGAAAAACTGCCAGTCAGAGCGGATTGGATCACCCATGTGAAAGGGGTCTAGGGGGGAACTCTGCGGACTCGTGTGTAAAGGGGAACTGTGATGGTGGTGATCAGAGACAGCGCTGCGTTACTTTAACACCAGTCTGCAGAGCAAACACACTGAGGTCAGAGGGGAGGAACACCAATATAAGGGGGACCTGTATTATCACCATCACCCCCACAGACTCTGTTGGGCAGGTCAGTCACTCTATGGCCTGGAGAGGTCAGTATACTCACACTGTACTGTAACATGCAGTCCTCCTTACTGTGGGCACCACCTTCCTCCTCCTCACTGGGGCACCACCTTCCTCATCCTCCTCACTGGGGGCACCACCTTCCTCATCCTCCTCACTGGGGGCACCACCGCCTTTCTCTTCCTCATCACTGAGGGCACCACCACCTTCCTCATCCTCCTCACTGAGGGCACCACCTTCCTCATCACTGAGGGCACCACCTTTCTCTTCCTCCTAGCACTCTCTTTCTCGATGTGAATAAGGCGCCAAACTCCACGAAGTCACCTCCGCCCGAGCCAATCCTGAGCCGAGCCGATTACTAATAAGACCTGCGGTGAGGTACAGAGGCTGACGTTTCGCCCTCCGGCCGCCGGGGGTCACTGTGGATTCAGGGCGGCGCTCTAGACTGAGCCTATGTCTCTATTGTTCAACTGCGCAGGCGCAGACACCAAAGAACGGCTCAGAATGGCTGGCGTTCATGTGACCCCTGTGACGCGAGGAGGCGGTCCGAGGGCGGAGCTACAGAGTGACAGCCGAAGGAGTCTCGGTTCCTCCCTCTGCCAGGTGAGACCGGCTGCTGCGGCATGAGGAGGGAGACTACCTGCTACATCCGGAGAGGTGATCCCACAGAGATGTGACGTCAGCAGTGACAGGTGAGCTGTGGGTGTGCTGGGACTTGTAGTTCATCACCCAGCACATCCCTCCCCCAGCTGTCCACCTGACATACTACCCACTCACAGTGTTTGCTGGATGGTTGTCAGTTACCACCCTGAAAATGCCAAGCGCCTGGCTGCCCCGAGGTCTGATACTCCATGGTGCCTACCAGGGAGCAGCGTGTAGCCAGTGACGGCAGAACCTCAGGTCTACATGGAGATCGTGACCAGCATGGCAGCCAGGCACCTGGCATTTTCAGAAAAAGCATTGATGGACTCCATATTCCTCTCCATTCTACAGCCAAAACCGCTGCCCCTGTTCTGAATAGGGTGGGGCCAAGGCGGAGTTTCTGGTGGAGTCTGTGACTCCACTGGAGAGATTTCCCCTCACTTCCTGTCCCGGTGGCCCGGTGATAACAATGTCCCTAGGACAGGAAGTGAGGGGAAATTGCTCCAGTGGAAATGAAAAGCTGATGAGGCTCTTTCCATCCAAAACAGAACAGTTGCAGTTTCTAATCTCGGGGGTTGGGATCTCAGCACACACTGGAGTCCATCGTTACACCTGGCTCCACCTACACCTGAAGGGGCATGTTTGATTTCTCTGGTTACCATAGTGATCTGCACAAAGCCCCACCCTTTCTATCTATAGATGTTTCAGTCTGGCCCTGCAATCTGATTGGCTCTCCGTATTTGTAGTAACCTGACTCTCTATCTCCTCTATAGATGGCGCTTGTCGCGTCTGAAGTGCTGGTGGCCCCCCTGAAGGACCCCCGGAAGAAATGGAAGTTCCTGGCTGGGGGTGTGCTGATTGTTTGGCTGGTCCTGGTCCACCTGCTGGTCAATGTGTGGCTCCTCCTCCTCTTCTCAGCCATCATGGCAGCAGCGGGGGCCTGGCTGGGCCCTCAGTTTATCCTCGGCAGCTCCACCCCCGTCCACCTGGAGCGGTTCATCACCCTGGAGCAGAGCGCCCGAGCTGCTGACGCAGAAGAACAGCTGGACAAGGAGATCAAACTGACCATCCAGAAGATCGTCCAGGACTTTGTGTCATCATGGTACCGCCGCCTGAGCCCAGAGACCGCCTTTGAGGATGAGGTCAGAGGGGTCATGTGGGAACTGGGGGCGGAGTTGAAGAGAAGGCTGCGTTCCACCGACCGCGAACAGCTGACCAGGAGGTTGCTGGTCCTGGCCGGGTGTCACCTGCAGTGCTATAAGTGGGCGAAGGCCCGGGTGGAGGGCGTGGGCGAGGAGTCCGAGAAGGAGTTGCTGCTGTGGGACGCCTACCAGGAACTCAGCCCAGTCCACCCAGCTCTGTCCGGCTCCGCCCAAGAAGTGAACCACGCCCGCTGGCTGGTGGGGCTCTTACTGTCAGAGTTGGTACCCAAACCCCACCTAGAAACCCGCACCGGGAGGCATTTAGTGGTGGAGCTCATCGCCTGTAATGTGGTGCTGCCACTCGTCGGGCGGATGTCTGACCCAGACTGGATCAACATTGTTCTGACCAACGTCTTCTCCAAGACTCCCCTGAAAATGGAGGAGGAAAAATATGAGAGTCTGGCTCCACCCACCATTCCGAAGTCCCTCCCACTGAGCCCCGATCCAGCTCCATTGCTCATCCTGCCTTCTCCTCCATCATCCCACATCTCTGGCTTCGAGGTGGATGATAGCGTGGAGGCAGAGCCCGACGAGGCACTGGATGGAGGCGAGGAGTCTTGTTACACTGTTCAGTACCTGCACCCACCCAAACCCAGCAGCCCTTTCTTCCTGTGCGAGGAGTCTGAGCCTGAGTCCCCCATGTCTGATTTAGGACGGGAACTGGAACGCCCTCTGATGAACTCCACTGAGGATCTCCTGTCTGACTGCGGCCTGGAATCAATAACGCCGGCTGAGAGCCCTGGAGCTGCTCCCCAAAATGAGGCTGTGGCTGGTCTGTCTGAGGAAAGCTGCTCGCCCCTTGCAACGGTGACCCCACCCTGTCCTGATATCCTCATTGAGTCTTCTGTGATTCCAACAGAATTCACCACTACTCCACCGAACGACAAAGATGGCTGCAGTCCAATGGACACCTCCCCCCTCATCACTTCTTCCCCCACCGCCCCCTCCCCCCACATCACTTCTTCCCCCACTGTCCCCATCCATCCCTTCAGCTTCATACCCCTCAGCAGTCCTGATGGACCCGTCCTGATTCAGAACCTGCGAATCACTGGGACCATCACTGCACGGGAGCATAGCGGGACCGGATCACACCCCTATACCCTGTACACCATCAAGGTGAGGACTACCTGAAAGTGCATCACCTGCAGGATAGGCTAGGCAGCTGAGTGGCCAGGATGGTGGGGACATCCGCGTGGCCAGGACGGCGGGGACGGCCGTGTGGTCAGCATGGTGGGAACGAGTGGTGATTAATGTTGGGGGGGGTCGAGTGGCCGTATTCTTGGGGCGGCTGAGTGGTCAGGGACAAAGGAACATAATAGATGGAGATGCAGATAACGTCACCTACACTGGACCTCAGATGATTGATACCTGGGGACTTGGTGTCTCAGTGAGCTGTTATTTTAGGCTTAAAGAGAACCAGTCACATCTTGGCTTGTTCGAGAATCTGAATATTAAGTGCTCTTTCACACCAGCGGCTGGGTCTTGGTAAAAACAGGTGGCTGAGTCATGACTTTATCATCTCCCCGCCCACTCAATAGGCCCCACCATTTGGGAGACATCAGTAGCACATTCTTGGTTCTCATTCACACAGCTGTATTTAAGCATATGCCAGCTGTATTGGCCGGCATTCATCTCACTTGGAATACAATGGCTGCTCCCAATTTGATAGTCATGTGGTTCCGAGTGCAAAAGGGTCCCCAAATGTTTACTGTCTGTCTTTGGGGACCCGCATATGCACAGCTGTCAAACTGGGAGAAGAGGCAGTGTTTGTGAAGCTGCTGGGTCCCAATTGACATGAATGGGACTGCCTGCAGAGGATACACAAACACATGTACATCCTGTGTGGGCAAACACAGCCTTCACATGGATATATGCTAAAGTATGCCTGTATCAGGCCCCATTTATGTCTGCGTGATGCAATAATGCATGTTTTTATTTAAGCTTTTTTTGTGTGCCAGCATAGGACAGCCACTTCACTTGAGCAGGCTGCTCTATAGATAAATAGATAGATAATAAATGTGCCAAAAGAGCTCCTGCACTCTTTTCAAGTGCAGAACTTGGTGTGTCGTTTTTTTGCTTGCAACACAACAAAACACAGGTCTGCTAACTGCATTTGGGGTGCCATTTAGAATTAGTGACAACAAGCTTGATGTGCGTTTTTTTTGCATGTTCTGGGAATGCGCACAGAAAGGCTTGTTTCTTTGCACATTCCCATTAAAGCTTAGGAGTGAATGGGGACTTAATGAGGCTGTATGACCTGCCAACCAGGGCTGTCTTAATGCATGAACACTCCTGGGCACTGTCCAGGAGCCCCAGGTGCATGATCAGGGCCAGGAAAGGGGGGGGGGAGTGCAATGCCGATTTGGCCGCTTGTGCTGCTCTTCTTTGACAGGAGTAACTGCAAGGTCACCCCTGTCAGAAGGAGCAGCGGCTGGCTTCTGCTGGAGAGAGAACTCTGCTTTCTCCTCCTTCCTCACCGTGGTCTCATTGTAGTAGAGGAAGGAGGAGGTGCCTTCATTGCAGGTGGGAATAGTATTTGAGATCTGTGAGTACAAGGGGGGAAGGGAAGCGCACAACTCTAATATAGGGGGCATTGTGATGGGGACACCTGATGGATGAGGACAATGTGATGTATATGGACATTGTGATGGGACTCCTGATGGATGGGGGCAATGTGATGGGAATATCTGATTTATGGGGGTGCTGTGATGGGAATATCTGATTTATGGGGGTGCAGTGATGGGGATATCTGATTTATGGGGGTTCTGTGATGGGGATATCTGATTTATGGGGGTGCTGTGATGGGAATATCTGATTTATGGGGGTGCTGTGATGGGAATATCTGATTTATGGGGGTGCAATGATGGGGATATCTGATTTATGGGGGTGCTGTGATGGGGATATCTGATTTATGGGGGTGCTGTGATGGGACACCTGATGGGTGGGAGCAGTGTGATTGGAATATCTGATTTATGGGGGTGCTGTAATGGGAATATCTGATTTATGGGGGTGCTGTGATGAGGATATCTGATTTATGGGGGGTGCTGTGATGGGACACCTGATGGGTGGGAGCAGTGTGATTTGAATATCTGATTTTTGGGATGCTGTGATGGGACACCTGATGGGTGGGAGCAGTGTGATGGGGATATCTGATTTATTGGGGCGCTGTGATGGGGATACCTGATGTAGGCGAGTAGGAGTCCCAATGCATTAGTTTGCCCAAGGGGCCCATGATGCTATTAAGATGGCACTTCTGCCAGCTGGTGCTATACCACCCTTTGAAAAGCAATCCACTGCAGATGACTTTCCAGAGGTCCGTAAGCATTACCACCTGTCTGAAAGAGCCCTCAGTCTGTACAGGGATAATGTTATAGTATACATTGTGTGTGTGTAGTGTCCCTAGAAGATCACTGGCACTTTGGACATGGAAGAGTTAATCCCAGGTTTCAGTCGGGAATTCCTTTCTCCAGCTCATCACGCTGGCTGCCCTCTTCCCATCCAGGAGAAGAGATTGTGTCATTAATAGAAATAGAACGAGACAAACGAGACTTAATCATTTGGAAATGTAACGTTAATGAGAAGTTGTTGTAGAAAGGAACTTCAAAGGTCCGGTAATGGTGCCGGGCATCTGGATTGGGTTCAGCACAAACCTACAGGGTATTGGATCTTCAAAGGGAACAAGTGTAAGGCAGCCAGGCACTTAATTAGAATAAGAACAATGTGACAGTGACACAGACAGCCCTGAGCGGATCTGATGGAATCTCCCATGTGGCCTGTAGAATAATTATCATACAAAGTATGTGGGCTCCAGGTACAAGGCTGAGGGATCATCAGTCCACAAGAGGCCTTGCGAGCACCGCAGCTTCAGTGTTTCTGTACAATGAGAGGCAGACCTGGTGTGTTCTCCATGTGAGGGTACATTTGTCACTTAGTTATTTTCTTCTGGGAGAAATAGACAGCAAAACTCCTAACGGAGGCCCCCTTTATGTATTTCATCACAATGCAAACTCTAAGACTTCATTTAGACTTGTGGTTGGGGGACAGCAAAAATGTGTGGTTGAGCCGCGTTTCTGCAACCCACCATCCACCCCCTCCCCCTTAACCCATTGGCACTGGCACCTCCTGGCTCTTTAAGGGGTGTGTGACGCTGGGAGATGGGGTTTAGGGTCATGTGACCACCATGAATGGGCCCTAATTAATACTATGTGATGGTTTTGTACTTCTTGGTCACATATCTGTATGTGTACAGTAATGTGTTCTTATAATAATTGGGTAGAGAGAAATTGTAAGGCCTTTATCACAATGTGCAGTCTGATGTTAATAAATTAAAAAAACATTGTTAAATGTTTTGGAAGAAGTTGGTACATGCTGCCTGTTTATTCTGTCATCTCCCCGGCAGTATGACACAGCCCTGGACAGCCAGTCACTGGGCACCCTACAGCCAATGGCGTATCACACGGTTAACCGCAGGTATCGGGAGTTTCTGAACTTACAGACCCGTCTGGAGGAGAGAGCCGATCTGCGCAAGTTTATTAAACGTGAGAAACCTTTCTAAGTGATGTTTGTGTAATTTCCTAATAAAATCCATGTGTCAGTAAGGACTGCCAGCACAACAGTTTATAGTTCTTTATTTCCAGGACTCTGTCACAGTTATGTCAAAGCAGAATCGATTTAAAGAGTTAATTCACCGAAAAAACTGCCTATGAAGGTAAGTGGCATCTGTATATACACTGCTCAAAAAAATTAAAGGAACACTTTTTAATCAGAGTATAGCATCACGTCAACTAAACTCCTGGGATATTGCTCTGGTCAGTTAAGTAGCAGAGGGGGTTGTTAATCAGTTTCAGCTGCTTTGGTGTTAATGAAATTAACAACAGGTGCACTAGATGGGCAACAATGAGACGATCCCCAAAACAGGAATGGTTTTTTAGGTGGAAGCCACTGACATTTTTTTCCTTACTCATCTTTTCTTGCTGTTTTTCACTAGTTTTGCATTTGGCTAGGGTCAGTGTCACTACTGGTAGCATGAGGCCATACCTGGACCCTACAGAGGTTGCACAGGCAGTCCAACTCCTCCAGGATGGCACATCAATACTTGTCATTGCCAGAAGGTTTGTTGTGTCTTCAGAGCATGGAGGAGATTCCAGGAGACAGGCAGTTACTCTAGGAGAGCTGGAAAGGGCCGTAGAAGGTCCTTAACCTATCAGCAGGACCGATATCTGCTCCTTTGTGCAAGGAGGAACAGGATGAGCACTGCCAGAGCCCTACAAAATGACCTCCAGCAGGCCACTGGTGTGAATGTCTCTGACCAAACAATCAGAAACAGACTTCATGAGGGTGGCCTGAGGGCCCGACGTCCTCTAGTGGGCCCTGTGCTCACTGCCTGGCACCATAGAGCTTCATTGGCATTTGCCATTAAACACCAGAATTGGCAGGTCCACCACTGGCGCCCTGTGCTTTTCATAGATGAGAACAGGTTCACCCTGAGCACATGTGACAGACGTGAAAGGGTCTGGAGAAGCCGTGGAGAACATTATGCTGCCTGTAACATTGTTCAGCATGACCATTTTGGTGGTGGGTCAGTGATGGTCTGGGTAGGCATATCCATGGAGGGACACACAGACCTCTACAGGATAGACAATGGCACCCTGACTGCCATTAGGTATTGGGATGAAATCCTTGGACCCATTGTCAGACCCTACGCTGGTGCAGTGGGTCCTGGGTTCCTCCTGGTGCACGACAATGCCCGGCCTCGTGGGGAGAGTATGCAGGCAGGTCCTGGAGGATGAAGAAATTTATATAATTGAATGGCCCCCCACGCTCGCCTGATCTAAATCCAATAGAAAACCTCTGGGATGTCATGTTTTGGTCCATCCGACACCGCCAGGTTGCACCTCAGACTGTCCAGGACACCATCTGTCTTCTCAATAGGAGCATGCGCTGGTGTTGTCAGGCATGTATACAAGCACATGGAGGACATACACACTACTGAGCACCATTTTGAGTGGCTGCAAGGAAATTTCAGCAAAATAGACTAGCCTGCTGCACCTTTTTTTCACTTTGATTTTCGGGGTGTCTTTGAATTCAGTCCTCTGTAGGTTCATAATTTTCATTTCCATCAAACGTTGGGGCATCCTTACGTTCCTAACACATTACCCAGTCCATATCAGTATACATATCCAGCATGATATTTTTCCCCTTTGAGATCTGATGTGTTTTCAAAGTGTTCCTTTAATTTTTTTGAGCAGTGTAAAAAACCAACTGGGCAGGTTTGACCGAAGTTAAATAATGCCCTTGTTATTGTTGTAGGCCATTTATGTATGTACCTCCCAAAGCATGGCCAAACTCCCAGAGCTGGCATCATTTTATACTACCTTGTTGCTAGGGTATTGCTAAGACACTCCCAACTGATCCCAGTAGCTCTGAGCTCAGCGATGCTGTAATGGAGGAGATAGGGACTACGCAGGTACGGAGGATTGAGAGTCCGCTCCTGTGATGGTGGGGGTGAGCCATAACGACTCGGAGTATCTTAGCAAAGTCCTAGCAACAGGGCAGGATGGGATGGTGCCTTCTTTGGGAGTGTTTCGGACAAATTTCTGGTAGGTACATAAATGGCCTACACCTATGACAAGGGCATTTTCCAACTTTAGTCAAAGCTGCACGGTTTGTTTTTATCTACGGTTGCCCCTTACCTGCATAGACCGTTTTGTTGTAAATGTGAAGTCACCCTTTAACTGTTTTGAAAAACAATCACATCAAGGCATGCCATGAATGATAACTGTCAAAGTTGCTGCTTATCTTAACAGAGGTGTAAGGCTACAATCACACCAGCGATTTAGGCTGCAGCTCTAAGAGACTAGCTGTGGCTGCTGACCCTGTTCACTATAATGACAGGTCGCCAACAACCGCAGCTATTCGCAGCTAACCACGCAGTGAGCGATTACCTGCAGTGATCTCTGGGCACATACAGTCGCTGACCATCTCTTGTATTTTTTCTGCAGTCTTTGACCATCTTTTGTACCAGGTCTGCAATCTCTGGCCATGTCTTGCATCATGTTTGCAGTCTCTGACCATCTCTTGTATAATGTCTGCTCTCTAACCATCTCTTGTACCTTGCCTTTAGTCTCTGGTCATCTCTTGTATCTTGTCTGCAGTCTCTGACCTGCTCCTGTCCTGTGTCCACATTCTCTGGCCATCTCTTGTATCTTGTCTGCAGTCTCTGGCCATCTCTTGTATCTTGTCTGCAGTCTCTGGTCATCTCTTGTATCTTGTCTGCAGTCTCTGGCCATCTCTTGTATGCTGTCTGCAGTCTCTGGCCAGCTCTTGTATGCTGTCTGCAGTCTCTGGCCAGCTCTTGTATGCTGTCTGCAGTCTCTGGCCAGCTCTTGTATGCTGTCTGCAGTCTCTGGCCAGCTCTTGTATGCTGTCTGCAGTCTCTGGCCAGCTCTTGTATGCTGTCTGCAGTCTCTGGCCAGCTCTTGTATGCTGTCTGCAGTCTCTGGCCATCTCTTGTATGCTGTCTGCAGTCTCTGGTCATCTCTTGTATCTTGTCTGCAGTCTCTGGTCATCTCTTGTATCTTGTCTGCAGTCTTTGGCCATCTCTTGTATGCTGTCTGCAGTCTCTGGTCATCTCTTGTATCTTGTCTGCAGTCTCTGACCTGCTCCTGTCCTGTGTCCACATTCTCTGGCCATCTCTTGTATGCTGTCTGCAGTCTCTGGCCAGCTCTTGTATGCTGTCTGCAGTCTCTGGCCAGCTCTTGTATGCTGTCTGCAGTCTCTGGCCAGCTCTTGTATGCTGTCTGCAGTCTCTGGCCAGCTCTTGTATGCTGTCTGCAGTCTCTGGCCAGCTCTTGTATGCTGTCTGCAGTCTCTGGCCAGCTCTTGTATGCTGTCTGCAGTCTCTGGCCAGCTCTTGTTTGCTGTCTGCAGTCTCTGGCCAGCTCTTGTATGCTGTCTGCAGTCTCTGGCCATCTCTTGTATCCTGTCTGCAGTCTCTGGCCAGCTCTGACCCGCTTTTGTACTGTGTCTACAGTCTCTGGCCATCTCTTGTATCTTATCCACAGTCTCTTGCCATCTCTTGTATCTTCTCTGCAGTCTTGGACCATCTCTTGTATCTTGCCTTTAGTTTCTGACCATCTCTTGCATCTTGCCTTTAGTTTCTGGCCATCTCTTTTATCTTGTCTGCAGTCTCTGGCCATCTCTTGTATCTTACCTTTTAGTCTCTGACCATCTCTTGTTTCATGCCCATAGTGTTTGACTAAATCCTGTTGTGTGTCTGCTGTCTCTGACACCAAATATTCACAGAATTTTATGTGCAGCCCTTTTGGTGATATCAGGGGCCACACTTGAGTATAAGTTGACTACCATGTTATAGAGCAGTGGTAGGATTGTACACACACTGGCAGAGTTGGGAAAGCTTTTTCATTTTTGCAAGGCATGTACATTATTAAAGTGTTTTTGTATTTGTAAAGGCTCAAGGTGCATTCTATGCATGAAGGTAAAACCTTCAGTGTGCAGTTCCTCCACCACCCCCCAATCCGCCCCCCCCCCCCCCCCACGACACTTACCCAAGCCCCATTGCAATCCAGGGATGTGCGCGAGAGCCTCGACTCTCCGGGTTATTTCCTTCCGCGTTGGTTGAAACAGCAACATTAGCTAGTGAGCCGATGACAGAGAGAGTGGACTGGGCTGAGCTGTGGCTCTTTGTGTGAATGAACATGCAGAGCAGCGGCTTGGGAGCGAGCCTCCTTGGGTGCGCCCATAGCAAGCTGCTTGCTCTGGGTGCACTCGGCAGGAGGGAGGAGCCAGGAAGGGGACCTATGAAGAGGAGGATCAGGGCTGCTCTGTGCAAAACCACTGCACAGAGCAGGTAAGTATAACACATTTGTTATCCTTTTTTTTGCTTTTAATATCACTTTAATATTGGTACATAGACAAGCTGTAGTTTAGGAAACAAAGGAGATCATGTGACTAGTAGCCATTTCTACAAAGGGAGAAAACAGTGGTGCCTGGTTACACAAACCAGAGACATAAGTGGCATATCTGGGGACAATAAAGAGTGGAAGAAAGTTCTGTATAAACGAACTCACAGCAGTGTTGAACAAGGTCAGGAAGCCTCTTGTCAATGATATTCTATTCTCCCTGGCTGGCATTCAGCTTTAAGAGATCTGTGACAGATCGGAGGGCAAATTTCATCACTAAATGCTGATCGTTGGCGGCACAACAGAGAAAAGAGACGGGCAATCACTATTGGCCACACTATCACACAAAGCTAAATTTTTTTCTTTGTTTGCAAAACAAACCTGAAGACATTTTTGCACATAAATTGCATGTTGATACACAACTGCTTTAATAAATGTCTCCCATTACATACTAATGCCAGGTCTCTGTCCTTGTGAATTTTAGACATTAAAGGGCCCAAGAAGTTTCTTCCAGATTTGCCATTTGGGAACATGGACACTGAGAAGGTGGAGGCAAGGAAGAGTCAGCTGGAGTCTTTTCTGAGGGTAAGGGAGCATTCTGTAGATGACCCTATTATATACTGTACGTTGTCACTGAAGCTGTCATCATAAGTGCCATCAAGACTCCGACCACCAACCACAATGTCTTGGCTTGTGGTCAGACACATTTCTGGTGAAAAAAGATATTTATTATATAATCACATACACATGCAGTAAATGAGTGTCTCTGTGTTCTCAGTATGGTGATACAGGAGCTCCATATGCATTATGACTACTTGTCAGGGAGTGTGCTTCCAGGGCCTAATTTGGGCTTCTCTCCAAGTAGCCAGTTTTTATGTCTTTGGTTACACAGAAGTCTGGCTACACATAGGAGACCAATTCAGGAGTTTAAAATTCAGTTCACCGTGCATGCATTAAGCTACCTAAATTTAAGTGTAAATCACCAGCTCACTACTCACCTGCTCTGCACTCAAAGCCTTGTACTTGCCAGTCCCTCACTCATCAGCCCTGCACTCACCAACCACACACTCATAGGCCCTTCACTCACCAACCACACACTCATAGGCCCTTCACTCACCAACCACACACTCATAGGCCCTTCACTCACCAACCACACACCCATAGGCCCTGCACTCACCAACCACACACTCATAGGCCCTTCACTCACCAACCACACACTCATAGGCCCTTCACTCACCAACCACACACCCATAGGCCCTGCACTCACCAACCACACACTCATAGGCCCTGCACTCGCCAACCACACGCTCATATGCCCTGCACTCGCCAACAACAAACTCATAGGCCCTGCATTCACCAACCACACACTCATAGGCCCTGCATTCACCAACCACACACTCATAGGCCCTGCATTCACCAACAACACACTCATAGGCCCTGCATTCACCAACCACACACTCATAGGCCCTGCATTCACCAACAACACACTCATAGGCCCTGCATTCACCAACAACACACTCGTAGGCCCTGCATTCACCAACCACACACTCGTAGGCCCTGCATTCACCAACCACACACTCGTAGGCCCTGCATTCACCAACCACACACTCGTAGGCCCTGCATTCACCAACCACACACTCGTAGGCCCTGCATTCACCAACCACACACTCATAGGCCCTGCACTCACCAACCACACACTCGCTGCCCTATATTTACCAGCCTCCCACTCACCTGCCCTGCACTTGCCAACCACACGCTCATAGGCCCTTCACTCACCGACCACACACTCATAGGCCCTTCACTCACCGACCACACACTCGCTGCCCTATATTTACCAGCCTCCCACTCACCTGCCCTGCACTCACCAACCACACGCTCATAGGCCCTTCACTCACCGACCACACGCTCATAGACCCTTCACTCACCGACCACACGCTCATAGGCCCTTCACTCGCCGACCACACGCTCATAGGCCCTTCACTCACCAGTCTCTCTCTCACCTACCCTGCACTAACCTACCACTTACAGGTCTTGCAATCACCGCCCCTTTCTTACCAGTCCTTCACTCACCAGCTCTGTACTCTCCTGCCCCTGTGCTCATTGACCATACACTGACTGGCTCTGTACTCACCGCCCTGTACTTACCAGTCTTTAACTCACCAGTGCTTAAAGCGGTATTAAACCAAAAACCAAAAATGTAATACAGTGCAGCTTACCAATCATTAGATGTGATGGCTGCATTAGTTTCCTTTTAGGATTTTTTCCCTTTGTTTATACTTGGTGATCTGACCAGTAATACACCTCACTGTATTACAGTGCCTTCACTCCGAATGAAGGAGCACAGGGGGCACAACAGACAGCAGAATTGTCAGTCTGGTAGGAGGGGAGTGTTAGATGTACTAGAAGATTTAAATACACTAATTGAAGCCAAGCTCCAGCTCACACTTTATAATCAGTTACAGCAGACAGTGTTTTTTTTCCTTTAGGGATAAAGGTTTTACATGAATAAATAAAAGCTGATCTTTTAAACCACCATGCGAGTGCCAAATGCTTTGCCTGATCCATGTAAACTGATATATTCTGCTGGAGAGCTTAAGCTTTTAAAAAACAGACTTGCTCGCTGGATCACCAGATGAAAAAGAGAGAAAACCTAAATAATAAAATGAATGCAGCCATCACATCTAAGAATTGGCAAGCTACAATATACTAAATGTTTCCTTTTGGGTTTTATATTCTTTTATCTCACCAGTCCTAAACTTACTTGCCCTGTACTCGCCTACCACGCACTACCAACTCTGCACTCAATGGCCCTGCAATGAGTAGCTCTGTACCTGCCAGCCAGGCATTTGCTGGCCCTGCACTCGGTGGCATCTCACTCATTTGCTCAACCCTCACTGGCACCGCACCTGCCATAGGATGGACACTACTATAGTTTGGCGAGGTGATAGGTGGGTCAATATAGAGCATGGACAGGAAAAAGACCAGTAGCCCTGGTAGATGCTTCTGGATGCTCCCAGGTTGAGGGGGAGTCAAAAGTGATTGTAAGAGAATTCCTGACCTCCCTAGTTGTATCTTCAGACATCAGCTGGTAGAGTCAGGGGCCTCCCACATATGACATTGTTGCTTTGTCTGAAAATGGCGCCATCAAGGACCTGTCACTTTGGGGGAGATTTACTAAAACTGGAGCACTCAGAATCTGGTGCAGCTGTTCATGGGTATCCAATCAGCTTCTAACTTCAGCTTGTTCAGTTAAGCAATAGAACCTGGAAACTGATTGGTTTCTTTGCAGAGTTGCACCAGATTTTGTACTCTCCAGTTTTAGTAAATAATCCCCTTTATGTCTAGCATTTGACAAGCTTTGGATAAAGCTTGAATGAAAAAGGTCTGCATATAAGACGTCAGAACACTTTATTAGATGTGTCTGCGCTGACCAGTCCCGTCAGATCCCTTGCACTAATGTCACCCCTGCAGACTCCTTTTCTAGATCATAAGAGGACCTGGCTGCTGGACAGCCAATAGGAAGAATCCATATCATGCAGGCAGTGACATAGGCACCTAAAGCAGAATCCTACTTTCTGTAAAGAAAAGATTTGAGAAGGCCTGAGACTGGAGCGTCATGTGACTGCGGTTTTAGGTGAGTGAAAAAAAAAAAAAGCATTTAGATAGCAATCAGTGGTGAGGGGGGGGGGGGATAGTGGGAGCCTGGAGATCAGCTTTAATGCTACACATGCCTGGGTTTGTTTGAAAAAGCATTGCATTCAGTGAACGAATCCCACGGGATCCTCTTATTTATCAAAGCTTCAGCATTATTATTCCGAAAAGAAGAACATTAACCAGCCGCAGCGTTTAGGAAGCAAATCACCATTTTGTTTGATGAAGTGTCCAAATGTAACATCTGTTGTGAACAGAACTCACAAACTGTAAATTTGTAAATGTAACAAATGCAAAACATCCAAATAAACAGCAAACTATTGCCAGAAACACGCCGCCTCCAATTTATTCTACGCGAATAACGAGCCGAGCTCCCGGCACTCTAATACATTTACCTGTAAACTGAACCCAATCTTTCTGACATACGTCTTTCACCAATTGGGGATGTTCCTATTATAGGGGGATGTTCTTACTGAAGGATGATGTTAGCATTGTAGGGTGTTTTTAGCATTATAGGGTGATGTTTCTTTTATAGCTTCAGTTAGCATTATGGGGTGTTGTTAGCATTATAGAGTTGTTAGTGTTCTGGGGTGGTGTTAGTATTATAGGCTGTTGTTCTCATTATAGGGTGATGTGTTATGGGGTGGTGTTAGTTTTATAAGGTGATGTTAGTATTATGAGGGGATGTTGGTATTATTGGGTGGTGATTTTAATGGACTCTTGTAACGATGAGTCTTTTGTACAGCAATTGTGCGCGGTGCCGGAGATCGCCAGCAGCGAGGAGGTGCAGGAGTTCCTGGCTCTGAACACTGATGCCAGGATTGCATTTGTCAAGAAGCCATTCCTAGTCTCCCGGATTGATAAGGTACCAGAACACCTTGTGATATCCTCTATTGTATATTGCTGGAATTCGCAGACATAAGAAATTCTGCTGCACAAATATGTTTGAGAGGTGCTTGTCTCTATCGCCTAACCCATGAACTGCTGCAAGATGTAGAAAGAAATGTTATCCCCCTCCTCTGATTTCTGCATGATTGATGTGACAATACTGCCCGTGATCTTGTCATCTGTGATTTTGTCATCTACTGTAGGCCATGTATGAACTGTGTCTCAGTGGAATGGGCAGCGGCTAGTGGAAGGGGCAGGGCAGCGGCTAGTGGAAGGGGACGGGCAGCGGCTAGTGGAAGGGGACGGGCAGCGGCTAGTGGAAGGGGACGGGCAGCGGCTAGTGGAAGGGGACGGGCAGCGGCTAGTGGAAGGGGACGGGCAGCGGCTAGTGGAAGGGGACGGGCAGCGGCTAGGGGAAGGGGACGGGCAGCGGCTAGGGGAAGGGGACGGGCAGCGGCTAGGGGAAGGGGACGGGCAGCGGCTAGCGGAAGGGGACGGGCAGCGGCTAGCGGAATGGGACGGGCAGCGGCTAGTGGAAGGGGCCGGGCAGCGGCTAGCGGAAGGGGCCGGGCAGCGGCTAGCGGAAGGGGCCGGGCAGCGGCTAGCGGAAGGGGCCGGGCAGCGGCTAGCGGAAGGGGCCGGGCCGTGGCTAGCGGAAGGGGCCGGGCCGCGGCTAGCGGAAGGGGCCGGGCCGCGGCTAGCGGAAGGGGCCGGGCCGTGGCTAGCGGAAGGGGACGGGTTGGGCCTAGTGGTGACTTTGCTCATCCTATGATTGCCCGATCTGGCCACCAAATAAAAGATCGCTCTACAAATATTGTGTGTACTTTGTGAGATGTACATATTTTAGACAGTGTGGCAGTTCTGGGCACTCCCACAGTGTGAATTAAGGTTACAACCCAGGATTCTCAACTAAACAGGTTGAGGTGCTCCAGGGGGTTTTCTTAATGCAGAAGAAACTGGTTTTTCAGTGTCCTCATTTGTTTGTAAAGTCAGTTTTGGGACCTGGAGCCTGGAGATTTTGAAGTTATTTGGGTTGAATGAAATCTCCAATCCTGGGTCCATGGTTTTTGAACCCCCAGCACACTAATTGTACAGGTGTGTGCAGGGCTTTAAATAATAACCTGATTAGGTTTCTGGGCTCCACCCCGGCAGATAGAGGAGGTCTCTGCCTAGGAGCACAAATTGGAGCTGGAGCAGCAAGTGGCTTCCGAGAGTGTGGACCAAGCTGTTGAGTGAGTTCCTAAATGGTATGCGGTCACAGTCTGTAAGAGGCCAAGGCTCGAAGAGTAAAGCCTGAGCTATGGTGATGTCTGTCTAAGCCTGGAGACTGCACATGTATTTTCTCTGAGGGATCATTTGTTTGGATGGCAAACGAATGCTGAAAACTCCTATGAGGGAAACCAATGATGTTCATTTTTCCTTTTAATAAAAGTAGGCCAGAAAAGCCCTTAAAAAGAAGATGGCAAGTGGAGGTGTCCTTTTTAAACCTCTACCATTTGATGCTAGGTGTCACAACAGGTAACGGAGAAGCATAAGGGAAAATAATAGCAATCTGTCACAAAAATTCATCTTGGCCAACAGATTCTCTCTTGGCTTATAGACAAAAGATTCCTTTACTTCAACCATTACAGGGCTGGTTAAGCAAACATTCCCTCCCATCCACAGCACATTTTATTTTTGGGCAGAGCAGCCTGACTTCTCTTGGCCTGTGATCTATTTCCTGATGTCAGACAAGGCAATTCATCTGAACACAGAGTTATGCGGCCATGTTTGTGTCTGGATGTTGTGTACTGATAGCGGCTCCATGGCTGTCACTGGCTGTCTCTGTACACTCTGATTAGACACAGCGTGATAATACACCTGAGATAGATCCGCGATATTTCAGAGTATCATCTCTGCACTGTCTGTATTCTGATTCTCCCGGCTCTCTGCTGATTTTATCTCCTCATACATCACCTCTATTGTCGTCTCACATTTAAATAACACAAGTGCTGCCATTATTCGCTACACGGTGTCTGCATTCAACATCTGTGCTAGGAATGCACACCGGGTCACATGTCATTGTTAAAGGGACTTTACCAGTGAAAATATATCCAGACTTATTCACCCCTCCTCCAAAGGATGCCATACTTCCCATTAATCTCTACATATTACTCTATTGTGAAGACAAATGTCCCTCAGTAGGCCTCCAAAAACATACACATTCTTGCATTTCATTTCCTTTAAGGAATGTTAACTCTAAACTCCAGGCAATGCTGAACTCCAGGTGAACAGCCAAAAAAACAGCAGAAATACTTCACACGTTTTACCTGCCAATTGATTTGTATTTGTGTCCATCCAGTTTTGAGATTTACACCGCTGTGCCAAATAGCTAAGTTCTGTCTGGTAGGGCGGGAGACCTGCAATTTCTCTGCTGCAGTTCAGTAACACTTACAGGTCTTGTCTCTACCCCTGCCTGTGACTGGGCAGTGAAAGGAGAAGCAGCAGACTGAAGAGCTCACCTCTCTGTCACTCTGCTGTGCATTCTATCAACACATTCTTTGTTAATACAGCATAACTCATTGGCTCCTTTGCTGCCCCCCTCCTTCCTCTTCTTTTTTTTTTCTTCACTCATTTCTGCAGTAGAAAGCAAGTGGTTTCTAATAAGTCAAATTCAGGTACTAACACTGCTGGGATTTAAAGCTGAAGGCAAAATATCTGCTTATATTTTGCCTTTCCTGGCTCTTCTCTCCCCCCTCATCAACATGCTGATTACATTTTTAAATAAAACCTTTCTGTTCCATACCTTAAGATTCAGTGATGTCATCACTGGCTCTCTGTGTTACTCTGTGCAACGCAGGCAGATCAGTGCTGATGGAAAGAGCCGGCAGGGTGCTGCACATAGCTTGAAAACCTCACAGCACCCTGTAATCATGTATAAATGATTACAGAGATGCCTTAATTTATGAGGATTTCAGCTTGTTATATTGTATAAAGTAAGATTTATATACTGTCATGGCCAAAAATATTGGCACCCCTGCATTTCTACCACTTAGCCCAGAAAATTGTTGCAATTGCAAATGTTTTGGCATTCCCATGTCTGTTTCTTTTGTTTGTATTGGTATGACACAACAAAGTGAAGAAACAAAAAGCCAAATCTGACACATTCCACGCAAAACACCCAAAATGGATTGGAGAAAATGATTCCCCTCAATGTAATATTTGGTAGCACACCCCTGAACTGAAATCAATCGCTTCCTGTAACCACCAAGTTCTTACACCTCTACTGGAAGTTTGGAAAACGCTTCTTTCACCAACTGCTCCAGACTGCTCCAGTCTCTCAGATATGAAGGGCTCCTTTTCCCAACTGCTGTTTTTAGTTCCTTCCACAGGAGCTCTATGTGATTTGAGATCTGGACTCATTGCTGGCCAGTTCAGTCCTCTCCAGCACTTTGTCTGAAAACATTTCTGGGTGCTTCTTGACATATGCCTTGGGTCGTTGTCCTGCTGTAAGACCCATGACCTCTGATGGAGACCCAACTTTCTGACACTGGGCCCTATATTAAATCCCAGAATTGTTTGGTAGTCTTCATATTTCATAATGCCATGCACACGGTCAAGACATCCAGTGCCTGAAGCAGCAAAACAATCCCAAAACATCAGTGACCCCCCACCATGTGTCACTGTAGGGACTGTATTCTTTTCTTTAAAGGCCTCATTGCTCTTTCTGAAAGCAGTAGAATTATGGGCTTTACCAAAAAGCTGTCATTTTGTTTGGTCTGTCCACAGCACATTCTCCCAAAAGGATTTTGGCTTCCTCAAGTAAGTTTTGGCAAACTCCAATCTGGCTTTTTTCTGTTTCTATGTCAGCAGTGGGGCCCTTCTGGGTCTCCTGCCATAGCGTCCCTTTTTCATTCAGGTGGCAACGTATAGTGCAAGCTGACACAGTTGTACCCTGTGCCTGAAAGTCAGCTTCAATCTGTCTGGAAGTTGATCGAGGTTCTTCATCCACCATTCGAACAATCCTTCACTGCAATCTTTGATCAAGTTTTCTCTTTCACCCACATCCAAGGAGATTAGCTACAGTGCCATGGGCTGTAAACTTCTTGACAATGTTGCACACAGTGGACACAGGAACATTAAGATCTGTTAATTGATACAGGTGAGTTTAATTACAAATTACAGGAGCATCACAAACTTGGAATGCAACTATTTCTTACAATTTTGAGACAGTGCCAATAATTCTGTCCATTCCATTTTTGGGGTTTTACGTGGAATTTCTACACTTTTTTGTGTCATACCGATACAAACAAAAGAAATAAACATGAGATGGCCTAAACATTTGTAATTGCAGCAATTTTCCTGGGCAAAGTGGTGCATTATCTGACAGGCTTGTGTGCCAATATTTTTGGCCGTGACTGTATATTGTGTGTGTGTGTGTGATATAGATAGATAGATAGATAGATAGATATACAGTGGGGATCGAAAGTTTGGGCACCCCAGCTAAAAATTTGTATTAATGTGCATAAAGAAGCCAAGGAAAGATGGAAAAATCTCCAAAAGGCATCAAATTACAGATTAGACATTCTTATAATATGTCAACAAAAGTTAGATTTTATTTCCATCATTTACACTTTCAAAATAACAGAAAACAAAAAAATGGCGTCTGCAAAAGTTTGGGCACCCTGCAGAGTTAATATCTTGTACTGCCCCCTTTGGCAAGTATCACAGCTTGTAAACGCTTTTTGTAGCCAGCCAAGAGTCTTTCAATTCTTGTTTGAGGTATCTTTGCCCATTCTTCCTTACAAAAGTCTTCCAGTTCTTTGAGATTTCTGGGCTGTCTGTCACGCACTGCTCTTTTAAGGTCTATCCATAGATTTTCAATTATGTTGAGGTCAGGAGATTGTGAAGGCCATGGCAAAACCTTCAGTTTACGCCTCTTGATGTAATCCCCCATGGATTTCGAGGTGTGTTTAGGATCATTATCCATTTGCAAAGTTCAAACGATGATTTTTGTGGTGAGGACGTAGAAGAGGTTTTCTTCTGATGACTCCTCCATGAAGACCATATTTGTACAAGTATCTCTTTATAGTGGAATAGTGTACCACAACTCCAGTGTCTGCCAGATCTTTCTGGAGGGATCATGCAGTCAAACATGGGTTTTGAATTGCTTTTCTCACAATCCTGCGAGCTGTTCTGTCTGATATTTTTCTTGGTCTTCCAGATCTTGCTTTAACTTCCACTGTTCCTGATGACTGCCATTTCTTAATTACATTCCGAACAGAGAATATTGACATCTGAAAACGCTTTGCTATCTTCTTATAGCCTTCTCCAGCTTTGTGAGCGTCAACTATTTTCAGTTTCAGTTTTCTAGACAACTGCTTAGAAGAACTCATGGTGCTGATTGTTGGGGCAAGGTCAGATGAGTCTGGGCATTTAAAACCTTTGAGAATGACATCACCTGGTCTTCCCAGACGATGATTGAGAACAATCCATGACACTGGCAGGTCTCAGCTTGGCAAAGGGGGCAGTGCATGCTATAAATTCTGCAGGGTGCCCAAACTTTTGCAGACGCCATTTTTTTGTTTTCTGTTATTTTGAAAGTGTAAATGATGGAAATAAAATCTAACTTTTGTCGACATATTATAAGAATGTCTAATCTGTAATGTGATGCCTTTTGGAGATTTTTCCATCTTTCTTTGGCTTCTTTATGCACATTAATACAAATTTTTAGCTGGGGTGCCCAAACTTTCAATCCCCACTGTATATGACACAGACACACAAGGTTTTCAGACATTGGTTAGTGTAAAAAAAAAATTTCTTGACCGTGTTATTTGCTTCCTCCCGGTAGATTGTGGTGAATGCCATTGTCGACACATTGAAAACGGCATTTCCCCGATCAGAGCCACAGAGCCCGACTGATGAGCTGAGTGAGAACGAGGTGGATGGCAAATCTCAGAATGACAAGAAAAGCACCAAGTGAGTATCCCAGTGCCACATACCTATGTGACACCTCTACAGTCCACCAGTACAAGAGCATGCAGCTGAGGGTGGTCTCATGGCTTCTCTCTTTTCACACAAACTCTTTTAGTACATTGCAAAGCAGCTGGTATTTTATTCTTAAAGTGTCACTAAACCCAGTCCAAAAATTTAAATATAATATTCTGTACCTTCATAAGTAGTCCTCTAAAAACCTTCAGATAGCAATGAGGGATTGCATATACTGAAATATATATTAAATCTCTGCTCAGTTGACTTACTTTATGAGGGTGGCTACACTGGCTCTACATGTTCCTGCTGTACAGGATGTAGCCACCTTCCTCTGCACAGTCCCACTACAGGCTACATGCTGACACAACCCGCATCACTATGTAAAAGACCTTTGTAATGTCTAATCCCGCCCATTCATCACTGCCACAACCACACATAAATGCATTGCAGTATGCTAGCGCATTGAATCTTGGGAGTTGTAGTGCAAGGAGAGCATGTGAATACCATAAATTACGTGCACTGCTCATACCTCAAAATTGGAGATTCAGAAGAAGCTCTTCTGTGGATAGACCTGTGACAATATAATCATGATGCTGGAAAAGAAAAAGCTAATTAAACATCATTACTGATTATACTCGGATGTGATGTTTAGGATATCATTATGGATTGTTCATGGAAGTTAATTTTTAGTCACACTTGAATTTCATGGATAAGGGCAAATTCACACTGCTTGTCAGTGAAATTGCATTGCAGCTGGAGCGATTCCGCACTCCGGTCTCTCTGCATTGCCGGCTGGTTGGGGGCAGTGTGGTGTGCAATTTAGTGCAATGTCCCTTGTTTTTGTAGCAGCTTTATTTTAAGTGTACAAAACCTACACTTCATAAGGGGGAGGATTCAGGAACGCCAGCAGGGGACCTGAGAAGAGGAGGATCCAGGCTGTAGGTAAGTATGACATATTGTTTTTTTCAAAAAAGCTGAACCGATCGTTTTAAATGGAATTTCCACTAAATACAGACTCCATATTAAATCTCAATAAGTTTTTTTTTGAAGACCTTTGTCCTTAACCTTTGCAAAAGGTATAAAAAAATGCCGAGATCAGGAGTGACTGCTATAAGAGAGTGTTAAGGAGATAGGTTACTCCCAAGGGTTGCAGTAAAATGGCTAAAATCTCCTAGATGTAAAAAAAAAAAAAAAATGTATGCAACAAATGCAGTTTTCCCAACAATGCAATATTAGGTATAGTGACATTCACGAAATCCTTGCACATTTGAGATACTGGCTCTAAGCAGAAGTTTTTCTACCTGGCAGATATGAAATCCCCCTGTTGTACGGACATGGCAGCATGTTGAGTGTCACATACCCAGCTTTGTAACCCATGGGAGTCCATCGTTGGGCACAGCCAATATACACGTTCCCACTGAGTTGTCATCTGTTCCGTACATGTGATATCCAATATTAGAGTCTCAAAAAATTCGAAGCACGAGAAGGAACATCACAGATTGCAACAAGACTGAAACTTGTGATGATGAATATTTTTTCCGTTTAACATCTTCCAGACAATTGTGCTGGTTGTAAACAGTGACAGAGCCTGGCCACCCGCCAGTCATTAACCGCTGAGACCCGTTCCTGGCGCCAGGCCCAAAGCGGCACGTACAACTATACAAGAAATAAAGTGCTGTGTTCATCTGTCACTGACACAATTGAGACTCGACTGCTGGAGATCTGGCGTCCTGTCAGGAGATCTCCTGAAGGCTGTGTAAGCCAAACCTCCCGGGGTTTCATCACGCCATCGAGCTGCTGCGCTCTAATAGACTTTTGCCTTACTTATGTGTTTATTAAATTCTCGCCATTATCTCAGAACGGACCAGTCTCAAGCTTTTATATTTGTGGTTCCTAGACAAGACACAGTTCAGTGTGTATCTCTATTATCTGTTTATCAATCTATTTATCACAGATTTTCATTGTTCAATCTTGGGCACTGTACAGGTCAGCCACCAGTGTACTAACAACCACTGACATCATTGGTTGAAAAGGAGGACATCAGGCACCTGCACAGAAATCTTGTTCGCCCCCCCCCCCCCCCACTCCTGTCAGCACTGGGGTCACATTATTTGCGAGGGGGAGAAAAAATAAGGAAGGAAGAATGCTGGAATACTAGTCAGTACCAGTGGGCTAAAGTGTATTAGCTTTCAAAGAATAAATCACCTCTAATGTTACATGTCTGGATGCTACTGCAATGTGCAAAAATACTAGTTGACTTTCTAACATTTTAGAATGGGGTGCCTCGAAATTTTCCATAATTTTAAAGGGTGCCTTGAGTGGAAAAAGGTTGAGAAACACTGTTTTAGACAGTAAATGTAACCTATATACAGAACTGGGATAAGCCGAGGCAGGAGAGGCACCTGCTTTGGGTGCCGTGTTGAGAAGAGCTTCTCCTGCCTCCACAGCACCCATGACATCTTGTGCACTGTGCAGTGCTGGGCTGTCAAACTGACAGCTTGGTTCTGCAGATTACACTGACAGAGTGGTGGCATAGAGGTGGTAGTTGAAGCCGTGAGAGTGTATGAGTTGGCCAAGGGAGGAGGTATAGATGGAGAAGAGAAGGGGCCCGAGGACAGAGCCTTGAGGGACCCCAACAGAGAGGGGGAGTGAGGGGGAGGTGGTAGCATTATAGGTAACGCTGAAGGAGCGTTGTGACAGGTAGGATGAGAGCCAGGAGAGAGCAGAATCTCTGAGGCCGAGGGAGTGTAGTTTTTTGAGGAGGAGGGGGTGGTCGACTGGTGGTCGAAGAGAGGTCAAGGAGTAGGAGCACTGAATAGTGGCCATTAGCTTTGGCGGTTAGCAGGTCGTTGGAGAGTTTGAGTAAGGCAGTTTCGGTGGAGTGTAGGGGACGGAAGCCGGACTGTAGGGGATCGAGGAGGTTGTTGTCGTTGAGGTGAGAGCATAGGCGGGTGTAGACTAGGCGCTCGAGGAGTTTAGATGTAAATGGGAGCAGGGAGATGGGTCTGAGGTTGTTCGGGTCATTGGGGTCCAGGGAGGGCTTTTTAAGTATGGGGGTGATGTGTGCATGTTTCAGAGGGGAGGGGAAAGTGCCTGAGGAGAGGGAGAGATTGAAGATGTGGGTGAGGGAGCGTAGGATGGAGGAGGAGGAAGGTCGTAGGAGTTGTGAGGGGATAGGGTCGAGGGGGCAGGTGGTGAGGCGGGCATCAGAGAGGATCTTGGAGACTTCCTCGATGGTAGTAAGGTCAAAGGTGCGGAGTGTGGGGGGAGCTTCAGTATGAGGAATGTAGGGTGGGGTGGAAGAGGAGGTCAGAGCAGTGGTGGGGCCGTGGGAGAGGGGTGATGAGGGGGTAGCTGTGTGAGAGGGGACGGGTTGAGAGGGCGTGTGAGTTGCGGCAATGTTCTTGTGAATTGTGTCAATCTTGTTTTTGAAGTGATTGGCAATCTCAAGGGCAGTGAGTGAGGTGCTGGGTGGAGGTGGGGGTGGAGAGAGTAGAGAGTTGAAGGCAGAGAAGAGTCGGCGAGGATTGGAGGAGAGGGCCTTGATGAGGGTCAAGAAGTAGGCCTGTTTGGCAGCATGGAGGGAGGAGGTGTAGGTGCGGAAGGCAGATTTATAGCGGGTGAAGGCTTGTTGGGATTTGGTTTTGCGCCATAGTCGCTCCAGGGCACGACTTTGTCGTTTGAGGGTTTTGGTGTGATCAGTCTGCCAGGGCTGGAGCGGTCGGGGTCTGATGTTGCGTGTGGTTAAAGGCGCTAGTGAGTCAAGGGCTGTTGAGAGCGCATTGTTGTAGGCGGTCAAAGCCAAGTTGGGGCAGGACAGGGGGAGGATGCGGTTGTGGAGTTGGTCAGCTGCAGAGTGGAGGGAGGCAGGGTTAAGGTTGCGGAGGCTACGGCTGGTAGTAGTGTGACATTTGGAGGGGTAGGCGTTGGAGTACGAGGAGATAGAGAAGGTGATCAGGTTGTGGTCAGAGAGAGGGAAGGGGGTGTTAGTGATGTTGTGGGGAGCGCAGCGGTTGGAGAAGACAAGGTCCAGGATATTTCCGTCAGAGTGGGTGGTGGATTGTATGCACTGTGCAAGTGCAAAGGAGGAGGTTAGGTGGAGGAGACGGGCTGTGTCTGGGTTGTCGAGGTTGACAGGGATGTTGAAATCCCCAAGGATGATGGTGAGTAGCTCAGAGGAGAGGAAGAAGGGTAGCCAGGAGGAGAAGTCATCCAGGAAGCGGGGTATAGATCCAGGAGGCCGGTATATCACAGCAATCTTCAGGGGGGTTGGGGAGAATAGTCGGACGCAGTGGGCCTCGAAGGAGGAGAAGGATAGGGAGGGGGGGTTTGGGAGGACTCGGAAGGTGCTCTGCGGTGACAGGAGCAGACCAACCCCACCACCTTTACGACCGTTAGGCCTGGGTGAGTGGGTCCAGGTGAGACCTCCATAGGAGAATGCAGCAGGGGAGGTAGAGTCAGTGGGCTGGATCCAGGTTTCTGTGATCGCTAGGAGGTTGAGGGAGCGGGAAACAAAGAGGTCGTGGATGGCGGTAAGCTTGTTGCACACCGAACGGGCATTCAGGAGTGCACATGAAAACGGGGGGGAGATTTTAGGGAGCAGGGGGACAGATACTAAGTTGTGGGGGTTGCAGTAGGACGTGGAGGCGGGAGGGTGTTGAGCGGGTGAGGGAGGTGGAGGGCCAGGATTCGGGGAGATGTCCCCTGCGGCTAGGAGGAGGAGAAGGGTGAGAAAGGTGGCATGGGAGCGGGATGTGCAGGAGCGTGAGAAACTACTAGTGGTGGTGTTGGGGTCAGTAGGTGAGCGGAGTAATAGGAGGAGGTGGTGGGTGCCATAGAGGGGAGAAGGAAGCAGTGAGGACACAATATACAATTGTTTGGGAGGGGCAGAGGGATATAGTGAATGGATTTTGGGAACGGAGGAGAGGAAAATGAGAAGGAGGAGTGGAAGAGGCATTTTGGGGAGGTGAAGAGAGCAATAGTAGGGAGATGATAGCAGTGAGGGGGAGATGTACAGGTTGTGGGGTGGAGCAGAGGGGTAAAGAAATGAGATTTGGGAACAGAGGATAGTAATATGATAGGGAGAAGAGGGGTGTATTATATAAAGGTACACGGAGTGGGACTCAGGCATGTAAGAGGTTTCCCAGGGTATTTGCTTGCAGTCTTCCAGCATGCAGTAGAGCTTCTTGCTGTTGTTGTGTCTTCCTGCTGCTTGAGTTCTCCTGCTTTAGTTCAACTGGTGCGTTTAACTGCTTCTTCTATGCACTCGTTCAAAGCCGCACTCAATCTGAAGCAGCACCCCCATCAGAGACTGTACCCCCCATCAGAGATCTCCCCCAAGAGCAGGATATAATTATACTGAATATTCTCCACATTAAATGCCTCTTATTGTCCATTATCTGCCCATTATTCAGTGGAAATGAGAGCTCCCAGTAAAGTCCTTGATCTTCATACTTTACTTAAAACTAATAAAGAGAGAAAAAAATCACGTACGTGCAGAATTTAGAAAGTACATTTGTGTGCAGCGTACAGACATTTGTGTGCTGGCAGTGCCCTCTGCTGGAGGAGACTCATCCCAGCCATCCCACAGTACTGCCCTGTGTGGCATTATGGGCGCACGTATTCTGGCACAAAGTACATCAGCTTGTAGAATTAGCTGTAGGAGTCATTAGCACATCACATTTCAAATATACATAACAGTAGGTACATTTGTTTTAAGTGCTATGATGTACACCTCCATGCAGCAGTTTGGATGCACTTGAAGGGGAAATAAACTTTTAAAGCCCAACTCCGGGAAACGTAAAAATCATCCCCTGCAGTGGGGCTGCAAGAGTTTACTGCTTGTTTAGTCTACGGCAGAGGTTTTTTGCGATTTGACTTACCTGATCCTTTGCTCCCCTGTCAGATGATACTCCTCCACGCTAGTTTTGGTAAGTATCTGCTCCCGCTTCCAGTGGGATCACCTCAGCAATTCCACCAAACATTTGGAACCCCCCTCCCGCCCGCAATCTTCTGGGACACATCCCAGGTTTCAGAAGGCTGTGAGACCATACACACAGTGTAGCTCGTGCATGCGCAATGGGAAGAAGGCTGTGAAGCCACAAGGAGTCTGCTTCCCACACTAAACATCGGAACCCAAAGACCAGTGAAGAACCATCTCAGGTGAGCACGGTGCTGGATCCCTGGACAGGTAAGTGTCTTTTTTCTCTTTTTTTTTTTTTTTTTAAATCAGCATCAACAGCATTTGTATCTGCTGACTTTTAATTTTTTTCAGTCAAAGTGAAGAACCACTTTAAGATTTTTGAGATTGGAGCAAATATGAGACTGAAGAACCATCACAGTATTTATTAAATCACATAAAGGCATGAAATGAGATACCATACAATAAATATCCTATGAGGCAAAGAAGACCTTGTAAGTTGGTATACGTCATCTGTAATAGGACCCATTAGTATTACCAAGAGTATAATGGAGACCCCTGCTTTTGGTTTTGATGTTGTCAGGACCTTAGACTGCTGGAGCATGATTTAGAAGAAGTTGTGGGGACCAGTTTATCAGTATGGACCAGCAGTGGAGTAGTTTATTTTCTTTGTCCCAAAACAAGCAGTTAAAGGATAGGTTCACCTTTAGTAACATGTTCCATGTTACAACCATATTAAGGGTGTAACATGTAACATATTACTAAATTACCTGTCGCCACCCTGACCCAATCCCCCATTGTGATAATGGATGGGGGATCTTCTCCCTGCATCCGCTGTCACAATTCAACAATAGCACGGGCTTGCAGACCTCCTCCCACAGGGCCGTGTCATTCATTCACAAAGTTCTGTGAATGAATGAACTACAACTACCATCTTCCATTGTGGCAGACAGCTTGTAGAACATTGCACACATGATCTGCTGATCACGGGTTTACAAGATCCTAAGAAAAAAAAATTCTGTTTTTTTTTTTTCTTTTTCTTACCTGCAAAAAAGTGATTTTATTATTTTTTTTAAAAAGATGAACTTATCCTTTAACCCTCGCAGTGTGGGTGCAGCTCCACCGCAAGGGATCATTTTCAATTTTTTTGGAGTTGGGCTTTAAAATGAGCAGGTAGGTTTTTTGGTAAAAGCAAATTTTATACAAATCTTATGATAAAAAAAAATTATTTTCCTGCTAGCAATCAACAAAATAATAACATCACGCAGCACTGATGAGGAAGGAGTGGATGCAAGAAGCTTGGATCAAAAAGAAAAAGCCTTTGTGATCCTGAGGCAAAACTGGCATATACAGTATATGGAGCATATATGATCCCCCCCCCCCCATCCTATGTACATGTTCAACACAAGCTACCTTATACTTAGAAAGTAGTTTTCACATACTTAGCTAAAAACCCTTTTTAAAGACTATAAATCCCTGGTGCTGAACCTGCAGTTTGAGGGCTGCATGTGGCCCTTTGGTACATGATGCGTGGCCCTCGGATCTACAGCAGTTTGTAGT
Organism: Staurois parvus; assembly: GCF_062004578.1. NCBI lineage: Eukaryota > Metazoa > Chordata > Amphibia > Anura > Ranidae > Staurois > Staurois parvus. The sequence goes on from NW_028318996.1 coordinate 1,815,649, forward strand.
GAGAATATTGATTAAGGTATTAGCACTGATCTCTACTATCCTCATATCATGTTTCAAACTTCATTTCGTCTTCCGCAGCATATCCCCAGCCAAAAATGGCCATGTCCACACTCTCTGACCCTCATTTCCTCTAAGTTCTACATTCTGGCCCTCTGTGATGTCAGGGCCGCATCTGAGGCTCCCTTTAGCTCATATGTCGACAACCACTGGTATAAATTGTCTGTAAACCAAACCTAGCACTTGGGGAAGCTAAAAATCCCTATGGACCCTTCTCTGATGCTTACATTGTCAGTGGGAATCCTTCTCCAGGATTGATTAAAAGTTATTGGCTGATGGATTGGACAGATTCACTTTAAATCTTTGTGCTGCCTACACAGTCACGGCTGTATGAAATTCACAGGTAATCTGATATCCTGTCAGGAAGGATTTTTTTGTGTTTCAAGGATGATCTTTTAAGTTAGGGGAGTCATGTATGTAATCAATAGCAGTAGTGTCTCAGTAACAATCTCTGTTTGTTGTCAGGTCTCGTCTGCGTTTCCCATCCAGTAAAATCGCTCCGGTCCTGAGCTCATGTGACGTCCAGGAGAAAATCCTGTACTCCGTCCGGGAGGGCAGCACGGTGAGACCACATAGGACATTACATATATGAAACCGCTCCAGGAGCTTGTTTCCTCATATTACTTCTAAGGTGAAGATATATTCTGTACAGCACTTTATAAGGACTTTTCAGTCACCTATGCCAAAACTTTTCTGGGAATTTATTTTAATGGAGATAGAGGCATAACTAGAATCTTCAGTGTCCCAGTGCAAGCAACAATAAAGGGCCCCCCTGACCCCCAGCTGGGGCCCCCCTCTGTGGCAGAACACCAGGGTCCAGGCGCTAGTGTGACCTTTGTGACCCTGGTACTTCTGCCACTGATATCAATAATGTTTTATTTTTGTTAATACACAATTTTTTGTATTTATTTATTTATTTTTATTATTTTTTTAACTTTTTATTTTTTTTTACAGGCCTTCAGTTTGGGCACTGGTCTTCCAACAGAATCACCAGAGGCTGCAGGCAGATCTCAGGAATGTGATGGTGAACTTTTGCCGATGTAACAAGATTTCATTTGTACATGCACAAAGATGGCAGTAAAACCTACATAATCATTTCTATGCATGTACAATTGAAGTCTTGGGAGATTTTGTTATTTTATACTGAGATTTGCATGCATCCTCTGGTGATACAGGCTTCCCGGGAAGACACTGACTATGTCACCACGGCCTGAACGGAACTGAATAGAGTCAGTGCTTTATTAAATAAATGCTGCAGTTTTAATGACTTTTTTACTGTTATTTTTAAAAAAGGTGATTAGGATGACAGAGAAGATTTCTCCAATGTGGGCGGGAGGGGGGTGAAAGGGCCTCTGTAAATATGTATGGACTGGTCCTGTACAGACTTTCTGTAAGTGTTTGAAGGGAGCAGTGTTGGCGTTGCTGATAGCAGTCAGCTGTGATACCTGTTTGTTGTAACCTGCAGCAGGAAGATGACAGCCTTCCAACACCATCTGAGCACATTGAGCTGACACCACACACCGATCTGTGTACAGAGTAACCGCACTTCTGCTCCAGTCTTGGCCCTGAACAGAATTACAAAACTGAAAATTAAAGTGTTAATTCCGTTCTAATTTTCATTCTGCTGTCTTGTTTAGATGATTTCCTTTTTGCATTTCAAAGGCCCCAAAATTGCATAAAAATGTCATGAAAACATCCATACGTGCATTTTTAAAAGGTCATTCAATACAGAAATGCCAAATTTCCATCCACAGTCCTGACCCTGCAGATACACACCATGGAATCCCCCTCCTCCTGCTTTGTTGCATTCCGCATATTCTCAAATAAACTAAAGATACAACAGGGATGCTGGGAACTGCGCATAGTTTGCCATGTTGAGTATGGATCTGGTAGATCCATTTCTTCTCCTTTCTTCAGTGTGTATTTCATACATTTAATTTTTTTTATACTTTTTATAGACACACAAATTATTTTTCTTCTTCCTCTAACTAATAGCACATAAAAAGGGGTGCCTGTCCCCTGCAATGTGTTGGCTGTATGTTCTTGTTCAATTCAGATCTTAAATGAACTTCCAAACTAGATGGCCGTTTTTACTAGGCATCTCAACCATCATTAGGTATGGAGACCTTTTGTATTGTTAGATATTTTAACCTGAGAAAATCTCACCACTAGAGTCATAGAGGTTTAACCTTGATTTCACTGTTTAGTTTTCATCTAATGGGGTTGATCCTTTACATTCTATTCCATACATTACATGTTTTAAAAATGCAGATGAAAGCTTATTAAGGAAAGAAAATATTATTTATTATTTATTTTAGGTACTTCTATAGCGTCGTCTATTTACGCAGCTCTTTACATATATATATTGTACATTCACATCAGTCCCTGACCCTCAAGGAGCGTACAATCTAAAGTAGAATTGGGTAATGATAACTAGGAAGGCAGTAAAATAGATCCCCATGCAGCCAGCAACAATAGACCCTCCAGCAACAATAGATAGTTCTAGCAACAATCAATCCCCCCAGCAACAACTGATCCTCCACCTGCAACAATGGGTCCACCTCAACAACAGTAGATCCTACACCAGCATCAGTAGATATACCCCATCAGAAACAGTAGATCCTCCAGCAGCCACAAACACTAGACCTCTCCTGTAACAGTAAATCACCCCAACAATAATAGACCTCCCCCAGCAACATAAGACCCCTTGACCAACACTACACTTCCCCAGTGACAATAGACCCTCCAGCATGCCCAAGCACCCCTTGCCAGTACATACATTTAGTGCTGAAGATGCCAGGACTGCGTATCACCGTGTTTCCACTTGAGAAAAAAAACCCTGGTCATGCTATTTTATGAGGAAAGACTAGAAAGACGCTTAAGAGAGGATTTGATAGCAATATACAAATCTTTAAACAAGGACTGTATCATTGGGAGAAAATGATTTGATGTTTGCTTTCAAGAGAAGTGGTTCTATCTTAACCACTTGCCTACTGGGCACTTTTACCCCCTCCCTGCCCAGGACAATTTTCAGCTTTCAGCGCTGTCGCACTTTGAATGACAATTGTGTGGTCATATAACACTGTACCCATATGATATTTTTATCATTTTTTTCACACAAATAGAGCTTTGGTGGTATTTACCAAAGTTTTTTTTGCACTATAAACAAAAATAGAGGGGAAATTTTTTTTTAAAAAAAAGGTTTTCTTTGTTTCTAGTACAAAATTTAGCGAACATGTAATTTTTCTACTTCACTGATGTGCGTTGATGAAGCTGCACTGATAGGCAGAACTGATGGGGTGGCACTGATAGGCTGCACTGATGGGGTGGCACTGATGAGGCGGCAATGATAGGCATCACTGCTGGGCACTGATGGGCAGCACTGTTGGGCACTTTTGGGGCTGCACTGATAATCAGTGCAGATGTCTTCTTTGACAGTTGCAAGTTATCGGCAGTACTTTCCTCATGGTGTGACAGCTTGTGGAAAGTACTGCCGATAACTGGCAGTACTGGTATTTACATGATGGTCAGCTGTGATTAGATACAGCTGATCATGTGGTAAAAGGCCGCCATGATTGGCCTTTTACCATGTCATGTGATCATCTGTGTACAAAGGACACAGTGATCATAAACAGCGACGAGTGCGCGCTGCTGAGGGGCGTGTTCTGGGAGGATGTCATATGACGCCCTCTCAGAACTGGACGACCGCGCTGTAGCCATCATTCAGCTATCACACGGTAAGGAAGTGGGTAGCCTATGTAAGGGGTTCTTTACTGTTAGAGCAGTAAGGATGTGGAACACCCTTTGACAGTTGGTGGTGTCAGCGAGAAGTGTAGATAATTTCCAAAAACTATAAAACAAAATGTTTCTTAGCGAAAACAATATAAAAGGATATTGAAAATGTAGTCACATGAACACACTCACACATTGAACTGGATGGACAGGTGTCTTTGTCAACCTTACCAACTATGTAACTATTTAATACTCCATGCGGCTAAAGGGATAATCCATCTATAACTGCAAATTTCTTCCCATTAAAGCAATACTGACATTTATAACATGCCTTTCTGCTGTAGGAAAATGATATAAAATGGTATGGATAGGGAATTGTTGGGTGTTAGTGATGAAGAGGGATATGGTGTAATAAGTCATATAAGTTGTGGACCCCAGGCACCACCTGTACTGATTCCTATCCTCCTGTTCAGGTGTCTGATGTTCTCTCATTGGGCGGCATGGAGTCTTTCGTCCAGAAGCAGGAAAAGATCCTGAATGAGATTTCTGCCTCTCTGGAAAGGTCAGCCACATCTGGCTCACAACAACTGCCCTTCACCCTAAATGCAAAAGCAGCAGGTAAGAAAGAAAGAAAGCAGAATGGGGTCTAATGGAGGGAATGACATATATAAAGGTATATATGGTATATGCTGTGTGTGTGTGTGTGTGTGTAAATATATATATATACAGTTGTGTTCAAAATAATAGCAGTGTGTTGAAAAAAGTGAATAAAGCTCCAAATCCTTCTAATAGCTTTTATTTCCATACACACAAATGCATTGGGAACACTACACATTCTATTCCAGATCAAAACATGAAGAAAAATAGATCAAATTTGTGTTGTTCCTCTAAAAAAATTGAAGAAAAGTGAATATTAGACTGTTCAAAAAAATAGCAGTGTTTGTATTCTTCTTTACAAACTCAAACATTCACTATATAAACTGAAAAATGTTTGAAGATTTTGCTTTCCTTTGAATCACTTAATGAATATTTCGTTGTATAAGCACTGTTTCTGAGAACTGCTGTACATCTGTGTTGCATGGAGTCAACCAACTTCTGGCACCTGTGATCAGGTATTCCAGCCCAGGATGATTGGACTACATTCCACAGTTCTTCTCTATTTCTTGGTTTTGCCTCAGAAACTGCATTTTTGATGTCACCCCACAAGTTTTCTATTGGATTAAGATCCGGGGATTGGGCTGGCCACTCCATAACGTCAATCTTGTTGGTCTGGAACCAAGATGTTACACGTTTACTGGTGTGTTTGGGGTCGTTGTCTTGTTGGAACACCCATTTCAAGGGCATTTCCTCTTCAGCATAAGGCAGCATGACCTCTTCAAGTATTCTGATGTATTCAAACTGATCCATGATCCCTGGTATGCGATAAATAGACCCAACACCGTAGTATGAGAAAAATCCCCATATCATGATGCTTGCACCACCATGCTTCACTGTCTTCACAGTGTGCTGTGGCTTGAATTCAGTGTTTGGGGGTCGTCTGACAAACTGTCTCCGGCCACTAGACCCAAAAAGAACAATCTTACTTTCATCAGTCCACAAAATGTTGCGCCATTTCTCTTTAGGCCAGTCAATGTGCTCTTTGGCAAGTTGTAACCTCTTCAGCACATGTCTTTTTTTTCAACAGTGGGACTTTGCGGGGGCTTCTTGCAGATAGCTTGGCTTCACATAGGCGTCTTCTAATTGTAACAGTACTCGCAGGTAACTTTAGACCTTCTTTGATCTTCCTGGAGCTGATTGTTGGCTGAGTCCTTGCCATTTTGGCTATTCTTCTATCCTTTCGAATGGTAGTTTTTCGCTTTCTTCCACGTCTTTCAGGTTTTGGTTGCCATTTTAAAACGTTTTCAATCATTTTAGCTGAGCAGCCTATCATTTTCTGCACTTCTTTATATGTTTTCCCCTCTCCAATCAACTTTTTAATCAAGGTACACTGTTCTTCTGAACAATGTCTGGAGCGACCCATTTTCCTCAGAATTTCAGAGAGAAATGCACTGTAACCAGCATGTACAACATTTGCTGCCTCCCTTCCTTAAATAAGGGCAATAATTGTTTTTCAAAGAATGAATGACCTCACTAATAGAACTCCACACTGCTATTATTTTGAACATGCCCCTTTCAATTAGTGATTTAATTGCACAGAATCAGCAGCATGCATGTCATGACTGTTGGGTCTGTTGGATTTCTATTACTCTACTACACCTGCTAGTAAATTATTTGCCATGTAGAAATCTAATTTCTACCAAAAACAGTGATTGATCAGGTTAGTGATGTCTGACTGCTATTATTTTGAACACAACTGTGTGTGTGTATATGTGTATATATACAGTGGGGATCGAAAGTTTGGGCACCCCAGCTAAAAATTTCTATTAATGTGCATAAAGAAGCCAAGGAAAGATGGAAAAATCTCCAAAAGGCATCAAATTACAGATTAGACATTCGTATAATATGTCAACAAAAGTTAGATTTTATTTCCATCATTTACACTTTCAAAATAACAGAAAACAAAAAAATGGCGTCTGCAAAAGTTTGGGCACCCTGCAGAGTTAATATCTTGTACTGCCCCCTTTGGCAAGTATCACAGCTTGTAAACGCTTTTTGTAGCCAGCCAAGAGTCTTTCAATTCTTGTTTGAGGTATCTTTGCCCATTCTTCCTTACAAAAGTCTTCCAGTTCTTTGAGATTTCTGGGCTGTCTGTCACGCACTGCTCTTTTAAGGTCTATCCGTAGATTTTCAATTATGTTGAGGTCAGGAGATTCTGAAGGCCATGGCAAAACCTTCAGTTTACACCTCTTGATGTAATCCCCCGTGGATTTTGAGGTGTGTTTAGGATCATTATCCATTTGTAAAAACCATACTCTCTTTAACTTCAGCTTTTTCACAGATGGCATCAAGTTACCATCCAAAATTTGCTGAAATTTTATTGAATCCATTTTTCCTTCTACTCGTGAGATGTTCCCTGTGCCACTGGCTGCAACACAACCCCAAAGCATGATTGATCCAACCCCATGCTTAACAGTTGGGCAGAGGTTCTTTTCATTAAATTCTGTGCCCCTTCTTCTCCAAACGTACCTTTGCTCATTCCGGCCAAAAAGTTCAATTTTAACCTCATCGGTCCACAGAACTTGTTTCCAAAATGACTCAGGCTTGTCTATATGTTAATTTGCAAAGTTCAAACGATGATTTTTGTGGTGAGGACGTAGAAGAGGTTTTCTTCTGATGACTCTTCCATGAAGACCATATTTGTACAAGTATCTCTTTATAGTGGAATAGTGTACCACAACTCCAGTGTCTGCCAGATCTTTCTGGAGGGATCGTGCAGTCAAATGTGGGTTTTGAATTGTTTTTCTCACAATCCTGCGAGCTGTTCTGTCTGATATTTTTCTTGGTCTTCCAGATCTTGCTTTAACTTCCACTGTTCCTGATGACTGCCATTTCTTAATTACATTCTGAACAGAGGATATTGACATCTGAAAACGCTTTGCTATCTTCTTATAGCCTTCTCCAGCTTTGTGAGCATCAACTATTTTCAGTTTCAGTTTTCTAGACAACTGCTTAGAAGAACCCATGGTGCTGATTGTTGGGGCAAGGTCAGATGAGTCTGGGCATTTAAAACCTTTGAGATTGACATCACCTGGTCTTCCCAGACGATGACTGAGAACAATCCATGACACTGGCAGGTCTCAGCTTGGCAAAGGGGGCAATGCATGCTATAAATTCTGCAGGGTGCCCAAACTTTTGCAGACACCATTTTTTTGTCTGTTATTTTGAAAGTGTAAATGATGGAAATAAAATCTAACTTTTGTTGACATATTATAAGAATGTCTAATCTGTAATTTGATGCCTTTTGGAGATTTTTCCATCTTTTCTTGGCTTCTTTATGCACATTAATACAAATTTTTAGCTGGGGTGCCCAAACTTTCGATCCCCACTGTATATATATATATATGTGTATATATATGTATGTGTGTGTATATATATGTGTGTGTGTATATGTGTGTGTGTATGTATGTATGTATGTATATATGTATATATGTATATATATATACATATATAATGTATGTGTGTGTGTGTATGTATATATCAGGTCCATATATTTTTGGACACGGGCACAATTTTAGATTTTTTGGTTTTTTTAGGTATTTACCAAACCATATTGAAGCTATAGTTATATAATGGATATGGGCTGAAACTGCGCACTCTCAGGTTTAATTTGAGGGTATGTACATCTAAATTGGAGGAAGGGTTTAGGAATTACAGCTCTTAAGAGTAGCCATCCCCCTTTTTTCAAGGGACCAAAAGTAGTTGGACAATTGAATAAAAAGCTGTTTCATGGCCAGGTGTGGGCTACTGCTTTGTTATTTCTTCATCAATTAAGCAGGTGAAAGTTCTGGAGTTGATTCTAAGTGTGGTATTTGCATTTGGAATCTATTGCTGTGACCCTACATCATGCATTCAAAGGAGCTGTCCATGCAAGTGAAACAGGCCATTATAAGGCTTCAAAAACAAAACAAATTCATCATAGAGATAGCAGCAAAATTAGGAGTTGCCAAGTCAACAGTTTGGTACATTCTGAGGAATGAAGAACGCACTGGGGAGTTCAGCAACATAAAAAAGGCATGGACGTCCACAGAAGACAACACTGGTGGATGATCGCAAGATCCTCTCTATGGTAAAAAAAAAAAAAAAAAACAATTCACAACATCCAGACAAGTGACGGACACTCTCCAGGAGGTGGGCGTATCATTGTCAAAGTCTAAATTCAAGAGAAGACTTCACGAGAGCAAATACAGAGGGTTCACCACAAGGTGCAAACCATTCAAAAGCCTGAAGAATAGAAAAGCCAGATTAGACTTTGCCAAAAAAACATCTAAAAAAGCCAGACCAGTTCTGGAAAAGCATTCTTTGGACGGATGAAACTAAGATTAAGCTGTATCAGAATGGCGGGAAGAAAAAAGTGTGGAGAAGGCTTGGAACAGCTCATGATCCAAAGCACACAACGTTATCTGTAAAACATGGAGGCAGTGTGATGATATGGGCATGCATGGCTTCCAGTGGCACTGGGTCATTGGTGTTTATTGATGATGTGACTGCAGAATTCATCCGGCTGCTTCTGTCTTCTGTGTTTACTGATATACTGTCAGCCCAGATTCAGCCAAATGCAGCAAAGTTGATTGGACGGTAGATGGACAATGATCCAAAACACACTGCAGAAGCAACCCAGGAGCTTTTGAAGGGAAAGAAGTAGAATATTCTGTAATGACCAAGTCAGTCACCTGATCCCAACCCAATTGAGCATGCATTTCACTTGCTGAAGGTATAACTAAAGGCAGAAAGACCCACAATCAAAGAACAACTGAAGACAACTGCAGTTAGAGCCTGGCAAAGCATCAGAAAGGAGGAAACCCAGTCTTAGGTCATGTCCATGGGTTCCAGACTTCAGGCAGTCATTGCCAGTAAAGGATTCTCAACAAAAAATATTAAAAATTAACATTTTATTTATAATTATATTAATTTGTCCAATTACATTTGAGCCCCTGAAAATGGAGGGACTGTGTATAAAAATAGTTGCAATTCCTAAAATGTGTACTTGATATTTATGTTCAACCCCTTGAATTAAAGCTGAAAGTCTGCACTTCAAATTCATTTGGATTGTTTCGTTTGGATATATTCTGGTGGCATACAGATCCAAAAGTATGAAAATCGTGCCTGTGTCCAAATATATATGGACCTAACTGTGTTTGTGTGTGTAATATGTGTGTATGTATATACAGTGAGGAACAGAAGTATTTGAACACCCTGCGATTTTGCAAGTTCTCCCACTTAGAAATCATGGAGGGGTATGAAATTCACATTGTAGATGCATTCCCACTCTGAGAGACAGAATTAAAAAAAAAATTCAGGAAATCACGTTGTATAATTTTTTTTTTTAAGAATTTATTTGTCTTGCACTGGTGAACATAAGTATTTGAACACCTGAGAAAATCAGTGTTAATATTTGGTACAGAAGCCTTTGTTTGCAATTACAGGGGTCAAACGTTTCCTGTAGTTCTTGACCAGATTTGCACACACTGCAACAGGGATTTTGGCCCACTCCTCCACACAGGTCTCCTCTAGATCTGTCAGGTTTCGGGGCTGTCGCTGAGCAACATGAAGTTTCAGCTCCCTCCAAAGATGTTCTATTGGATTTAGGTCTGGAGACTGGCTACGCCACTCCAGAACCTTGATATGCTTCTTATGGAGCCACTCCTTGGTTATCCTGGCTGTGTGCTTTGGGTCGTTGTCATGTTGGAAGACCCAGCCACGACCCATCTTCAATGCTCTGACTGAGGGAAGGAGGTTGTTGCTCAAAATCTCACAATAAATGGCCCCATTCATCGTCTCCTTAATACAGTGCAGTTGTCCAGTCCCCTTCACAGAAAAGCACCCCCAAAGCATGATGTTACCACCCCCATGCTTCACAGTAGGGATGGTGTTCTTGGGATGCAACTCATCCTTCTTTTTCCTCCAAACACGACGAGTGAAGTTTAGACCAAAAAGTTCTACTTTGGTCTCATCTGACCACATGACTTTCTCCCATGCCTCCTCTGGATCATCCGGATGGTCATTGGCAAACTTCAAACGGGCCTGAACATGTGATGACTTGATCAGGGGAACCTTCCGTGCAATGCATGATTTGAAACCATGACGGCGTAGTGTTCTACCGACAGTGACCTTTGAAACTGTGGTCCCAGCTCTCTTCATGTCATTGACCAGCTCCTCCCTTGTAGTTCTGGGCTGATTCCTCACCTATCTTATCATCAGTGATACCCCACGAGGTGAGATCTTGCATGGAGCCCCAGTCCGAGAGAGACAGTCATCTTTAGCCTCTTCCATTTTCTAACAATTGCTCCAACAGTTGATCTATTTTCACCAAGCTGCTTGGCAATTGCCCCATAGCCCTTTCCAGCCTTGTGGAGGTCCACAATTTTGTGTCTGGTGTCTTTTGACAGCTCTTTGGTCTTCCCCATGGTAGTAGTTGGTGTCTGACTGACTGTGGGGTGGACAGGTGTCTTTAAAGAGCTCAGACAGGTGCTACTAAGTTAGATTAATGAGTGGAGTAGAGGTGGACTTTTTAAAGGCACAGTAACAGGTCTTTGAGAGCCAGAATTCCTGCTGTTTCTTAGGTGTTCAAATACTTATGTTCAGCAGTGCAAGACAAATAAATTCTTTAAAAATCATACAATGTGATTTCCTGAATTTGTTTTTTAAATTCTGTCTCTCAGAGTGGGAATGCACCTACAATGTGAATTTCAGACCCCTCCATGATTTCTAAGTAGGAGAACTTGCAAAATTGGCGGGTGTTCAAATACTTCTGTTCCTCACTGTGTATGTATATATGTGTGTATGTATATATGTGTGTATATATATATGTGTGTGTGTGTGTATATGTGTATATGTATGTGTATGTGTATATATATATATATATGTGTGTGTATATATATGCATAAATGCAGCGTGTGCGATTTTTGGTTACACACACACACGTGTGTGTGTGTGTATATATATATATATATGTATGTATATCTCTTATACTGCTCAGTCAGGGAAAAAGGGAAAAAGCTGCAGAATGGAAGAGGAAGGTGAGATATGCCAGTCAGCAAAAATGACATTTTAAGACCCATTTCTAAGAATGATCTGTATAAAGCAGGAGCTGTGTGGCCCATATTTCATATATTCATAGAAGCAGCAAACCATTATTAGGGTTGTTCTATGAATCTGAGATTGTACAAAATGCTGAGACCTGTTGGCAGCCTGCTAAAGGCAGCACACATAGCTGTATTATAGATGAGCAGAGGACTTTACATAGAGGTTTTATATTGCTCTCCCTCCAAGGACTTGAAGCTCCGTACACAGCATGACAAATGTCAGCTTGTTTGATGAATATGGTAACAAGCCATGCCAGAATAAATAGGAGGGTCTCTGGTCTGCTATTCAGCATCTCCAGGGATGGAGGGGGAAGGAAGGTTCACAGTTGGAGCTGATGGGGAGAAGGCTGTGCACTGTATGAATTCAGCTGCATTCTGGGAAGGGGCGCTTTTCTGCTCCGGTAATGGAGTTGTGGAATTGATTCCAGTAGTTTCTTCAGATATGCTGGGCCTACATTAAAGCTGCTTGTATTTTTCTTTTCTTGATTAATTCCTTCTCCCCCTTTTCTGATTACATTTTTGAGTAAAACCTTTCCAGTGTTACACACTGTGATTCTCTATACAATGTCCTGGCAGGACAGGAAGTACTACATACAACCTTTGTACTTCCATGAAGGAAATGTTTTGGTTATCAGTAAACCCATCTACTGATGTACTTAATTGGCAGGCAATGACAGGCGTGAAGATTGAGGGTAGATTTAGATGTGTGTAGAAACTCACCACTCCTCTGAAAAGCAATCCATGTTCAGAATGCTTTTCAAAGGTTATTGACAGGCAATGAGGGGAGGCATTGTGACAACTTCTCACTGTCTGTCGAACAAATGTGTCACAACCACATGCATTGTACATGGTTGGGGGACATCAGGGCTCTTCCACTTTTGATTGAATGGGTTGTGTTCATCACAAGGCAAGCAACATGTGGGCAGTTTTTGCTGCAGGTGCGAGGTATTGCAATTGTGGCATATAAACACTGAATAGGGATAGTATGGGGTGCTAAAAATGCAGCTCAGCCCCCCCAACTGCACTTCTAAACTTGGCCTTCGGGTAGAGGGCTGGATAGGCTTGTTTGCAGCCTGGACTAGATAGGGGCCCATTCCCAGCACTGCCTAGTGGTAACACATGGAGAGGAAGGTTATGTGCATAGGTGCGCTGCAATTCATTGTAAATGGCCCCCTAAAGCTCCATCCATGTGGGCATTTTGACATGCTGTGAATTCCAGCGGCAGGAATGTATTGATAGCTTCATGCAGATAACAAAGTGTGTTCAGCAGCAATCACCTGCAGTGATCACTGGCTGTGCAAGCAGGCGGAAATAGCTTGAGCTGCCAATAGCCTGTCTTTACAGTGTATGGGCTTAGTGGCCACTGCTAACCACACTTGGCGTTCAATCCCAATCCGTAGATTCCTGCCGCTGGGATTTGCAGCATGGTGAAATACCCGCATGAATGGTACCTGATGCACCTGCATTGCAACTCAAGCATAAATGCAGCGTGTGTGATTTTTGGTTCCACACATGAAAGTACTGCAACAGACCACCCTGGTGTGAAGGAGCCCTTAATGTAGCTCTAATCCAGATCTAAAAAATATATTAAATAAGATTTACTACTTTTACTCTTCTGTCAAACGTTATTTTCAGTCTTTGCAAATCTGCAGCTTTCATTAATATAAACTCTGGTCATCCTGCCATGAAGGTCCTTGTTCATGCACTTCCTGTGACAGGATGACAATGCCCTGTCCTGGACTCCCAAATGAGCTCCTGAGTTGTCACCCTGTCATTCATTCAACTGATGGAAAATACAAGTTGCTGTGCCCACACACATTAAGCAGATATGGTCCACTGTTGTTACCAAGACGTCAGCCTGGGGCAATGATGTACAGCCTGTGCTGGGGTGATTTATAGGCAAGAAGAAGCTGCAGGAGCACTGTGATATCATAAAGGATGGAAAAAAGGTGAAAAGATTTTATGGAAATAACATGGCAATGGTGTATGATACACAGTGCAGAGAACACGTTAGTCTGTATTTATTCCCTATTTAGAAGCGTTTTAATGTTTGCACCCAGAGAGGTGCGCCGTTCAGTGATCTACATCCCTGACTTCAATACCATCCACAGGAAAGGTGATGTGTAAAATGTGAGAACGGGTATCTTACACTATGCTCAGAAGGAATGGTTAGTAGATGAGAAGCCGCCATAGATACTTCTAGAATGGATTAGGTATCTGTGGCAGCACCTCCACCTAATAGCCCATCTGCCTCAGTGTGGCCAATAAGAGCTCAGATCTCACGCTGCCCTGCTGGAGATGTTAATGAGCTGGTTATTGTCCTTCAGTACCAATCACTGGAAGAGTTTAACGTGGAACTGTAACCTCACATATCACTTTCAGCTCAATCAATGCTTGAGGTCAGTTACTTCCAGCACTGGATTTCTTCTCCCAAGTTTCTTCTGTTCCAGTCCTGGATACTGTCCATACACACTTCTCACCATAGTCCCGGCAATGCCAGAATGTGGACTGTTTATTTACATGCAACAGACTGATATTTCAGTGCGCTCAGTTCATACTATAAGAAATCTGCACATGCTCAGATCTCAGGATGTCTAAGGGGCCACACAACCAGGACGAAAACTGATGGGCACTATACAGTATGGTGCTGATGTCTGTGTGTCAGCTGCCTTACAATCACGGCTGGATTTTATTACAAGAAGATCACACTAGGGACCTGTGTGCAATTTAGAGCATAGCAGGAGCTCTGGTAAATACATTTTAGTCCAAAAGTCAACTTTATTGCTCAGTTTAGGTCAACTTTAATTCTTCCATTGAGAACCTCTTCAAAACAAAGCTGTCATAATCATGATTGTTAACTAAAGCTGGCAATGGATGGATGGAATCTTGGCCAGTTCAGCAGTGACTGGCCAAGGTTCTATCCATCCATGGGCAGGCTGGTTGTACTGAAGTCAGTCCATTAATCAACTTCAGTACAACCAGCTTATCGGATTGTTAGCATGCGAACAATGCCAGCAGCTATAGCCACCAGAAGTGATCATAGTGTTCTGCCAGCAGGGAAGGCAGAATACAATAGCGTTGAAAGAGTGATTCCCCCATCAACACATGACTGTGTTGATGGGGGAATCAAGCAATTTTCCTTCCTTCCATCTGTGCTGGAAGGAAAGAAAATTGTTTCACCTGCTGAACCGAAAAGTTAAGGTGACCATAGATTACCCTTTTTTTTTTTCCAATCAGTCAGCAGGCTGAATGGAAAAAAAAGAACCTCTTCCTCCTACGACACAAGCAAGGTGGATGGAGGAATTCTCCCTGCTGGGACACTGTATTCAGACAGCAGGGCTCTCCACTGTCCGATACACTGAGCAGCAGCTGCAGATGGCTAATTGAGAAAAGTTTTCCAACAAGCCTGTTTTGACAGAAGTCGATCCAACAATCAGTTTCTGTCAAACAGGCATGGACACACTTGGATCGGCATTCTGTGGTCCCTGCTAAAACAGCCGAATGTCGATCCATCTATGGTCAGCTTAAGACAGCCAGAGTCACCAGGCATTGTCATGCTTCAACTTAAGTTTACACAGCTCATGCTAATGACAGCTTTGCTTTAAATACTATCACTTGGTGGCATTTAATTCTCCTTGTGTGATGAATATGTCCGGTGTATTGTACAGGTCTGGATGGCAGTATCTCTGCAGTGGCGCTGGAAGTTCTATGGCTGGTGATGAGGGAACAGTGGAGCTGGCTGTGCACAGACAACATGCAAAAAGTGACCCATCTGCTGTGCGGAAGCCTCATCCAAAGGTGAGATCCCACCTGACTGACGTCTGCAGCTTTCTAAAGCTTCCCGCTGTGGTTTCCACAGTCACATTCTCCATGTGTGAAAAGAAAATCTGGCCGCTCACTCCAGGTTCCATCATTCTGCACATTGCTTTGTTCATCTCATAATTGTCATTCACATTTTCACCACAAGATGGTGCCGCAGGACAGATCATTACCATGAGATGTGAGTGGACATAGGGTGGTCCCGGGTTAAAGAGACCCTCTCACCTCACAATGGAAGGTAAAGGCACACAAATCACAAGTATCTTATATGCTTACTTGCAGCATTTTTTGTTTCCATAAACAAATATGTAGCTGATGGGGGGAGGAGTAAAAAAGGGGAATACTATAGAGTGTCACTTGAGTGACAGATCTGAGTTGGCTGGAACTGCTGACATCACTTCCAAGATGGTTGTGCCCAACAGGGGCTTTTAGATATCTACTTTTTTAAGGTAAATAACATGCATAAAATAAGTTAAATGCACATATAATCTTTTTTTTTTTTTTTTAAATCTGATCCTTTTTTATTGAGAATTATGTCTACACATACTCACACTTGTTCGTACAGAAACACCAATGTGAAATCAATACACTATTAGGCATGATCGCCCTGTGGGGCAGGACCTTTAAAAAGAAATCATATGTACAGAGATTGCAACCCAATATCCTGCTTCCAGATGGTGTAGAAATCTGAAAGCACATAGGTGTGCTCAGTATAACACGATTATAGACCGTAAGACATAAAAATTCAGCAAAAAAAAACAGAAAAACACTTTAAACAAAACAAAATTTTGGTGAACAAGCTGCCATGACATGTCCAGTTGCATTGAATAAACTATGTCTTCAATTTCAAATAGGTAGACTTGATATATGAGCTGCCCCCATTCACTTCTGATGTCTTACTAGGTGAAAAATGTGAGTTTGGGGTATGGTCAATGATGACTTTTGACTATGTATAGGTACATCTGTTCAATTGGCAATATACTATTATTATTATTATTATTATACAGTATTTATAAAGCGCCAATAGTTCGCTCAGCGCTGTACATTATAAAGGGGGACAGAACATGTGACAGAACAATACCAATACAATGCAAAACATGAGGGTATCGAGGGCCCTGCTCTTTCAAGCTTACAATCTAGGAGGGAGGGGATGGTGGCACAGGAGGAGATAGCTGTGGGGGATGGAGTGGTAGGAAGAGTGGAGGAGGTCGGCAAGTTAGCAGGGGGCGGGGTAGGCTTCCCTGAAGAGATGGGTTTTCAGGGTGCGCCTAAAGGAGAGGAGAGTAGGTGATAATCTGATGGGTTGGGGCAGGGAGTTCCAGAGGATGGGTGACACCCTGGAGAAGTCCTGGAGGCGGGCATGGGAGGAGGAGACCAGGGAACTAGAGAGAAGGAGGTCTTGTGAGGAGCGGAGTGTGCGTGTTGGGCGGTACTTGGATATTAGGTCAGAGATGTAGTTCGGGGCAGTATGGTGGACAGCTTTGTACGTCAGCGTTAGGATTTTGAATTTGATCCGTTGCGCAATCGGAAGCCAGTGGAGGGATTGGCAGAGGGGGGTGGCGGAAACGGAGCGGTTGGAAAGGTGAATGAGTCTGGCAGCCGTATTCAGGATGGACTGAAGCGGGGATAGCCAGCGGCGAGGCAGGCCAGTGAGGAGGGAGTTGCAGTAGTCGAGTCGTGATATGATGAGGGAGTGGATGAGCTGTTTAGTGGTTTCTGGAGTTAGGAACGTGCGGATTTTGGCGATGTTGCGGAGGTGGAGTCTGCACGAGTTTGTTAAAGAGTGGACTTGGGGCTGGAAGGATAGGTTGGAGTCCAAAATGACACCAAGTACTCTGGCCTGCGGGGCGGGATTGATGGTGGCGTTGTTGGACATGATGGAGAAGTCAATGGGGGGTGGTGTCCGGGCTGGAGGGAAGACAAGAAACTCGGTTTTGGAGAGGTTCAGTTTAAGGAAGTGGAGCGACATCCAGTCTGATATGTCGCTCAACAGGTGTGTGATTCGGGTGGAGACCGAGGGGGTGAGGTGGGGGGTTGAGAGATAGATTTGTGTGTCGTCGGCATAGAGGTGGTAGTTGAAGCCGTGAGAGTGTATGAGTTGGCCAAGGGAGGAGGTGTAGATAGAGAAGAGAAGGGGCCCGAGGACAGAGCCTTGAGGGACCCCAACAGAGAGGGGGAGTGAGAGGGAGGTGGTGGCATTATAGGTAACGCTGAAAGAGCGTTGTGACAGGTAGGATGAGAGCCAGGAGAGAGCAGAATCTCTGAGGCCGAGGGAGTGTAGTTTTTTGAGGAGGAGGGGGTGGTCGACTGTGTCGAAGGCCGCAGAGAGGTCAAGGAGTAGGAGCACTGAATAGTGGCCATTAGCTTTGGCGGTTAGCAGGTCGTTGGAGAGTTTGAGTAAGGCAGTTTCGGTGGAGTGTAGGGGACGGAAGCCGGACTGTAGGGGATCGAGGAGGTTGTTGTCGTTGAGGTGAGAGCATAGGCGGGTGTAGACTAGGCGCTCGAGGAGTTTAGATGTAAATGGGAGCAGGGAGATGGGTCTGAGGTTGTTCGGGTCATTGGGGTCCAGGGAGGGCTTTTTAAGTATGGGGGTGATGTGTGCATGTTTCAGAGGGGAAGGGAAAGTGCCGGAGGAGAGGGAGAGATTGAAGATGTAAGTGAGGGAGCGTAGGATGGAGGGGGAGGGAGGTTGTAGGAGTTGTGAGGGGATAGGGTCAAGGGGGCAGGTGGTGAGGCGGGCATCAGAGAGGATCTTGGAGACTTCTTCGATGGTAGTAAGGTCAAAGGTGCGGAGTGTTGGGGGAGCTTCAGTATGAGGAATGTAGGGTGGGGTGGGAGAGGAGGTCAGAGCAGTGGTGGGGCCGTGGGAGAGGGGTGTAGAGGGGGTAGCTGAGTGAGGGGGAAGGGGGTTGGAGGGAGTTTGAGCAGCGACGAAGTCCCTGTGGGTTATGTCGAGGGGGAGGGGGGATGAGGGGGTAGCTGTGTGAGAGGGGACGGGTTGAGAAGGCGTGTGAGTTGCGGCAATGTCCTTGCGAATTGTGTCAATCTTGTTTTTGAAGTGATTGGCAATCTCAAGGGCAGTGAGTGAGGTGCTGGGTGGAGGTGGGGGTGGCGAGAGTAGAGAGTTGAAGGTGGAGAAGAGTCGGCGAGGATTGGAGGAGAGGGCCTTGATGAGGGTCAGGAAGTAGGCTTGTTTGGCAGTATGGAGGGAGGAGGTGTAGGTGTGGAAGGCAGATTTGTATCGGGTGAAGGCTTGTTGGGATTTGGTTTTGCGCCATAGTCGCTCCAGGGCACGACTGTGTCGTTTGAGGGTTTTGGTGTGATCAGTCTGCCAGGGCTGGAGCGGTCGGGGTCTGATGTTGCGTGTGGTTAAAGGCGCTAGTGAGTCAAGGGCTGTTGACAGCGCATTGTTGTAGGCGGTCATAGCCAAGTCGGGGCAGGACAGGGGGAGGATGCGGTCATGGAGTTGATCAACTGCGGAGTGGAGGGAGGCAGGGTTAAGGTTGCGGAGGTTACGGCTGGTAGTAGTGTGACATTTGGAGGGGTAGGCATTGGAGGATGAGGAGATAGAGAAGGTAATCAGGTTGTGGTCAGAGAGAGGGAAGGAGGTGTTAGTGAGGTTGTGGGGAGCGCAGCGGTTGGAGAAGACAAGATCAAGGATATTACCGTCGGAGTGGGTGGTGGATTGTATGCACTGTGCAAGTGCAAAGGAGGAGGTTAAGTGGAGGAGACGGGCTGTGTCCGGGTTGTCGAGGTTGACAGGGATGTTGAAATCCCCAAGGATGATAGTGGGTAGCTCAGAGGAGAGGAAGAAGGGTAGCCAGGAGGAGAAGTCTTCCAGGAAGCGGGGTATGGATCCAGGAGGCCGGTATATCACAGCAATCTTTAGGGGGGTTGGGGAGAATAGTCGGACGCAGTGGGCCTCGAAGGAGGAGAAGGATAGGGAGGGGGAGTTTGGGAGGACTCGGAAGGTGCTCAGCGGTGACAGGAGCAGGCCAACCCCACCACCTTTACGACCGTTGGGCCTGGGTGAGTGGGTCCAGGTGAGACCGCCGTAGGAGAGTGCAGCAGGGGAGGTAGAGTCAGTGGGCTGGATCCAGGTTTCTGTAATCGCCAGGAGGTTGAGGGAGCGGGAAACAAAGAGGTCGTGGATGGCGGTAAGCTTGTTGCACACCGATCGGGCGTTCAGGTATAATGAAAGGACAGGGAACATTATCATACCAAACCAGAAGAAATTCCCAAACTTAGTATTCTGTCCCTGACTAGTCGGAGTGGTGCTAGACCAGGGGTGCCCAGCTATGTATTCCAAATGTTTTACATTTCTTTGGGCATCCCCTATGTTGATAGACTCATTTCTCTCTAAACAAGGTGTCATTAACAGCCTTAATCCATGCCATATGAGAGGGGGGAGTGGGAGATAACCACCTTTGAGCTTCTGGGTAATAAATGTCACACAGAGGACTGCAATTTAGGGAGGGCGAGGTTCCAAAATAAATTGATTGTTTCAACAATGGATGTCCAATACCTTGTCAATTTGGGGCACTTCCACAACATATGGAGGAGGGAGCCGTTCTCTATTTCACAGGTGGGGCAAAGGAGGGAGTCTCTCCTGTGCCATGTATGTAATCTTTGAGGAGTGCGGTAGGAGCAGTGAATCTTAAAATGCTGTATAAGCTTTTGGGCTGGTGATGGAGAAACGTTAAGTTCATTATGTCATATTGTGGACCATTCCTCATCAGAGATCGTCCCTAAATCAGCAGCCCATTGTGTTCTACAGTTCAGAGACAGTACTTTAGAGACCTATTGTATAAGGGACCCATGTAGTCTAGAGGATGAGGTCGTAGTCTGAATGAGAACTGTGGGCTTAGCAAGCAACCAAGTGGAAAGTTTAGACTGTGTATAGATGGCGTGCCTAAGTTGAAAATATTGAAAGAAATAGTTATTGGACAGGCCAAACTCCACCTGCAAAGTCTGGAAGTCTTTCAGTAACTGGCCTTGGCATAGATGAGGTATATATTTAATATCCACCGGTGACTAGTTAGCAAATCCTCGCAGTCTCCGAAGAGTGGAAGGGGTGAAACCGGAGTAGTTACATTGAAGCTTAGCTTTATACCATAGTTTGTCAATTAAGACCAAGGTAGGGTATTGAGGTAAAGCTCCAAATTCACCCGCTTCCAGACATTCTACCAGATTGTCATTGGAAAGGACTTTTGCCAGAAGAGGCTTAATGGTGTCACTGGAAACATTATCCTGCCTGATGCTGAAGTTGAACATATGATCTTAAAGGGCCGGTTCACACTATGCTTGCACATGAATCGCAGAGACGCACTGGATGTTCCTGTGCAATTCAGACCGCACGCAAAGTACACTCCATTTCCAATCTGCAGTGGGTGTCAATAGAAAGCTAATGACACCCTGAACGCAGGTGGCAAACACTGTGTGTGTCCCTGCCCCAGATCATATGGTATTTTTGTAAAATGTGATCATACCTTTTTGGTGTGTGGTGTGATTTTAGTTAATTCAAAATGAATGGGCTGAAATTGCATCGCCCAGAGCTGCATGTGAATCACACAGGAACGCACAGCACCTTCCTGTGTGATTCATGTGCGGACATGATGTGAATCAGCCCTCAGGATTGCTATTAGAATGAATGACAGGCCTCTAGGATTTGTACATTTCCTATTACATTCATTATGTAACCAGAACAAGGAATGTGTCACCTTATTTTGAATATAAAGGGGGTTTCTGCTTGTCCCTGCAGATGGCTGGAAGTTCAGGTGGACAATTTCACCTGTATGCAGCGATGGGCGTTATATCTGCGCTTACTACAACAAGCGATATGGCCTGGAGGGGCCCTACGCACACAGCCACGACCGCCAAGGACACAGGCACAGAGGGATGCAGCTTACAATCAGGCCCTGCAAAGCCTCATGGGTATTATACCAGGTTAGTATGGAGGGTAGGTAATATTCCCTGCAGATATACCCACACAGCAGGGATGGGTGTGATGCTTACCCACTCAGCCGGAGCAAGATTGGGGTGTCACTGATCTGTTTTCTTTGGGGTGCTTGATCAGTCTGAGAATGCCATTGAGCCCTTCTCTCAGGGGGTTCCCAGATAGGTCTCAGGGTGTCACTAATCTCTTTTCTGGGAGTTCCCAGGTCAGTCTGAGAATGTCACTAATCTTTTCTCTCAGGGGGTTCCCAAATCAGTCTGAGAAGATCACTGATCTTTTTTCTCAGGGGGGTTCCCAGATCAGTCTGGGGGTGTCACTGATCTCTTGTCTCTCAAGGGTCACAGATCATTTTGGGGTGTCACTGATCTTTTCTCTTTTAGTGTGTCACTGGGGGTTCACAGATCTTGGGGTTCCACTGATAATTATTTTTTTTTTTTATTATTACAGGTACTTATATAGAACCAACAATTTACACAGCGCTTTACATATATATTGTACATGCAGATCAATCCCTAACCCTCAAGGGGCGTACAATCTGAAGTCCCTAACTCACATTCATACATACACATACTAGGGCCAATTTAGACAGGATCCAATTAACTTACCAGCATGTCTTTGTAGTGTGGGAGGAAACCAGAGTACCCGGAGGAAACCTGCGCAGGCAGAACATGCAAACTCCAGGCATGTGGTACCATGGTTGGGATTCAAACCAACAACCCTAGTACTGACAAGCAGAAGTGCTAACCATTTAGACACTGTGCTGTCCTAGACTGATCTATCTGATTATTCACAGATCTGGTGCAGGAGATACTGGGTGTCCAGAAGTGTCGTCAGGCATGGAAGTCTATTCTGGATTCATTGCAGCACCCTCCAATTAACAGGTAACCACCCCAATCAGTGTATGACATCATTGTCCACATTTTGAAAAGAGAAAACAAAGTAAAAATGGGGAGGAGCTACAAACACTTGTACACTGAGATACAATTATGATATAAATGTAAGTCTACTGTTGTCTAAATAAATCTCCATTATTTGCCTGGAGTTAATTATTGAATTGTGTCGGAGGGGGCAAAGTGGAGTGGGGGGGGGGGGGGGGGTTGATCTGGGGGTGGATTGAGTTAAGGCAGAAAAGATTTAGTATTTCTCTGCTGCACAGACTTGTTGAATGTTACCAACAGAGATGGAGAAGTGGGCAAGGTACTTAGGTATGCTCAGTCATTATGTACAGGCAGAATGGGTCGGTTATATGCACTGATCACAGTAAAGTTCCATTGTGTTAAAAATGTGACACAACACAGCAAGCATTTTGTATTGTGAAAAGAAATCATTCCATTTTAATCTGCAGTTTACCGTCAAAATAAAACCTTACATTTTACTTCTGATCAGTCATAACAGCTTGCTGGTTGTAGACTTGGAAGAATCCTCTTCCCCCTGCTTTTGTAACTGGCTCACTGCTGAATCCACACTAAGCTTGAGACCAGATTATGGGCATTCCTAGAATATAGACTCACTAGCAAAATCCTTTGTGTGTTCTGCAGTGGTAGGTTGGTCTTTGGTAAGATCATTGTACAGGGTGCTGTGTACCTCGAGGGTTGCCGGGGATGCTGTGTTTCGCAGTACTGTACTGGGTGTGATTATAGTGAAGATAGAAGCTGCCGCTGAACACTTGTTTTGAGAGATTTCTGCACTCAGTGACTCCATTCTGTCTGTGCCCATAACAAACTCTCAGGGTGTTCCTCTCTGCCTCTGCAGGCATTTGCTGTACTGCATATGGGACATCCTTCTGGAGAGTCTGACCACCGCACCAGCCTCATAGAAGACTTCATCCAGTACAGACCATAGCGTGGCCCATCATCGGATCCGACACAACAGGAAGGAGTAGTTTACATCCTGGGTAAATGAGGGTTAATCACCTTCCTCACGTCACCCTCTAGTGGTGGGGGAGACTGCATGGTCAACCACGCTTCTTCATCGCCTGCACTCTCCAGACACCCTGCGGAATCTCTGAGGAGGTTTTGAATGTTTAACATTTTAATTTGATTGTACAACGGAATTCACATGTTCACTGTATGTTGTTTGCCTGTAGGTGTTGTGTATTGTACATGAAATGCGCACAGGCTTTGTATATATTGCACGTATCACACTGATATTTCAAGTATTTCTTCACCTGTATGGACAATGCAGACACAGATCCTAATATATGGGGTGGATCTGCCCTCTGATATGTAGCATGAAAGTCTGTACACTGGAAGATGGCACAGAGCAGCTGGGATATGAGAGACAGAGCTCTGGATGACACCGGGGTCACCACACTCACATTATGGGGTTTATTTACTAAAGCTGGAGAGTCCAAAATCAGACTCCCTTCTGCATAGAAACCAATCAGCTTCCAGGTTTCATTGCCAAAGCTTCATTGAACAAGCTGAGGTTAGAAGCTGATTGGTTTCTATGCAGAAGGGAGTCTGATTTTGGACTCTCCAGCTTTAGTAAATAAACCCCTATGTGTCAAACACAGAGCAGTGCTGGGATATGGAGACATGGACCTCTATACTGCACCAGGGGCCACCGCTTTCACATTCCGTGTCACTTCCACAGCCTTGACACAACACAGAGCACTGCTGAGATATGACATACAGAGCTCTGTATAGCACCAGGGTTACCACATTCACAAAGAGAGGGCACACCAACCTAGGGCATTACCATAACACAGTTTTATTAGGTGTGTGTGTGTATATGTGTGTGTATGTATGTGTATATATATATATATATATATACACACACACTCATAATCGCTTTACACGTACAAGCGTATCAAGAATTACAAATGAGACCGCCTCCAGGTTCACAGTGCTCAAATGATGGCATGGGAGGACCTCATAATGTCCAAAACGGCTAATGCAAACCCTGAGGCTCTGAAGAGGGTTGGACCCTTGAAACGCATAAGCCGTTTTGAACGCTATGAGGTCTTCCCATGACATCATTTGAGCACTGTGGACCTGGAGGCGGTCTCATTTGTAATTCTTGATACACTTGTACGTGTAAAGCGATTATGAGTGTGTGTGTATATATGCTTGTGCATGTCACGTGTTTGTGAATGTTTAACTCGTTTTTATAAATACCTAATAAAATTGTGTTATGCCAATGCTCTAGGGCGGTGTGCCCTCTCTTTGTGGTTTCTCTAGTATATCAGAGGATACCCACAGTCCTGAGGGGGCAGCAATATGCTTCCTGCTATGCCTATGAGCCATTAAAGTGGAGAGTTCTTCAAGTCCTTTTAGCACCACACTTGAGGTGGAGGATATTCTTTGGTCAGCACACTCACATTCCATATCACTCCACTGCTGTGACACAACTCCAAACAGTCCTGAGATGAGAGCCATGGAGGTCTGTATGGCACCCGGGGACCACCACACTCACATTCCATGTCACTGCAGCCATGATAGAACATTGACCAGGGGTGAATTGTGAAATGTGGAGCTCTGTACAGCACGGAGGGGGGCACCACACTCACATTTCATGTCACTTTGCAGCCATGACACAGATCAGTGCTGGAGGTATGAAACACAAAGCTCTGTACAGCCCCAGGGGGCCACCAAACTCACAGCCTTGACACAGGCCAGTGCTAGGATATGAGACACTGAGCTCTGTACAGCACCGGTGTCGCCACGCTTCCATTCAGTGTCACTCCTCAGCTGTGACCCAACACCAAACAGTCCTGAGATGTGACATGTGGAAGTCTGTATGGCACCGGGGTCTACCACCCTCCCATTCAATGCCACTCTGCAGCCGTGATAGAACACCAAACTATTATTATTATACAGTATTTATAAAGCGCCAATAGTTCGCTCAGCGCTGTACATTACAAAGGGGGACAGAACATGTGACAGAACAACAACAATACAATGCAAACCATGAGGGGATCGAGGGCCCTGCTCTTTCGAGCTTACAATGCTGAATTATGAGACACGGAGCTTTATACGGCATCGGAGGGCCACCACATTCACATTCCATGGCACTTCACAGTCATGACACAACACAGAGCAGCACTGGAATACAAGGTATGGAGGTCTGTACAGCACCAGGAGTTACTGCACTCCCATTCAATGTCACTCCAAACCTGTGATAGAACACCAAACAGGGCTGAATTATGAGATGTGGAGTTCTGTACGGCGTTGGGGGGACCACCACGCTCACTTCCGTGTCACTCTACAGCCACGACACAACACAGAGCAGTGCTGAGATATGAGACATGAAGCTCTGTATGGCACTGGGGGCCACTACACTCCCATTCATTGTCAATCCCCAGCCATGATAGGACACAGAGCTGTGCAGAATCTTGAGACATGAAGCTCTGTACGGCACTGGGGAGGGGGGGATACCACGCTCACATTCCGTGTCACTCTACAGCCATGACAAAACACAGAGCAGTGCTGGGATATGAGACACAAAGCTCTATATGGCACTGGGGGGGGTACCACGCTCACATTCCGTGTCACTTTCCAGCTGTGACACAACACAAAACAGTCCTGAAATATGGGACATAAAGCTCTGGCACCAGGGGGCTACCACATTCACATTCCGTGTCACTCCGCAGCCATGATAGAACATCGAGCAGCGCTGAATTGTGAGACAAATAGCTCTGTGTACAGCACAAGGGGACCAGCACACTCATACTTTGTGTCACTCCGCAGCCTTGACACAATATAGAGCAGTGCTGAGATATGAGACCTGGAGCTCTGTATGGCATCGGGGCCACCAAACACATTCCGTGTCACATCCAGAAGTATACGTGTGATGTTACTGTTTCCTGGTTGGTTTGTGCAGGTACCAGCTGCTGTACTGTGTTAGAATTCATTTGTTTTATTATTATTAATATGTCTGGTTTTACTTCTTATTTTAATTAGTAAATTATGGTCAACCTGCAATCACTGTCTCTGTTTCTTGAGAAGCTCACGGTGTGCAGTGAAATCAAAGCAATTTCAGTCCAGGAGAGGATCCTGTACATCTGTATGAGACTGAAGGGAAGGCTGGATGTCAGATTTCAGATATTAATATTACAGGTACTTAGATATTCAGAAATTGGTACATTTTTCTGGTGTTTGAAAATTGGATGGTTTAGAAGTTTAAGCACCCAAAAATCCCAGTAGTCATAGATTTTGTCAACAATTCACTTTTCACACACAAGAAAGAAAGAGTCACTTAGTTAACCTAGCCCCAAACCTGACCCCTGAATATAACCCCCATCCTGAGCTTGACCTGCTCTTAGTCTGAATGTAACCTCCATCCCCAACCTTCAGATAGCACCACAGCGATCTGTAATTTCTCAGTGATCTGGGATAAATGTCATGATAAAACAGCTTCAGGGCCTGTTTACACTGTGCCGTGTTCTCAGCACCGGCGGCGGTTGTGCGGAAACCAGAGGACCGTCAGCTGCCTATCATCCACTCAACTCCATTCTGAGCCGGAATGGTAAATGTCAGGGCGCTCTCTCCCAGGATTAGCATGTTGTTTCTCCACTCCTCTCCTTTTGTCTCCTGTCTTCATTTCCCGTCTGTTTACTCTTTGGGAACATTTAATAATCCCCCCCCCCATCCATCGGAGCCTGGGGCTTTTCTCTAGGGCCCCTTCTGCAAACAAACCCTTCACCTCCCTTTTACTTCTACAAATATTGAGAGAGTTCTGCTAAGTAACTGGAGCTGGATTAAGACGTTTTAATAAGTGGAGTAATCCTTTACATAGACGGAGGATTAGAGTGCAGGCAAATGAAAGGCTTAGCGACAAGGAAAGCACAATTCACTCTCCCCCTCTTGTGAAGACGGGACAATAAATTGTGTGACAGCTCAGGACGGCTGCGGTGTAATATTTCCACCGCTGGATCACGCAAAGGACTAAAAGAGTTCCCTATTCTTCCCGGAGCGATCTTCTGCATCCATTCTCAACATTTTTATTATTGTATTTAAACCCATGATCATCCCAACAATGGAGACGTCTCTATCTGGGTAATAAACATGCATGTCTTACTGTATACATAAATATCAGTTTTTAATCACATTTGTCTCGGCACAAACATTGTATGTCAGACTTTTGACTCCACCTAAAATCATCCCTCCAGGACGTGGAATTTTGACTTACATTTCATTAGAGCAGCTTGCGTTCTTCAGCACCAAAGGGGATTATTTACTAAAAGTGGAGAGTGCAAAATCTGGTGCAATTCTGCAAAGGAACCAATCAGCTTCCAGGTTTTATTGCCAAAGCATAATTGAACAAGCTGAAGTTAGAAGCTGATTGGTTACCATGCACAGCTGCAGCAGATTCTTAGTGCTCCAGGTTTAGTAAATCTCCCCCAAAGTGTCTCAAATATACCAAAACAGGGTGCCATGCCATGCTATGCTATGCTACGTATTTTCTGACACATAGGACCCTATAGGACCTCCTCAGGGGGTGAGTTCTAATACCAGCTGGATTCGTTTTGGAACACACTATTGCGCACACTATTGCGTGAATTTGTTATGTGCGATTGCAGTAGCAGGGAATCTAGATTAATTCTGATTGGACAGACATATGCTAATTGCAAGCAGTAGTTGTGCAAGAGAACGCAAACCGCTTTAACCACTTCCCGTCCGGCCGCTGTTTATAAACGGCAGGACGGGACACCTACAGGAGCGGGTTGCCGTCTCTAAACGGCACCTTGTGTCTGAGGCTCGTGCGCGGCTCATAGAGCGCGCACCCGCGAGCCCGATGATCGCCGAATCCGACGGACACGGTAGATTACGTGACATGGTATGGGACCAATGAAATCGGTCCCATACCATGTGATCAGCTGTGTCCAATAAGGACACAGCTTAAGTGTAAACAAAAGCCGCATGGTGCGGCTTCCGCCTCCTTCTCCTCACACGGAGTTGTCTGTGAGAGGAGAAACAGCCAAGAAGAGGTAGTAGTCAACTGCCCTCCACCTCAGTGACACCTGATCGCCCCTAAAGTGTCCCTGATCGCCCCTAAAGTGGCCCTGATCGCCCCTAAAGTGGCCCTGATCACCCCAATAAGTGGCCCTGATTGCCCCAACAAGTGGCTTTGCCCATAAGTGGCCCTGATTGCCCCCACAAGTGGCCCTGATTGCCCCCAGTGGCCCTGATTGCCCCAAGTGGCCCTGATTGCCCCAAGTGGCCCTGATCGCCCACAAGTGGCCCTGATCGCCCAACAAGTGGCCCAGCAGTGTCCCTGATTGTCAGTGTCCCTGATCGCCACATAGTGGCCCAGCAGTGTTCCTGATCTCCACAGTGTCCCTGATCGTCACAGTGTTCCTGATCGCCACACAAGTGGCCAAGCAGTGTCCCTGATCGCCGCAGTGGCCAAGCAGTGTCCCTGATCGTCAAACAAGTGGCCCAGCAGTATCACCGCAGTGGCCAAGCAGTGTCCCTGATTGCCACACAAGTGGCCCAGAAGTGTCCCTGATTGCCGCAGTGGCCCAGCAGTGTCCCTGATCACCACAGTGTCCCTGATTGCCGCACAAGTGGTCCAGCAGTGTTCCTGATCGCCACAGTGTCCCTGATTGCCGCACAAGTGATCCAGCAGTGTCCCTGGTTGCCGCAGTGTCCCTGATTGCCGCAGTGGCCCAGCAGTGTCCCTGATTGCCACACAAGTGGCCCAGCAGTGTCCCTGATTGCCGCACAAGTAACCCAGCATTGTCCCTGATTGCCGCACAAGTGGTCCAGCAGTGTCCCTGATCACCGCAGTGGCCCAGCAGTGTCCCTGATCACCGCAGTGTCCCTGATTGCCGCACAAGTGGTCCAGCAGTGTCCCTGATCGCCGCAGTGGCCCTGATTGCCGCAGTGGCCCAGCAGTGGCCCTGACCACCACACAAGTGGCCCAGCAGTGTCCCTGATCACCGCATTGGCCCAGCAGTGTTCCTGATCACCACACAAGTGGCCCAGCAGTGTCCCTGATCACCGCATTGGCCCAGCAGTGTTCCTGATCACCACACAATTGGCCCAGCAGTGTCCCTGATCCCCACATTGGCCCAGCAGTGTTCCTGATCACCACACAAGTGGCCCAGCAGTGTCCCTGATCGCCGGACAAGTGGTCCAGCAGTGCCCCTGATCAACGAAGTAGTCCAGCAGTGTTTCTGATTGCCACACAAGTGGCCCAGCAGTGTCCTGATCATCGCAGTGGCCCAGCAGTGGCCCTGATCGCCGCAGAAGTGGTCCAGCAGTGTCCCTGATCACCGCAGTGTCCCCGATTGCTGCACAAGTGGTCCAGCAGTGTCCCTGATCACCGCAGTGTCCCTGATTGCCGCAGTGGCCCAGATCACCACACAAGTGGCCCAGCAGTGTCCCTGATCACCACACAAGTGGCCAGCAGTGTCCCTGATCGCCGGACAAGTGGTCCAGCAGTGCCCCTGATCACCGCAGTGTCCCTGATCACCGCAGTTGCCCAGCAGTGTTTCTGATCGCCACACAAGTGGCCCAGCAGTGTCCTGATCATCGCAGTGGCCCAGCAGTGTCCATGGTCGCCGCACAAGTGGTCCAGCAGTGTCCCTGATCGCCACAGTGTCCCTGATTGCCACAGTGTCCCTGATCGCCACACAAGTGGCCCAGCAGTGTCCCTGATCACCGCAGTGGCCCAGCAGTGTCCCTGTTCACCATACAGTGGCCCAATCAGTGTCCCTGATCACCTTACAGTGTGCCTGTTCATAAAGTGTCCCTGATCTCTGCCACACCAGTGGATCCTGTTCACTGCCATCGTCTGTGAGGAGAGAGATCCAGTACAGCTAACTGTGAGTAATTTTCAGCCTTTGCACAGAGTTTACACACACTCACAAAACATTGCCAGTCACCTCACTGTATCTCTGATTTTTGCCCAACAGTGACTAGTGTGAACCAACTGCAGCCAGATATCTGTCCCTCACTGCAACACCATCCTGATCACTGCCATACCAGTGGGTCCTGATCAGTGTCAAAAATATGGCCAAAAGATCATATACAAGCGAGGAGGCATTTCAAATTCTGAGTATGACAGATGAGAGTGACGGAGAACTCTCACTGTCAAACTCTGATTCTGTATATGAACCAGAACACAGCAGCGGTTCACTCTCTGAATCAGAAGAAGGTGTTCCAACAAAAAGAATGAGGAACTCCAAGGAGCAGCAAGCAACCACCAGCAGCTCAATACGTTCTTCTGATATGGCTACTACCAGCACTGTAAGTGCAAGTTCTAGTATTCAGGTGTCACATCAGCCACCAAGGATTAGGGCCCATACTGCTGTCCCAGATGCTCTTTTAAACCCTGTGTGGCTACCTTCAGGATCAGGAGCACCTATAATTCCCCCATTCATAGCCCAGTCAGGCATTCAGGCAGAAACCCAAAATTTTACAGCCATTGATTATTTCCATTTATTTTTCACTGAAGAGTTTTTGAATTCAGTTGTGCACCAATGCAATATTTTCGCCCAGCAATTAATGACTCAAAATCCCAACTCCTGTTATGCTCGAACATTTGAGTGGAAATGCCTCACAGTTGAAGAATTTAAAGTGTTTCTTGGCCTTACATTTAATATGGGACTAACAAAAAAAAATGAACTGCATGCTTATTGGTCGACAAATCCCATTCAACACATGCCGCTCTTTTCTGCCACTATGTCCAGGACCCACTATAAAACAATTCTGCACTTTCTACATTTCAACGATAATTCCCTGTTCCCCCCCAGAGATCACCCAGAGTACGACAAACTTTATAAAATTCGTCCACTAATCAATTATTTCAACCAAAAATTTTCAGAAATATATTGTCCTGAAAAAAACATCTGTGTCGATGAATCCCTAATCCATTTCACTGGGAGGCTGATCATAAAACAGTACATTCCAAGTAAACGGGCCAGATATGGGGTGAAGATGAACAAACTCTGCGAAAGGTCCACAGGATACGTGCACAAGTTCCGTATCTACGAGGGAAAGGACAGTCAGCTAGAGCCCCCTGAATGCCCAGCCTATATGGGGATTAGTGGAAAAATTGTCTGGGACCTGGTATACCCCCTCTTCAATCAGGGGTACCATCTTTACGTGGACAATTTCTACACAAGCCTGCCCCTTTTCCGCCACCTTTATCTCAAGGACACTGTAGCCTGTGGCACAGTTCGACCCAATCGGAAGGGATTTCCACAACAATTGGTTGCCACCAAGCTAAACAGGGGGGAGTCAGCTAGCTTGAGAAATGAAGAGATCCTGGCCCTTAAGTGGCGAGACAAACGGGATGCGTATGTCCTTTCATCTATCCATAACAGCAGCTCATTGGAAATTCAAGGAAGTCGCGGTCCCATCCGAAAACCCCAATGCATACACGAATACAACCTGTTCATGGGGGGAGTGGATTTAAATGATCAAATGTTACAGCCCTACATACCCAACAGAAGATCAATCTACTGGTATAAAAAAGTATCCTTCTACCTTTTCCATATGGCCCTGTACAATTCCTACATCGTTTTCCAGAAGTCAACACAAAGACCTGTCACCTTCTTACAATATCAGGAAGAGATTATCACATCCCTCATCTATCAAGTAAGACCCGTACCTGAACAAATTCGGTCTGATGCAGTGAGCCGATTGCATGAAAGACATTTCCCCAATATCGTCCCCCCTACCGAAACAGACCGCAATCCTCAAAAGAGATGTCGGGTATGCTCCAAACATAGAATTCGATCTGACACCCGATACTACTGTCCCCAGTGACCCTCAAAGCCTGGTCTCTGTATAGAAGAGTGCTTCCGTATCTACCATACCGCACTACATTATTAGTGAAGTACGGTGAAGATATATTTCTTTGTCCTCTGTTTGCTATTTCCCTGCCACGTTTCTGCCTGTTGCCTGAATTCATTTTCCTGCCTTCCATCTGAACTGACCTCGGCCTGTTTATTGACCATGCCTCTGCTTGCTGCCTGAACTGACCTCGGCGTGTTACTCGACCATGCCTCTGCTTGCTGCCTGAACTGACCTCGGCCTGTTAATCGACCATGCCTCTGCCTGCTGCCTGAACTGACCTCGGCCTGTTAATCGACCATGCCTCTGCCTGCCTCCTGGACTGATCTTTTGCTCTCCCACTTTAGTAGTGGGATTCAAGACAACACAGGGGTCTCACGTATGTGAGGGGATCCAGAGTAGTGTTTCCGAGCAGAGAAAACTTTTTTGTTTTCTTTGGGTTTTTTAATTCCCGGATCAGGGTCTGGAGACCAGAGGCTTCGAAGAGATTTGGGTGGGATGAAGCCTCTACCCCTTTGTCCAGTCTTACCTAACCAAGGCCCTAAGCTTAATGTTTCTGCCTGGACCAATCCTTTTACCACGTCTTTGCTTGCTGTCTGTATTGACTGTGGCCTTTTTATGGACCATGTTCCTGTCTTCTTCCTGGACCACTACTTTGCCTGTTTGCTCACCACGTCTATGCATGACACCGGCACTGACCCATCTGCACATCCCACTGGCTACCTTCCTGCAAGACACTGGTGCCACCCATCCTCTGCACTGAAACAACAGGTACTCTTTGGTTTATCTTTTGTTCAACTTCTTGGTGAATGAACATAGTGCTATGTGGACAGCCACGTACTAGTAGGTTAAGCTTTTAGGAACAGGCTGTAGGTGAAGCTACACTATGCTTTATTGATATATAATGTTTGCTAATTTTTGTGATAAACAGGTTGCAATGACCAGTAATCAGTCCAAACACTGAAAATGTCTTACACATGTGGTATCCCCATACTCAGGAAAAGTAGCAGAATGTGTTTTAAAGTGTTATTCTAAGAATACCTATGCAGTGTGTTAGAAATATGTTATTATTGGTAACATTGCATTAAAGAAAAAATAACTACTTTTTTTTCACATTTTCTAAAAATCTGTGTAAAAAATTAAGTCTTCAGAAGACTTTGCTGCTCCAGGACCTCCAAAATTGTGATACGTAGTCAATAAATTAGATGTGTAATTTTTGCCCTTAGTATGCCTAACGGTGCTTATTGCATGTGGGGCCCCTCCATTTGGTTAGGCTGTGAAAAAGTCTTGCACGTGTGGTATCGTTATACTCAGGAAGAGTTAGAGAATGTGTTTTGGGGTGTAATTTTAAGTATGCCTATGCAGTGTATTAGAAATATCTTCTATATTGACAACTTTGCATAGAAAAAAATACATTTTCATTTTCTTTTAACATATTCCAAAAACTTTGGGCAAAAAATGAAGTCTTCAGAAGACTCCCCATGCCTCTTAAAACATACCTTGGGGTGTTTGCTTTCCAAAATGGGGTCATTTTGTGGATAATTCCATTGCCCTGATGCTCTAGGACCTCCAAAACGGCAATAGGTAGTCAAGAAATTAGATGTGTAATTTTTGCCCTTAGAACGCTAACAGGTGCTTATTGGATGTGGAACCCTTCTATGTGGCCAGACTGTGAAAAAGTCTCACACATTTGGTATCGCCATATTCAGCAGGAGTTAAAGAATGCATTTTGAGGTGTAATTTTAAGTATGCCTATGCTGTGTAATAGAAATATCTCATAGATTGACAACTTTGCATAAAAAAAAATATATTTTCATTTTCTTTTCACATTTTCCAAAAACTTATGGCAAAAAATAAAGTCTTCAGAAGACTTTGCTGCTCCAGGACCTCCAAAATTGTGATACGTAGTCAATAAATTAGATGTGTAATTTTTGCCCTTAGTATGCCTAACGGTGCTTATTGCATGTGGGGCCCCTCCATTTGGTTAGGCTGTGAAAAAGTCTTGCACGTGTGGTATCGTTATACTCAGGAAGAGTTAGAGAATGTGTTTTGGGGTGTAATTTTAAGTATGCCTATGCAGTGTATTAGAAATATCTTCTATATTGACAACTTTGCATAGAAAAAAATACATTTTCATTTTCTTTTAACATATTCCAAAAACTTTGGGCAAAAAATGAAGTCTTCAGAAGACTCCCCATGCCTCTTAAAACATACCTTGGGGTGTTTGCTTTCCAAAATGGGGTCATTTTGTGGATAATTCCATTGCCCTGATGCTCTAGGACCTCCAAAACGGCAATAGGTAGTCAAGAAATTAGATGTGTAATTTTTGCCCTTAGAACGCTAACAGGTGCTTATTGGATGTGGAACCCTTCTATGTGGCCAGACTGTGAAAAAGTCTCACACATTTGGTATCACCATATTCAAGAAGAGTTAGAGAATGTGTTTTGGGGTGTAATTTTAAGTATGCCTATGCAGTGTATTAGAAATATCTCATAGATTGACAACTTTGTGTAGAAAAAAATATATTTTCATTTTCTTTTCGCATTTTCCAAAAACTTGTGGCAAAAAATGAAGTCTTCAGAAGACTCTGCATGCCTCTTAAAACATACCTTGGGGTGTTTGCTTTCCAAAATGGGGTCATTTTGTGGATAATTCCATTGCCCTGATGCTCCAGGACCTCCAAAACGGCAATAGGTAGTCAAGAAATTAGATGTGTAATTTTTGCCCTTAGAACGCTAACAGGTGCTTATTGGATGTGGAACCCCTCTATGTGGCCAGACTGTGAAAAAGTCTCACACATTTGGTATCGCCATATTCAGCAGGAGTTAAAGAATGCGTTTTGAGGTATCATTTTAAGTATGCCTATGCTGTGTAATAGAAATATCTCATAGATTGACAACTTTGCGTAAAAAAAAATACATTTTCATTTTCTTTTCACATTTTCCAAAAACATGTGGCAAAAAATGAAGTCTTCAGAGGACTCCCCATGCCTCTTAAAACATACCTTGAGGTGTTTTCTTTTGAAAATGGGGTCATTTTGTGGGTAATTCAATTGTCCTGGTGCTCCAGGACCTCCAAAACTGTGATAGACAGTCAAGAAATTAGATGTGTAATTTTTGCCCCTAGAACGCCTAAGGGTGCTTATTGGATGTGGGGCCCTTCTATGTGGTTAGGCTGTGAAAAAGTTTTACACATGTGGTATTGCCATACTCAGGATGAGTAGCAGAATGTGTTTTGGGGTGTAATTGCAAGTATGCCTATGCCATGTGAGAGACAGAACTTGTTAAATGACAACTTTGTGGGAAAAAAAAAAGAATTTTTTTACTTTCATCATTTCCTTAAAAAATTGGCAAAAAATGACAACTTCAAAAAACTCCCCATGCCTCTCATTAAATACCTCAGACTGTCTACTTTCCAAAAAGGGGTCGTTTGGGGGGTATTTGTACTGTCCTGGCATTTTAGGGCCCCAAGAAATTATATAGGTAGTCCGTGCATCAGGATTGATACATTTTCAAATATATCAAATATATATACCATGGTCTGTGGACTCTATAACTTTCACAAAGACTAAATAATACACACTGATTTGGGTTATGTCTACCAACAAAATGTAGCACAATGGATTTTGGCCTAAATTTATGAAGAAAGTATATTTATTTGCAAAATTTAGTATCAAATACTAAGAAAAACATGTTTTTTTTCAAAATTTTCAGTCTTTTTTCATTTTTCTAGCAAAAAATAAAAACCCCAGTGATGATTAAATACCACCAAATTAAAGCTCTATTTGTTTGAAAAAAATGATAATAATTTCATTTAGATACAGTGTTGTATGCCTGAGTAATTGTCATTCACAATGTGAGAGCGCCGAAAGCTGAAAATTGGCCTGGACAGGAAGGGGGTAAAAGTGTCCGGACAGGAAGTGGTTAATGAAATTGCAAAGGTTTTGTAAAAACGATATGATAAATGAAAAATAAAGTATAAACCTGAAACTATTATATTTATAGAAAATTTGATTTATGATCTATTTTAAGGATTCCAAATGAATGTAGACGTTGAATATTGGTGGTATGATCACAGCAGAGCCAGTGCTTCTATACAACAAAGTGTGTCATGGTTACATAGTTACATAGTTAGTCTGGCTGAAAAAAAGACAAAAGTCCATCCAGTTCAACCATTAAAAAAAAAAATTATAATCCTATACCCACAGTTGATCCAGAGGAAGGCATAAAACCCAGCAAAGCATGATCCAATTTGCTCCTGCTGGGAAAAAAATCCTTCCTGATCCCCCGAGAGGCAATCAGATATTCCCTGGATCAACTTTACCTATAAATGTTAGTATCCAGTTATATTCTGTGTATCTAAGAAATAATCCAGGCCTTTTTTGAAACAATCCACTGAGCTGGCCAGAACCAACTCTTGAGGGAATCTATTCCACATTTTCACAGCTCTCACTGTGAAGAAACCTTTCCGTGTTTGGAGATTAAATTTCTTTTCCTCCAGACGTAAAGAGTTCCCCCTTGTCCTCTGTGATGACCTCAGGGTGAATAGCTCTACACCGAGTTCACTATATGAACCACTGATGTATTTATACATGGAGATCATATCCCCCCTTATGTATTATACATGGAGATCATATCCCCCCTTATGTATTATACATGGAGATCATATCCCCCCTTATGTATTATACATGGAGATCATATCCCCCCTTATGTATTATACATGGCGATCATATCCCCCCTTATGTATTATACATGGAGATCATATCCCCCCTTATGTATTATACATGGAGATCATATCCCCCCTTATGTATTATACATGGTGATCATATCCCCCCTTATGTATTATACATGGAGATCATATCCCCCCCTTATGTATTATACATGGAGATCATATCCCCCCTTATGTATTATACATGGAGATCATATCCCCCCTTATTTATTATACATGGAGATCATATCCCCCCTTATGTATTATACATGGAGATCATATCCCCCCTTATGTATTATACATGGAGATCATATCCCCCCTTATGTATTATACATGGAGATCATATCCCCCCTTATGTATTATACATGTTGATCATATCCCCCCCTTATGTATTATACATGTTGATCATATCCCCCTTATGTATTATACATGGAGATCATATCCCCCCTTATGTATTATACATGGAGATCATATCCCCCCTTATGTATTATACATAGAGATCATTTCCCCCCTTATGTATTATACATGGAGATCATATCCCCCCTTATGTATTATACATGGAGATCATATCCCCCCTTATGTATTATACATAGAGATCATTTCCCCCCTTATGTATTATACATGTTGATCATATCCCCCTTATGTATTATAAATGGAGATCATATCCCCCCTTATGTATTATACATGGAGATCATATCCCCCTTATGTATTATACATGGAGATCATATCCCCCTTATGTATTATACATGGAGATCATATCCCCCCTTATGTATTATACATGGAGATCATATCCCCCCTTATGTATTATACATGGAGATCATATCCCCCTTATGTATTATACATGGAGATCATATCCCCCCTTATGTATTATACATGGAGATCATATCCCCCTTATGTATTATACATGGAGATCATATCCCCCTTATGTATTATACATGGTGATCATATCCCCCCTTATGTATTATACATGGAGATCATATCCCCCCCTTATGTATTATACATGGAGATCATATCCCCCCTTATGTATTATACATGGAGATCATATCCCCCCTTATTTATTATACATGGAGATCATATCCCCCCTTATGTATTATACATGGAGATCATATCCCCCCTTATGTATTATACATGGAGATCATATCCCCCCTTAATCTCCTCTTCTCAAGAGAGAATAAATTCAGTTCCTCTAATCTTTCCTCATAGCTGAGCTCCTCCATGCCTCGTATCAGTTTGGTTGCCCTTCTCTGTACTTTCTCCAGTTCCCCAATGTTCTTTTTGTGAATTGGTGCCCAAAACTGAACTGCATATTCCAGATGAGGTCTTAATCTAGGTTCACACCTACGCGTTTTCTGTTGTGTTTTGCAGAAACGCACAGCAGTCCATTTAACATTTGCTGTGGTACAGGCTCACATCTCCGCATTTTGCGTTGCGTTTTTTTGGAAAGGGTCAGGACTTTTTAAAATGCAAAACGATGCATTTTTGTTTCAATAGACTTCAATGGAGACATTGCAGAAAAGCATGTAGTGTGTTTTTTGCGTGTTTTTTTATGCGTTTTGCATTTGAATCTGCCCAGCAACAAAGTGGACAAAAAAAAGCAAAACACGTCAAAAACACACGTGCAAAAACACAAAATGCATCACAAAAAGCACTGTAGAAACGGATCAAAAGCAAACTACATATGTGTGAACCTAGCCTTACTAATGTTTTGTACAGGGGTAATATGATCTCTCTCTCTCTCTCTCTCTCTCTCTCTCTCTCTCTCTCTCTCTCTCTCTCTCTCTCTCTCTCTCTCTCCCCCTCTTTTAATACAAGAGAGGATTTTAATAGTGTTAGAAATATGTAATAATAGTCTTCTAAATCTAGCATTAAAAAAACGAGCAGACCCTTCCCCCACTCTATCCAATCTAAAATGTTCTTTTCTTTTTTTTGGTTTTGTTTCTTTTTTCACTTTTTGCCAGTTTTTTTTTTTTACACTGCAACTTCAGATTTTTATATGGAGCCGTTGTCTATATCATCCCATTATAAAATGTGTGGCTGCTATGGGGTAAAGTTCCACTTTTCATCAGTGGGTTGGTGGTCTTCC
This sequence comes from Staurois parvus, assembly GCF_062004578.1. NCBI lineage: Eukaryota > Metazoa > Chordata > Amphibia > Anura > Ranidae > Staurois > Staurois parvus. Next base: position 1,854,493 of record NW_028318996.1, read on the forward strand.
CTTCTGAAGTGTTCTGGTCATGTATTGTGTCCAGAATGTTGGTCTATTCTCCTTGTAATAACTGTGCTGAGACCAGTATTTCCTCTGCACTTTCTCTGTAACCCCCATCATCAACCTTCAGATATCACCACAGCAATTCGTACCATCTCACCGATCTTGGATGAATGTCACGATAAAATACTTCAGGGCCTGTTTACACTGTGTCATGTTCCCAGCTTTAGCGGTGGTTGTGCGCCACTGGCGCTAAGAACGCGGTGCAGTGTTCAGGACTTCAGGATCTCACTATCCATTTCTGGCGCTATGCTTGACCAGTGTTTGTGTTTTATTATATGATATATTTATTATATCACCTTTTGTATCATCTCCCCCTTCCTTCAGATTGTAAGCTCCACGAGCCGGGCTCTCCTATGCCTTCTGTACTAAAAGTATTGTAATTGTACTGCCTCCCTTATATTGTAAAGCGCTGCGCAGACTGTTGGCGCTGTATAAATCCTGTATAATAATAATATTATATCATGTTCTATTGCCCAGGTTGGTTGCAGGTAGGGGTGAGCAAAATTGAGGGTTTTCAATTCCCCCAAATTTCAGGGAAAAAAAATCTTTTTGCAAAATTTTGCCCTTTTGGTAAAATGTTTTGGCGTCAATGGAGAGGGTAAAGTAGAGTTCCACCCATTTTTTCATGTTTCTTGCAGCACAATGCTCATCCGCAGAACAGTCTGTAATGGCAATTATTTTAATTTTTTTTCTTATAAATACCTTATTTTTCTATATGTAGTCTGCACTTCCGGTCTCGGCCGCCTAGGCGAATACATCATTAGGGCTCCTGGGATATCGCCGTCATCTATCTCAGGAACCTTCAGACTGTACTTGCCTTCTTTCCAGGTTCATTTTTTGTTTGACAGGTTGCCATAACAATGAGGATGGAACTTCTGCCAACACCGACATTGTTATGGCAACCTGTAAGCGGCACAGTGCGCCGTGCTGTGTCCTTACTGCGCAGGCTCAAAATCGGGAGGTGCAAGCTGGGTAGACGGTTACACGGAATCCCAGAAGCAAATAGGAGCTGGCCTCAGATGCCCACACTAGTAATGGAACTTCTGCCAACACCGCTATTGTTATGGCAACCTGTAAGCGGCACATTGCGCTGTGCTGTGTCTTTACTGTGCAGGCGCAAAATCGGGAAGTGCATGCTTGGTAGCCGGTTACACGGAATCCCAGATGCAAGTAGGAGCGGGCTTCAGATGCCCACACTAGTAATGGAACTTCTGCCGACACCGCCATTGTTATGGCAACCTGTAAGCGGCACAGTGCCCAGTGCTGTGTCCTTACTGTGCAGGCGCAAAATCAGGAGGTGCATGCTGGGTAGCCGGTTACACGGAATCCCAGAAGCAAGTAGGAGCGGGCTTCAGATGCCCACACTAGTAATGGCTGCTGCCTGTCTGCTGGGATCATGTGATGAATGTCATATTTCCAAGTAAGAAGAAGAAATACACTTACAACAGTATCCTTTTTATATTGTGCAACTAAAGAGATTCACAGAGGTGCCTTTTGTAGAAAACTGCCAAGGTGACTGGAGCTCCGCTTTAAAGAGGAACTTTTTACTCAAGAAAGCAACATTTTTTGTTCACTCCTCTTCCTTACACAAATGTAAAAAAAATTAGAATTTGTACTTTTTTGTTGATTTTTGTGCTGCAATGCTTTCCAGCCTAGGCTGCGCCCCACTGTTTCCTGGGATAGCTGTGACTTCGCAATCCCTGGAGATGAAATTTAAGTGCCACGCCACTTCTAAGAGGTCCAGATACAACTTTATTCCATTAAAGGGCAAGGATAATTTGAGAAGTAGCCAATGCGTTTCTGGGGTCTAATTGCCCCCTTCATCAGGGCTTGACTGGCTACAAAGGGAACAAACCAGACGTGGTTATTTATTCCAGTGTGAATTAAAATCAGAAGCCTGATCAGCAGCTTGTTTGGCAGTCAAAGCCCTGATGAGGGGGGCACTTAGACCCCTGAAACGTGTTGGATACTTTTCTAAATATACCCCTGACCTTTAACTAGCTGCCGACCGCAGATAGCCGAATGACGGCTGCACTGCGGCCGGCCAGTTCTGAGTGGACGTCATATGACATCCTCCCAGAACGCGCTCTCCTGCGCGCCCCAGGGGGCGCGCACCTGGCGATCTCCGTGATCGCTGTGTCCTACGGACACAGCTGATCACGTGATGTGGTAAAAGGCCAATCACAGCGGCCTTTTACCACGTGATCAGCGGTGCCCAATGACACGCTGATCAGAGGGAAATGCAAGTGCCGGTTCTCGGCTGCACTTTCCTCACGCTGTCAGATCGTGAGGAAAGTACTGCCGAGAACCGGCAGTTGTCAGAGCGTGGATCGGCACCAATCATCAGGGCACTGATGATCAGTGCCCTGATGATCGGTGCCCAGCAGTGCCACCCGCAAGTTCCGCCCACCTGTGCCCAGCAGTGCGCCCACTAGCTTCGCCCACCCATGCCCAGCAGATCACCCACCTGTGCCCAGCAGTGCACCCACCTGTGCCACTCTGCAGTGCCACCTACCTGTGCCCAGAGGTGCCACCTACCTGTGCCCAGCAGTGCCACCCACCAGTGCCACCCACCTGTGCCCACCCACCAGTGCTGCCCACCAGTGCCACCCACCAGTGCAGCCCAGCAGTGCTGCCAGTCAGTGCCACCAGTCAGTGCCCAGGGGTTGTGCCAGTCAGTGCCGCCAGTCAGTGCCCAGCAGTGATGCCAGTCAGTGCCGTCTATCAGTACCCATAAGCAGTGTCACCTATCAGTGCCGCCTATCAGTGCTGCATATTAGTGCCGCCTATCCGTGACACCTCATTAGTGCTGTCTATCAGTGCCGCCTATCCGTGCCACCTCATTAGTACTGCCTATCAGTGCCCTTTAGTGCTGCCTATCAGTGCCCATCAGTGCCGCCTATCAGTGCCCATCAGTGCTGCCTCATCAATGCACATCAGTGAAGGAGAAAAATTACCTGTTTGAAAAATTTTATAAAAGAAACAAAGAAACTTTTTTTTTTTTCAAATTTTTTGCACTTTTTTTATTTATAGCGCAAAAAGTAAAGCGCCCAGTGGCGATTAAATACCACCAAAAGAAAGCTCTATTTGTGAGAAAAAAATGATCAAATTTTCATATGGGTACAATGTTGCATGACCGCGCAATTGTCAATCAAAGTGCGGCAGCGCTGAAAGCTGAATATTGGCCTGGTAAATAAGGGGGTATAAGTGCCTGGTAGGCAAGTGGTTAATGGAGCAAAGTTGTATCTGAACCTCTTTGCAGTGTTGGCGCTTCAATTTCAGCTCTTCTTACATTACACCACAAGCCAGGGAGACTGCAGAACATTTGAGGTGTAGAAGCCGCCTGCCCAGGAGCCAGATCATTTACATCAACATTACCATAACAATACCAGTCAAGTCCAGCATTGTCTTTACACTTTCTTCATAGCAATCCCTGGAGACAGCGATTTCCCAAATGTGCACATGCGCTGCACAGAATTGCAGTTGTGGCGCATGCGTGACTGATTTCTGTGCATGTGTGCAAATTCCACTAAAGTTTCAACTACCAAAAACCTGTGCCTGCGTGGGTTTCCTCTGGGTGCTCCGGTTTCCTCCCACACTGCAAAGACATGCAGGTAAGCTAATTGGATCCTGTCCAAACTGGCCCTTGTATGTGTATGTATGAATGAAAGTTAGCGACCTTAGATTGTACGCCCCTTGAGGATTAAGGACTGATGTGAATGTATAACATATATGTAAAGTGCTGTGCAGGGGCGGACTGACCATTTGGAAACTCGGGCACTGCCCGAGGGCCCGGGGTCAGTAGGGGGCCCCATGAGATGCCCCTGGTACCTTTTTCATAGGCTTTTTTGAGTTTGGGCAAGGACACAGGGGCCCCATGAGCCCCTATTGCTCGGGGGCCCCATGAGTTGTCAGTCCGCCCCTGGCACTGTGTAAATTGGCAGCGCTATATAAGTACCTGAAATAAATTTAAAAAAATGAGAAGTTTGTGTGTACCGTATGTGCGGAAAACCACCATGCATGAGCCAATGTGCCACCAGTCTCTGCCAGGTCCCAAGTACATGGAAGAGACTGCTGGCATATTGTGCCAGATTTTGAAAGATGGCAGTGCAGAAAAAGAGCGGGGTGGAGATTTATTCAGAGGTAGTTCTGCTTTAAAACGGTACTAAACTCTCTCAATCAACACTTGTTTTAAACTTTTATTTTTCACATCTCTTCAGCTGCTTCCTAGTTTCTGGCCTAGGCCAAAATGATGTCATACATCCCAGGAGTCCTCATGGGCATTTTTTTCTCTTTTATTTGTATGGAGGGGTTTTCTCAGCTAAACACACCCCCTGTGTAAAACTAAAAAAAAAATGGGAGTTTTATATAAAAGTTTACTGACCCACTAAATTTATATTCTAGTAGTGTGGACCTTGTAAACAAAAATTCACAATGTTAATCATCAGAGAAATCCACTGAAATGGGTTGATTACCTTTAAGATCCAAGCAGTAAAACTGAATAGAAATCATTTTTATTTTATATGAAAAGCGTTTATTATTGTACTAAACCTCCAAAATACAAAGAATTACAATCTGGCAGTACTAGGGTTGTTTTTTTGAATCCCAACCATGGCACCACCTGCCTGGAGTTTGCATGTTCTCCTTGTGCCTGCGTAGGCTTCCTCCGGGTACTCCGGTTTCCTCCCACACTACAAAGACATACTGGTAGGTTAATTGGCTCCTGTCTAAATTGTCCCTAGTATGTGTATGAATGTGAGTTAGGGACCTTAGATTGTACTCCCCTTGAGGGTCAGGGACTGATGTGAATGTACAATATATATGTAAAGCGCTGTGTAAATTGACAGCACTATATAAGTACCTGAAATAAATAATAAAAGTATATAAAATTAATTATTATTTGGGTTTAGTGCTATAATAAACGTTATTCATATTAAATAAATATTATTTCTATTCAATTTATGGGTTACACAGCTTGCATCTTAAAGGTAACAAAAGTGGATTTCTCTTAACGTTTGATGATTTTTTGCTATGCACACCCTCCTGCCTGAGCTAAGGGCAGATGGATTTCCAGGAAGTAAATGTTCCCTGAATCATTTGCCCTTACTCAAGATGGCTGTAGCTAGAAATTCTAGGGGGTGTTTTTCAAAGTGATTTCTCAATAAAGAATAAAAGCATGGATGGATGGGTGAGTTTCCTGTGAATATTGCAAATAAATGAAATCATGTGTTTAGTTTGTAGGGTTCAGACACAGTTAAAGCGGTATTAAACCCAAAACCATAAATGTAATATATTGCAGCTTCCCGATCAACAAATGTGGCTGCATCAGTTTTCCTTTCTTTGGCTTTTCCCCTCTGTTTTCACCTGGCCAGTAACACAACTCCTGTATTAGTGAGTCTCAACTCTGGATGAATGAGCACAGGAGACACAGCAGACAGTAGCATTGTCAGTCTGGTGGGGGAAGGAAGTGTTACGAGCACTCCTAACCAGGGGCGGACTGACCATTTGGAAACTCGGGCACTGCCCGAGGGCCAGGGGTCAGTAGGGGGCCCCATGAGATGCCCCTGGTACCTTTATCATAGGATTTTTTAAGTTTGGGCAAGGACACAGGGGCCCCATGATCCCCTATTGCCCGGGGGGCCCCATGAGTTGTCAGTCCGCCCCTGCTCCTAACCCTCTTGTATAGAACTGTATTGGTGCTGTATTGTTTCCCATTATATTGTAAAATGATGAGCAAACTGTTGGCGCTATATAAATCCTGTATAATAATAACATTAGCAGATTTAAATACACTAAGAAATTGAAGCCAAACTCCACCTCACACTTTTATAGTTACAGCAAGCATTTTGTTCCCTTTTGGGATAAACATGTTTACATGTATAAATAAAAGCTGATCATTTTACATGCCCCTGCCAGTGTTAATGGTTTTTCTCATCCATATAAACTGATACTCAGCTGCAGAGCTTGAGCTTTTGAACAACAACGTTCTGGCTGGATCACCAAATGAAAACAGAAAAAGAAAAGCCTAAAAAAAAAAAAGAAAGAAATGGAATGCAGCGATCACATCTAAGAATTGGTAAGCTGCATTATAGTAAATGTTTGCTTTTGGGTTTAGTACGGCTTTAAGTTCTTTAAGGTGGATTTTGGTGGTATGTGAGGGACAATGGGCTTTAAACGGCTCCTGAGAGTTTTAATCTCCTTTCACTTATCCTGACCTGGTCCTGTGCCAGAAAACAGCCCGTCTTTAACCTCATATAGCCTCAATTAGGCTACTTGCACACTGATTCCCGTTTGTACGGTTTACATTGCGTATTTAACATGACATGTGACTCAATAACAGCACCATAAACACACTGCAGGTGCAATTTTTTATGTGTATTTGCCACGTTTTCCATTGATTTCATTGGGGAGGTGTATTTTTTTTACCACACATGCAGCAAGCAGGACTTTGAAAAATGCAACTGATCTGCAATGGATCAGAGTGAAGAGTTCCATAGGAATACATGGTCACATGTTCTTCTTCCACTTTTTTTTTTTTGCAACAGTAGAATAAAATCGGATCAGTGTGAAAGCAGCCTTAAAGTGTTACTAACCCCGGACCCCGCATTCACTATATCTGGTCTCCCTGGACCCTGCATTCACTATATCTGGTCTCCCCGGACCCTGCATTCACTATATCTGGTCTCCCCGGACCCTGCATTCACTATATCTGGTCTCCCCGGACCCCGCAGTCACTATATCTGGTCTCCCCAGACCCTTCACTCACTATATCCGGTCTCCCTGGACCCTGCATTCACTATATCCGGTCTCCCAGGACCCTGCATTCACTATATCTGGTCTCCCCGGACCCCCCATTCACTATATCTGGTCTCCCCGGACCCCGCATTCACTATATCTGGTCTCCCCAGGACCCCGCATTCACTATATCTGGTCTCTCTGGACCCTGCATTCACTATATCTGGTCTCCCCGGACCCCGCATTCACTATATCTGGTCTCCCCGGACCCCGCATTCACTATATCTGGTCTCCCCAGGACCCCGCATTCACTATATCTGGTCTCCCCAGGACCCCGCATTCACTATATCTGGTCTCCCCAGGACCCTGCATTCACTATATCTGATCTCCCCAGGACCCTGCATTCACTATATCTGGTCTCCCCGGACCCCGCAGTCACTATATCTGGTCTCCGCAGACCCTTCACTCACTATATCCGGTCTCCCCGGACCCTGCATTCACTATATCCGGTCTCCCAGGACCCTGCATTCACTATATCTGGTCTCCCCGGACCCCCCATTCACTATATCTGGTCTCCCCGGACCCCGCGTTCACTATATCTGGTCTCCCCAGGACCCTGCATTCACTATATCTGGTCTCCCCGGACCTGCATTCACTATATCTGGTCTCCCCGGACCCCGCATTCACTATATCTGGTCTCCCCGGACCCCGCATTCACTATATCTGGTCTCCCCAGGACCCCGCATTCACTATATCTGGTCTCCCCGGACCCTGCATTCACTATATCTGGTCTCCCCGGACCCTGCATTCACTATATCTGGTCTCCCCGGACCCCGCATTCACTATATCTGGTCTCCCCGGACCCCGCATTCACTATATCTGGTCTCCCCGGACCCCGCATTCACTATATCTGGTCTCCCCGGACCCTGCATTCACTATATCTGGTCTTCCCGGACCCCGCATTCACTACATCTGGTCTTTCCGGACCCCGCATTCACTACATCTGGTCTCCCCGGACCCTGCATTCACTATATCTGGTCTCCCCGGACCCTGCATTCACTATATCTGGTCTCCCCGGACCCCCCATTCACTATATCTGGTCTCCCCGAACCCTACATTCACTATATCTGGTCTCCCCAGACCCTGCATTCACTATATCTGGTCTCCCTGGACCCCGCTTTCACTATATCTGGTCTCCCTGGACCCCGCATTCACTATATCTGGTCTCCCCGGATCCCCCATTCACTATATCTGGTCTCCCCGGAGCTTGCATTCACTATATCTGGTCTCCCTGGACCCCGCATTCACTATATCTGGTCTCCCTGGACCCCGCATTCACTATATCTGGTCTCCCCGGACCTTGCATTCACTATATCTGGTCTCCCCGGACCTTGCATTCACTATATCTGGTCTCCCCGGACTCCACATTCACTATATCTGGTCTCCCTGGACCCCGCATTCACTATATCTGGTCTCCCCGGACCCTGCATTCACTATATCTGGTCTCCCCGGACCCTGCATTCACTATATCTGGTCTCCCTGGACCCTGCATTCACTATATCTGGTCTCCCCGGACCCTGCATTCACTATATCTGGTCTCCCCGGACCCTGCATTCACTATATCTGGTCTCCCCGGACTCCACATTCACTATATCTGGTCTCCCACAGTACACAGAACATGGAAATGCAATTATTGCATTTCCTCCATTTGCGGCCATGGCTATCAATCACTGCATCCCAGCCAGTGCTTGCTCGCTGGCACCCGGAGATTGCTGAGTATCTCCGATGGGGGGGGTTGACCGGTATGTAAACAATACAGATCTCTCCCCTGTCAGCTCCTGCACACTGCTTTCTATGGCTCTGCATAGCATAGCCATACAAAGCAGTGTGCTTACAGTGTAAAGCACACACAGCCCATACAGTAAAACAGCACACAATTAACCCTTTGATTTCCCTCATGTTAACCCCTTCCTGCCCAGTGCCATTAGTACAGTGTCATGACACCAGATGTCATTGACACCAGATCAGCTCCCTCCAGTGTCAGAAAGCCCGCCACAGTCCCCCTATAAGTTGCTGATCGCCGCCATTACTATTTAAAAAATGAAAAGTTCCAGTATATATACCGCCATTTGTAAACGCTATAACTTTCACGTAAACCAATTAATTTACAGATATTGGGATTTTTTTAGCAACGCCATGGAGCAGAATACATTTTGGCCTAAATTTATGACGAAATTTGATTTTTTAACATTTTTTACTGGACATGTTTTATAGCAAAAAGTCAAAAATATAGGTTTTTTTCTCAAAATCGTTGGCCTTTTTTTGTTTATAGCGCAAAAAATAAAAACCACACGGGATCAGATACCACCGAAAGAAAGCTCTATTCGTGGGAAAAAAGGACTTACGTTTCATTTGGGTGCAGCGTTGCATGACCGTGCAATTGTCAGTTAAAATAACGCAGCGCCGCATCGCAAAAAATGGCCTGGTCAGGAAGGGAGAGAAATCCTCTGGAGGGCAACCAACTGAATGGATTTTGTGAACCCATTTCACCCAAGCAGCTGGATGAGTGAAATGTAGTAATAAACCCAAAAGCAAACATTTATTATACTGCAGCTTACCAATTCTTAGATATTATGGCTGCCTTCGTTTTCTTTTTCAGGCTTTCTTTCTTCTGATTGGATCTGGTGATCCAGCCAGCAAGTCTTTATGAAAAGAACAAGCTCTACTGCAAATGTATCAGTTGGCGGAATGAGCCAAAGTACTTACCACTGACAGGGGTGCCAACAATAATCAGCTTTTACTTTTATCACAGAAGAAAAAAATACAGCTGTAACTGCTGGAGTTTGGCTTCATTTTGTTAGCGTATCTAAATCTACTAGTACATCTAACACTCCCCTCCCCCACAGAGTGACAATGTTGCTGTCCAAAGGTGCCCCCCTGTGCTCCTTCATCCAGAGTGGGGGCACTCTAATACAGGAGGTGTGTTACTAGCCAGATCAGCAGGTTAAAACGGAGGGGGGAAATAACAAAAAAAGGAAAACTAATGCAGCCACCACATCTAATGACTGGTAAGCTGCAATATATGACATTTTTGGTTTTGGGTTTAATAGCGCTTTAATTCCCATCCTACCAAAGAAATGTCCAGCACAGAACTGGCAGAACCCACTTGGACCCTGATACATCCATCTACAGTCTGGAGACGTCTCATCAGAAGTGGTCTGCAAGGAAGAGTTGGGACCAAAAATCAATTCTGTACAAAAAAAATGGCAACTTCCCTGACCTGTGACTGGCCTTTACAGCAAGGTGCACAGGGGAACAAAATGGCATCTTCTAGGTACACTTCACACAGTTTTGGAAGGAACTGGGCAGGTAGGTTGTTCCAAACATCTACCACAGATCTTCAGTGGATGTAGGCTGCCTCAGATCCTTCTGTCTTCATGTAATCCCAGACAGACTCGGTGATGGCTCTGTGGGGGCCAAACCATCACTTCCAGGACGTCTTGTTCATCTTTATGCTGAAGATAGTTCCTAATGACATTGGCTGTATGTTTGGGGTCATTGTCCTGCTGCAGAATATATTTGTGGCCAATCACAGGCCTCTCTGATGGTAAGCCATGATGGATAAGTATCTGTCGGTATTTCTCAGGATTGAGGACACCATTGATCCTGACCAAATCCTCATTCTAGACTCCAGTCTGTCCTTCCAGCCCCAGGTCCAAACGCTGACAAATTCATGCAGACTCCACCTCCACAACATCTCCAAAATACGCCCATTCCTAACCCCAGAAACTACAAAGCAACTCATTCACTCCCTTATTATATCACGACTTGACTACTGTAACTCCCTCCTCGCCGGCCTACCCCAACACAGGCTATCCCCGCTTTAGTCTATCCTGAATTCTGCGGCCAGACTCATCCATCTTACTAACCACTCCGTATCCGCCACCCCCCTCTGCCAATCCCTCCACTGGCTTCCGATTGCCCAACGGATCAAATTCAAATTATTAACATTGACGTACAAAGCTGTTCATAATACTGCCCCAAACTACATCACCGACCTAATATCCATCTACCACCCAAAACATACTCTGCGCTCCTCACAAGACCTCCTACTCTCCAGTTCCCTGGTCTCCTCCTCCCATGCCCGTCTCTAGGACTTCTCCAGGGCTTCCCCCATCCTCTGGAACTCCCTACCCCAATCCATCAGATTATCACCTACTCTCCTCACCTTTAGGGGCACCCTGAAAATGCATCTCTTCAGAGAAGCCTACCCTGCCCTCACCTAATTGCTGATCTCCTCTGCTCTTCTCACCACTCCATCCCCCAAAGCTATTTCCTCCTGTACCACTATCCCCTCCCTCCTAGATTGTAAGCTCCAGGGAGCAGGGCCCTCAAACCCCTCGTGTATTGTATTGTATTGTTACTGTACAGTCTCGTGCACTGTCTCCCATTGTAATGTACAGCACTGAGCAAACTGTTGGCGCTATATAAATAATGTATAATAATAATAATAACTCCATTTGGAGAAATGCAGCTCCAAACTTGCAAGGAACCTCCACCATGCTTCACAGTTGTCTGCAGCCGCTCATTATTGTTCCGCTCTCCAGCCCAGCCAACAAACTGCCTAATATTTCAATTATTTCATATTATTACTCATCAGTCCAGAGTGTCTGCTGCCATATTTCTGCACCTCGGGTCCTGTTTTCCTGCATTGTTTGTTGTTTAGCCTTGTTTCCATGTCAGAGGTTTGGCTTTTTGGCCGCAATTCTTCCATGAAGACCACTTCTGGCCAGACTTCTCTGGACAGTAGAAGGGTGTACCTAGGTCCCACTGGTTCCGCCAGTTCTGTGCGCTCCTGGACACCTTCCGATGTCACATGATGTATCTTTCACCTGTTGCATTTCTTTGGCTGATCACTATGTCTACAGTCCTCAACGTTGCCCAATGAATGGTGTTCCCGTTGTCGCTCAATGGTGTCCTGCCTTGCTGATTTGTGAGAATTCAACATGACAAAATGTCTTCTGATCTTAGCCGCCTCTATCTTGCCTGTGAAAGTAGTGGACCTGCCAGCTGAATATGCTCATCGAATCCTTCTGGTTTGTGCATTCACATCGGCTTCCCACATGTAGTAAAACAGTCATGTGAACCCTGGAGCTCAGAGTCAGTACTGAGGTTACAAGTAGCCAAAGACTTCCTCTGCTGCTAGAAGAAGAGTTCTGACATCAGGCATCAACACAGCCATCTGAAATTTCCATTGAGGGAGCTTATGACAGGGTGACAACACAGGAGCACAACTGGGAGACAGGGACAGAGTGTTGTCATCCTATAACAGGAAGTACCTGAACAAAGACATTCATGGCAGGATCAGTAAGGATTATTATATTTAAGCTGCATATTTACAAACATTGAAAATGACTTTGAAATGACTTGAACCTGCTTCCTGCCCAGGCCAATTTTCAGCTTTCAGCGCTGTCGCACTTGGAATGACAATTGTGCGGTCATGCAACACTGCACCCATATGACACTTTTATTATTTTTGTAGACATGTAGAGCTTTCTTTTGGTGGTATTTAATCACCACTGTGATTTTTATTTTTTACCAAACAAAAAAAAAAGAATGGAAATTTTGGGGAAAAAAAACATTTTTCTTAGTTTGGGTTATAAACTTTTGCACATAAGTAATTTTTCTTCTTCACTGATGTGTGCTGGTGAGGCTGCACTGATGAGGTGGCACTGATATGGCAACACTAATGGACACTGATAGGCAGCACTGATAGGCACTGATAACCTGCAGTGATGAGGGGTCACTGTTGGGCACTAATGAGGTGACATTGTTGGGCACTGATGGGACGGCACTAATAGGGACTGAAGAGGTGGCACTGATATGGCAACACTAATAGACACTGATAACCTGCACTGATACTGTTGGGCACTGATGGGGTGGCACTGATGGGCACTAATGAGGTGATATTGTTGGGCTCTGATGGGGTGGCACTAATAGACACTGATGAGGTGGCACTGATATGGCAACACTAATGAACACTGATAGGCAGCACTGATAACCTGCACTGATGAGGTGACACTGTTGGGCATTGATGGGCACTAATGAGGTGACACTGTTGGGCACTGATAGGGCGGCACTGATAGGCACTGTTAAGTTGGCACTGATATGGCAACACTAATGGACACTGATAGGCAGCACTGATAACCTGCACTGATGGGAACTGATTGGCACTGATGGGGCTACTCTGATCATCAGGACACTGATGATCAGTGCCCTGAATATCAATATAAGCAGTGTGCTGACAGCCTTGGCAGATATTAGCACTGCCGATAACCAGCAAGTCTGTTTCCATGTGATCAGTTGTGTCCCAAGGACACAGCAGTCACAGAGTGCACCCCAGGGGGCTTTCAGGGGCATGGTTCTGGGGGGACTTCTATGGACGCTCTCCCAGAACTAGGGAGCCAGTCTGTAATAGAGATGTGTTAAAGGATTAAGGAGATCACAGATATAAGGAATGTTTATGGGGTTTTCCTGGCCGGCATCCACCAAACATGGTAATATCAGTTCAGGGTGGAGTGACCCTTTAATTGGATAATTGGACGTGCGTTTCTTGATTTATCTGGAACTCTGGGGAAGGTTTTGTGTCCTGATGGACGTGATGTGGAAGGCGCACAGGTCTTATAATGAAGAGAATATAATAGACAATCTGACTGATAGACTGGAGGGGAATAGATACAAACAGCGGGGGAGGGGAAGTGTGAAATAGGATTAAATGGACAAGGCATTTCCATGGCGGAGGGCTGGGTGGTCTCTTATTGAAGTCCTCAGCGGGGTCATGCCATGTAATAATAGCGATCGGTGAGGGGGTCATCCACCGCTGGGACGATCGTTGTCTCACTTGAGTGCGCCATGTGAAAGGCCGGCGGTGAGGATGTGGAGGGGCCGGCGACTCTCAGAGGAGAGTGTGTGGGAAGAGATCATCCATTTATGAGGCTTTGTATTGTCCCTGCTGAATGATGGCATGTTACACTCTGACATCGCACAACAACCACCGGGGGGCGCAATGCTTTCTACCAATATCCATCAGCACCACTGACATTGGAACTTTCCAGGCAATTACTTCTTCTAAAACATGATTGCTACATTGATGATCGCCACATTGATGATCGCTACATTGATGATCGCTACATTGATGATCTCTACATTGATGATCGCTACATTAATAATTGCTACATTGATGATCTCTACATTGATGATCGCTACATTAATAATTGCTACATTGATGATTGCTACATTGATGATCGCTACATTGTTTCAAGACTTCAATTCATTAAAAAATATTCATTTAAACAGAAATAAACTAAACAATAAAAAGAATCCTCTGCTATCCCAACATGTCGGGATGAGTCCTTTGTCCTCTCTCATGTAGTAGATTCCAGTCTGCAGACGTATTGCACGATTTCATGGAATAGCCTAAGTGGCCACTGGCCATAGGCAGACATTTTTACATTTCCATCTGGCCAGATGATTCCCCTTCCCCACTGCGATCCCTGTACGTCTATCAGACTCCAATATTTTGCTCCAACGCAGCATTGCCTGGACACTGATGTTTGATTACTGCAATTAAGTAACTATAGTGTGTATTTATTAATAATTTCTAGAGCTTTCAGCGAACCTTCTGTGCAAATGTCTGCAACATCGATTGTTAGTAGGCTATTTTCTTTCCAGGTCAGATCTTCTTCATTCATAAGAGTAGCATGACTCAGGAAAATATTATTATTATTATTATTATACAGTATTTATATAGCGCCAAAAAGTTTGCTCAGCGCTGTACATTATAGTGGGGGACAGAACATGAGACAATACAGTAACAAGACAATATACGAGGGGTTCGAGGGCCCTGCTCTTTCGAGCTTACAATCTAGGAGGGAGAGGAGAGTGGTACAGGAGGAAGTGGCTGTGGGGGATGGAGTGGTAGGAGGAATGGAGGAGATTGGCTGTTAGGTGAGGGTGGGGTAGGCTTCCCTGAAGAGATGGGTTTTCAGGGTGCACCTAAAGGTGAGGAGGGTAGGTGACAGTCTGATGGATTGGGGTAGGGAGTTCCAGAGGATGGGGGAAGTCCTGGAGAAGTCCTGCAGTCGGGCATGAGAGGTGGAGACCAGGGAGCTGGAGAGTAGGAGGTCTTGTGAGGAGCGAAGATTACGTGTTGTGTGGTATTTGGGTATCAGGTCGGTAAGGTAGTTTGGGGCAGTGTTATGAATGGCTTTGTATGTTAATGTTAGTAGTTTGAATTTAATGCGTTGGGCAATCGGAAGCCAGTGAAGGGAATGACAGAGGGGGGTGGCAGATGCGGAGCAGTTGGTAAGGTGGATGAGTCTAGCCGCTGAGTTCAGGATAGACTGAAGCGGGGATAGCCTGTGGTGAGGTAGGCTGGCGAGGAGGGAGTTGCAGTAGTCCAGGCGTGAGATAATAAGGGGGTGAATGAGTTGTTTAGTAGTGTCCAGTATGTCCAGTAGATGGTGCTAACGGTGATACCAAACAAATACATATTTGCCATGATCGTCAGCTCCATCTAGTGACTGTAATGTGGTATTCTGAATGAAGAACATCTGACCTGGAAAGCAAATAGCTGAGTAACACTGGATTATGCCGGCATTTGCACAGAACAAATGTAGATGCAATTTCTAAGGAAAAAATTAGCTCTGGGTTGTTTTTAAAAATAAATACACCTCTTAGTGTTGCATCTTTTCTTCCGAGTGCTGGTCTTTGGCTGCGTTGATTGGCCAGTGTGAGATGATGTCACTCCCACACATGCACAAAAATTCAGTCATCCTTTGCCGGATTGGAAACTGAAGTGCACATGCACAGCTCAGTGTACACTCTAAGGGCTCATTTACACTATTGGCAAGGACTGCCACTCCTCTGAAAACCAATCCATGCTCAGATTGCTTTTCAGAGGCGAAGATGTGATATGTCACCTCACTGCCTGTTTTAACCTCCTAAATGGCGCAACCGCATGCAAAGCATTTGGTTGCAGGGCAGTTGCTGGGGCGGTAGTGAGAACTGAATGGGATAGAGGGCATCATTTCTGCTGCAGCCTCCAAATCATTTCGGATGAGGCATGTGAAGCTAAAATGGGAGCAGTTGAGGGCAGTAAAAATCAAAATGGCTCAGCCACATAATTTTACCGCCCCCCAACTGTTAGCATACATGAGCCCTAAAGAAGACTGTGAGCAGACATGTAGGCTTTTTCTATTGCATGTCTCTTCTACAATAAAGAGCCTGCCCACTCACAGTTTTTAATTGTATAGTCAATTTCCAATTAATTATTTACTTCCCTTAGGAGTAGCGGAGATTTATTTTATTTTCCTTGTGTGAGCATACCACAATTACCAAACAAATGGACAGCCAGAAAGAGTGACTTTTTTTTAAATCTGTTGATTTAATTTTTAAGAAAAACCTGCTGATCCTGCCATGAAGATTCTTGCTCTCTGATATAGGGTGGCAACGCTCTGTGCCTGTTTCCCAATTGTCCTCCTGCGTTGTCACCCTGTCACACAGGCTTCTGATGGAGACTACAGGTGGCCATTTCAGCACAGGTATGGTCCACTGTTGTCACTCTCAGGAAACCTGTCCTGAGAAATGCCAAGCAGCCTTCGCTGGAGTACATGTAGGCAGGACATGGCTGCAAAGACGCTGCAAGAGATCAACAACACTGAAATGTCATAAAGGATGTTTAATATAATAACAAGTACTTTCTTAAAAATAAGAGTTGATTTCAGGTGTATCAAAGGATATATTAGAGGCCATTAGAATGGATGTCATTGCACAGAGGCAGCTCAGACAGCGAAAAGAGTGGAAGGGAGGGGGAGGGGTAGTATTTACTATCATTGAGATCACCCCAGGAATAGATCCTAAGGTGACAGATCCCTCCTAGCTTGGAGCCACCAACGTTTCTGCTATGTAATGACAGTGAACTGTAAACGTTCCTGGAAAAGATCTCAGGTTTGGGGTAAAGGATTGGTGAAAATGTAACCAAAAACTCAGAAATGATCTATATATTGGCAAAGTGTGTGCACAGCTATAATTTGTTGGATTTATTGCATATCTGTTAAAATCCAGGAAATCAAAAATATTATTTCCCATGAGCATTAATAAAAGTTTAAATATCAAATTCTGTAGGTCTCGATTTAATATATTAATTTGTGTAATTATTTCAAAGGACCACATGAGGGCGCTCCTCACTAAGATATCTGAAGACTGCACTGTCACAAGGTGTCCATCAGGTGGCACTATTGTACTATCTTTGGCAATTTGGAAATGATGGCAGAGGTGCAGCACTGTGCATTAACTGTTTCTTGTCACTTCTGCACTGTGCATTAACTGTTTCTTGTCACTTCTTTTTTGTGTGCATTTCCAGTGACAGTCACATTTGTCCTTCAGTTTAATTATTTTCTGTGCTCATGCTGATATCTGTAAGTGTAAGGTGTTTCCAAATGATTAAGTATAAGATTTAGTACATATACGGTACTGTGCAAAAGTTTTAGGCAGGTGTGAAGAAATGCTTTCAAAAATATATATTGTAATTATTTATTTTTATAATTCTACAAAATGCAAAGTGGGCGAGCAGAAGAAGAATCTAAATCAAATCAATCTTTGGTTTAGAGTCAGGTGTATGATTAAAAAACTATACAAAGCAGGTGCTAATGATCAGCAATTTCATATATACGTGAAACACAGTCACTAACTGAAACAGAAACAGCTTTAAACTGGGTGAGGAACAGCCAAACTCTGCTACTACGGTGAGGCTGGGGAAGACAGTTTCATGTCACAGGTCATACACCATGGCAAGATTGAGCACAGCAACAAGACACAAGGTAGTTATATGGCATCAGCAAGGTCTCTCCCTATACAAAGCAGGTGCTAATGATCATCAATTTCATATATAGGTTGAAACACAGTCACTAACTGAAACAGAAATTGCTTTAAATTGGGTGAGGAACAGCCAAACTCTGCTACTACGGTGAGGCTGGGGAAGACAGTTTCATGTCACAGGTCATACACCATGGCAAGATTGAGCACAGCAACAAGACACAAGGTAGTTATATGGCATCAGCAAGGTCTCTCCCTATACAAAGCAGGTGCTAATGATCATCAATTTCATATATAGGTTGAAACACAGTCACTAACTGAAACAGAAACAGCTTTAAACTGGGTGAGGAACAGCCAAAAACTGCTACTACGGTGAGGCTGGGGAAGACAGTTTCATGTCACAGGTAATACACCATGGCAAGATTGAGCACAGCAACAAGACACAAGGTAGTTATATGGCATCAGCAAGGTCTCTCCCAGGCAAAAATGTCAAAGCAGACTTGGGTTCCAAGATGTGCTGTTCAGGTTCTATTGAAAAAGCTTAAAGCGGTAGTAAACCGTGAAAAAAAAAATCTATCAAAACTGCTTTACCCCTTTAGAGTTTTGCCTGTCCTGGTGTTCCCGCATTTCTGCGCTCATTGCAGTGCATACGTTTATATGGGTTCAGGTAAACCAAGGCTGAACAGATACCTGCTTTATAGGTCAAAGACTCAGGGTAAGATAGGGATGCGGAGCGTCAATTGTTACTTTAAAGTAATAGCCCCTCTTGCTCAACTGTTTGTGGGTCAGGCTGCACCTCTTTGGACTCAAATTCATGTAGTGGACATGGACCCAGTCCCTCTGTCATCTTTACTCTGGCTCCTGCCTTAACTACGTCCTAAACCTCTAAACCCTGTCCTGACCATACCTTAATGATATGGGACTCTATGAAATATTCGGCCCATTTGGTATCATCGCACCTCCCTATTCTTCAAATATTCAAATGCCCCCTGTTCCCCCCAGGTTTGGAAAACCCCCCGAGATACCATTGGTGGCACAGCAAATGATTGTCGACAGTTCGATCTTTACTGTCCTCCTAGGGTATCCTCACCTTTCAGCATCTTAAGGACACATGACATTCCAAATTCTGAGAAATTTCACTACCTCCATTTGTTGGAAACTTTGGCAAAAAACCATGATTGGTCAACGACTACGACGGCATTTGAAATGAGTTGTGGGACATCTCCTACAACCCAAGGTCTGCTTTCTTTATTATACTCTTCCATACACAACAATTCTAACTCTTGTATCTCCTCCTACTCTTCCAACTTGGAAAGGGACTTGGTGTCACGCAAACCCTCGAGACTTGGAACTAAATATGAGAAGCGTTACAGGGGTTGGACAGCAATATGGAAACAACAGGTAAAAGAACAGAATCATTACCTAATATGGGGTTGGACTACCTCTGGCATCCAAGATGGCCTAAATTCACCTGAGGATTGACAAATATCAGTCTTGCAAGGTAGATAATGGAATCTGATACCACTCTTTATGCACAAATCCTTCCAGTTGTCACAGAGATGCTGGAGGCAAATGAACCTGGACCTTGTTCTCCAAAATGATATTGAGGTCTGGTGCCTGAGGTGCCAAGGGAAGGTGCAAGACTTTATCAGCATGCTCGCAAAACAGATTTGACAACACCAGCTATGTGAATCAGAGCATTATGGTCTTAATAAATGGGCTACGGGAAACAATGTCTGCACCATGGGGTGCATATGGTCAGCCAAAATGTGTACAAAGTCGCTGGCAGTGACTCTACCTTTCAAGATGATGATGGGACCTGCAGAATACCAAGATATGGCTGCCTAAACCATGATTGCGCCACCACCATGCCTTACCGTTGGCATAAGACAGTCCTGGTTTGCACACGTAAACACGTCCGGTGGTTGAGAATAGTGTGAAGCTTGATTCACTGGACCATATTAGAGTCTTCCATTGATCGATAGTCCACGATTTATGGGTGCTGTACCACTCTCTCCTCCTCTGAGCATTAATATCAGTCTCTATTGATTTGACAATTGCAACTCACCCATGTGAATGTTTTGCTTATGGAGTTCCCTCCTCACAGTTTTTGTGAACATGGACTTTAGAAGAATGAGAGTGAATCTGCAGTCACTTTTGCAGCAGTTGTTTTCTTATTCCGGGTCACAATCCTGTGCAATGTTCTTTTGTCTCTTTTGGTCAGTTGACCAAGTCGACCGCGCTTATATCAGAGACTGTACCTCACGACACAGCAAATAAATTGGAAACTTCAGTCCCAGAGGCACCAGCTAAGCGGCACCAACAATTTGCCCTCTATGAAGCTTAGTAAGCTCTGATATAACTCCATATTACTAGCAGCGCACGCAGTGAATGACGAAAGTGAGACTTCCCACCTGTTAGCTAGGTGTCTCATCACACAGCGGAAGCAAAAGAATGTTACATCACTTCCACTTTCAACACGAAATGTCATCACTTTCACACCTGCAAATCTTGTAGTGTTTCCATATTTTTCTCCATCCCCTGTATAAGTAAAGCAAGATATATAAATATATAGAGGTTGGGCATAAATATGGAAACACTACATGATTTGCAGGTATGAAAGTGACAATGTTTTTATGACGGCATATACAGTCTGCAGGAAAATGTCATCTGATAAGCATAAGCACGGTCGACATGGTCAGCTGACGGAAAAAGACAGAAGAACATTGTGCAGGATTGTGACCTGAAATAACAAAACAACTGCTGCAAAAGTGACTGCAGAGGGAACTCCATAAGCAAAATATTCACGGGCGAGCTACAATTGCCAAACCACTAGAGACCGATATTAATGCTCAGAAGAGGAGAGGGACTTATATTTGTTCATTCCCAGGAGAATTCAGGCCGTCATGATAGGGCATATCGTGTGGAGACACTCTGCACATGCTCAGTTTAGTGTGCACTGCTAGAGAGGTTTGTTTTTTTTCTTGGGAGAGTGCATGTGATCAGCACAGGGCCAATCAGCACTGTCCAGACAGAGGTCAGGGGTCCTGCATCCTTATAGAGCAGAAAGTGCATGCAGGGTCCTGAGTTTAGCAACACTTTAACCCCTTGGCGCCAAGCTACGCAAATTAGCAGACCACTGGACTGGGCTTTTTTCCATGGGGCCACTAATTTGCGTACCTGTCTTTGTGCTGGGACGCACTGCACGACATGCTCCCAGCACAAAGACCGGGGTGTCAGTGAGAGCCCGGGTCCCGTTCTAATGATCGGGACCCGGAGCTCCTAATTCCGGGTCACATGTTTGCTTTGAAAGCCTCTGCTTGGATCAGTCACTGTGAAGCCCGCCCCTCGTTTTCTCTCTCTGAATGGAGGAGAGAGATACATTATATCTCTCTCTGTCCTTTGCAAAATGAACAAAGTAAATAAACCAACTATACAAAGCAGGTGCTAATGATAGTAAACAAAAATAAAAATAAAAAAATAAATAGAAATACCTGAGAACGAGGTTTGATCTAGGTCAGTGCCAGGGTTAGTGTTTGGGTCAAGGTCAGGGTCAAAGATCAGGGTCAGTATTTTTTTTTTAATTTTTAAATTAGTATCAGTGTCAGATAGTGGCAGGATAAAAAAACAAAAAACAAAATTGCACTATTGTTTCTGGGCTGTACTAAGGGGACAAACAAAAACTAACATACACATACTGTATGTGGTATTGCTGCGATCATCAGGAGCAGGAGAAATTATTTTGGATTGTTCTTTTGTGGTTGGTTATGGTATATATATATATATATATATATATATATATATCACTTGTTGTATTAGATCGATAGATAGATAGATAGATAGATAGATAGATAGATGCATGATAAACTTTTTTTGGTTTGTTTGATTGATTAGGGGATAGAAAAACAATTTTTCATATGGAGTAAATTATCTGTTTCATTCAGTAGTAGTTTTGCTATGAGATAATTCATTTATTTAATTCACATAGCTAATTGATATTATTATTACATTATTTAATTTTTGTCCTTGTTTTATTTTAATTTTAACTTTTATTATTTGATTTTCTTCATTCACGCTTGTGTACATATGTGTGTATAAATATATATATAAAAATATAGAGATATTTATATTTGTGTGTGTGTGTATTTATCTATATATATGTGTTCAATTATAGATGCGTATGTGTAGGGCATTTTTCTTAATTTAAAAGTTAATTATTATCATTATTTCCATTTTCGTTATTTTTTGTAGATCCTCATCATGGTTACATAGATCAATTAAATTATATGAATTATTAATAATTTACTTGATTTTATTTTTAATCTTCATTTTATCACATTCACTAGTTCATGTATTATCAATATTATTAATACTTTATAATTTAAGCGTTATATATATATATATATATATATATATATATATATATATATATAATATTAAAACAATTTAATAACTAGAGATTTTTTTAAATCTCATGTACCTTTCAAAGCTCTATAATACGCATGTTTGAAGATTATACAAATATCCTGCATATTTTTAGAGCCCTGGGTGCACTTCATATACACATCAACCTATTCCATATTGGTTTGTTACTATGGAGTTCAATCAGTTACTTTAGTCCTGTGCATCTGCATTTGAAAAAAGGGTTACCCTGTGGTATGGGGTTTTCATTACTACTAATGCATTATTTCCTTTTAATTTAGTTCTTGTGCCGGGGGCGTGGCTTTCAGTGAAGAGTTGCACTCTTGATGATATGGGAAATGTTACAGCTGTCAGGTTCCAGAAACCGACCATTGCGCTCCATTGACAGGAGCCATGCGTTCCAGCATGCGTTGGCTTTTGAGGTCACCCCTACACTGCTTCCCCCCCACCATTGAGGAGCACCCATTGGTGGATCCAATGCAATAGTAAGCTCCTGCAAAATTGGTGTTTGGACTTATATATGAATTATGGACATTTATAGATATATTTTTTATTTTATTTATGTATTTATTTGCATTTTCGTGTGATTTGGTATTTAGCGCATTCCTTTATATATCTTTTATCACGTACCTTTTACATCATTTCTTTCTCTACAGAATACGGATTGTATACTTTAATACCAAATATAGAGCTTTATGGTCACAACCATAAGTGCTATGTTTGGAGAAGGGCTAACAAGGCCTTTAGCGACAAGAAAACCATCTCCACTGTGAAGCGTGGTGGTGGATCACTGTTGTTTTGGGGATGTGTGATCTCTAAAGACATGGGGAATCTTGGTGAAAACTGATGGCAAGATGAATGCTGCATGTTTCAGAAAATACTGGCACACAATATGTATTCTTCTGCACGAAAGCTGCACATGGGATGCTCTTGGACTTTCCAACACAACAATGACCCTAAGCACAAGGCTAAGTTGACCCTCCAGTGGTAACAGCAGAAAAAGGTGAAAGTTCTGGAGTGGCCATCACAGTCTCCTGATCTTAATATCTTTGAGCCTCTCTGGGGAGATCTCAAAATTGCAGATCATGCAAGAGACTTTGCACGACCTGGAGGCATTTTGCCAAGATGAATGGGCAGCTATACCACCTGCAAGAATTCGGGGCCTCATAAACAACTATTTCAAAAGACTGATACTAAAGAGGGCAATACACAGTATAAACAACTAAGGGTATGCAGACTTTTGAACAGGGGTCACTTCATTTGTTTTACTTGTTGCCATGTTTTGTTTTATGATTTTGCCATTCTATTATGACCTACAGTTGAATATGACCCCCATAAGAAATGAAAGAAATGTGTTTTACCTGCTAACTTGTGTTTTCTTTAAAAATAGTGCATATTGTGAACAATTTTCCATGGAATGCAAACTTTTAAGCACAAGTGTCTATTTTATCATATCAGAAAATCTACTGACAGGTCTTCTTTATTGTTAGTATGGCAGAGCAGCGTTCGGCCGAGTTGTCGTCCTCCTCACATCTCCAACCTTCATAGGCCGAGACCCTGCCAGTTGCTCGGGAGACCAGAGAAGGTTTGGGCGGTGAGAGTTTGTATCCACGAGACGGAATCATGCTGAACTCTCGCCCACCGTGATTACATTTATTCAGCGAGAGCTTTTCAGGCTGAAATTCACCGTCACGGTTTTAATTCTCTTCTCTTTGCTTACATTTACCTACATGGGGACGGAACGGAGCTGCCTTTGTCTGGCTCTGCGGCGTGACATTGGGTAGATGAGGTGTTTGGTGTGAGAGAAGCACGAGGAGGGGGTGACGGGTTGGTGGGGGGTAGACGGGTTGGTGGGGGGGTGCAGTACACAGCGCTGTAATAAGCAGAAAAAGACCACTTGTTATGGAGTGCCAATAATACACAGTGACTGGGAACAAAACACCGGGGGGACTGAGGAGACCACCACACAGATGGAGGAGCGGGACCTCCGCTTAGTGGGGGGATGAAGGACGCTTTGATGTCATTGTGTGGCAATCAGCGGAGCCAATGAATACAATGAACCTCGTCAGCCTCTTGTCCCTGGAGACTCGGCTTCTCACCTTCTTCTCACTCAGTACATTGTACATCCAATATATAGAGGGGAGGAGAGTCTCCTCATGGGAAATGTCCATTCTGACAGCACAGCCTCTTTACAAAGCCATTTCTCAATTTTCATAAAGGTGACCCTTTGGCTTCTCTGTTTTTCAGCATAATCATCCTCCACAGATACCAGGAAATCGTGTAGATCGATCAGAAACAGGTTTGTATTTACGGGTGATTCCCCGTCAATAAAGAGATAATTTTACAGAAATGCTCTACTTTCATTATATATGTACTGTAGCACTACCCCCTTAAGGGTTGTATAGTAATGATTTTGGGTTCCTTGTCAATCTGAACCTCTTGTTGCAAGCCCAACCTATGCTGACACCACTGTGCTCCCGTGACCAAAGTAATTCCCAACTGTAAAATGTACTCACACACATTTTAGTGTAAACCAATAGGAAGTTTATATTGGAATAAAAAAAAACAACAAAATGGAATTGATATATGCAGCAAATATAACCACTCTTGGTAATTGTGGGCAAAAGTAATGACATTCACCATAAAGCAACAATAACTGTTAGCAGGCCTGCTTTCAGAAATAATTCACTGCCTCCAATCTGAGAAGACTGCTAAATCCCCAGTGAGCAGAAAACAACTAAGAAACGGGTAGGCTCCATGTGGGTCCTCAGAACTAGATGACAAGCATTAGATGTGATGGTAAGTGAATTCTCAGTTGAAATTAGGCACTGTCCCTTTAAGAACACTACAACGTCTTCTGCACGCTCGTTGGGGCCCAGTTGATATGAAGTTGAGTTGAAGTGTGGGATATAGTTTCTTGGGATGGCAACACAAAGATAGTGAAAGAACAAAGGAGATTTAACACCTTTCCTCTTGGCAGTAGTGAATAAGGGCAACATGGGGCAGATTTGTAGTGAAGTAATGAATAGCAGCTATTGTCATTTATGTCTATAGGCCTTGTTTGTACATCAAAGGCAAAAGTAACAGTAATGGGAATCCTGCTTTGTTGAAGTAGGGTAACTTGTTGTTTTAGTTAGCACTGCTGTATCCTGGCCTGCAACTGTATGTCCTGCAGTCAGCTTGTACAATAACTGTAATGTAGATGTATCCCAATGATGGCAGCTGTGAGAACTAGGCTGCAAACTGAGGCAACTATGTGTAGTGTTCACAACTGTGTGCAAGTAGATGGCTAAGGTGGCAAACTGTCAGTATTCACTGGGTCAGTGGCTGCATGGGTGTCTCTCACCTGATCAGGTAGCCCGGCAGATAGTAGCGGTCGGTCTCTTTTTCTCTGCAAAATAGGTCAGTCCCTGGGCTCTCCGGCTCAGACTCGGTGTCCTGTCTGGTCTCCTATTGTCAGATTGGCCTGCTGGGCAGCGTGGTCAGTAGGCTCTTTCTGCTCTTCCTCTCTCTCCAACTCAGGCTACAAGGCATAGTTCAGCACTTCAGCTGTCAGCACACCTCCTTATCTTTCAGTCTCCCCCCCCGCACTCTCCTGCTCAATCTTCCGGGCTTTGATATTTATATGCCCCTGCCCACACACTACCTCTCTTGGGAAATGTAGTCCCTGACTGCCCTGCTATGTAGCTGGTTCCTGCTATACAGCATACAAGTTTAAGAGGGCTGTTATGTCCATGCGAGTGACCCTGAATGGCAGACCACCACCATCTAATGTCCATTTTAATGTACTGAAAGTAATAACATTTCAATGGGCTACAAACTCCCCCCACTTGAAGTCTTTGGTCCCCAAAGAATTGGAAAAAAACAAACAGATAACGTTTGGCATAAAATATTTTCATCAAAGTGATAAGCCCCATTAGTCAGGAGGAGCAATCATTGGCAAATATGTTGCTCAGCTGCTGCACTAGTGACTCCCACTCAGGGTCAGGAGACTTTGATTGCCCAAAGAGCAAAGCACTAGCTGTAGCATCCTCCACAGGGATGGTGTCAGCAGAGAAGTTTACAGGTTCTTGAATTTGATCCAATAAGGAAATAGTTTCAAAGACTTCTGCAAAGGTAATGTCAGCAAGGGAGTTTACGGATTCTCAAATCTGCTCCAACAAGCTGTAAATGGGAGCTTCTAATATTCCTTTGGCTGCCATGGAAGGCTTCTTCAGAGCATTCTCCCAGAACATCGTAGGTCAGTCTTTTGGGTGCCTTATCTCCCTTCTTCCTCTAGACTCCTCCTGAGGGGAAGCATTCTCTGCCTCTTCGGAGTTTAGGAGTTTTGCGGCCTCCTTGCTTTCAGAGTCTATTAGAAAATCCCTTGGGGAATCAAATTTAAATTTAGGGAGAATGAAGTCTCCAATATTAAAGCTTGATGAAGAAGTGGGCTCAGCTCAGCAGTGGGCTCAGGCCAAAAGGTTGTCTTTTATGGCAGTTAGAAGTGATTGCCAGTTTATTCCCATTTCCACCCCCTTTTCCTCTTCTGCATCCCTCAACTCTCTGACAACTCTCTGGTACCATAATTTGCTCAGCTAGTGGAGTAAAGAGGTTATGTACGAAGTACCTTTGAATACGTCACAGCACCATAGGGATAACTGACGCTCTTTTCTGTACTTTGCTCTACAGGACCTTACTGGCGCTTTCTGCCTTCACCCCTCCCTGATGACCACCTGGTGCAGAATCTTGTCCAACCTTTGAACATATTCGGACAGTTTTTCCCCTTCTCGTTGATAGGTGTACTCAAATAGATAGGTTAGCTATGTACAGTTCTCACTTCATGTGAGGCTTCAAGACACTCGTGGGCAGTACAGCTGGGCTTGTCCTGCTTTAGGTTATGTACAATGTCTGAGGCCCACAAACTTTTCACTACCCTTTGTCTCTTTTTGGCATCTGCTACTTCCCACTCCTCTATGCCCTGGAGGGCTTGGTCAACGTATGTATCAAAGTCATCTTCCCTGAGGGGTGGAGGGGACTAGAGCGGCCTGAAAATAGGTAAATATATACATCTTTCCTACGCAGGTTAGTTATCATAGGTGTTAGGAAGAGGAAGGGGACATTTTTAAGGCTAGTTAGGTGTATATCTGGAAGCTGGAAGCTGGCCATACACAAGTAGAATTTATCGTATTAAGGACATTTGTTCAATTTTCTAATTATTAGTGGTGTTTGAATAGGCGTTTGTTTTTAACCGCTGTGATGACAACATTTACAGAAGCAGGATGGAAAATGATCTCAAATTAATGAATTTCTAAAAATGAATGTGGTTTTCCATCAGAACATCACATTTCCATATTGAATGTAAAAAGCAAACAAAATGTTGAAGTGTGCTTTTGAGCTATAATCATCAAGTCATTGAGTGCACTGAGCATTTTTGTATATATGTTCAAGCTGGTATTGCCAACTTTACAAACATAACTATTTATCAAAAACCACTTCACTTGTGTGGCATATTAATTGAATGTGTTGTCAGCTATAGATCGATTATTCCTATCTGAAGAGATCAATCAAAAATAAATTGATAATTTATCAAAGCGTGTATGGCCACCATTAGACATGTCCACTAGAGAGATAAACAACTATAGTGGCAAAGGCTATAAATTGGATCAACAAAAATTTAGGATGGCAGTAAAGGGTTGGGTTTTAGTGGGTGTTTTAATGTGAACAGATTGTTTTAATGTCACATAAATCATAAACATTCACTAAACCACATGGTGAAATAGTGTAGACTGCTCTAACTGTTCGTAATATGTTCACAGCCAGCACATTTTGGGGGCTAAACACTCCTTCATCAGGGCTCAGTCATTTTGACAGGGCTTAAATGGATGTGGTACAGTGGATTGCCAGATAGATCATTGACTTGCTGTTTGTGAGAACTCAACAAGGCAGCATTTACTTTTTTGCAGTCTTCTGCTGCTGGCTATCTCCATGTTGCCTGTGACAGCAGTTTATGGTGCCTACACTCACCAAAGCCTTCCCAAATATAGTAAAGCAGTCATGTAAACATATGATTACAGATAGCAGGAGATTTCTTCTGCTGGACTGGTTTAAACAATTACTGCTAGTGGTTCCATAGGTAAGTGGTGGTACTGATCTCGCTTAGGAGTGTAGCTCTAGTCCCTTAAGAGCCACTGATTATTTTGTGTTCCCCGTTCGCTTTCGAGCCCTGCATGACCACAGCCCCTGCTGACACCACCATAATACCTTACCCAGGTATCCCCCTGGCTCTAATATGTATAATAATCACACAGCATTTGATGAACAGCAAATCAGTCTGTATTGAAGTCAGATTAACAGAAATGTACACACGAAGAATCAGTTACTGATTTGCGCAAATGTGAACCACATAGGAGAAATAAACAAGAGAGTACAGTACATTACCACTTTAAATAGTCCCATCTGTCCTGCAGGAGGAGGAGAACAATGCTGTATGATTTCCTGTGTCAAATGAACTGCAGAGCGCTGCCATCTTGTGGCCATTTAACAATCTGCTATCAGTAACAATGTAGTGTGTTACATACTCAGCCCCCCCCCCCCTTAAAGTCTTTTGTCCCCAAAGAACAGAAAAGAATCAAACAAACAATGTTTCAACACAAAACATATACGAAAAACAGATTTGCTTTCTTGAGCTGGGAAGGCAAAAACATCTGCCATAGGTTGTAACTTCAATTCAAATGGGACCCTTCAGTAGATCAACCTGTTCCTCAGTTTAAATCTATCCCATTCCTTATGAACGACCCTGGCATCTGGGGGATCATCTACCCAGAGCAGCCTGGGCTTCGCTGCCGAGAGCTTTTTTTGTTAGATGGCAGAGCTGGTTTTGATCCTGGGCCTCTTGCAGATCTTTAGTAGGGAGTTAAGGTGGCTCATTGCTTTTCAACTGTGACACAATGCAGTAGTACTAAGGAAGTACCTTGGACTCCCACAACTTCAACATAAGCCATTCCCTTGGCAACATATTCAGCTCCCTGACTCATCACTTGTACTCTCTCAGCCTGTTCACACTTTCCCAGCATTTCACACGTTCCCAGCATTTCTAGCATTGCTATATGATTTCCTGTGCCAACTGAACTGCCATCTTGTGGCCATTTAACAATCTGCTCTCAGTAACAATGCAGTGTGTTACAGGAGGTTTGGGCTTCCATGGTACTGATAAACTGGCACTTCAGTAGAACCAATGCTTGAATGAAAAGGAAGGAGCTTCCGGTGTCCAAAACAATGCAACTCTTGATGGGAGATTACAATCATTTACTGAAAGTGTGAGAACATACAGATTGAGCCAATACGTTTAGGGGAACTGCCTACCCCTTCATCAGAGCTGTTGGTACGAGTTAACAGAGACTGATGGACTCCTCGGTAATACCAGAATGCTTTGTGATGGCAAATTCTGCCTATGCCTCTACATTTTACAAGCCTGCATTTGCCATCACAAAGAATTCTGGTACTTCCACGTAGTCCATCCATCTTCATTAGCACGTACCAACAGCCCTGAAGAGGAGGGAGGCAGTTCCCCTGAATTATGTTGGCTCAATCTCTATATTCTCACATATTCAATAAATGATTGTAATCTCCTACTGTACCAAGAGTTGCATTATTTTGGACACCGGGTGCTCCTGCCTTCTCATTTAAGCATTGGAAGAAGAGAGCTGACATCAGGCATGAGCACAGCCACATGAAATTACCAACAAAGGAGTCTATGACAGGGTGACAACACAACAGCACAATTGGGAGACAGGTACAAAGTGTTGTCACCCTATAAAAGGAAGTGCCGGCAGAAGGGCTTTCATAGCAGGATTACCAAAGATTATTTTAATGAAAGCTGAAGATTTACAACTGCTGAAAGCAACTTCTAAAGTGACTTGAACATGCTAAAGCTTCAATAAGACATTGGATATTTTTGTTGACTTTAATTATCAGGACTAGGTTAAGATTAGCTGTAATAGAGATGTGTTAAAGGATTAGAGAGATCACAGATAGAAGAAATGTTTATGTGGTTTAACGTGCCAGCATCTACCAAACAGTATTATCAGTTCAGGGTGGAGTGATCCTTTAATTGGATAACTGGACAGCAATTTCTGGATTAAGGCCCCTTTCACACAGGCGTTCCATAATGTCAGTTTTTTATCTGTCCATTTCTGGATGAAAAGTGGACAATCATGTATTTCTATGGACTAGAGGATGTAAACGGATGATCCTCTGTTTATTAACATCCGCATCCATTAACATCCGTTTTTTTTAACGGAAGAAAACTCTATGCGACTGATAGACTGGAGGGGATTAGATGTACAACAGCGGGGGAGGGGAAGTGTGAAATAGGATTAAATGGACAAGGCTTTTCCATGGCGGAGGGCTGGGTGGTCTCTTATTAAAGTCCTCGGCGGGTCATGCCATGTAATAATAGCGATCGGTGAGGGGGTCATCCACCGCTGGGACGATCGTTGTCTCACTTGAGTGCGCCATGTGAAAGGCCGGCGGAGAGGATGTGGAGGGGCCGGCGACTCTCAGAAGAGAGTGTGTGGGAAGAGATCATCCATTTATGAGGCTTTGTATTGTCCCTGTCACAGGACTGACACTGAATCAGGACACTTTACACATCGCCCAACAACCACCGGGGGGCGCAACGCTTTCTACTATCAGTCAGCACCATTGACATTGGAACTTTCCAGCCAATCACTGCCTATAAAACATGATCGCTACATTGTATCAAGACTTCAAATGATTCAAAAATACTTATTTATACAATATGAAACTTAAAAGTATCCTGTGATATCCCAAAATGTCGGGATGAGTCTCCTCTCATTTCTCCAGTCTGCAGACTTCATTGTGGTTTATGAAATAGCAGAAGTAGCCACCCAACACATGCAGACATGAGACTTCCGTCTGGCAGTACTCGGGTCGCTGGTTCAAATCCCGACCATGGCACCACCTGCCTGGAGTTTCCATGTTCTCCCTGTGCCTGCATGGGTTTCCTCCGGTTTCCTCCCACTCTCCAAAGACATGCTGGTAGATTAATTGGCTCCTGTCTAAATTGGCCCTAGTATGTATGTGTATGGATGTGAGTTAGGGACCTTAGATTGTACACCCCTTGAGGGTCAGGGACTGATGTGAATGTACAATATATATGTAAAGCGCTGTGTAAATTGATGGCGCTATATAAGTACATGAAATAAATAAATAAACACAAACAACATTTGTTTCCTTTTTTTCACAGAAATAGAACTTTCTTTTGGTGGTATTTAATCCCCACTGGGTTTTTTATTTTTTTTTTTGCAATATAAAGGAAAAAAAACAATATGTGAATGTACAATATATATATAAAACACTGCGTAAATTGGCGGCGCTATATAAGTACCTGAAATAAATAAATGAGCATTTTTTTATATTTCCATCTGGCCTGATAAATGATCCCACCTTCACTGCAGCGATCCCTATACTTCTATCAGAATCCAATACTTTGCTCCAATGCAGCATTGCCTGGAAAGTTACAAACATACAGTATATGGGAGATTTTGACAAAAGCAATTAAGTAACTAAAGGGTGTATTTAATAAAAATATGCAGAGATATTCTTCCCATGAAATGGCATGAACATCAATTCTGTGCAAATGTCTGCAAAATTGACTGTTACTAGGCCATTTAATATCCAGGTCAGATAATATTCGCTCATAAAGATAGCATGACTCGGGAAAATAGCGCATTATGTCCAGTAGATGGAGCGAATAGTCCTAGCAAAAAGAAAAACTTATTTGCTATGATCATCAGCTTCACCTAGTGACTGTAATGCGGTATTATGAATGAAGAACATCTGACCTGAGAGAAAATGGCCTAGTAATGCTCAATTGTGCTGGCACTCACACAGAACAAATGTGCATGCATAGTTACATAATTACATAGTTGGTCTGGCTGAAAAAAAACAAAGTCCATCCAGTTCAACCATAAAAAAAAAAAAAAAAGTTATAATCCTATACCCACAGTTGATCCAGAGGAAGTAAAAAACCCAGCAAAACATGATCCAATTTGCTCCTGCAGGGGAAAAAATCCTTCCTGATCTCCCGAGAGGCAATTGGATATTCCCTGGATCAACTTTACCTATAAATGTTAGTATCCAGTTATATTCTGTGTATCTAGGAAACAATCCTTTTTTAAAGCAATAATGTGTATGTAAGGCCACTTTCACACTAACCTGCCGCAAAAACATGACAAAAATGTATATGCATTTTTGCAACGCTTTCTGAGCGTTTTTCACGTGACTCAAAAACTGCACCAAAAACGCTTCCTAATGCAGTTTCATAGGAAGAATAGCTCTGCAATTTTTTTAATAACCACACCTATCAGGCCCCCTTTACATCATCGCGTAGAGACCAAGAGCATTTCTGCTACGCGATTTTGACATCACAATTAGAGATGAGCGAATTTCTCAAAAATTCGATTCGGCTGATTCGGCGAATTCCAGTATGAAATTCGATTCGATGCGAATTAATTCGCTACGAATTTAACTTATTAAAAGGGTTTCTAGGCTTCAGAGAGCCTTTAAATTAGTGCAGAACACTGTACCTTTAATTTAAATGCCCTTGGAGATGAAAACAAATGGAAACAAATAGATACAATGTTTCAACCGCTGTATGGAGTGAGTGTCCCAGAACTGTCATAAATAGTCTATTTCTGACAGTTCTGGGACATTCACTCCATACAGCGGTTTCAACCGCTGTATGGAGGGAATGTCATAGAACTGTCAGAAATAGACTATTTCTAACAGTTCTGGGACATTCCTTCCATACAGCGGTTGAAACATTGTATCTATTTGTTTCCATAAATGGATCCATTTATGGAAACAAATAGATACAATGTTTCAACCGCTGTATGGAAGGAATGTCCCAGAACTGTCAGAAATAGTCTATTTCTGACAGTTCTGGGACATTCCCTCCATACAGCGGTTTCCGGCAAAAAGTGTATGTGCAGAGTTCCTCTATTCTGCAGATACACTTAGAGGAGCTCTGCAGATACACTTAGAGGAGCTCTGCACATACACTTTTTGCCGGCTTGGAATTAATCTTATTTTCATCCTACTTCTTCTTCTTCTTCATCCTCATCCTCATCCTCAGAAGAAGAAGAAGAGGATGAGGATGAGGATGAAGAAGAAGAAGAAGAAGAAGAAGTAGGATGAAAATAAGAATAATTCCAAGCCGGCAAAAAGTGTATGTGCAGAGCTCCTCTATTTCTGACAGTTCTCTGACAGCTTCTTCACATGTACAGCGGTTGAAACATCTGTATCCTAAATGGAAACTAATAGATACAATGTTTCAACCGCTAAACATGTGTTCCTTCTGTCAGAGAACTGTCAGAAATAGCGGAGCTCACTGCAGGGACACTTTTGCCGGCTGATCGGGAAATATTCGATTCGCGCACCCGAAGTAGGCAAAATTTCGGATTTGACGCGAATCGAATATTTCCTGAAATTCGACTCGAATTCCGGTTCGCCTGGTTCGATTCGCTCATCTCTAATCACAATTTTCATGTGATTCTGCGTGTCACTTGAATGGGATGCCCTATGTGCGTTTGTTGCCCAAAAAGGAGCAGGGGCTTGTTTTGGGGTGACAAGCTCCATGTGGTTTGTGAAGGTGTGGTGTGCCGCGATTGCAGTCTGATTCTGTCATGCGACAATCACAGCAGAATCACACCATGTCTGGGGTGCCATTTTAGCAAATCTGCCTGTGATCCCAAATCGTGAGATGTGAATGGGGCCTTGGTGTTGCAGCTTTTTCCTAGCTTCTTCCGGGTGCCAATCTTTGGCTTTGTCTTGATTGGCCGGTGTGTGACGACATCGCTCCCACACATGCACAAGAGTTCGGTCAATTTGCCGGATTGTAAATTGAAGGGCACATGTGCAGCTCAGTATTCATTCTGAGGGCTCATTTACACTATTGGCAAGGACTATCGCACCTCTGAAAACCAGTCCATGCTCAGATCACTTTTTAGAGGTGCTTGACAGGAATGAGGAGGTGATATGTTGCCTTCTCACTGCCTGTTTTAGGCTAGGTTCACATCTGTGCAGGTGGTGCCGGTGCGGATCCGCATGAAAATCCGTGCAGCTGCACCACTCACACAGAGGAATGCAGACCCGCAGGCGGGTGCCATTAGTTCTAATGGTACGCCGCCCGCACTGGAAAACGCAACCATACTGGGAACTGAGGTTCCTGTGCGGGCTGCGTTTTCAGAAGAAATGCAGGGATTTCTTCCTTGCATATCCCGGGGCACTGGAGTCCATTCAAATTATTGGGGTCTCGTGCCCACGCAAAATGCAGCCCGCACGGCCACATATATGTGAACCAGGGGTTCATCTCCTAAATGCAATGAATGTGGTTGCGGGGCAAATGCAGCCGTGTGCACTTGAATGGCTCATATTCGGTGGGCAGTATTAACCGCTGAATGCGCCAGAGGGCATCATTTCTGCTGCAACCTTGAAGCAAAGCATTGTGGCAGGGAGATGTGCAGCCAAAAGTGTTTTACCGCCCCCCTCACCCCTGCTGTTAGAGTACACGATCCCTAAAGAACACTGTGAGCAGTCTTTTAATGTTATACTTAATTTCTGCTTTATTATTCACTTCCCCGAGGTATGGTGCAGATTTATTTCATTTTCCCTGCCTGTGTATACACTGATCACCAAACCAATGGATGGCCAGGCAGAATGACAAGCACATTACTGGACAATGAGAACAACTTACTTACAAAAAGATATTGATAAGATAGAATGAGTCCAGAGAGGTAACAAAATTGGTGAAATGTATGAGGGATAAAACCTATCAGGAGAGACTTCAGGAACTTAACATGTAGAGTCTGGAGGAAAGAAAGGAAAGGGGAGATATGACTGAAACCTTTAAGTACATCAGAGGGGTGAATAAGGTTCAAGAGGGCAGGATTTTCAACACAAAACCAAAATCAAGAACACGGGACATGACCCCAAACTAACTGGAGGAAAGTGAAAAACTAATCTTGGAAATTATTATTTTACTGAAAGAGTAGTTGATGCTTGGAATAGACTTCCAGCAGAGGTAGCGAGTCAGTCAGCACAATTGCTCCAGACAGGGGTGGACTGACAACTCATGGGGCCCCCGGGCAATAGGGGATCATGGGGCCCCTGTGTCCTTGCCCAAACTCAAAAAAGCCTATGAAAAAGGTACCAGGGGCATCTCATGGGGCCCCCTACTGACCCCGGGCCCTCGGGCAGTGCCAAATG
The DNA here is from genome assembly GCF_062004578.1 of Staurois parvus. Taxonomy (NCBI): domain Eukaryota; kingdom Metazoa; phylum Chordata; class Amphibia; order Anura; family Ranidae; genus Staurois; species Staurois parvus. Next base: position 1,889,851 of record NW_028318996.1, read on the forward strand.
GTCAGTCCGCCCCTGGTCCTGACACTGATGAGTGTTATGCTGGGATATACTTGGAGACATGTACAGACTTGTGTAGAGGTGGCTGCACTCTCTATAGCTGTTATATCCAGTATCCATGTAACATCTCACTGTGTATTCTAGCTAGCAAGGATTGTTATGAAGACAGTTCACTGACCCTTTCACTAGCCAGGATCCTATGGGACAAGCATAGATCTATATTCGGACAAAAAAGTTAGCAAAAAAACAAAAACACCCCAAAAACAAACCCCCCCCCCCAAAAAAAACATAATACAAAAAAACAAAAAACCCCCAAAAACAAACCCCCCCCCAAAAAAACAAAATACAAAAAAAAACAAACACCGCCCCTAAAAAAAACCCCACACACTAAAAAAAAAAAAAAAAAAACAGGCAGACTTGATGGACCACTCAGCCTTTTTCTGCCATCACTTTTCTATATTTCTTATCAGCTCCTAGACGCCATTTTCTCCATTTATCTATAAAACGATAATGAAGAACTCACAGAGATTTATAGAGGAAAGTGTGGCAAGATCTTATCAACATAGAAATGAAAATAAAAAGGCAGAAGGTGTGGAAACCTCCGCGGCAGACAAACCGTACTATGGGAGAATTCACCATCTCATTTTGTAGCACCTCCCACTATTATTTTGAATCCAAAACTCTAATAAAATGAGAGTGACAATCTTCTAGAAGTGTTGGACTATAAATCTCCAGGTACTGTAACAACAGGATGATCTATGGCTCAATATATTTCTTTCTCGTTTCTTTATGAATTTATATTTTTCAAAATTTTTTGTATATAACAAAAATATGCAAAGTAAATGTAAACCCAATCATTAAAATCCCATAATCTTTAATATGCTGATATCATTTTTCAGTTTTTTTTCTTTTTTAATCTGCAGATTTCATTAAAGAAAATCCATGTAGAATCTGCCATGAAGATCCTTGCTTAGGAACTCTCTGATATAGGGTGACAACGCTCTGTCCCTGTTTCCCAATAGTCCTCCTGCGTTGTCACAAGCTTCTGATGGAGACTACAAGTGCCATTTCAGCACAGGTATGATAACTGATTTCAGGTTTATTGAACAATCAGAAGATATTGTTAGTGTTCAGTAGAATCAGGGGCGGACTGACAACTCATGGGGCCCCCGGCAATAGGGGATCATGGGGCCCCTCTGTCCTTGCCCAAACACAAAAAAGCCTATGAAAAAGGTACCAGGGGCATCCCATGGGGCCCCCTACTGACCCCGGGCCCTCGGGCAGTGCCCGAGTTTCCAAATGGTCAGTCCGCCTCTGAGTAGAATAGATGTCATTCTGCAGAGAGATGGACTGAAGACAAGAGGCAGCTCAGACAGCGATCGGAGGAGGGGAGGGGGTATTTACTATCATTTAGATCACCCCAGGAATAGATCCTAATGCCGGCCATAGACGGTTCGAAAATCGACCGATTTTTTTTGTCCGAATGATTAATCGGCCGATTTTCGCACTGTTAGTGGGTTAATTTGTTGGCCGTTTTTCACGTTTTTTCCACTTTTGGATTATCGGTCATGTTGGAAAATTTGTGGAAAACGACCGATTTTCGCGTCAATGATGGTCAAATTATACAATTGTTTTTACCACAAAAAAATATGCGCATGAGCCATGACCTGGAAGGAACAGAAGTTTTGCCTGTTATATGGGGTGAACTTTATGACTTGGTCGGCCGATTTTCGTAATCATTGGTGGTAATGTCGGTTTAACGAACGATCGATTTTTCTTTTATCGGACAAAAAAACACCCGGTTTTCGAGCCGTCTATGACATGCATAAGGTGAGAGACCCCTCCTAGCTTGGACCTGCCGAAGTTTCTACTATGTAATGACAGAGAACTCTAAATTTTCCTGGAAAAGATCTCAGGTTTGGGGTGAACAATTTTAGCCAAAAACTGAGAAATTCTCTATATATTGGCAAAGATTGTGCACAGCTGTAATCTGTTTTATTTATTTCATATCTGTTAATATCTAGATAATCCAAAATATTATTTCCTATGAGTATTAATAAATGTTTAAACATCAAATTCCCCCATACCGTTCTAAATAGGTCTCAATTCAAGTTAATTCCATAGTAAGTCAATGTAACCCTAGATTGTACGCCCCTTGAGGGTTAGGGACTGATGTGAATGTACAATATATATGTGAAGCGATGAGTAAATGGATGGCGCTATATAAGTACCTGAAATAAAGAAATGTAATTATTTCAAAAGACCATAAAGGGGCGCTCCTCACCAAGTTATCTGAAGACTGTGCTGTCACCAGGTCTCCACCAGGGAGCACTATTGCACCATGTTTGGCAATTTGGAGCTGTTGTACATTAACTGTTTCTTGTCCTTTCTTTTTTTGTGCATTTCCAGTGACAGTCACAAAGTTTATCCTTCAGTTTCATTCCTTTCTGTGCTCAGGCTGTAAGGTGTTTCTGATACAATTATTATTACTATACAGGATTTATATCACGCCAACAATTTGCGCAGCGCTTTACAATATGAAGGGGGACAGTATAGATACAATACAGATACAGAAGGAATAGGAAGGCTCTGCTCATGGAGCTTACAATCTAAAGGGAGGGGACGGTGGTACAAAAGGTAATAGCTGCAGGGGATGACATGATGGAGGTGACCCAAGTACAGTTTTTAGGTGGAGGTGGGGTAGGCTTCCTTGAATATTTAAGAAAATAATCAGTTTGTGAGGAAATTGCATTTTCATTAACCCCAAAAATTTGGCAAACGTTTGCCATTCTAGAATCAATGGAGAAGTGTTATAACCATTTCGGCTCTGGTAGATTTCACCTCCTTCCTGACCAAGCCATTCTCTTCGTTTCCGCACTGTGCTACTTTAACTGATGACTGCACGGTCATACAATGTTGAACATTGGGCAGCACAGTGGCTAAGTGGTTAGCACTTCCACCTGGCAGTACTAGAGTCTTTGGTTCGAATCCCAACGACGTCACCACCTGCCTGGAGTTTGCAAGTTCTCCCTGTGCCTGCATGGGTTTCTTCCAGGTACTCTGATTTCCTCCCATATTCAAAAGACATGCTGGAAGGTTAATTGGATCCTGTCTAAATTGTCCCTAGTATGTGTATGAATGTGAGTTAGGGACCTTAGATTGTACACCCCTTGACGGTTAGGGACTGATATGAATGTACAATATATATGTAAAGCACTGTGTAAATTGACAGCACTATATAAGTACCTGAAATAAATAAACACAAACAACATTTGTTTCCTTTTTTCCACAGAAATAGAACTTTCTTTTGGTGGTATTTAATCACCACTGGGTTTTTTATTTTTTTTTTGCAATGTAAAGGAAAAAAAACCAATATGTTTTACTGTCTGCTATAAAACATAATCAATAAATTCATAAATTTTCATACATTTTTTCCAAATTGTATTCCGCTACACGTCTTTGGTAAAAAAAATCACAAGTGTATATTGATTAGTTTGAGTGAAAGTTATAGTGTCTACAAACTATGGGATATATACTGGATTTTTTTTTTTTATCCTAGTAATGGTGGTAATCAGCGATTTATAGTGTGACTGTGATAGTACAGCAAGCAGTCTGACACTAACTGACACTTTGTGGGAACTGACTAAATGCCACTGGCATCTGCACTAATACAGGGATCAGTGATAATAATATACACTGACACTGTACTAATGACACTGTATGGGAAGGGGTTAACATCTATGGGCAATCAAAGGGTTAACTGTGTATCTAACAATGCTCAGTGTGTTTACTGTGTGGTGGTTTTACTAAAGGATGTGCTGTTTTTTATTCCCTGCTTTGCAGAGAAACAAAAATCGGCACATCCACACTGACAGGACAGAGCACTATGTTGTTTACATTCACAGAGTTCTATCCTGTCATCCACTTCGCAGATCTGCAGGTCCCAGCCATCAATCATTGGCTGGGGCCCGCTGATCAGCTTGCGCTGTAATGGAAAAAAAAAACAATTTTGCCAAAATCAATGTGCCATCTGGGATGAACTGAACTGCCATTTGTTCTCATCCAATATCAGAATCTGACCTCACAAATGAGAACAAATTCCCCTAAATCCTAAATCTTTTAGGTCTTCCTAGAATAGTGGAGGATGGTATAGTCACAAACAGGGGAAACTTCATATTAATGACCATAGGGGGAGGGGACCAATTCCATATTATTGATATGGGAGGAGGGTAGCAACTCCTACGTAATGGCCATTGTGGGAGGGGAGCAGATCCATATGAATAGCCATGGGGGGGAAAGAAGCAACCTCAAAATAATAGCCATACGGGGAGGGGAACAGCTCCACATCAATGGTTATGGGGGGAGAGAAGCAGCTCGATATTAATGGTCAGGGGGGGGAAGTGAGCAACCTCATATTAATGGCCATAGAGGAAGGGGAGCAACTCCGTATGATTTGTCAGTAAGCATCAGAACCTGATCTCACAGATGGGAACAAATTTCCCCAGACACACTCCAAAATCTTATAGAAGGTCTTTCTTGAATAGTGGGGGATGATATAGCTACAAAGAGGGGCAACTCCATATTAATGACCATGGGGAGAGGGGAGCACCTCCATATTACTGGCATGGGCAGATCAACATTAAAGGCCATGGGGAGAATGGACCAACTCCACATTAATAGCCATTTGGGGAGGGGAGCATATCTTTATGAATGGCCATGGTGGAGGGGAGCAACTCCATAATAATGGTCATGGGGGAGGGGGGGACCAACTCCATATAAATGGCCATGGTGGAAGGGAGCAACTTCAAACAATAAAAAACATAAACGTGCAGCGCTGTTAAAACCAATAAATAAATACATATATAAACATGTAAGAAAGTGCACACAAATATATAAAGTGACACTGTGCATCTATGTATGTGCCACTAGAATATGTAACCAATATAAAACGTGAAAGAAAACACTGTGTCTAAAACATAAGTCCAGAGTGCAGGCGTGAACGAGATCTCAAATGATCTTCTGGTATCCAAAAGACACAGATTGTGGATAAGGTGAGACAATTAAAGTGTAGATTGCGCACTCACCAGATACGCAACCTTTTTGCACATTTGTTTGATATAATAAGAACATCAGACTTCAGACATCTCATCAAAAAGGTCTGGTCAGATCTAGTCAATGCCTCCTTCGCTATCCCACGGTTTGCACTTAGCCTTCCCAAATGGTAACCACTCTGCGGATGTACCTGGCTCCCACAGGAGCTCAGAAAGAAACAACAGAGGAGGCCAGTAGTGCAATATTGCCTTAGGATGTTTATTCCACACAATGGGTATGTATACAGCAAGAAAGCAAATAAAATAGATTACTGACCGATTGCAAGCTGCCGCCGGGACCCCTTGTGGTGCCGGCGGTAAGGCGTCAAAAACAGCTACAGCCCGACTCTGACGCGTTTCGAGCAAGTGCTCTTAGTCATAGGGTGTCCTGTTTATACAACTTCAAATAATAGCCATGGGGGGAGAGGAACAACTTCATATTAATAGCCATGGGGGGGAGGGGAACAACTCCATATTATTGGCCATGGGGGGAGAGGAGCAACTCCATATTAATGGCCATTGGGGGAGGGGAGCAACTCCATATTAATGGACATGGGGGGAGGGTAGCAACTCTATATTAATGGGCACTGGAGGAGTGGAGCAAATCCATATGAATGGCAATGGGGTTGGAATGAGATGGCCAAGCAGATCATACATATAAGTGTGATGGTAACTTGATCAGGCATGCACAGAAATGGTCCATGTAATGTATATATATATATATAGGTATACAGTATATATAAACACATACATATATAGATTAGGTACAGTCACAGTGACACTGGTCACATCATGAAAAAGATTTCCCTCTGTCTCCCCCCCCATTGTAGACCCCTTGGGGCCTCTCTGGCCATCTGTCTGGCCTCACTGTGATCTCCATACATCGCATGGTGTGGATTCCCCTCCCATGTTCCACATTGAACCCATTTTGTCATCACGCTGTTACTTAATGCCATTGCAGCTTTATAAACATGGCGGAACGGCACAGAAGGATCAGCAATCGGCAGCCGTAACATATACACAACCGCCGTCCTTTCATCTCATCACGCCCAACGCAGAAAGGAAAATTGTTCCAATAACCTGGAATCAAACAAACCACCCAAAGTGCCCCAGAAAGAAAGGTCCCAACGTAAATATTTATCAGAACCATGCTTCACATTCCATATGTGTGAAGGGATGGAATTGGAGAAATATCGGGCAAAGTGTCATTACGGTTTATGTGGAGATTTGACACGACGGATATTTTCACTTCACAACATATTGCTACATTCACATTCGCAGAAGATGAAATTTACTGAAGAATTCCCCGAGCTGGAGACAAATCCGATCCAAAAAAATCACATCTGTCCAGGTGAGAGCCAGAGGAGGAGGGAGTGCCGGAAACTCCATCAATATATCGACAGTCTCTGCACCAGAAGAGCTTACACTCTAATGTCTCTCACCTGCCTGGACAAAGTCATAGAGGAATGTCAGGTCCCCATAGCTGCTGTCTGTCAGTCTCTGGGGGCGTAGCTTTTCTTTCTGTCCTTTCATGTCCCCTAGATTTTTGTAAGATCAGATCTTTGAAGAAAAGGCTTCATGCATGGGGTCAATGTTTAACCACTTGCTGACCACAGATAGCCGAATGACAGCTTCACTGCTGCCGGCCAGATCACCGGTAAATGCAGTTGCCAGTTATTGGCTGCACTTTCCTCACGCTGTCACAATGTGAGGAAAGTACTGCCGATAACCAGCAATTGTCAGAGGAGGGATTGGCACCGATCATCAGGGCATCAGTGCCCATCAGTGCTGCCTATCAGTGCCCATCATTGTTGCATATCAGTGCCACATATCAGCGATGCCTATCAGTGCCGCCTATCAGTGCCCATCATTGTTGCATATTAGCGCCAGCTCATCAGTGCCGCCTATCAGTGCCACCTCATCAGTGCCCATCAGTGCTGCCTATCAGTGCCGCCTGTCAGTGCAGCCTCATCAACGCACATCAGTGAAGGAGAAAAATTACCCTTATGCAAAATTTTATAATAGAAACAAAAGAAAAAAACATTTTTAATCGATTATTAGCCTGAGGGTCTGTTAAGGTGCATTATAATGATAATACTAATATTATTTAATATTAATTTAATATTAAAATAAGATTAAAATATGTTTTGATTTGAATATTTAGTTCGGCTTATGATGTTACTGCTAAAAAAGCCATTTTCTGTTTCCTGAAGAAACCTATTTTTGTTAATTTATATATACAGTATATTTATTTTATTCTGTATATATGTAAATACGTTTTTATTACGCTGTTTGTAAGAATTTTAATAAATAAAAATTTACACTTTAATGTTTCTCAGAGTTAAACACTTTTATTATTATACATTTATATAGCTCTGACATATACCATAGTGCTGTACAGAGAACACTGAGCCAGTCCCATCAGCCTCTTCACCAAAAGAGCTTACACTCTAATGTCCCTCACAGTCACACTATAATTATTATTATAAATTTATATAGCTCTGACATATACCATAGAGCTGTATAGAGAACACTGAGCCAGTCACATCATCCTCTGCACCAGAGGAGCTTACAAGTCCCTACACTATGATTTTTATTATTATACATTTATATAGCTCTGACATATACCATAGAGCTGTACAGAGAACACTGAGCCAGTCACATCAGTCTCAGCACCAGAGGAGCTGACACTCTAATGTCCCTCACAGTCACACTATAATTATTATTATACATTTATATAGCTCTGACATATACCATAGAGCTGTACAGAGGACACTAAGCCAGTCACATCAGTCTCTACACCAGAGGAGCTTACTCTCTAATTTCCCACCACTCTCACATTAATAATACTATTATATTATTATTATTATTATACAGTTATATAGCTCTGACATATTCTGTGGCGCTGTACAGAGAACATTGTAGTAGTGTTATAAGTCTCTTCCCATGTAATTCTCTTTCCATATGAAGAGATGTGAGATTCATGCGGTCACATAATTCATCCTTAGATGTCTCAGCATTCATTGGAGGGCACATACATGATCAGCCTACACCCTACAGTAGATGAGTCCAGCGTTGTCAGCTCACAATGTGGCTCGTTGTGTCGCTGTTGGCGTTTGTGTGGGATCGCAGCGCTAATTGCTGTCATTACCCCATCACTGGCTCTTTTATGATACGCTGCCACTGGTGACCCCAACTACAATTCTTCCATGTCTGCAGCGGCTGAAGGTCCACCCTGAAGTGTGCAGCACTGACTGTCCTCCCACCTCTGACCTTTCCTAGAGAGCGGAGGGCGCTCGCTCTATCCATTACACAATGTCTCTGTGATTCTATCTGCTTATATTGCAGAATTTACAGAGACTTCGGGGGATATTTATAGTCACACAGTAGAAAGACAGATAATTACTGTGCATGGTGCTCCTTTATATCCAGGGAGCTGTGATGAACATTGCCCATCCATATCAGAGGACGGCCATGTGTGGAGGCTCCATACAACTAATCTAGCTGCCGAAAAAGAACAAAACATGGCAGCTTGTTCTGTGTTGGGGGGAAGGAGACCTGGCAGGAAAGCTACCAATCAAAATGTGTTTATAACTGCCTGAACAGATTTTTTTTTTTTCTTTGGAGTTAACCACTTCTGCACTAGAGTAATATTTTCATTGTTTGCACACATATAAAAATCTGCATTTTTAACTGTAAAATTACTTAAGACCTCACGAAAATGATATACTCTGTATTTTCTGAAAGCAGCAGCCCTGTAGAATAAAAAGATAGTTGTTGCAATTTTTTATGTCACACAATATTTGTGCAACTGTTTATTAAACATATATTTTCAGGAAAGAAAACACATTTTAGTGCAAACATACACAATAAAATACCTACAATTCTGGTAAAATATATAAGTTTAGGTTGCTTCCAATAAATGGGCACCAAACATGGCAAGTATTAAAACTGCATGTACCTGTGATATCGCAAAAACCTGCAGTACTCAAAAATCTCCATAGGTGGCGCTTTAAAAGCCTTTACAGATCATCCATTTAGAGTTAACTATGAGCCCTGGTGCTAGAATTATTGCTCTCACTCCAACGTTTGTGGCGATACGTCATATAGTTACATAGTTAGTCTGCCCGAAAAAAGACAAAAGTCCACCCAGTCCAACGATAAAAAAAAAAAGTTATAATCCTATACCCACAGTTGATCCAGAGGAAGGCAAAAAAACCCAGCAAAGCATGATCCAATTTGTTCCTGCAGGGAAAAAAATTCCTTCCTAATTCCCCGAGAGGCAATCGGATATTCCCTGGATAAACTTTACCTATAAATGTTAGTATTCAGTTATATTCTGTGTATCTAGGAAATACTCCAGACCTTTTTTAAAGCAATCCACTGAGCTGGCCAGAACCAACTCTTGAGGGAGTCTATTCCACATTTTCACAGCTCTCACTGTGAAGAAACCTTTCTGTATTTGGAGATTTCTTTTCCTCCAGATGTAAAGAGTGCCCCCTTGTCCTCTGTGATGACCTCAGGGTGAATAGCTCTACACCGAGTTCACTATATGAACCACTGATGTATTTATACATGTTGATCATATCCCCCCTTATGTATTATACATGGAGATCATATCCCCCCTTATGTATTATACATGGAGATCATATCCCCCCTTATGTATTATACATGGAGATCATATCCCCCTTATGTATTATACATGGTGATCATATCCCCCCTTATGTATTATACATGGTGATCATATGCCCCCCTTATGTATTATACATGGAGATCATATCCCCCCTTATGTATTATACATGGAGATCATATCCCCCCTTATGTATTATACATGGAGATCATATCCCCCCCTTATGTATTATACATGGAGATCATATCCCCCCTTATGTATTATACATGGAGATCATATCCCCCCCCTTATGTATTATACATGGAGATCATATCCCCCCTTATGTATTATACATGGAGATCATATCCCCCCCTTATGTATTATACATGGAGATCATATCCCCCCCTTATGTATTATACATGGAGATCATATCCCCCTTATGTATTATACATGGAGATCATATCCCCCCTTATGTATTATACATGGAGATCATATCCCCCCTTATGTATTATACATGGTGATCATATCCCCCCTTATATATTATACATGGAGATCATATCCCCTCTTATGTATTATACATGGAGATCATATCCCCCTTATGTATTATACATGGTGATCATATCCCCCCTTATGTATTATACATGGAGATCATATCCCCCTTAATCTCCTCTTCTCAAGAGAGAATAAATTCAGTTCCTCTAATCTTTCCTCATAGCTGAGCTCCTCCATGCCTCTTATCAGTTTGGTTGCCCTTCTCTGTACTTTCTCCAGTTCCCCAATGTTCTTTTTGTGAATATATGAGAACATATGTGTGGTGCAATCATAGTTTACGTACATGTGCGCACCCTGTGCCGTGTTTGTATTTGTGTGCAGGGCAGCAGGGGTTACATTTAGGTTTTTTTTTAAAATACATTTTATTAAAATTTAATTATTGCTTTATTTATATTTTATTTATACATTTTATTATAATTTTAATTGCATTTTTGAAAATTGTTTTTATTTAACCTCATGCACATGAGGTCACATATGACATAAAATCGGGAATATATTTGCATCCAGAAAGCCCAAGTACTGTGTACAGTTGCTCATCAACATGAATGTCTGTGCGTGTCTACATGCCCATATACAGCAGTACATGCAGGGAATATGTCCGTACTCTATGTGCGGCTGTATATAAGTACTGGCATACACCCTTGTAGAGGCATTTATGTCAATGGGTGGCTGTACACAGCACCCGGGCCTCCTGAATTTGTCATATGCGGCCTCCTACACTCATAAACAGTACATGAGATCTTCAAGCCTCAAAGTTCTTTAAGAAAACCAAATGGCCTCAGGCTACCTGTTTCTTGTCTTTAGTAACTAGAAAATAAATTGTGTCCATTTCTCTATCTTGTTTTTTGAGCCCTCACATACATTAGATCTGATACAAGAAGAAAACAAGGAGCAATCTCCCCTGAGACTGCTGTCCTAGGCAGATGCCCAGATGGCCTGACCACAGATCTGGGCCTCGCCATCTATCACGGTCAGCAGGTCCCTCTGGGAAATCTACACTGTTAATGATTTTAGGAATGCAGAAAACATGCAATATTCATCCCAGAACTGGGTGTACATTCATTCCTTTACATTTCCCAAAACATTTATGCTGCACAAAATACATAAAACATTTGGAGGCAAATCACTGTCAGGAAGTTAGTATCTGCTGAGCCCCCGATGACCCGACTCACAGCTGTGCGGCAGATTGTGGAATTCACACTGGAAGGGGGTATGTATATAGTATGAGGCCGTGTCTTGTGTCTTGCTGTGTACAGGCAGTGAGCTGTATAAAGAGGACCGGTCTTCACACACAGACAGCTATTTACAGGCTGAACTAATATTGATAGCAATGTTATCCAACCCAGGTGCTGTTTGGGTTCCCCTGGGGTCCTGCTGGCACAATATCTAATTAGTACTGGATCAGCTTCATGAGTTGCCATGGTGCAGGCAGGCCGTTCACCAGCACCATAACAACCAATGATGCTGTAGGACCAGGGTGTCATTCATTGCTATGGTGATGACTTGCCCACACCATGACAGTACATGACTCTAATCCAAGGCAGGCAGCATGCAGGAGAATACAGAAGTCTGCCTCCTTCAGACATCCTCCACCTCCTGCCCTCTGCTGCTGGTGGAATGAAAAGGCTCTGATGTGCAGAGCGGACTGTGTGATTGGAGGGCACCTTCATGGGGAATTCCTCTGCTGATGGGGGGACTCTGTGGTGATGGGGGATCACTGAGGTGAATAGGGGACTGACTCGTGTATAGGTGGCCTTTTATGTATAGGGGTGACTCTGGAGTGATGAGGGGTTCTCATGTATAGGGGGGCCTCTGATGTGATGGTGGCTCTGATGTGAAGGAGTGACACATGTGAAAAGGGGCCTCTGAACTGAAATGAAGAGATGACTCTGATGTGATAGAGGGCCTCTGAAATTTAAGGGTGTCTCTGATGTGATGGGGAGCCTTTGACATGAAGGGGTGACTCTGATGTTGATGAGGGGCCTTTGAGATGAAGTGGAGACTCTGATGTGAAGGGGGGCCTCTGAAATGAAGTTATGACTTTGATGTGAAGGTGAGAGCTCTGACATGAAGGGGTGACTCTAATGTGAATGGGGGACTCTGATGTGTTGGGGGGCCTTTGACATGAAAGGGTTACTCCGATGTGATGGGGGACCTTTAACACAAAGGGGTGACTCTGATGTGATGAGGGGACTTTGGCACAAAGGGGTAACTCTGATGTGATGGGGGGCCTTTTATATGAAGGGGTGACTCTGATGTGAAGTGAGGCCTTTGACGTGAAGGGGTGACTCTGGTGTAAAGAGATGCCTTTGACAAGAAGAGGTGACTCTGATGTGATGGGGGGCTTTCATGTATAGGAGGGTCTCTGATGTTATGGGGGCAGATGTGAAGGGGGTCTTCTGACATGAAAAAAAGACATATTTTCCATCTAGATCAGTGGTTCTCAACCTTCCTAATGCCGTGACCCTTTAATACAGTTCCTCATGTTGTGGTGACCCCCAACCATAAAATTATTTACCCAGTAATTATAATTCATGAGTGTCCTTTTACCTCCAATACTGCTGCTTTCAACACAGTAGCTGCTTTTAACAGAGTAGCTGCTTTCAACACAGTAGCTGCTCTTTACACATCGGAAATATGTGTTTTCCGATGGTCTTAGGCAACCCCTGTGAAAGGGTCATTCAACCCCCAAAGGGGTCGCGACCCACAGGTTGAGAACCACTGATCTAGATCAATCAATAGAAAAAATAACCAAAGTTTAGATGATCAATTTTTGTCATAAAGAGTATCACCTTCACTAAAATGGTGAGTTTTGCCACATTTCCCAATATTTGCCCAAATTTCACTTTCTCTCAAGTCTCACTTCCACTCATCCCTACCCACAATATTCTCACATTACAGACTTGTCATAAACAGACGGCCAATGATTTCTTACCATTAGTACTGGTACTTCCAGCACTCCCAACCAGAACAGAAGCACCAGGCGCAGTGCACATAATGGAGATCCCCTTTAAGTAGAGCGGACTTCTCTCTGCACCGTGCTGGAAGCTGTTAGAGAATTGAAATGCTGACATCATCCGCTGTGAGATGGAAGAGAGGCGCCGCTATCTCTCCTATGATCCCTCCTAGGGAAAGAACGAGACCCTCACAATCCCAGGGCTCAATAATCTCTGGTATTATGGAATTAGTGAAATGTTATTTCAGCTTTACAGAATAATATGAATTCCTCCTCCCGGGACACAACTACATTGAGAGAAAATGAGAAACATTTCTTTATCTGAATTGTGAGAGCCTACACATCATATGGAGCTCATTGTGTTATTGGAATGTATTCATGTGTACATTTCTCCTTGGACTTGACATCAGTCTCTGCACCAGAGGAGCTTACACTCCAATGTCCATTTTAATAAACAAAAAATTTACACTCCAATGTCCAAAGATAATATATATATATTTATTAATTTTTTTGTTTTCTTTATTTTGTATACAGGTCTATGTAAATATTTTTTTATTATGTTGTTTGTTTGTAAGATTTTTAATAAACAAAAATTTACATTCCAATGTCCCCACCAGTCACACATTTTATATATATATATATATATATACTATGGCTCTGACATGTTCCAGTGCTGTACAGAGATCACAGAGTCAGTCACACCAGTCTCACCAAGGAAGCTTGCACTCTAATGTCCCCACCACTGTCAGACACTATTATTATTATACATTTACAGGGGTTAGACAAAAAAATAGAAACACTACATGATTTGCAGGTGTGAAAATGACAAAATGTTTCCCATTGAAAGCGGAAGTGTTGTACCATTCTTTTGCTTCTGCTGTGTGATGAGACACCTAGCTAACAGGTGGGAAGCCTCACTTTCGTCATTTACTGCGTGCGCTGCTAGTAATACGGAATCATGCCAGAGCTTACTGAGCTTCATAGAGGGCAAATTGTTGGTGCCACTTAGCTGGTGCCTCTGTGACTGAACTTGCCTATTTATTTGCTGTGTTGCGAGGCACAGTATCAAAGGATTTGACGACATGTACAGTTTCCGGGAAAACATCTGATAAGCAGAAGTCGACTTACCAAAAGAGACAAAAGGACATTGCGCAGGATTGACCTAGAATAACACAACTGGTCCAAAAGTGACTGCAGAGCTCAATCTCAGTACCATGAAGACTGAGTCCTGTGAACACTGTGATTGAGCTCTGCAGTCGCTCTACTGTCCTGCCACAGTCACCCTATTCAGGGCTTTTTTTCAGCAAGAATGTGGGGGAACACAGTTCCAGCACCTTCAGCACTGAATGTATGTAAAGACAAGGGGTGCTGAGGTGTGCTGGGGATCTATTGATGCTGGCTGCTGGGGGATTTGTTACTAGAAGGGTATATTGTTGAAGAAGGGGCTATTGTTGCTGGGGAGGTCTGTTGCTGCTGGTGAGGGATATATTGTTGCTGAGGGATTGTATATTTCGGGGGGAGGGGGGGGAGGGTTGAGTGTTGCTGGGAGTTATCCACTCTTGAGGGAGGGGTCTATTGTTGCTGACTGCTGGAGGGTCTATTGAAGCTGGCGGGGGTCTATTGTGTGTGTGTGTGGGGGGTATATTGTTGCTGGGGGGTCTTATATTTCTGAGGGGGGGGTGAGTGTTGCTAGGAGTTAGCTACTCTTGAGGGAGTGGTCTATTGCTGCTGACTGCTGGAGGGTCTATTGAAGCTGGCGGGGGTCTACTGTTGTATGTGTGCGTGGGGGTATTTTGTTGCGGGGTGGGGGGTATATTGTTGCTAGAGGGGTCTATGGTTGCTGGCTGCAGAGGATCTGTTTTACTGCTTTTCTTGTTATCATTAACAAATTCCATACAAATGACTTAGCACCACAAGATGATACTTGGTTCTAGTCTCTAAAAAGGACGGTACAGAGAGGTGGGTAGAGGGTAGAACCAAGGGATGGTGCTTGGAGGTGGGTAGGGGGCAGAGACAAGGGGTGACTCAGAAGGGAGGAGTACCTGCACCTATTCTGAGAGGAAAAAAAGCCCTGACTTTAATTAATATTATACATACTGTATACTGTAAATAGCTCTGACATATTCTGCAGTGCTGTACAACACTGAGCCAGTCACATCAGTCTCTGCACCAGAGGAGCTTACCCTCTAATGTCCCCATCACTGTCACATGCTATTGTTATTATACATTTACATAGCTCTGACATATTCCGCAGTGCCATCCAGAGAACACTGAGCCAGTCCCTGCACCAGGGAAGCTTACACTCTAATGCCCTCCAACAGTCATACACTATTATTACTGCACATTTATATAGCTCTGACATATTCCATAGTGCTGTACAGGGAACAGTCAAATCAGCCTCTGTACCAAAGGAGCTTACACTCTAATGTCCCCTGACAGTCACTAGCTATTATTATTACAAAATGTATATAGCTCAGACATATTCTGCAGTGGTGTACAGAGAACACTGAGCCAATCACATCAGTCTCTGCACTACAGTCACACACTAAAATGATGAACATATTTAAGCCGTATAACCAGCAAACATTACACCAATATACAATAACATGTAAAAACATCCTTTGCTGTGAAAGGACAATTTGTTTTGCAGCCATATGTAGAAATAGATAAAACACAGATGTCGCCCCCTAAACTGTTATCTCCCTATGCTGATGCCTTCCCACGACCTGTCAGTACAGAAGAGGCGTGCAGTGCGGAACATCTGACGATCACAGAAGGTTTTCATGTCTTTGGCGGCAATCTGTAAAGAATCAGCCACTTTCTCCTGATTTGTATTGATGTCTCTTCTTTCTTTTATCCCAAATCTTCTCCCTTCTCACCTAGACGTACTTCTTCATCCGAGGGAATTGATGGGTCAGAGCTGCATTATCGGTGTGATAACTCTGGATTATATCTATGGATAATATATCACGCATTACTATGAGGCTCAGAATGGAGGAGCTCCGCTCAGTCCCGCCAGCTTGTATTTCATGAAATCTTCTGCGTGTTTTCACCACACACATTCACGTCACATTTTTTATGATCTGTTATGACCTCTTATAGACTAGCTTTATTAATTAATTACATATTTATAAATGTCTTCCTCCACATACTACGGACAGAGATAGATTATCACTTAAAAACCTCACTGGAAGAATGTCATCATTAGGTGCCACTCAGTTATGCAATTCCTACTTCCTCGTCTTCCTTTGAACCTCACTGAAATCATCGGGAGCCAAAATGGTAAAATCAATAATAATCATTATGTTGGCTATTAGTCAACCGAATGGAATATGGGGGATGGGGGATGGGCACTTACCTGGGCAAAACGTACTAACCAACCTTTTAAAAAATTTGTAGCAATTTAAAAAATGCTTAAAGTGAACCATTAAAATTGCCAAATTCCTTGAAATATCCTGCCTGTGAGGTGGTGCATCTCTTATTTCTTGTAGGACATATACAGCCTATTACATCAACACTAACGCTTGCAAAGAAAAACAATGTTGTTTAAATACCAATAAATGACAGTTTATATTCCAGAATACAATCCTCAAAAATACTTACCAGACCCTGATTAGAAGCACTCTGCTGTGATCATCTTCATACAAATGTGGAATCTTGTAGCATTATGAGTATTAGAGTACTGATGATTTCATACATTTGTTTAGGATGTATACAGGGCAATGTAGGGACTATCATCTCTTGAGAAGATGTACATAGCAGTGTAGGGACTATAATTCATGAGAATATGTATAGAGCCACGTAGGGACTATAATCCCTGAGAAGATGTACAGAGCAGTGTAGGGACTATCATCCATGAGAAGATGCACAGAGCAGTGTAGGGACTATAATCCACGAGAAGGTGCACAGAGCAGTGTAGGGACTATAATCCATGAGAAGATGCACAGAGCAGTGTAAGGACTATCATCTCTGAGAAGGTGTACAGAACAGTGTTTGGACTATCATCTATGAGAAGGTATACAGAGCAGTGTAGGGACTATCATCTCTGAGAAGGTGTACAGAGCAGTGTTGGGACTATCTTCTCTGAGACTATATACAGAGCAGTCTTGAGACTATCATTTCTGATAAGATGTACGGAGCAGTGTTGGGGCAATCATCTCTGAGACGATGTACAGAGCAGTGTAGGGACTATCATCTTTGAGAAGGTGCACAGAACAGTGTAGGGACTATCAGCTCTGACATGGTGCACAGAACAGTGTTGGGACTATCATATCTGAGAAGGTGTACAGAGCAGCGTAGGGACTATCATTTCTGAGAAGGTGCACAGAGCAGTGTAGGGACTATCATCTCTGAGAAGTTACACAGAGCAGTGTAGGGACTATCATCTCTGAGAAGGTACACAGAGCAGTGTAGGGACTATCATCTCTGAGAAGGTGTGCAGAGCAGTGTGGGGACTATCATCTCTGAGAAGGTGTACAGAGCAGTGTGGGGACTATCATCTCTGAGAAGGTGTACAGAGCACTGTAGGGACTATCATCTCTGAGAAGGTGTACAGAGCAGTGTAGGGACTATCATCTCTGAGAAGGTGTACAGAGCAGTGTGGGAACTATCATTTCTGAGAAGGTGTACAGAGCAGTGTAGGGACTATCATCTCTGAGAAGGTGTACAGAGCAGTGTGGGGACTATCATCTCTGAGAAGGTGTACACAGCAGTGTAGGAACTATCATCTCTGAGAAGGTGTACACAGCAGTGTAGGGACTATCATCTCTGAGAAGGTGTACACAGCAGTGTAGGGACTATCATCTCTGAGAAGGTACACAGAGCAGTGTAGGGACTATCATCTCTGAGAAGGTGTACAGAGCAGTGTAGGGACTATCATCTCTAAGAAGGTGTACAGAGCAGTGTAGGGACTATCATCTCCGAGAAGGTGTACAGAGCAGTGTAGGGACTATCATCTTTGAGAAGGTGTACAGAGCAGTGTAGGGACTATCATCTCCGAGAAGGTGTACAGAGCAGTATAGGGACTATCATCTCTGAGAAGGTGTACAAAGCAGTGTAGGGAGTATCATCTCTGAGAAGGTGTACAGAGCAGTGTAGGGACTATCATCTCTAAGAAGATGTACAGAGCAGTGTAGGGACTATTATCCCCAAATTCCGAATAAAATGGAGGATGATGTGAGAAAGACATGAAAGATGAAGGACACCGGAATACATCTCTGGGACAAGACTTAGGCCAGCACAGTGTCTGATATTCTCACTGACGTATGAGGGGTGATGATCTATTAATCAGACAGGTTCTCTTTAGCTGTCCATTTAATGTACATTTACAGAAGTAAAGTTTGATGGTTTCACATTTGGAACAAGCCGTTATTTTTCTGTCCAAGCTGTATCTACATCCATTCCATTGATGGAAACGTCATATGTTGCCTTTCGTCCATGTGGTGAACACGCAGCTCTGTATGTTATTTCTGCACGGATCTACAAGCGTCCAATAAGTGAGTCGTGTTTGGGAGTCATCAGACTGGAACTGCATCCTACAAGAATCACATTCCCGCTTCTGACCGGCCTTCATTACATCATATCTGTGGCTGCCAATTCACAGCTCATCATCGGAGCAACGGCCCAATTACTGTGCAGCTGAACGAAACGCGGTTCTGGAACTGACAGTTTATGATTCCTTTCATCGCTGCTATTAGAATGACTATCAACAAATCATCCATGTAACCGCTATTCCAAATACTTCATTCATAGCTCAGACAATCACATTCTTCTAAAGGGAACTTGGTCTGGCAAAGTGTAATGACACCAAACTGGACAAAAATATTTTTTTCCCTTTATAGGTATGTATTAAAGTCGACTCTTCCTAGGAGCAATGCTAAATACATACACCGATCAGTCATAGTACCATTATGACCTCTGAGAGGCAAAGTGAATAACATTGATTTTCTCATTACAATGGCATCTGATAGCAGGTGGGGATATATTAGGCAGCGAGCGAACATGTTCTCCCTGAAGTTGATGTGCTGAAAGCAGAAAAAATGGGCAAGCATAAGGATTTGAGTGACTTTGACAAGGTCGAAATCGTAATGGCTAGATGTCTAGATCAGAGCAACTCCAAAACTGCAGCTCTTGTGGGATATTCCTGGTCTGCAGTGGTCCGGATCTACCAAAAGTGATCCAAGGAAGGAAAACTGGTGAACCAGCACCAGGGTCATGGGCAGCCAAGGCTTATTAGTGTCTGTGGGGAGCGAAGGCTGGCTTGTGTGGTCCAATCCAATGGAAGAGCTCCAAACCTGCAGCTCTTGTGGGATGTTCCTAGTCTGCAGTGGTCAGGATCCACCAAAAGTGGTCCAAGGAAGGAAAACTGATGAACCAGTACCAGGATCATGGGCAGCCAAGGCTTATTAATGTCTGTGGGGAGCAAAGGCTGGCTTGTGTGGTCCAATCCAATGGAAGAGCTCCAAACCTGCAGCTCTTGTGGGATGTTCCTGGTCTGCAGTGGTCAGGATCCACCAAAAGTGGTCCAAAAAAGGAAAATTGGTGAACTAGCACCAGGGTCACAGGCAGACAAGGCTTATTAGTGTCTGTGGGGAGCAAAGGCTGGCTTGTGTGGTCCAATCCAATGGAAGAGCTCCAAACATGCAGCTCTTGTGGGATGTTCCTGGTCTGCAGTGGTCAGGATCCAAAAGTGGTCCAAGGAAGGAAAACTGGTGAACCAGTACCAGGGTCATGGACAGCCAAGGTTTATTAGTGTCTGTGGGGAGCGAGGCCAGCTTGTGTGGTCCAATCCAAAAGAAGAGCTACTGTAGCTCATACTGCTGAAAACGTTAATGCCGGTTCCAATAAAAAGGTGTTGTGTATGGGGCTATGTACTAGTCAGGGTGCCCATGCTGACCCATGTCCATAGCCAAAAGCAACCACAATGAGCACTGAGCATCAGAACTGGACCACAGAGCAATGAAAGAAGGTGGCCTGTTCTGATGAGTATAACAAATATTTGAGAAACACAACAAGTTCAAAGTGTTGATTTGGCCTCCAAATTCTCCAGATCTCAATCCAATGGAGCATCTGTTGGATGTGTCCAGAAAATAAGTCCAATCCATGGAGGACCCACCTCGCAACTTACAGTACTGGATCTGCTACTTTTGGCTTGGTGCCAGATACCACAACATACCTACAGAGGTCTAGTGGAGTTAATACCTCAACAGGTCATGGTGGGTGGTCATACTGTTGTGGCTGACTGGTGTAAATCCATGATGGTCCATTCTGCAAGATGTCTAAGGGGGCGTGGACACTGTGAGCTGCTGGTTGAATCACTTTGGCCGTAGCTGCCGCCATTTTCATGCTTAGGCGCATTCACAATTGGTGGGTGAAAACTAAATCTGCTGTGCATTATATTCTGATATGATTCTCATCTTTGTTGTTGAATATAAAACAGACTCTAAACTCAAAAACAATTTATTACATCATCTGAATCACATTGTACTGATATCAAACCGACCACAAGAGCTTTCACCATAGAGATCTCAAAAGGAAAAAAAAAATAAAACCTTCTGAATAAGAAGAGTAAAAATGTACAAACAGGTGAAAGGACAGAAACAGTAAACAAGAAGAAGTGAGGTGACCATTTATAACAAGGCACCTCATGGAATCTCTTCTAATGTGAGATCATATCCTGACCACAGAAAACATTTGTGCAATAGTCACAGCGGGAGAGGCGTACATTGTATATCTGTGCTGTGTAGTGTGGATGGAGGAATCTATATGGAGCCTATATATAAAAATATTCCTGTGTAGATGTCAAATGATCACCGTACAATCAACTCCTATGATCATTAACCTCAACTAGTGGTCATAATGCATTTTTTTTTATAAAAATACAGCAGTATGGCCACTAGATGGAGATGACGATCATAGGAAATATTCATAGATGATCATTTGCTGTGCTGATGCACATGCAAATACTGAAGACATCCACACGGTGTGTTTTATATACTTTGCAACCTCTTCTCATGGCTGAGTTGCTGCCATCAGTACAGATGGCAGGCAGAGCTAGGAGTGCAGTCATAGGAATGGTCCTGGGTGGAATGGTCCTGGGTGGAATGGTCCTAGTGGAATGGTCCTGGGTGGAATGGTCCTGGTGGAATGGTCCCGGGTGGAATGGTCCTGGTGGAATGATCCTGGGTGGAATGGTCCTAGGTGGAATGGTCCCGGGTGGAATGGTCCTGGGTGGAATGGTCCCGGGTGGAATGGTCCTGGTGGAATGATCCTGGGTGGAATGGTCCTAGGTGGAATGGTCCCGGGTGGAATGGTCCTGGGTGGAATGGTCCTGGTGGAATGATCCTGGGTGGAATGGTCCTAGGTGGAATGGTCCCGGGTGGAATGGTCCTGGGTGAAATGATCCTGCGTGGAATGGTCCTGGGTGTAATGATACTGGGTGGAATGGTCCTGGGTGGAATGGTCCTGGTGGAATGGTCCTAGGTGGATTGGTCCTGGGTGGATTGGTCCTGGGTGGAATGGTCCCGGGTGGAATGATCCCGGGTGGAATGGTCCTGGGTGGAATGATCCTGGGTGGAATGGTCCTGGGTGGAATGGTTCTGGTGGAATGGTCCTAGGTGGAATGGTCCTGGGTGGAATGGTCCCGGGTGGAATGATCCTGGGTGGAATGGTCCTGGGTGGAATGATCCTGGGTGGAATGGTCCTGGGTGGAATGGTCCTGGGTGGAATGGTCCCGGGTGGAATGATCCTGGGTGGAATGGTCCTGGGTGGAATGATCCTGGGTGGAATGGTCCTGGGTGGAATGGTCCCGGGTGGAATGATCCTGGGTGGAATGGTCCTGGGTGGAATGATACGTGGGAAGGCAGACACCGTGTTTGGTAACATTCTCTGATCTGGACTGCTGCCAGAATTCCTCATTTGAATGTTCACAATGGAGAAGCAGACCAATTATACGGCGGAGCCCACTCTGTACGGTGTCACCCTGCGCAGCTAACAAGCAGAGGAATCAGACATACAAAAACAAATCAAGGGAAAAATGTGAAGCAAATTGGGGAAGAAGGACGATAATTGGAACCTGGGCGACCAGCACATTGCTTTCTGCTGATATCAACACAGAACATCAACAAACCACTACATGAAACTGACTCGGCACTGCGATCTGTACATCCAGCGTGACGCAAAGAAAGAACTCAGTGTGATAAATCATTCATCACAGTGCCTGCAGTAAGAGTTGTCTGTGATGCCCCACAACAACCAATCACAGACCTACACTGAAACCCTAAAAAAGCAGCTGGTCCCTGTATAGGAAATCCCAAAATACAGAATAAACAAACATTTGTAGAAGCTTTGACTTCTTCATTATTGCATTGTGGGAGGGGCAGTGACACATGACAGCTTATCATTGTGGGAGGGGCAGAGACACAAACTACTGGGGGGAAATCTCCCCATTGTGGGAGGGGCAGAGACACAAACTACTGCGGGGAAATCTCCCCATTGTGGGAGGGGCAGAGACACAAACTACTGCAGGGAAATCTCCCCATTGTGGGAGGGGCAGAGACACAAACTACTGCAGGGAAATCTCCCCATTGTGGGAGGGGCAGGGACACAAACTACTGCAGGAAAATCTCACCAATGTGGGAGGGGCAGAGACACAAACTACTGCGGGAAATCTCCCCATTGTAGGAGGGGCAGAGATACAAACTACTGCGGGAAATCTCCCCATTGTGGGAGGGGCAGAGACACAAACTACTGCAGGGAAATCTCCCCATTGTGGGAGGGGCAGAGGTAATCAGTAAACTGAAATATCAGTGTTGTGTGGAGCTGGCCCTTAATGGCAGTAAGACCACACAAGAGTTTTTCCCTTCTGTATTATTTACTGACAATCATAGCATAAAATTCCTGACATTTCTGTATCATGTCAGTGTGGAGGTGGATGGCGGTCAGTATTGGGCCTGAGATATCATTCTCTTGAGCCTCTCCAGCTTTGCTCTGATTAGGGGAGGTTATCATCATCTTGTAGATGTATTTCATTTCCCTGACAGATGTCACTGAAGTAACACCTTCCCATCATCACACATCATTTTGGCATTACTTAGTGCCCAGCTCGGTAAATCACCATTTACAATGATCTGGCAGGTTTTACACTCTGCCTTTCCATGCACAATTCCCAGAATCCATTTTTGTGGAGTTTTCCGACACTGCAAATGATCCGTGATAGCTGTCAGCCATTCCAACCTCTGACCGGCCCCAACCAGAGACATGTGGGTGTTCTGAAGAAACATGAAACACGTGTACATGGCGGATGAGCTCATCCCTCCACAGTGACACCAGCGGCTGTCACCAACTGACACTTCACCATCACTTCTAGTTTTTCCTCTTAAATTGTGAGCTGAACAAGCACCTACATGAAGTTTACAAACCACCTGCCAACTGCTGGTGTAAGTGTTCCCAATTAATGTATAAAAATAATTTGGCACAATTTTCTGTTGAAGAAACACCAATTTTCAATACATCACCTAATAGTCTATATACCCCCCAACCCACTTTTTGTTTTATCATGTGGAAGAAAAAATAACAATTTACAATCTGTTGGGTGTGGAGCAGAGAATGAAGTCTTTCTTTAAGAGGACTAAGTAGAATTGAGAGTTTGTTGGCAACAATTGGGACATTTTAGCAAACTATTGATCAGGTGACAACACAGGCTGGCCAGGAGATTTCAGTATACAGTGTAGTGTGAGGTTTAAAGTGTATCCAAACCCCAAAACAAGAATAGATAGTATTGCAGCTTACCAATCTATAGGTGTGGTGGCTGCATTAGTTTTCTTTTTTCACACCTTATTTTTCCTATAATTTATTCTGGTAATCCTGCCATTAACACACTTCCTGTCCTAGGGTGACAACCATACTGAGCAGTGTTGTCACCCAAGGACAGGTAGTGTGTTAAAACTACATAACACTGCATTAGGAATATGTATCACCTCTCCATACCGGGGGGGTGTTTTGTAGTCCCCAGAGATAGGAGGGAACAATAGTAACTGAACAGTCCATAGGCAGACAGTGCAGGAAGTTATCAGCTCACAAGACTTCTGGATGGATGAACAGTGTTTATTTGCAATTGTTGAATGTATATAATAAAATCCTTTCAATGGTATATTTAACAGACCAAAAGGGAGCAATAAAGAGAAATGTATTAATAGAGTTTATATACACTTTAAACCCTTGCAGACTTGTAACTGACTAATATATTCTCATCAATGCAGACAGTTGTGAGTCGGGGGTTAAACCTCAGGATTTTGATGTCACCTCATGCTAAGCCTTAAGTTGGTCCCGATCTTCTACCTGTATTAAGGGACCCGAGGCTCCCTGTTCTTCTGTGTTGAAATTCTTTCATTCCCCATACACCTTTATGGACAGGCATGCTGGGACTTCTAGTTCCTCAATTGGATAGATCAGATTGCGTGTGGCTGGACTAACCTCTAGTTCTGGCAGTACCAGGTGAAAGTGTACTGAAGGGCCCCCAGGTGTCCCCAGTGCAGATGTTCAGCGTCACCATTCCCAGATCACAAAATAACTTACAGGAAGCCGCCATCTGCTAGATTCATCTTCTCCGGGCATTGCCACACCGTGCCAGAGTCATTCCCATCATCCCGTCACCCGGAGGGAAATAAAGTTCATTCATCTGGTGGATTTCTGGGACTACTCTTCAGTGTTCTGTGTTGTTAAAGGGCCAGTAAGGGCCCAAGAGGAAGGTGTCTACATTGTGGCTTTTTCATGCAATAAACATGTTATATTGTAACAAAGTGGATTCACCAAATCACTGGTATTTCCTATAGAGGAGCAGAATCTAAGCACACTCCCCGAGGAACACAGATCTCTCTCATTGGTGGACACAATCCAACCAGCCTCTAAGGATCTTCTACCTACTGCAGAGTGCTCCATAGATCTGTACGGTGCTGTGATGGGAAGGGTGGTGCAAGGGGTAATGGGTGGAAATATTAAGTGCTGTTGGAGGGTTGCATGGAGATGTACAATTCTATGAGGGAATGGGTGGAGAAGAGTAGCGCTATAGGGGGTTAGGTAGTTGTGTTTAATGCTATGGGGGAATGGGTGGAAAAGAGCAGTACTTTGGGAGCGTTAGGTGGAGATGTTCTTTACTATGGAGATTAGGTGGAAAAGGATGGAGTTATGGGAGGGTTGAGTGGAGATGTTAAATGCTAAAGTGGTATGATTGAATAAGGTCAATACTGTGAGAGGGTTGAGTAGAGATGTTTATTACTATGGGGGGTTGGTTGGAGAAGAGCAGAGCAATGGGAGGGTTGGATGGAGATGTTCAATGCTATAGGGGGATGGGTGGATAAGAGCAATACTGTGGGAGGGTTAGGTGGAGATGCTCAGTTCTGTGGAGGGAAGGGTAGCGCTATGGGATGGTAGAGAAGTTCAGTGCTATAGGTGATGGGTGGAGAAGGATAGTGCTATGTGAGGGTTAGGTGGAGATGTTCAGGGTTATGGGGGGATGGGTAGAGAAGGACAGTGCTATGGGAAGGTTAGGCAGAGATGTTCAGTGCTATGGGGGCTGGGTGGAGAAGGACTGTACTATGGAAGGGTTAGGTGGAGATGATCATTGTTATGGGGGATGGACAAAGGAAGGTGGTGCTATGGCAGGGTTAGGTGGAGATGTTCAGGGTTATGGAGATATGGGTGGAAAAGGATAGTGCTATGGGATGGTTAGGTGGAGATGTTCAGGGCTATGGGGGTAAAGCTGGAGAAGGACAGTGCTATGGAGAAGTTAGGTGGAGATGTTCAGTGCTATGGGGGTATAGGTGGAGAAGGACAGTACTATGTGTGATGGACCGCCTGGCACTCCACCTACTGTATGTGCTTCTGTCAGGAACTGCTTCCTTGTCATTGGGACACAAGACCAAGCTGGGCATTGCACCCAAGGACTAGATGACACTAGCTTAGGTGCAACTGGAACTCTTTATTGAACAGAAATACAGGTTTTTATACACAGAAATAGGAGCAGTTCCCACATGTACAATAAAAACAATTATTACACATTGGGGAAAACATCCCACACTGATTAGGTAAGAGCTTGATCACATTATCCTAACACTGCAAATGGTAAACAGTAATATATATAATAAATAAACAATAATAAATAAATATCTTCAGTAAATCTAATGAACAGCCAACAGCTAACAGTTACCTAATTAATAGTAAGATAATCAACAGCCAGGCACCCAGGCCAGCCAGGAGCCCACCCCAGATGGCCTGGAACCCCCAACCCTGAATACACCAAGTATATTACAAATGCTGTCTTTCAGGTGACTGGCCACCAAGAGACAAAACTCATACAATATTTCAACAGTCTGAAAAAGTGGAATTATTTTATCTTCATAGATTTCTTGAGGGAGATTGTTGCAAAATATTTCTATCCCAAGTTGAGCAGCTTCTCCAACCCAATCTGCAGGAGGGTTTCATATATTCTCTGACCATTAACATGTAAAAGATTAATATTACACATTTCCATCCACTCCAGATGGAAGCTTTATTGTCTTTATTCAGAGAATTAATCCAAGCATCGCTCTCAGTGTCCATCATGTTACTGTTCGTCATTAGAGAATGATCTGCGTCCTATGGCCATGGGATCAGAGGATGAACTGAGCTCTTTTCCATGCTCTGACCAGGAGAAGCATGGGCCATAATCAGTGGGTAGAAGGCTAACACCCAGTCCCCTCCAAAAGCCCCTGTCCCAGTTGAGCCTGTCACACTATGGAAGGGTTAGATGGAGATGTTCATTGTTATGGGGGGATGGGCAGAGGAGGGTGGTGCTATGGCAGAGTTAGGAGCAGGGGCGGACTGACCATTTGGAAACTCGGGCATTGCCCGAGGGCCCGGGGTCAGTAGGGGGCCCCATGAGAAGCCCTTGGTACCTTTTTCATAGGCTTTTTTGAGTTTGGGTAAGGACACAGGGGCCCCATGATCCCCTTATTGCCCGGGGGCCCCATGAGTTGTCAGTCCGCCCCTGGTTAGGAGATGTTCTGATCTAAAGAGGGGAGTGGTGATATGGGGGTTGGGTGGAGATATTCAGTGTTGTGGGGAGGAAGACGATGCTACGGTGCTACGGGGGGGGAATAGGTTAAGGTGTTTGGTGCTATGGAGGGTACCAGTGCAGGAAGATGATGTCGGTACCACGTTTCTCGACACTCCAACTTACTTTTAATAAATGGAATTTGGCAGGCTGCTCTTACTTTCTTTGTTTCCTATAAATAATCTTTGTTAATGCTCACCACAAGATTGAATCATACAAATAAAAGAGAAGGAAGGATGTGAAAATCTTTCCTCTTGTTAAGAGAATGTTTGAGCTCCCTTTGGCAATCCATCACATGACCATGGCCATGACATGATTTCTGATACACTGAGGGCGTTCATTTTTCAGACAGATTCCCAAAATGCTTGTTGTGCCACAATATCCATATGCCATTCGCTTTTGCCACAGACCACATGACCATTGCCTCAGCGGTAATCACATGACCGGCCAACAGAGAGAGCCTTGAGGTTCATTGTCCTCCCACAAGGTGAGTTCACACTCTCCAGGTATTTTCCATGTATAAAACAGTTGGTTAAAATGGGTAGGATTGGCTCCAGTAATTGTCTATTTTGTATCTTCCCTTCTTGATAACGCAATATCTTTGATACTCATCGGCAGTTGAATCTTTGTCACATATGATGATTTGTATCAACCAATGTCAAAATAACATATTCTTAAATAAAAAGATAAAATATAAATGTTGATTCCAAACTGCATGTTTTACAGCAAGGATAGGAACTTCTACAGTGACCTATGACCTGAGCCCCTGATGTCTAATATTGGCTCTGGATGTAGGACCTTTCGCACACATATCTGTGAATGCCATAACTGTCACTTTCACATGGACTTTTTGTGTTTTCAGGGTTACTGGCCCTTTATCTGAGCCGACGTCCGGTAGGGGACAGTGACCGGATCTTCGGGACGGCTCTTCTCTTTCAATAAACTCCAATCAGATTATAAGATAGCTGAACCACGATGAGGATTTCCTGCTTCTCTGTGACATAAAACACAGGCCGTGTTGTCGGAGAGATAGAACATTCTGTACAGCTGGATATTGTCCGCATTAAAGTGTTATTAAACCCAGGACCCTGCATTCACTATATCTGGTCTCCCACAGTACACAGAACATGAAAATGCAATTATTTAGTAAATATAAAATGCTAAATACCTTTTCTCATCAGCAGTTAGAGCAGTCTTGTGACTTCTATCAGTGTCCAGCACAGCACATGTTAAATCTTGTAGGAGGAGTTTTCATTGTGCTCTAGGAGGATACAGGACCCCTGACCTCTGTCTGGACAGTGCTGATTGGCCCTGTGCTGATCACATGCATTCTCCCAAGAAAAAAAAAAAACCTCTTTAGCAATACACACCAAACTGAGTATGTGCAGAGTGACTCCACTTGATATAACTTATCAGGAGATAAGAAAAGGACACTGGAAGAAGGGGAGGATCAGAGAAGTCAGGATCAGCCTTTTAACACAATGCAGAGGATTAACCCCTTAGGTTCCACAGTGAGTATGCCAAGCATGCTTTACTGCATATACAGACTGATTTTACTGTTGTGGGTTTAGTAACACTTTAACCTCATCACAGCATTCATTCTGCTCAGTCAGGTCTCTGACTATATTTTGCTCATCTGGGTACAACGATCTGTTCTTGGAAGCCCCAGACCTGGAGATGAACACAAGAAACAATAACAAGAATGAATACTGCCAGTACAAGCATTGCTTTTTTATCTGATCAATCATTTGACCTGATGATTTCATTGACTAGATGTCAATATCTACTGTTGGAGCAAATCTGGCCATGCTTTATGCAGGCCATAGACGGGTCGTTTATCAGCCAAATTTTCGTCCGTACGAAAAATTGGCTGATATTCGGCCGTTTTTTGCGGATCCTCTCATTTATTTTTATCGGTCATGCTGGAAAATCCACAAAAAACGTCCGATTTCATGGACATTGGTGGCAGCATCGGCAATGGGGCAGACCGATATTTCATTTATCGGCCGACAATTCGGCTGATAAACGGCCCATCTATGGCCAGCCTTACAGAGTTTTTTGCCTTCCTCTGGATCAACTGTGGCTATAGGGCTCTGTATGTGGAGGTTTTCTATTTTCCATGTATTTATTCTATTGGTTGAACAGGATAGACTTGTGTCTTTGTTTAACCTAACAATGTAACACAGATTGTCCAATTTAACACAAAGGAAAAAACACCTGTATTAGGGTCCCTTCACATGGGGCGGACCCGTTTAGCGGATCCGCTTGCTCAGTGGGGATCTCTCCGCTGAGCAAGCGGATGATAGGTCTGTGTCTTCTCTGCTGCAGAGCAGGCACAGAGCAGCTCGCTCTCCTCACGCGGTCGTATGAAAACAGACTGCCTGTCCATTTCCATCCGACGGACCGAAGGGGAATGGGATCCCCATCCATCCCTTTTTTGTGGGTCGAACCCAATTGAATGTATGCAGGTGTAAACGGACACATCTCCATAAAGGAGAATGGAGGTCTCAATTGAATCCGCCTGCGAAACGGGCAGGTGGACCCGATCAGAACATCCTTGTGAAAGAGACCTTAATCTGATCATTTCTAATAAAAAGAACCCCCTTCCTCAGAGCTAAAACAGTTTTAGCTCTGAGGAAGGGGGTTCAGCTCCCGAAACGTGTCAGCTTATCCGCATCAAAGACACAGCACTTTTGTGACTGTTTTTGTGGAGCACATACACTGCTTTTAATATCGTTGGTTTGTGAGTATACATCCATTTGTCTATTTAATAAAACACGTGGTATACCACGGTAATGCACGATGAGAGTGCGCCCTTGTCTGTTCTTTTTACCAGTGGTCAGATTTCCCGATCTTTGAAGGGCAGCACCTCTTCGATTGGCATCCTGTTATCTTTCAAGTTTGCATGAGGATTGGAGCGCTGGTTTCGTTTGTTGATCATTTCTAATGGCAAAAGCCACTGAGCATCGATAGAAAAAAAAATAATTTGATCAACTGCTTTGTTTAATAGAAAAAGTACAATTTCCTGAGCTGAAAATCGATCATTCTTTAAAATATTTAGAATTTTAATCTAATGGTTTTACTCTTGGATTCCATGTTGTAAAGTCCTGGGAAGGGTGTAATGTGGACTTTGTGGTCATTGTAAGACAGGGGGAACTTCTGTCCTGTGCATTGCTACGTCCTGTCAAGCCAACCTATGGAAAGACAATACTGTCATTCTCTAGTTAAATGATAAGCTGGGACAGTTGACAGCACAGGATAGAAAAAACATATCAGTCCTCAGGTTCGTTCACACTGCTGCGACCTCAGAGTCATGCGACTTGTAGTGGACTTTGCATTGTGACTTGGTGCAACTTCAATGTGACTTCAATGTGACTTTCATTGGTTCATTTCATTGGTTTTGGCCAATTATAAGAATACAGAGTGTGACACACATTATTGAACTTACAAAACCCTCTGAAGTCACAGCCAAAGTCATAAAGACAAAGAAACAACTTCCTTGCGACTTTTGTGATTTTATCTATGGTATTATTCATGTCACAAAGAAGATGCAGAAAAGTAGTGCAGGAACTATTTTTTTTATTTTGTTGCTGCAAATTGAGTCACAGCAATTAAGATGGCTGCTATTGAAATGAATGTGCTTTGACTTTCCATGTGACTTTCTGTGTTGCACGTCACATCAGTGGTACCAGGGCTTATGTTGAAGTGGGACTATCTAGTTGTTCATCTTTGAAATGTTACTAAAAGCTCATTTCTCATCAAGAACTTTTCTGGTTTAGGTTTAATGACCATTTAATGTGTACGAGCAAAGAACGAGTAGGATACCCAGAGCCTTGTGTTTTTGTAGAGAAGGAAAGAGATTTTTACACCCGTTCTCAGTGACCCTGAGCAGGTGGATTTCATCACCGATGGATGAATGGAGTCAACGGCTGAAGTACTGAATTTCAACTGTTCCACTTTAGGTTACTTCCCCACCACATTGGTAAGTATAATTATCCATATCATACACATGCAGAAGCTCAGACTAAATATGGCCGCTCCATATTCCACTATACATGTAAAAGCATTAAACCACAGCCAGGAACCCGCCGAGAGCCAGGCATAGGATGCCACCTGTTTCCAATCTCCGGGACCCAACAAGAAGAGCGGAGAGGTCATAGTCCGGGGCCGGTAATACAATGCCGCAGACAATCACTGGAAGTTGGGGAATTTGGAGCTCATTAGAGTATTTAACCCGTCATCCTGATTGTGTGACAAAACTCTTAAGCCTGCAGTTGAACCATGAACAAGTGAATTGAAGGGTATAGGCCATGGGGGACTCCGGGGCAGCCATGTAGAGCCGGCTTCTACAAATCACCATCCATCCGTCCTCCTCTCAGGATTACTGTCAGCGGTAGACATCATTAACGGCAGAACCAATCAATGAGACGCTACCACTTAGATGGCTAAAACACGGGAGGATTAACCTGCTACAATTATCCTTCATCAGCTTAACTCCACTGCCTCCTACCATGGGAACCGCCAGAGCTCACACGGAGAATGGGACACTATGCCGAAATCACGCAAGAGGTTCCATGACATTCACAGATAAGTATGTCATGTTTTCAGGAGGTTATCATTTATTGTAAACATAAGATATCCTAAAATATTAAACATGAAGGCAGTAAAAGTTCTCCTATGATGTCCTGACCCTATGGTCCTGTTTGTCAGTGCTCTATGTGTGCCATGAAGTGCTTCCAGAAGCTGGGTTCCAGCTCATGACTGTCTCTGGATCATAATGAAATCCTTAGTCCCAGCATCAATAGGTCTTAAAATTTCTATTGAGAAGCATTCCTCCAGCTCCAGAGTGCTTGCAGCAGTTGAGTTCCAGATTGAGGCTGCTTTAACTCCAGCTCCAAAATCTCTCTAGAACTATTTGGCCAGCTCTGGACTGCTTCAAGCAGCTGAGTTCCAGTTCATGGCTTTCTCTGGAACATACGAAAATCCTTAGTTCTAGCTACAGTAGGTCTAGAACCCTCAACCTTAGAACTATTCTGCCAGGTTCAGAGTGTGTCCAGTAGCTAAGTTACAGCTTGAGGCTTTCTCCAGAGCATAAAGAAATCTGTAGCACCAGCTCCAGTAGGTCTAGAAGCCAGGATCTTTCCTTAAGCCCTGAGTGCTTCTAGTAGCTGAGCTCCAGTTCATGATTTTTCTGGAACATAAGGAAATCTTTAGCTCTAGTTCCAATAAGTCTTGAAACCCTGACTCTAGGATCATTCCTTTGGCTCAAGAGTGGTTCCAGCAGCTGTGCTCCAGTCTCTGGAAAGATAAGAAATTCCTTAGCCCCAGCTCTAATAGGTCTAGAAACCCCAACTCCAACATCATTCCTCCAGCTCCAGAGTGCCTCCAGCAGCTGAGCTCCAGTTCAAGGCTTTGTCTGTGACATAAAGAAATCCTTAGCTCCAGCTGCAATAGAAACACTGACTCCAGAATCATTATTCCAGCTCCAGAGTGGTTACAGCAGCTGGGCTCCAGCTCAAGGTTTTTTTCAGGAAGATAAGGAAATCCTTAGCCCCGGCTCCCATAGATCTAGAAAACCTGACCAGAGAACCTTCAGCAGCTGGGTTCTCAGCTTTCTCTAGCATATAAGAAAATCCTTAGCCCGAGGTCTAATTGGTCTAGAAGCCCTGACTCCAGAATATTTCTCCATGTCTAGAGTTGCTTCAGCAGCAAAATGTCCGCAGTAGGACTTCTCTAGAGACATGTAAACCCTAACTGGAAGACATTTAGCTTGCTCTGTGTGCTGTGTATCATTAATAATCACAATTTTTAATATTAGAACTTTTGTTTTCACCTTTTTTATCCTGTGCTGCATCTAAGTGCTGCTGATCTCCTGCAGCCTTTTTGCAGCTACTTCCTGTGTACATACATTCCAATGACAGCTGCATTGGATTTCTCACAATGCTGATAGAAACAACAGTGGACCATAACGGTCTAATGAGTGTTAAATAGACCATTTGTAGTCTTCATCTGAAGAGTGCAAAACAATAATAATAGTGCGGTGCTATACCATAAAAATACAACATAAATATTAATAACTTAATTGTATTTCAATAAACAAACAAAACCCCCCCCCACACACACTAGTTGTATACCATCCAGTAACCTGATCCTGGGGTGATCCTGAAAGCGTGCTGGCCCAGTGGGTCATAGTAAGGAGGTGAGGGGGCATTTTACCAATTGAGGATTTTACAGTTGGTGTCACGGGAGGACTGACAACTCATGGGGCCCCTGGGCAATAGGGGATCATGGGGCCCCTGTGTCCTTGCCCAAACTGAAAAAAGCCTATAAAAAAGGTACCAGGGGCATCTCATGGGGCAGTGCCCGAGTTTCCAAATGGTCAGTCCGCCCCTGGTTAGTGTGAATACACATTCACCTTATCATCTGCATGGAATATATTTATGTATATTTTGGAGCACGATTCATCTAAGAGTTTTGTGGACATTTAGGGGTTTTCTGTTTACCTGTCACTGAATATTTTTGTTATGCATTGTTGATTGCTTTTATATAAACACTGGTCACTTTGTTTTAGGAGAGTATTCCCCCTACTTGGGGAATCACAGATACTTTGCACTAGTGTGTGTGTGTGTGTGTGGGGGGGGGTTGTTTATTGAAATACCATTCGGGGTAGAGATTACCCTGGGGATTTGTCTTGATTGGTTTCTTTTTTCACTTTATGAAGCCTTGGGGAGGACCATAATACACATTATTGGGCACTACATGGTATTTGGCACTAATTAGACCCGTATTGGATCTTATCACTATAGAATTGTTTTTTGCATGTATATTATATTCATATTTTATATTATTTATCATTTGTTATTATCACTGATTAAGTGATTGATATTTATATTGTATTTTATATGGTATAGAGCGGCACTATTATTATTGTTTTGCACAGTTTTTGAAAGGTATAAGATAGAGTGTTGGCCGCTTATTTATACATTGATCACTCCTAATAAGCGCAGGAGGAACTTTTTAGTTGGTTTCATCTGAAGAGTGACAACAGAGGAGCACAATTGTGAGACAGAGCATTGTCACCCTGTAACGGGAAGGGCTTGTCCCAGGACCTTCATGGCAGGATCATCAGGGATAATTTCAATGAAAGTTAAAGATGAATGATTAGATATTTTAGTGATTGGCTTTACCTATTCTTTAATCTTCACACTGACAGTTAAAGGTGAACAATTGTTCTTTATTCAATCAGTGAACTGCTGCATGTCGGAGCACTCTTCGCTTGGTGCCAGATTCTCTAGTCTGATGATCATGAACTGCAGCAAACCGTATAAGGAAATGATAATAATCTATTCCTGTAATAAAGGCCTCTGTGGGATATTTTTTTGGGGGGGGGGTGCTTGGGAAGGGAGGGGGCCCATGTCGGCGACATCCATTATGTCACCACAGGCCATGTCGCTGTGCCATGTACAAAGAGGGAAGCGGCTGTCTTGTGCCTCCCGCAGACTCAGTCGGTGAAATGTCTTTATATAGCTTTATGCAAGCACTTAATTCAGGAAAAAAAGAAGAAAAACATATTTTCATGCTGATATCACCCGTCATAAATCTCATTTTGTCAGCTCTATTTATTACCTATTAAACTAATAGCTGCAATACTTCTGCACAGAGTTAAAGACAATATAATTATGTAACATCCCCCGGGAGAAAGAACATTCCAATACTTTCAGCATGAAAACAAAAATCTCTGAGTGAGCATCTGTGAGTTTACAGAATTACAGAAAATATTACAACATTAAAAGATGTCATCAAATTTGGTTTTATGCTGTCTTCCCTTGTTCGTCTCTCCCCTTTCATCAACATGATAATAAAATTGAAAAAAAAAAAACCAAAAACCTTTCCTTTATCAATACATACCTAATTTTAGATCCAGTGGTGTCATCACTGGGTATTTGTGCTTCTCTATGCAATACAAGCAGATCATGGCTGGTGGGAGGGTGCTGTGAAAACATCACAGCACCATGCCTCAGTACTCCTCTCAACAGACCTAAGCCCTGATGCATGAAGGGCTGGCTCTTGGGGGGAGTTATTAAAATATTAAAATGCTTTGGTGGGTTGGTGTGGGCGTTCCTAGGCAGGCTGGATATTATTATTATTATACAGGATTTATATAGCGCCAACAGTTTGCTCAGCGCTTTACATTATGGAGGGAGACAATACAGTAACAATACAGTTCAATACAAGAGGGATTAGAGGGCCCTGCTCCTTGGAGCTTACAATCTAGGAATGTATGCCAACCACCCTAGCTAATGCCCACATGTGATTCTGAACCTCCATGGTTGAAATAACAGGGATCCAATGAATGAAAGGGGCGGGCCAGGGACAGTCAGGCTGGAGAAGAAAGAGCTAGATGATGCTGGACGTCCTCCAGCCAGGAAAATGAGACGAGCAGTATATGGCATACTGCAGCTTCTGATGCACATTGTGAGAAAAAAATCAGAGTAAGCAATATCAGTACAGGAGAGAAGTCTGTGCAACCGTGAAAGTCTGAAGGGAAGGCTGGAGGTCGACTTCAAAGAACAATGGCATTGCAGACAATCTCTCAGTACTGCGACTAGGGGGCAGGGGCAGACTGACCATTTGGAAACTCGGGCAATGCCCGAGGGCCCTGGGTCAGTAGGGGGCCCCATGAAATGCCCCTGGTACCTTTTTCATAGGCTTTTTTGAGTTTGGGCAAGGACACAGGGGCCCCATGATCCCCTATTGCCCGGGGGCCCCATGAGTTGTCAGTCCGCCCCTGCTAGGGGGCATGACTCTGTCAGTACATAGGATAATCAGCCCACCCAAAAGTGGCACTACAAGTGGAGTCCTCTGAGCTGAACCACACATTGGCTTCTTGTGGGTCTTGGTCCTCCAGATATCACCACCAAAGTTGTCAGCTATGATATCACCCAGCTTGGAGTTTCAGGGGTCTTGGTCCACCTTGGGGGGATCCCCCTCCCTATTATATAAATAAATATCCATCCATCATGGGAGCCCATCATAACTGCTGCAGCAGGTGTGCAGACCAAGGACCTACAGAGCATACAGTAGATCTCCTCTAAGGATTCCCCGAGAGATCCAGGGTCCACCGAGGATCCAGCAGGAGTTACCACGTCAGGTTGGAGCAGACCTCTCAGATGACATGCATTGCTGGTAATATGTGGAAGGCTATTAGAATCATTTTTTTTGAGCTCTGTAAAATCTCTTCTTTCAGAGTGAACTCGGCTGTCACGCAACATTGACAATATTGTCATTTTCTTGATACGTTGTATCGATGGAAAGGATCCAAATCTCCCTTTATGATTAATTCTGGTGAGGAAAGACACATGCACAATGTATGACATCCCCGGATTTCTCCTCGCTCTCCATGCACTTAAAATGCCATGAAAGGGGCTCCAGACTAAACGGTGAAATATTTTCCTGCTTGAGAAGCGTTTCTGATACAGAAATAACAAAATCTGCTGCACAGTCCATCTGGCATCACGTAGAGTGCGGCCGGGCCGCCATGTCACTGCGCAGGTGGCGAGATCGCATGTTTCAGTAGAATTGATTTTCCCATTGACTCCAATATGCTTTACCAAAGTGAAAAATATATTTAGCTGAAATGTCAAAGAACTCAATTTCATTCATCCCCAAGAAGGAGGCTTTTCTAGGCAGGAGGCCTCATTCTGAAGCAGCAGGGTAGGTGTGGGCTGGTGGTGGATGGTCCTCATGACTGTAAGCCCACCAGGTTCTAAGTGGTAGTAAACCATGGAAAAATCTTCTCCCTGCAAGCTGTGAGCGTAATGTGCTAGTGTGCATCTCATACAATGAGGCATCGCATACAATGAGGCATCGCACTCAATGAGGCATCGCACACAATGAGGCATCGCACACAATGAGGCATCGCATTCAATGAGGCATCGCATCAGGGGCGGACTGACAACTCATGGGGCCCCTGGGCAATAGGGGATCATGGGGCCCCTGTGTCCTTGCCCAAACTCAAAAAAGCCTATGAAAAAGGTACCAGGGGCATCTCATGGGGCCCCTACTGATCCCGGGCCCTCGGGCAGCGCCCGAGTTTCAAAAGGGTCAGTCCTCCCCTGCATCACATACAATGGGGCATCGCATTCAATGAGGCATCGCATACAGAACTCCTATACAGTTAGGAGATATGTACAGTACCTACCAGGGGCGGACTGACAACTCATGGGGCCCCCGGGCAATAAGGGATCATGGGGCCCATGTCCTTGCCCAAACTCAAAAAAGCCTATGAAAAAGGTACCAGGGGCATCTCATAGGGCCCCTACTGACCCCTGGAGCAGTGCCCGAGTTTCCAAATGGTCAGTCCGCCCCTGGTACCTACAGGTAAGCCTTATTAAAGGCTGCGGCATGTGTACACACTTCTCTGATGCCTTTGCAGCTAAGGGGCGCTAAAATTGTGGATCAACCATGTGCTTTTACCATACCCCCATCCGCTAGTGTCAACAGGACCTTACCCTCCCCTAGAATAAACAAACAATTAACCCATGCAGAGCAGAGGCAGCCCCACTGCAAGGGACACATTTCAAGTTTCCTGGAGTTGGGCTTTAAATGATATTCATATAAAAGCAAGCAGTGTAAGTAAGTGAATACGACCTGGTATCAGCCTCTTCCATTTCCTGTACGGCAGAGCTCAGAGAAGCAGCATAAAGAGCCAATCAGGTGTGCTGCCATACAGGAAGAATGTTAATAGGAGGAGAGAGCAGAGTGATAGAGAGACAGACTTATAGGTCTACTGCTTGACATTTTTTTTTTTTTTTTTTTTTTTTTTTTTTTCCAAAAAAACGTTTTATTGAAGTATGAAAGGTAAACAAATGATAGACAGATACGGATCGCAGTCCGTGCAAAGTTTCTAGTACGTTCTCCCGTAACGCAGACGGGATCAAGACAATATATTAATTTGTATAACATCAGAGGACGGAGTTCCACAGTAAGGCAAAAGTGATAGACGTAACCATAGCAATACTGACAGTAGCATGTACTTTCGATAATTATGGTATACACTAGGCTCTATGTAAGGAAAGTATACATAAGCGGATTCTGAAGTGGTCGTCAAAAGTATCCTCTCAAGGCATCTATGACATATATTTCCATCTCAAAAAAAAAATGTGGGTTACTGTTGTAGAATATTGTTACATCTGTATAGCTATGGGTGTTCCGTACCGAATGAGAATAATAGCTAATTAGACTATGAGAAAAGAGGGTGTAAATGAGAGAAAGAAAAGAAAAGAAAGAGAGGAGCGTGGGGATGGAGGAAGAATATGAGATGAGATATCAAAATGAGGTGGGAGGAGACGCACATGACAAATAGAAGGGGGGAATGGGGAGAGAGAGATGGAGAGAAAAAAAAAAAAAAAAAAAAAAAAAAAAAGAGAGGGGGGGGGGGAAGTGGTTGGATGATCAGGTTCATATTTAAATAAGCATAACCAAACCAGTTACATCTATTCGTAATACTGCTTGACATTTAATTGTCCAATCACAGGCTGGGGGAGGGACAAGACCTGTCAGTGTTACTTCACTGCAGCAGAGAAAAATCTGGTCTCTGTCTGTGCCAGGCATGACTGTGCTTTGATGCAGAACAGTGTATATCTCAGGAATGGATGGACAGAAATACAACTCCTCCATCAGGTTAAATATTAGAAAGGACAATACACAAGCGGCAGCATCAGAAGTGAGAATGTAAGAGAGTAAGAGTGTAAATGGCAGAATAAGGAGTAATGTGAACACAATTGTAGCCTCCTGGACAGCCCTGCACACAGTGTTGTATAATGGTGACCTGTGATGGGCGATTATTGGCTGCTTTCAGTGTGTGGTGGAGACCTAAATAGCCGGCTGGGCTCTTCTGCAAAATACAAGCTGTCAGCAGTGGTTTCAGTTCCTGGGAAAGTTCCCTGAAGACGTCACTGAGACGCCATATGCTCTCACTTATTCACATGTCGTGTCACTGATATCCACAATACACTGACCTCATCTGTCTGAGGGCCCCGGGGACACCCAGCCATCCCAGCAAAAGGTTT
This sequence comes from Staurois parvus, assembly GCF_062004578.1. Lineage (NCBI taxonomy): Eukaryota > Metazoa > Chordata > Amphibia > Anura > Ranidae > Staurois > Staurois parvus. The sequence continues at coordinate 1,929,215 of NW_028318996.1, forward strand.
CCTTCTGTTTGTTTTTCTCCACCTTGTTATCTTGTAGAATTATCGGAATTACAGCGTTTTGCGTCGCTTGTGTATTTTATTTTACGCAAATTCATGTCCACTGACCTCCCAGGTAACAGATATGTCACGTTATCAAGTCCGGAGCTCATCTTACATCATAAGATTCCCCCAATTCCCACACATGGCGGCCTGGACGCAGCTGCTCCAACATCTGTCCGCACAGTTAATAATGATCCGCCCGGTGTTCTGTATGGACAGAAGATGGGGGGGGGGGGAGCTTGGGGGGAAATCCTCATTATATGAATGGGGAAAAGGCTCCATTATCACCACAAAGCCACAACTTACAGTGTTACTAACCCCACAACAGTAAGGTCAGTCTGTATATGCAGCAAAGCATGCTTGGTATACTAAGGGGTTAATCCTTTGCATTGTGTAAAAATGCTGTTTGATCCTGACTTCTCTGCTCCTCCTCTTGTTCCAAACTTCAGGTCGTATCTCCTGATAAGACAGACAGAACCCGTAGCCATTCTACACATGCTCAGTTTGGTGTGTATTGCTAGAGAAGTTTTTTTTTTTCTAGGGAGAGTGTATGTGATCAGCACAGGGCCAAACAGCACTGTCTAGACGGAGATCAGGGGTTCTGCATCCTCCTAGAGTAGAATTAAATATTCTCCTGCAAGCTTTAACCAGTACGCTGAAGTCACAAGACTGCTCTAACTGTGTAAATGAGAAAAGGTATTTAGCAGTTTACTAAAATAATTGCACTTCCATGTTCTGTGTACTGTGGGAGACCAGATATAGTGAATGCAGGGTCCGGGATTTAGTAATACTTTAAAGCGGCATTAAATCCAGAACCAAAAATGTAATATATGACAGTTTACCTACCATTGGATGTGGTGGCTGCATTAGTTTTCTTTTTTAGGCTTTTTCCCCTCTGTTTCCACCTGGTGATCTGGCCAGTAACACACCTCCTGTATTAGAGTGCCCTCACTATGGTTGAAAAAGCACCAGGGCTTAGCAAACAGCAGCATTTTCAGTTTGGGGGGAGGGGTGTGTTAGATGTACTAGCATATTTAGATATACTAACACACTGAAGCCAAACTCAAGCTCACACTTACTTACACTTACTTAGTTACAACAAATAGTTTTTTTTTTCTTTTGGGATAAAGGTTTTACATAAATAAATAAAAGCTAACCATTGTAAGCACCCTGTCAGTGGTAAATGGTTTGTCTCATCTCTGTAACCTCAAGAGAGCTTGTCCGTTTGAAAAATAACAGACTTATTGGCTGAACCACCAGATGAAAAGAAGGAAAAATAAAGACAAAAGCAAAGAAAACGAATGCAGACACCACATCTAAGAATCGGCAAGCTGCAATAAAATAAATGATTGCTTTTGGGTTTAATACTGCTTTAGTCAGCCTCTCAATGATCGCTGCTTTGAAAGATGCAAGTATTTTTTTTTTCAGGGAAACATCATTTCTAAAAGTGCCAGTGATTTATAAAGCTCATTTTGCAGATTTTGTCTACCTTTTGAATACATTGAAAACACATCAGGAACATCAAATCCAAAAGTCAGCGACCTTTCCCACATTAAAGCGGAGTTCTTGCTGAAAAAAAAAAGTCAGCAGCTACAAAAACTGTAGCTGCTGACTTTTAAAATACAGCCACTTACCTGTCCCTCGGTCCTGCGGTGTCCTCACCATGGCTGGTTTCACCGGCCGTCTTCTCTCCCTGGTGCTGGCATCTTCAGTGTGCACAAGAAGCGCTGAGCTCTGTGAATGACCCCGTACCCGTAATCTTCTGGGACCTGTCACCTGTCCCTGAAGACTACGGGGAGGGAGGAGAAAGGACAACTTCGATCGCCTGGAATGCAGCGGAAGTGGGAGCGGGTACCTGTCAAATTCGGGTACCCCCTCCCCAAAGGTAGCAATCCTTAATGGGGAGCGGGGGACAAAGCATTAAAGCAGAACTTCCCCTCTTGGGTGGAGCTCCACTTTAAAGTAGAGCTACAGGCAAACGTTTTCTTAATTTTGGATAGAGTACAGGTGGGTATAACCCCTGTAAGGTTGATTTTTACCACCTGTGTCCCATTGGGGAGATTTCCCGTCACTTCCTGTCCCATAGCCAAACAGGAAGTGAGAGGAAATCTCTGCAAATTAAGGGAATCCCCAGGTTACCAGAACTAGTGTCCCCATTGGAAGATTTCCCCTCTATTACTTTTCTGGGCAGAACCCAATATTTGAGATTTTCTTCCACTTTCAGTGATAACTGTAAACAGGATAATAGAGGGTGAATCTCCCTAATGGGGGCACAGAGAGCAATAAAAACCTGACAGGGGTTCCAATCACTCTCCACTCTATCTAAAACTAAAAAAAAAAAAATTTGCCTCTAGGTATATGTCCCCTTGCACACAGAGCTGCCTAGGTGCAGTGTGGCCCTCCAGGGGCTTTATTGAAGCCAGGCAGCATCCAGCCCCATTGCTGGGAGCCTGTCAGAGTCTATGGCAGACTGTTCTGGATGGTGCACTGAGCAGCACCGACGGTTAGAACCATGTGCATTCAGGGATGAAGGTCCACAATGCAGGTCTTGGATGCTTCACCAGTCCCTTCCTGATGCAGCAAATCCCTGGGATGGGCCCACTACTCCTAGATGTCCCAGTGTTCAGGGGGTCCTAGTGTCATGTTCACAAGCACTTGCATACTCAGCGTTCTACAGGATTGAAGATTTTTCTTTCCTAAAATCTCACAAGATCTAATGCGATCCTCCTGGAAGGCGCTGGTGACATATCCCCCCCAATAGGCATCGGTGAGGTCCTGGCCCAACAGTGCCCTAAGGCTAGGCTCACACCTATGCAGGTTGCATTTGAGCCGTTTCTGCATTTCATTTTGCGTTGTGATTTTGATGCGTTTTGCGTTTTTTTTTCTTTTTTTCTATTGTTGCTAGGCAGATTTAAAACGCAAAACGCATAAAAAATGCATATAAAATTCAGCCAAAATGCAATACATGCTTTTCTGCAGCATTTCCATTGAAGTCTATAGAACCAAAAACGCAACTTTTTGCGTTCAAAAAAGTCCCTGACCCTTTCCAAAAAACGCACTGGGTGAAAATGCACAGGTGTGAACATGTCCCATAGGAAATCATGTTAAATGGACTGTAGTGTGTTTCTGCAAAACACTGCAGAAACGCTTAGGTGTGAACCTGGGGTAGTACAGGGACCTCCAAACTTCCTAAACAAAGAGCCAGTTTACTGTTCTTCAGACTTTAGGGGGCCAATGGGAGTAGAAAATATCCTGGAATCAGTGGGGTTAAACAAAGCCCCATCATTGGTGTCAGTGGGAGAAAAAGTACCCCATTGTTGTGTCAGTGAAAGGAAATATGCCTCAAGGGCCGGGTGAAGGCAAGCCCAGGGCCGCAGTTAGCAGACCCCTGCCCTAATAGATCAGAGAGTATGATTCAGTGGTAAGAATAAAGAATAGAATAGAATATTAGGAACAAGAGAAATATGACATAATTCCTGTACTGTAAATGATGTCCTTAAGTTTTAGGATCTGCATGCAGAGGTGTAATTACCAGAGAATTGTATGGTTGGGGGGGGGGTTGATCCAATACAGGTTTTAGATCAGTGTTTTGTTGGACACACAGGATTCAATCTTATTATCGGATCGATGTGCAAAACTATCAATTCGGTAAACAATCTAATAGGCACAGCTTCCTTTTTGATTGGTTCAGAACAGGGGCGGACTGACCATTTGAGCAGTCGGGCACTGCCCGAGGGCCCGGGGTCAGTAGGGGGCCCCATGAGATGCCCCTGGTACCTTTCATCGGCTTTTTCATAGGCTTTTTTGGGTGTGTGCGAGGACACAGGGGCCCCATGATCCCCTATTGCCCGGGGGCCCCATGAGTTGGTTCGGACTCTACTTAGATCAGATTCGATCAGACTGAGTCGATTGGTCAGGGCAGAAAATTGTAGGTCCTACTACATCGATCGGCAGCACTGGTTCAGGAATCAAATCGTATTTCAATGGATCAGATTATGAGATCGCTTGGGGAAAACAGGGATGAAATCCACTTCCTCCACTGGGGGAGATTTACTAAAACTGGAAACTACAAAATCTGGTGCAGCTCTGCATAGAAACCAATCAGCTTCCAGGTTTTAGGCTTGGTTCACATATATGTATTTTGCGTTTGATGCTTTCTCCAGTGCTTTTTGCAGTTTGTTTTTGCGTTTTTCTACTTGCATTTTTGATGCGGTTTTACCACATTTTGCATTTTGATTAGCTCTTTAATTTTTGTTAAAGTGGAATTTTTTTTGTTGCTGGGCAGAATAAAAATGCAAAATGCAGCAAAAACGCACTACTGTGCATTTCAGCACCTTCTCTCTGCTTTTAAAAACACAGCAGCTCAAAAAAGCACAGATGTGAACATGTTCCATAGGAAACCACATTAAATGGACTGTAGAGTGTTTCTGCAAGAAGCAAAAAGCACTAAAAAATGCATTGGTGTGAACGGAGCCTTAAGCAGGCCATACATGGGTCAAATACCAAATGATTTTCGATCGAAAATCAATAACATTATTTGTTCGGTAATCCGATGGTGCCACCAATGATTTCGAAAATCTGTAGTTTTTCACGAATTTTCCAGCATTCCCGATAAACGAAATGGGGAGGAACCACGGAAATCGTCCGGTGCCATTGCCCCACTAACACAAAAATCGGCCAATTATTCTTAGGCAGGGGCATCCCTAGGCAGGTGCGGGGGGTGCGCGCTGCACCAGGTGACACCTATTGCACGGGGTGACACCGGACCCGCTCCACGAAAACGTAAGTTTTAAAGCAAGCCAACAATCACCGCAGGATGTATCAGATCTGCAGACTGAGCATAATGGATCAGAGTCCGATCCATTATGCTCCCCAATCCACAGATCTGATCCATCCTGCGGGGATCGCCAGCTTGCTTTAAAACTTACGTTTTCGTGGAACTCGTGGAGAGATGAGTTAACCCCGTATAGATTGCAAGCTGATGATCCCCGCAGGATGGATTGGATCTGCGGCTTTGGGAGGATAATGGGTTGGACTCCGATCCATTATACTCAATCCACAGATCTGATTCATCCTCGGAGGGGGTGTCACCAAGTGTTCCAACACCGGGTGACACCAACCCTAGGGAAGCCCCTGTTCTTAAGTCCGATTTTCAAATGAAAAATCGTTCAGAAATCGACCCACGTATGGCCGGCCTTATTGTCAAAGCTTCACCCTAGGTTCGCATCTGTATGGGTGGTGCCGCTGCGGATCTGCATGAAAATCCGTGCAGCCGCACCACCAGCACAGAAAAATGTGGACCCGCGGGTGGGTGCCATTAGTTGTAATGGCACGCCGCCCGCACTGGAAAACGCAACCGTACTGAGAACCGAGGTTCCCGTGTGGGCTGCATTTTCAGAAGAAGTGCAGGGACTTCTTCTCTGTGTGTCGCGGGGCACAAATGAATGGGCTCTTGTGCCCGTGCAAAGCACGGCCCGCACGGCCGAGGTATGTGAACTGGGGGCATATGAACAAGCTGAAGTCAGAAGCTGATTGGCTACTATGCACAGCTGCACCAGATTTTGCTCTCTCCAGTTTTAGTAAATTGACCCCAGTGTGTCATATCTACATAATGGGTTTTCAACTATAAATTGATTATTCCTATCAGCACAGAGAAATTTGAAAACAAATTGATTATTTATTGAGGTGTGTATGGACATAAGTTTTTTTTGCTGATTTGTGTGCTTTTTACGTTTTTTTTTGTTTTTCTTACATTTGCGCTTGCATTTCTTTCTTCTTCTAAATTGTGACGTCCATCCAGAAAAAAAGGGATGGAGTGATGTCGGGTCTAAGTGACGCAATCACTCTGGAGATAGGCGCGGCGTGAACTGGTATCCAGCTGGCACATTTGGCACAGAAGTTCCAGGAGGTGCGATAAGCCAGAACCCGGGTGGCTCTATCCACATCCAAAAGCAATCTTCACGTCTGTGGCACACAACCCAGCGTGGATCGGACAGAGATTAATGGCGCCGATGATATACGGGCGTTTCTGCGGGCACAGGATGGTGTTTTGGCAGCTGCAAAGCTATTTATTATGGACCTGTCAGATGGATGACGATATATCATATTCTGGGGAGAGGCTCACCGGGGCCCTAGACCAGTCTAAATTCCGTGTCCCGCTGTCAGGCTGGAAGGGCCTAAAGCAAACACATGTTGTAATGCGGAGCCCCTCGTCATCTCCGCACATGGTGCTAATTTGTGCCGAGAAAGAGTTAAGCCTCTCCTTATTATTTCTAACAATCCGCGGCGGGGGGAGCCCCACCCATCAATGATGTTTGGCTTACTTACTCTGAATAATAAATAATGTATTTTCTCATTCCTCGACATTGCGGATAATGTAAATGTTGATTTATTCCCAGAAGTACCAGAAACACATGGAAGGAGAGTCTGAGCCTCCAGCGCTGGACGGCAAACATCTGACTTGTGCCCACGTGTTTCCATACATCGGGGTCATGGTAGAGGAGAGGCCGTCATTCCTGGGCTCAGGAGCCCCCTTTATTACACCCACAGGGGATTGTGGGTACAGATGGGCGGAGGGATTATGGTGAAGACAACTATGCTGTGAAATTACCATCATTCGAAAAAGTTTGGAAACCCTTTATTGGGCTCATCCAGCTGCTTAGTCAATATTTGATTTACAAATATTCTTACAAAATTAGACAAATGAATCCAGTTCATTTCCTGGAAGATTTAGATTTTACTATTGTGTCAGATGATTGTAATGGGCCTTCAGCATTTGACACTTCCAGGAGTGTCAGGTGCCTGTGTCCACCCCTCTCCCCCGTTCCCCAATATGTGGTGTGATCCTGACTACCTACCGTACATCACTATAGGACACACTAGTGGTATAGGGGTCAGAGAACAGACCTACGTAGTGGCTGACATGGGCACTGACACTCCAAGAAGTGTCAAAAGATATTGATGGAGGCGGCTGTGCGATGGAGGCTGCTGTGTGATGGGAGCTGCTGTGTGATGGAGGCTGCTGTGCTATGGGAGCTGCTGTGTGATGGGAGCTGCTCACTCCCCAATATGTGGTGTGATCTTGACTACCTACAGTACATCACTATAGGACACACTAGTTTTTAATCATGTCCCTGTACAGTGTTTATACCTTTAAAGTGCACTTTATAAAGAGTTTTGAACAGATAAAACTTTTTTTGACTTTTTTCTGACCTCCGGAACAAATTAATTGGTTTTCAATGCATTCCTATGGCAAACTGCATTTCGGTTTACAAATTTCGCAATACGAAAAGTCCCACAGAACGCATTAAATTTGTAAACTGAGGTACGCCTGTAGTTGAAATGCCTTCACAGTCCCATTCCAAAATGACTGTTGTGTTGTATATGTATACAGTGAGGCCTGATGTCCAACACTCTGAAACGTACGTTTTGGGTTTACCTGACACAAACTAAAATTGCCATTTTTAACATTTATGCCCAATTTTGTGCTTATCCGAAAAATGAGATTTCGGGAGTTTGTAAAAACAACCCCAAATGAGTAAACTGCTGTGGTCAGGAAGGTTCTCCCGGACATAGAGGGGTTAAGCCGATCATGTCTTTATAAATATATTTAGAGGAATCTGTAATAAACGTTGACATTCCCTGTAAGCGATGTGAAATCAGAAACTAATTTTGCAGGTATGCGGTTTTCCTAACACAAAAATCTCATTCTGGACCGGCATTGCGCTTTAATTTGAAGCAGCTTGGGGCGGATTAAAATCCTGTAGGTATAATCAGCTCCGTTTCGCACAGCTGCATCTCAGGATATCCCTCGCAGGTGAACGCTGTGCCTTTAAATCCGCCCCGACTTACATCGAATGTTTTCATAGCGGTGACGCGGTGATGTCACGGGGCAATTATGTCATCATATTGTGCGGGTCGGGGGTCGGGGCCATTAATGTCATAATCAATTTAAAGAGAGCAAATAAACACGGAGGAGAAAATCTCAGCGCTGGATATCTGATACTTTGTAACAGCTGTAATGGGACCGGCTCATTAGGCTCCAGACCCTGCAGCCAATGACAGGCCGGCACATGGGTGGTGCGTTTTTGTAGCGATGGCGACTGTGTAAATAATAATACAGTCTGGTCTGTGATACTGTCACACTGCGTTCTGAAGGCAGTTTATCCCACAAGGGCCGCTCGCTACAAAGCGCGCGTTTATTTCAGCGTCTGACATCAAGCTACAGGCGAATTATTTGCGGCCTGCTAATGTCAGGCCAATGCATGGCTAATGACGCTAAACCTGTCTTCCCCTTTAAATGTTAGTAAAACAAATGATTGCTCGGCCTCATCTCCTGATTGGAATAAATAGCGTGTTCGGACTTCTCAGGGCGATTAGGGAAGGTGACGCTTTGTATGGATGGATCAGAGGGGCCCTGCCGGGAATAATGCCAACATGATGACAGACAGGTGAGACCTCTAGGAATTGTTCCTCTGACATTGGGAATCACGCTAATCCATCTTACACAAATCTTCCCGTTCTTCCTTTCTGTCGCCTTCAGCAGGCGCTATTGTCGCCAAACATGATCCATTCAAGCAAATGGGGCCACACCACAACCGCCCTGCTGTTCAGCCTTTTGAGTGAGAAAGCTACAGATCGCCTGTCAAAGTCCTCTGAAAAGCGATCCACTGCAGATCCTTTTCAGAGAGGCAACACAGTGGCTAAATGGTTAGCACTTCCGCCTGGCAGTACTAGGGCCATTGGTTCAAATCCACGGCACCACCTGCCTGGAGTTTGCATGTTCTCCCTGTGCCTGCATGGGTTTCCTCCGGGAACTCCGGTTTCCTCCCACATTCCAAATACATGCTGGTAGGTTAATTGGATCCTGTCTAATTTGGCCCTAGTATGTGTATGTATGAATGTAAGTTAGGGACATTAGATTGTACACCCCTTGAGGGTTAGGGACTGATGTGAATGCATAATATATATATATATGTAAAGCGCTGTGTAAATTGACTGCACTACATACAGTGGGGCAAAAAAGTATTTAGTCAGCCACCAATTGTTCAAGTTCTCCCACTTAAAAAGATGAAAGAGGCCTGTAATTGGCATCATAGGTAGACCTCAACTATGAGAGACAAAATGAGAAAACAAATCCAGACAATCACATTGGCTGATTTGGAAAGAATTTATTTGCAAATTATGGTGGAAAATAAGTATTTGGTCAATATGAAAAGTTCATCTCAATACTTTGTTATATATCCTTTGTTGGCAATGACAGAGGTCAAATGTTTCCTGTAAGTCTTCACAAGGTTGGCACACACTGTTGCTGGTATGTTGGCCCATCCTCCATGCAGATCTCCTCTAGAGCAGTGATGTTTTGGGGCTGTCGCTGGGCAACATGGACTTTCAACTCCCTCCAAAGGTTTTCTATGGGGTCGAGATCTGGAGACTGGCTAGGCCACTCCAGGACCTTGAAATGGTTCTTACGAAGCCACTCCTTCGTTGCCCGGGCGGTATGTTTGGGATCATTGTCATGTTGGAAGACCCAGCCACGTTTCATCTTCAATGCCCTTGCTGATGGAAGGAGGTTTGCACTCAAAATCTCACGATACATGGCCTCATTCATTCTGTCCTGTACATGGATCAGTCGTCCTGGTCCCTTTGTGGAGAATCAGCCCCAAAGCATGATGTTGCCACCCCCATGCTTCACAGTAGGTATGGTGTTCTTTGGATGCAACTCAGCATTCTCTCTCCTCCAAACATGACGAGTTGTGTTTCAACCAAACAGTTCTATTTTGGTTTCATCTGACATATGACATTCTCCCAATCCTCTTCTGGATCATCCAAATGCTCTCTAGCAAGCTTCAGACGGGCCCGGATATGTACTGGCTTAAGCAGGGGGACACGTCTGGCACTGCAGGATCTGAGTCCCTGGCGGCGTAGTGTGCTACTGATGGTAGCCTTTGTTACGTTGGTCCCAGCTCTCTGCAGGTCATTCACTAGGTCCCCCCATGTGGTCCTGCGATTTTTGCTCACCGTTCTTGTGATCATTTTGACCCCACGGGGTGAGATCTTGCGTGGAGCCCCAGATCGAGGGAGATTATCAGTGGTCTTGTATGTCTTCCATTTTCTAATTATTGCTCCCACAGTTGATTTGTTCACACGAAGCTGCTTGCCTATTGCAGATTCAGTCTTCCCAGCCTGGTGCAGGTCTACAATTTTGTTTCTGGTGTCCTTTGACAGCTCTTTGGTCTTCACCATAGTGGAGTTTGGAGTGTGACTGTTTGAGGTTGTGGACAGGTGTCTTTTATACTGATAACAAGTTCAAGCAGGTGCCATTGATACAGGTAATGAGTGCAGGACAGAGGAGCCTCTTAAAGAAGAAGGTACAGGTCTGTGAGAGCCAGAAATCTTGCTTGTTTGTAGGTGACCAAATAATTATTTTCCACCATAATTTGCAAATAAATTATTTCCAAATCAGCCAATGTGATTGTCTGGATTTGTTTTCTCATTTTGCCTCTCATAGTTGAGGTCTACCTATGATGCCAATTACAGGCCTCTCTCATCTTTTTAAGTGGGAGAACTTGCACAATTGGTGGCTGACTAAATACTTTTTTGCCCCACTGTAAGTACCTGGAATAATAATAATAATGTGAACTCTCCCTTAGCACATCAAGCCCTCATGGCTGAAAATGACAATGATCACAGAATATCGCAGGTTATAGCGCAGTAGACTGAGCCGTTACATCAATGTGTTCATTGCATTTAGAATTCATTCTGTAGGATGTGATAAATGTTGAACAGCGAAATCGATGAAATGCGCTGTGACCGCAAGGGATGATTCCACCTTATTTATCATCCGGATCTTTTTTTCTCCATTCGTACAATAAAGAAATGTTACTTTACACATTGTTTGCGGATTCGGTGATTTATGCGGAGCGGCGAGTTTTCCGTGGTGCGTGGTTTGGACATAAAAAAGCCTTTTATATGTCTCGGCTGCCTGAGAAATATGTTTCCCGGATTATTAATAGGCGATGTGAATGTTTAGAATAGCGCAATCATTTCTGCCCCCCGGGGAATCCTTTCCAGGGAAGATAATTAGATACAAATATGAAGAATTGGGAAACATCAGCCAGAAGAGGAATAGACAGAGGAACATGTGAGGATGCAGGAGCAGCCTGTACACCAATCATCCAGCCTGCAATTCTCTATGGTCAGCAGCTAACTGTCAATATTTAAAGTGAATGAACAGACATTTGTTTTAATGCAAAAATTGTTTTAATGCAGTTTTCTGTTTCCTAGAAATTATTAAATGTATTTTGAAATACAGCTAGTCTAAGTGTTTGAATTTGACTTGTACATTTTCATACTGGGAGAGGGAAGGGCAGCACTATGGGTGCCACATCTACATGTGCTGACAAGAACCACGCAGACTGCAGGAGAGAGCAGAGTAAGGATAAACTGCTGCTTCTCCTTTACTGTCCAATCACAGGCCAGGGGTGGGGAGGTGACCAAGCTGTGTTGCTTATCTGCAACAAAGAAAAGACAGGTCACCAGACCAGCTGTGTCGTGTGGTTGGATTGTGTAAATTTCAGGACTGGATGGACAGAAATACAAATGTCTTAACAGGTAAGACTGCGCTGTATATGTATGTATGCCATCTTTGTAGTTACCCATTTGGAAAGAGCTCAGCTTTAAGGGAAGGTACACCTAGGGCTTCCATCCCAAAGCTGACTCCTGGGAGATTGGTGATGTGGAATCGGGACAAGTGGAGTCAGGGGTGGACGGACCATTTGGAAACTCGGGCGCTGCCCGAGGGCCCGGGGTCAGTAGGGGGCCCCATGAGATGCCCCTGGTACCTTTTTCATAGGCTTTTTTGAGTTTGGGCAATAACACAGGGGCCCCATGATCCCCTATTGCTTGGGGGCCCCATGAGTTGTCAGTCCGCCCCTGATGCGATGCCTCATTGAATGCGATGCCTCATTGAATGCGATGCCTCATTGTGTGCGATGCCTCATTGTGTGCGATGCCTCATTGTGTGCGATGCCTCATTGTATGCGATGCCCCCGGGCCCCATGAGTTGTCAGTCCGCCCCTGACTGGAGTGACTTCAGCCAAACTGATTTCACAGCAGATACGGAAAATTCATTTTATGTTTTATTGGAACCAGGGGCGTCCCTAGGGTTTGTGTCTCCCGATGCGATAACACTTGGTGACACCCCCTCCAACGATTGGATCTGCGGATTGAGCATAATGGATCGGACTCCAATTAATTATGCTCAATCCGCAGATCCGATCCATTCTGCTGGGATCATCGACTTGCTTTAACTTACCTTTTCGTGGAGCAGGTCCGGTGTCACCCCATATAGGTTGCATGCCAACAATCCCTGCAGGATGGATCGGATCTGTGGATTGAGCATAATGGATCGGAGTCCAATCCATTATGCTCCCCAATCCGCAGATCCCATCCATCCTGCAGGGATCGTCGGCTTGCTTTACAACTTACCTTTCCATGGAGTGGGTCCGGTGTCACCCGGTGCGGTGCGCACCCCCCGCACCTGCCTAGGGACGCTCCTGATTAGAGCAGAACTTCATTCTCTCAATAAACATGGACTATTTTGATTCCTTACACTGCTAGCATTGGTAAATCGATAGGAAGGTATATTATATATACTTGTTGAAGCCTACTTTCATGCTGCTTTGTTGCAAAAACACGATAAAAGCACATATGCGTTTTTGCTGCGTTTCTACCACGTTTTTGATGTTTTTTTGCTGCATTTTGCATTTGTGAAAAAAGGACATTTGACTCAAAAAACACCAAAAACACAATCACCAGCATTGTTGATGTTTTTTTTATGCATTTTCCATTAGTTTCAATGGGGAAGTATTTTTTAGTGTGTTTTTTTTATCACACCAAAAATACAGCTTGCAGGACTTTGGAAAAATCAATGGACCCGCAACTGAATAGTGGGAAGAGTTCCATAAGATTTAATAGTCATGCGTTTTTTTTTCCAGTTTTTAATGCAAAAAAGGAAGAAAAACGAATCAGTGTGGAAGCAGCCTAATGCCCCGTACACAATAAGAAAATCTTACGAAAAATTTCACGGAACCTCTGATCGAACGATTTTCTCTTCATTGATGAGCAGGATGTTTTAACCAATAACGATATTGTGAACAAAAAAATCCGGTTGAAAAACAGTGAACAATTTTGTCGTTTCACATATGAACGGCCGATTTTCTATACGGTGGTATGACTGTTGTAAGAAAAAAATCTATCAAGCGCTATCACTCATGAGTGGAAACAGAAGATGACCCAGATGTTTATGTCCAAGGAATCTTTGTAAACACGAACGACAAATCCAAATGTTAGAAGTAGATTGGCCTAATGAGATAATGAGACCAGAATTGTGCAGATTATATTTTATGTATCACTATTTATGTATATAGGTCATGTAATAAACGATATTCTCTCCATTTTTCTCTTGGTGTCAGGAAAACGTGTCAAAAGTGATTCAAGCTGATAGCAGAGGAATGAAGGAGCAGACAGACATGACACTTAGTGCTCTGGATTGAGACAAGTACACACTATAGAGGGATATGCTTTGTTCATGTCTGTGGTTTACAACCACTTTAAGGGAGATTCATCCTAGAAGTGAAGGAGACTTCCCCATTTCTAATGGGGACCCCTCATGATAATCAGTGATATGGGGCAGCTGAACAACTGTTGGGGGTGAAGTAAAGAGAGCTGGAGCGCAGTACACACCTGGACAATATTCTGCACATTTTTGGCACTCCTTTCCGGAGCCACACCTGCAATGAGGGGAATGAAATCCTATTGGAATACACACAAATTATAGGCTCCATCACACATTCCTAAAATCCCCAATCTTTAAATAAGTCTGTTATACTTTTTATTGCTACTATACTAACAACCTTTACATTTTGGAAAAATAATATAAAATGTTCTCCTGTGGAAATTAAATAAACTCATGAAAAGTGAACCGGCATGTTATAAGATCTGATGGAAACAATGAGTAAAATGAGGAGCCCTGGAGAAGTTCAGATTGCGAGGATTCTCCATACATTCTGCTGCTGAACCAATCGACTGATTTATATTATTGATTAGCTGATATTTATTGACAAACACGTTTTTCATCCTAGTTTCTCCAACATCTGGACTTGTTTTGATGCTGAATGTTAGATACCAATTTCTGCAACCTTGGCTGAAGATATTCACCCGGAACATTCACCGCTCTCAACTAGCGAATCACGTTACTCCGTTAGATACCTGAACTACTAAGGCTGACTATAGATTTTTTTTTTTTTTTTCCTGCAACCAGTCAAATCACCCAATTTCCCCATCAACACAGTCAGTGTTAATGGGGGAATCCCTCCAGCTGCTTGCAGAACACAATGATTAATGCTAGTGCTCCTTTCCTGTCGGCAGATGCTTAACCACTTCGCATCCGGCCCATGTACATAAACGGCCTGATGGGAGCATTGCCGAAATTGTTCACCGTTTATAAACGACCTCCGCATTCCCTGCCTGTGCACGCTCCCCGGGAGTGCGTGGCAACGTGATCTGGTGCCCCCTGTATCCGGAGGATCGCTGTATGGGACCTCTGTGTGCGGTCCCAATCACATGATTAGTAGTAAGCAAGATGTCACTTCCTCACATCATTGCTTACTACTATTGAAATCTGTAAATGATCACAGAGGTCACATGGTACAAGGCTATTCACAACAGCCTTGTATCATGTGACAAGCTGTGATCAATCACAGCTCTCACAGTATTTCTCAATGGCTGCAAGAATGCAGCCAGAGAGAAATTATTGCTTTTACAGACTTTATGGGTGTAAAAAATCTTCATCACTATGGTGACACTTTACTGCTAGGGTAACAGTATGTAAAAAAACCCCCAAAAACATAAATAATAATATAAAAAAAAAAATAAAAATGCAAAAAAAGTTTTGGTTATAAACTAATTTGGGTTACTTTTATTTTTACTAAAATGATAGCTGAATACATTTTGGCCAAGATTTATGAAGAAAGATTATTTATATGCAATATTTTATAAGGAAAACACTTTTTTTCAAAATGTTTGGACTTTTTCATTTATATAGCAAAAAAATAAAAATCCCAGTGGTGAATAGATACCACCAAAATAAAGTTTGATCTGCCTCAAAAAAATGCTAAACATTTCATATGGGTACAGTGTTGCATGACCGCGCAATTGTCATTCAAAGTGTGATAGCTCTGACAGCTGAAAATTGGCCTGGACAGGAAGGGGGTGAAAGTGTCCAGACCTAATTTTCTTGTCAGCAGAACACAATGATTAATGCTAGTGGCTATAGCCGACGGCAGTGATCACATGAAAGAAAATCCAACAGGCTGATTGTACTGAGGTTGATGGTTAGATTGACTTTAGTACAACCAGACTGCCCATAAATAGATCGAGTCCCAGCTGAACCGGACAAAATTTGATCCATCTGTGGTGGGCTTTAGATAAACATAACGAGTCACAAGGCCCCTCCACCCATTGGAAATAATTTGTATGACTCTAGCAGTCACATTTTTTTTTTTTATCCACCAGTCTTACCATTACACCCCCCCATAAGGGGACATAACACAAGCTCCATCATCCCTAGACCCTACCATGGGTGTACTCAGTGCTGGATCACCAAATATGCAGAGTAGGCACCAGCCTATGGGCCACATGTTGTTTAAGGGCCACATGAAAATGGATCAAAATAATATAGATTTGATCTTGAAAGAAAATTATAATGAAGTTTTCTTTAATTGTTTACACAAGATTGAATAACTGAATCAACTCAAAGAAATGAGAACTTTACATTAAAGACTCTATAGAAAAAATACTGCATTCATGTAATGTACCTAATAACAACTTAAAGTACATAAACCAGAGACATCAGGTTCACATTACAGTTTGTCTCCTGACAGCTCATCTTCTTTCCGGTGTCAGTTTGTAATGAATGTTGGCGCAAGCTACGTATGTGTAATGTACAGCAGTGATAGTCATCTCCATCTGCGGCCGACATGCACGCTACATGGCTCAATGTTATCCTACTAGAGCAAGCGCATGAGAAACCTGCGAGGGGGGCCCAGGGTTTTGACTGCCTAAGAGCCTCCACAGCATTTAATCTGGCACTGGGTGTGCCTACGCTCTGCTCACCTAATTTCCCATATTAAACACATTTAAAGCTCAAATGAGCTCTCAGTTCAAATCCGCTAAATACTTTCCAGGTGAATCAGAATAAAATGTGCGCAAAGTCTTACAGCTGGTTTTCGTTGAAAAGCAGCCGCATGCTGAGTAGAAAAGTCTGTTCCATGCCAGCATGCTATGGAGAAAGGCCGATGCTCTCTGCTTGGAAGCAGTGGTCTCTCTGCTGAGGTTTGACACACCCTCTGCTGAGTCTCCATTCAACAGGGACATTGAGCTTTGCTGTTGAGACAGTGTTCTCTTTACAGCAGTGGCCTCCAAACTGTGGGCCAGATGTGGCCCTTTGCTTGCCTTTATCCAGCCCTTGAGACATTATTACTGACACCAACAATGGGGCATAATTCATGACACTGACACCAACAATGGAGCACTATTCCTCCTATTGACACCAACTATTTCTCCTCCTAATGCCAAAAATCGAGCATTGTCGACTCCCACTGGGCACAGTCCGGCCCCCCTAAAGTCTGAGAGGCAGAAAACTGGCCCTTTCTTTAGAACGTTTGGAGACCCCTGCTTTGCAGCACTGTGGAATAGGTCAGAGCTATGTGAATGTATAATAATAATAGTGTGTGACTGTAGGGGGGCATTAGAATATAAGCTCCTCTGTTGCAGCAACTGAAGTCAGTTTCCATGCACTCTCTAAGAGCTCTCTCAGAAGGGCGAGGTGATAAAAACAAGCAGCTGAGCCACAGTTTTACAGCCCCTTGGCCACCCACCAGAACTGTAACAATACAGCTGGACAGGGCTGTACCCATTCTGCAGAAACTATACTTTGCTTTGTGCCTGTGGCATTTTTTAACTCCGGGTGCAGAGTCTGACAGGCAACATTACCTGTCACACTTGCCCATTGAATTCATTGGGGCTACACTGCAACAGCAAGCCGAACACTCAGCTCACAATTGCAGAATGGTCCCCCAGTGAAAAATTGCCATTCAGAAATTTAAAAATAAAAGTAAAAAACCAAAACAGGCATCAAAGTGGCAGTAGCGCCTGTCAGCCACTGCTGTACCACCATATGAAACACGATTTCAGAGATCAATAATCTGGACCTCTAATGTACAAGAAGCTTTAGGCACTGCCGAATTTGTTGTCTCAGAAAGGAAAAAAGAAGTGTACATCTATAGAATGTATATAACGTGGTGCCATGTAATATCATGTGATGAAGACATTGTCGGATCTGATTACAGCTCAAGGCTCATAAAGCATTATACATTGGCGCTGGGATTGGCTCGGCTCTGTTCCTGCACATGCTGCAATTTAATCATCACATCGCTCCGCAGGAGATGGAAGATATTATGAGCTGTCACCTCGCAATCAGCCATTGCTGTAACTTGTATACATTTCTATAGGATGACAAAACGCCGCATCCTTTCCATCGCAGAACTTTATTTTTTCATTTCTTTTATATTGGACTTTAAAACCTATATAATACTTTTATGTCAACAATATATTGGAGAATGTTTACAAAAAAACGCTAAACTTGTTCTCACTGTGGAGTCAATTAAAGCTGTTTTCACACTGCTCTGTTGCAAAGACGCGGCAGAAATGCATATATGTTTTCCACACGTTTCTGGTGCGTTTTCTGGTTGCCTGACGTTGGCATGAAACATGGACATGTGACTCAAAAAATGCACCAAAAATGCAATTGAAGGTTCTTTTTTGATGCGTTTTCAATGGAGAGGTGCATTTTTGGTGTGGTTTTAAACACGCACCAAAACACGCACCAAAATGCCAAATACAGAACTTTTAAAAATGCAATTGACCCGAAATCCCCATAGGATTTAATGGTAATTCCACCCCCTTCACCCACACACTTACACAATTGGATATTTTTTTTTTTATGGGGGGGGAGTAAAGTAACTTTTCAGGGGGTCCCAGCACGTCTGGCTTTCTCACTTCCGCTGAGAATGACAATGACATCCCCTACACAGACCTGCCCAAAGCCTCCTGGGACACTGACGTCATGCATCTAAGGAGGCTTCAGAGCAATCTTCATACCAGTACATGGTGGATGGTGAAATCCATCACACTGTATGCGCCGTGGAATGTCATAAGCAGGGCCGTGGATAAGGAGGTACCACCAGTGCTCTTGTGGATGTTCCTGGACAAAGGTCACGCTCACGAGAAGCGCGGCCCGTGTCCAGGGGGTGTGCCTCGTTGCCAGGCGAAGAGGCACGCCGGCTCTGGCCCGCCCCCAGTTGCCAGGACGACCAGAGAGCGTCCTGCATCAGCTTAAGAGGCTGATGCTGGGCTCTTTGACCATCTTTCTCCGCTGCGCAGCCATTGAGGGAACCCAGCTGGCTAACTCTGTTAGAAGCCCCAAGGATACAAGGGACCCCGCACACCCTAGCCTGCCTGAAGACCCCCAGCCAAAGGGGGGAGACCGCACACGCCAGCCTGCCTGAGACCCCCAGCCAAAGGGGGGAGACCGCAAACGCCAGCCTGCCTGAGACCCAGCTAAGGGAGAGACCACTTGCCTACTCCGTGCCCCAACAGGTACCTGTGTCCTACTATCTTATCCCTGGAAAACCGGGCACCCTGTCGGATCCGTGAGCGTATGCTTTCCCCTGTTTTACCTGAACTGCTCCTGCGCTGCCCCCTACCCCCCCGTTGGAATACAATCTGCTACAGAGACTTTTCCTTTGCCCTTGGGGCTGGACTACAAGTGTTTTAGCCCTCTCCTTGCTGTTCCCCTATTGGCGAGGTCACCCTCCCTGCAATCCCCCCATTGAGTGACTGTCATTTTTTGTCTCAATAAAGCTTTGTGCGTTTGCCATATGCTCTGTGTGTTCTGTCCTACCTACCCTCCATCACACTACCCAACTATCAAGAGGGGACAAAAAATAAAAAAGGGAGTGGAGTTCTTCTTTCATTTTGCCTTACCCAATTGACTCCAATGCATTTCCCCAAAATGGCGATATTTTGCTAACAATTCCTAATTCCCTGCTTTATTTCAGAGCAATAAAAACAATTTTGCTCATCCCTAATGATCAGACCGCCGTAAACTGAAATGTGATTGGCTGCTATGACGTACGGCACATTGTCCATGTGTTCCTGTTGTTGCAGATCCCCATTGAATTAGTCTGTACTCGTGTCTTTTGCTCTCCGTTTTGGATATTCTAAAAATCAATTATGGTCTGGCCATCCCCTTTCTCTGAAATGATGAGAGGTGCCCCATTGCAGGGGGTGCGCTGGATGTCAACAGATGAGGTTCAGTACATGAGGAACACAATGACATCAGAATGAAGTTATCTCCATAAAGAACGCGGCTTTATCTGCCGCGCTCAGCCCTTCTCCTTTCACCCCGTGCCAGGCTGCCGGCTGTGCCAGCTCCAAGCTTCCATTACACAAGGGTTACCTAATCAGCCCAGGTGCACTTTAAAGTGGATTTCTTTTTTTTCTTTACAAGGTCACCGAGGACTTAGTAGCCTGGAGCGCGTCCACTGCAAACTAATTAGAAGCCCCCACGCTGGCACTTCTGTTTGGCTGCATTGTCCCCGCCATGCCATCCGTTACAGGCTGCCGAGTAACAGAGATTTATACCCACATCATTGGTGAAAGAAATGCTGCGTGTGAGGGCGAGGAGCGCAGTGATGTCATGGCGGCGAGGTCAGTCCTTGTCCCAGGATGCACCTTTATAGATTAGTAAACAGACTGATCTCATCACACCTGGCACACACAGAACAGCGAACGTTGTGTGTAATCCGTCCATTCTGGGGCCAATAGCTAAGTACAGATATATGATGTATAGTAAGTCTGACATGTTGGGGCAATAGTCTGACATCAACTGATGGGAGCTGTTGTCAAAGGGTTTCCCTTTCAAGTCCATCCAGTCCTAAGATTTACATAGATCGTTATCCCCTTAAAAACACAACAATCCTACTCCAAACAAAGGCAAGCCCTTCTCATAAGCTGCATGGCTATACTGTACCTACCATGTCATCCCTTCATTGAACGTGGGCAGCTATCTCTCTCCAGCTGTTATCAATAGAGCTGAACTCCAGGCACAACAAGGAGAGAGGGCAGCAGTGACTGGTCTTTAGGGGAGCAGTCAGGGCTGCTGTTAGAAACCACGGGGCCCAACACAGCCAACTTGGTAGGGCCCTCCCTTCCAAACAAACCCCCTATAATTTACTATGCTTCAGTTATGAATGTACACAGTTAGTGATTGGTACAGATCACTCATTGTGTTCATTTGGGAAAGGAAGGGGATGGTAAATGTGATGTATTTACCAGACCCTTCCCCCACTCTCCATTCTGAAAGATCTTATTGTGTACTTGCAGCTGCTGAAAGGAGAGGAAGGAGGCTGGCGGAACTGTGGGAGTGGGGGGCACACAGGGGGGCCTGGGCAGCATTGGGAAATGTATGGTGTACAGGGAGGGTAATGAGTGTGGTGGGGGGCAATTACTGGAACCGATCCCCTGTATGGCTCTCTCTGCAGTAGCTGAAAGCCAGCATTGGGGAGAGGAGAAGAAGCCAACTTTCAGCTGCTGCAGAGAGAGTTATACAGGGGATCGGTTCCAGTAATTACCCACCCCCCTCACCATACCAATCACCCTCGCTGCCTGGGCCCCCCTGCTGGCCTGGGCCCCGTGCACAAGGACTGGTGGTACCCCCTTATCCATGGCCCTGGGCGCAGTAAATGTGTCCTCCCCCTGGATACGTACAGTACAATAAATGGGGGGCATTATATATGTCTCCCATGGTTGCATGCTATTAAGGGGGCTGTAAATGTGTCTCCCCCCCCCCCACGGATACATACAGTACTATAAATGGGGGGCATTATATATGTCTCCCATGGTTGCATGCTATTAAGGGGGCTGTAAATGTGTCTTCCCCCCACGGATACATACAGTACTATAAATGGGGGGCATTATATATGTCTCCCCTGGGTGAATGCTATTAAGGGGGCTGTAAATGTGTCATCGTCCCCCCCCCCCCCCCCCGTGGATACATACAGTGCTATAAAGGGGGGCATTAAATATGTCTCCCCTGGGTGCATGCTATTAGGAGGGCTGTAAATGTGTCCTTCACATGTACATTTTTAAAGAGGGACAGAAAATGTGTACCCCAGATACATTTTATAAAGTCAGTAAATGTGTCTTTCTCCTGGGTACATTTTTTAAAGAAGGGCAGAAATTTTCCTTCCCCATGGATACATTTTATAAGGGGGACAGTAAATGTGTCCCTCCCCCAAAAGCAGATGTGGTGGCTGCATTAGTTTTCCTTTTTTAGCTTTCTTTCTTCTATTTTCCAGCCAGTAAGTCTGTTGTTTTTCAAAAGAACAAGCTTGCTTCCAGATGTTTCAGTTTACAGGGATGAGACAAACCATTTAATGGTTTACAATGTTCAGCTTTTATTTATTCATATAAAACCCTTACCCAAAAGAAAAAAACTGTTTGCTGTAACTGATTATAAAGTGTGAGCTGGAGTTTGGCTTCAATTTCAGTGTATCAAAATCTGCTAGTACATCTAACACTCCCCTCCCCAGACTGACAATTCTTCTGTCTGCTGTGTGTCTGTGCTCCTTCATCCAGAGTAGGGGCACTCTAATACAGGAGGCGTGTTAATGACCAGATCACCAGGTGAAAACAGAGAGGGAAAAAGTCTAAAAAGAAAACTAATGCAGCCATCACATCTAATGACTAATAGCCGCAATATATTACAATTTTTGGTTTGGGGATTAATACTGCTTTAAGGGATTAAACAATCAGAGGTCCATAGTTGCTCTCCAACCCCTTCCCAGTGGCCAGTGCATTTTTGTATGTTGGGACCCAAATCCAGTGTTACAGTGCTCAAACGATCCACAAACCCGGGCATAGGTGCCCTAACATTGTCCCAAACTGATAATGCTGTTCTATTAAATAATGACCAGGAGGTTGTGCCCAGCGGCCTCTCACCACCACATAAGTTGATGACTTGCTTCCTCCTGCTCTCTGTCCAGACTCAACAATGGCAGCTACAACATGGCTTGGAGGTGACGTCCCCCTCACAGACCTGGCATCAACACGGACTTGGCATTTATGTTCCCACAAACCTAGTTCTGTCAGTAGATGAGCCTCTCTGCTCTGACACTGCAGCAAATCATCCAGGAGGCAGCGACCTACTTCATATGTATTGCACACCATCCTCCAAATGGCTGCTCCAGCTCAGGAGCTCTCTGACTTCCTTTCCTGCAGATCTCTGGTCTTGCTTGGTTCCAAAAACACTCTGCAGCACTACTTACAGTCTGTCTGGGGACTACATCTCCCAAAGTCCTAGCTCCCCCTAGTAGATCTGTCTCTTCCCAGGATGCACAGCAACAGCATTACTACTTCCTTTGTTTTCCCACGTGGTAGGAGGGGCTTTACTCTGGCCATACACAGCCCTGCAGCATCTGTGTCTTCTCTCTCTCCTCAAACAGCTGCTCCACCTCACTGGCGGCTTGAGAGGAGGTGCAGTGGTGGTAGTGGCAGTAGTAGCCCAGTCAGTGGTGCAAAGCAGAGCAATTATTATATTATTATTGTATAGGATTTATACAGCGCCAACAGTCTGCGCAGCGCTTTACAATATAACGAGAAACAGTACAATTACAATACATTTCAGTACAGTACAGAGCTTACAATCTAAAGGAAGGGGGAGGTGATACAAAAGGTGATAGCTGCGGGGGATGACCTGGTGGAAGTGATTCAAGTACAGTGGAGGTGGGGTAGGCTTCCCTGAAGAAGTGAGTTTTCAAAGATCGCCTAAAGGCAGACAGGGTGGGGGCTGACTGGACATACTGTGGTAAGGAGTTCCAGAGGATGGGAGAGGCTCTGGAGAAGTCCTGGAGGCGAGCTTGGGAGGAGGCGACGAGGGAGCTAAAGAGGAAGATATCTTGGGAGGATCGGAGTGGGCGATTTGCGGATGAGGTTGGCGATGTAGCTAGGGGCAGTGTTGTGGATGGCTTTATAAGCAATGCTGCAGACTGGGGTAGCTGTGAATCAGGGGCACCAAGGGAGTAGATGTGCCCCCCCCCCATTCCCAGGTACATTTTATTAGGGTTGCAGTAAATGTGTCCTGCTCTTGGTACATCTTATAAAGGGGCAGTACTCTTTCCTCAACTTGGGCAGCGTGGGGAGGGTAGGCCTGATACAAATAACGACCAGTCCCAAATGAGGATGGGTGTGATCCAGGACTCTCCTCCTGAATGGTGGCACCAGCTATGGAGCAGAGAACGAACGTATAAGAACTGAAAGATCGACTTCTTATAAATTGAGAATAAATTGATGAGAGTATAGTGAGAGTATAATGAGGTAAATTGCCATGTTTGTCTTGGCTGCGCTACGATGAAAAAGGAAAACAAAGTGGAGGGTCTGCACTGCAAAGAACGCGGATTATGTCTGGTGATAAGCCAGGAATGTAGCCGGCCCCCCAGAGAGGACAACATTCCGAACCTTCACAACACAGAGGATGAGGATATCATGACATCCCTGCTGGGACTGTGCTTACATCAGCGGAAATCACAGAACAATCCCGCACCAGCGCTGAGGCCGCCAGAAGAGCGCTGAATTTCTAAGGAGCCTCCAATTGGGAAAGATACACTAAGAGAGGATAAACTTCGAGGATTCTAGAGAACTCTGCAGGGTATTGAATTATCAGAAGGTAGTCCTCAAAAATAAAGAGTGCTGATTTGGTCCCACACACACTGGCGGCACCATAGATCGGGCCTGAGTTCGGTACTTAGGTATTAGTTGGAAATATTTGCACACAGTCTATAGAGTACTGATGTCTTATTCATAACTGGTTTCAGCAACAAACTGTTCTTCAGTACCAATATAAGTAACTGGTAAATATATACAGTTGTGTTCAAAATAATAGCAGTGTGTTCAAAAAAGTGAATAAAGCTCAAAATCCTTCTAATAGCTTTTATTTCCATACACACAAATGCATTGGGAACACGACACATTCTATTCCAAATCCAAACATGAAGAAAAATATATCAAATTTGTGTTGTTCCTCTAAAAAAAATTTAAGAAAATTAGACTTCAAAAAATAGCAGTGTTTATATTCTTCTTTACAAACTCAAACATTCACTATATAAACTGAAAAATGTTTGAAGATTTTGCTTTCCTTTGAATCACTTAATTAATATTTTGTTGTATAAGCACTGTTTCTGAGAACTGCTGTACATCTGTATAGAGTGAAATGAACGAGCGCAAATAAAGATGTTTGCTTGAAAAGAGTATATAAAATGTTATAAAGCCGCTAGCATGAAAGGTATACCTCAGCACCTCTGTAATAAATAAAAATCAAAACAATGCAGCGCTGAAATTAAAATTATGAAAATACCCATATACAGTGTATATTCATCAAACTTATCAGTTCATGGTAAAAATATATAAAAAGTCCAATAGTCAAAAAGGCTCTAAATTGTAGAATTCACAAAGTAGTGGCAGACTCCTGGCTGTTCCGTGAGGCAATAGTACAATGATGCACTTACCAGAAGTACATACAAACTGAGCGTTGTATGTAAATATTCCACATGGACATCAGGATCTGGTCATCAGAATGGTGTCATCTAGGGCTGCAGCAGACTCCCAGGGATGGTGTCACTCACTCATGGGGGTCATCACAGGCTCACCAGAAGGTGAGCGTTGGACCCTTCTGGTGAGCCTGTGATGACCCCTATGCTGTACATCTGTGTTGCATGGAGTCACCCAACTTCTGGCACCTGTGATCAGGTATTCCAGCCCAGGATGATTGGACTACAGTCCACAGTTCTTCTCTATTTCTTGGTTTTGCCTCAGAAACTGCATTTTTGATGTCACCCCACAAGTTTTCTATTGGATTAAGATCCGGGGATTGGGCTGGCCACTCCATAATATCAATCTTGTTGATCTGGAACCAAGATGTTGCACGTTTACTGGTGTGTTTGGGGTCATTGTCTTGTTGGAACACCCATTTCAAGGGCATTTCCTCTTCAGCATAAGGCAGCATGACCTCTTCAAGTATTCTGATGTATTCAAACTGATCCATGATCCCTGGTATGCGATAAATAGGCCCAACACCGTAGTATGAGAAACATCCCCATATCATGATGCTTGCACCACCATGCTTCACTGTCTTCACAGTGTACTGTGGCTTGAATTCAGTGTTTGGGGGTCGTCTGACAAACTGTCTCCAGCCACTAGACCCAAAAAGAACAATCTTACTTTCATCAGTCCACAAAATGTTGCGCCATTTCTCTTTAGGCCAGTCAATGTGCTCTTTGGCAAATGGTAACCTCTTCAGCACATGCCTTTTTATCAACAGTGGGACTTTGCGGGGGCTTCTTGCAGATAGCTTGGCTTCACATAGGCGTCTTCTAATTGTAACAGTACTCACAGGGAACTTTACACCTTCTTTCATCTTCCTGGAGCTGATTGTTGGCTGAGTCCTTGCCATTTTGGCTATTCTTCTATCCATTCGAATGGTAGTTTTTCAATTTCTTCCACGTCTTTCAGGTTTTGGTTGCCATTTTAAAGCATTTGCGATCATTTTCTGCACTTCTTTTTATGTTTTCCCCTCTCCAATCAACTTTTTAATCATGGTACGCTGTTCTTCTGAACAATGTCTGGAACGACCCATTTTGCTCAGAATTTCAGAGAGAAATGCACTGTAACCAGCATGTACAACATTTGCTGCCTTCCTTCCTTAAATAAGGGCAATAATTGCCACTTGTTTTTCAAAGAATGAATGACCTCACTAATAGAACTCCACACTGATATTATTTTGAACATTCCCCTTTCAATTAGTGATTCAATTACACAGAATCAGCAGCATGCATGTCATGACTGTTGGGTCTGTTGGATTTCTATTACTCTACTACACCTGCTAGTAAATGATTTGCCATGTAGAAATATAATTTCTACCAAAAACAGTGATTGATCAGGTTAGTGATGTCTGACTGCTATTATTTTGAACACAACTGTAAGTGTTGGGCCAAACACGCCCCTGTTCAGTTTGTAGTCGAACATTTGAACCTACTGAAAGTTTGATTACAAACTTCGAACAGGGACAGTTTACTGAGCGGTATCTTACCACATCTGAGTATACAGTAAGATAGCACTCAGCTACTATTATATTATTAAGTCACGAGGTATTTTAGTAGTGAAACCAAACAGCTGAATGTCAAAAGAATTGTCGGCATTGAATTAAAATTGAATTAAAATATTTTTTTAAAACCAGCGTGGGGTCCCTCCCTCCCATCCATACCAAGCCCTTTGGGTCTGGTATGGATTTTGAGGAGAACCCCCACACCAAATTTTTTCAAAAATGGCGTGGGGGTTCCCCCAAAATCCATACCACACCCTTATCCAAGCTTGCAGTCTGTCAGGTCAGGAAAGGGGGGGGGGGGGGGGACGAATGAACCATACCAGGCCACATGCCCTCAACATGGGGGGTTGCTTTGGCGCGAGGGGCGTTCCCCCTCAAAGCACCTTGTCCCCATGTTGATGGGGACAAGGGCCTCTTCCCGACAACCCTGACTGGTGGTTGTAGGGGTCTGCTGGTGGGGGGCCTATTGGAATCCTGAAGCCGCCTTTAACAAGGGGGCACCCAGATCCTGGCTCCCCCCCATGTGAATGAGTATGGGGTACATGGTACTGCTACTCATTTACAAAAATGCATCATGCACTGTGATTAGCAAAAGCATTGCACTTGATCTGTGGTCAGGTGCATTGCTTTGGCCAATCACAATGCACGTTGGGCGAACAGTCCACCAAACGCCCTTACCTCAGCGAACACATGAACAGCACATGTTCAAGTCAAACTTACGTTCGACTTGAATATGAATCCCATCATTAATAAGCAGTTCAGATAATATACAGTACAATCTCAGTGTTTCCAGTATATGTTACTGGAGGACAGCTTCCATCACCAATGGTGGTGTTATGGACTGAGGATACTTCTGAGTTCTGTATGGGCTCCACACCTCCACACCATTGAAATGAAGAAGCCTTCCCTGATCTATATACCTCCTCAGCTGGAACCTGACCCAGTTCTAAGCACTGTCCCTCACAAACAGACTTCTCTCCCTACCACACACTGACCAGAAGAACCCCAGGATGACATGGGGTCCCTTATATAAAAGGTTCCCCATCCCAAGATGGCTGCCAAAGGCTCTCAAGAGTCCGGTGTCCAATCAGATTACTTTCCTCTCTCAAGGCACTGTACAGAATCTGCAAGGGACCACTCCTCCTATGACCCTCCCCTTCCCATGCAATCATGGCACTAGGCCACCTACAGGTGGGAAGGCTAACTGCACCTGCCTACAAGCACAGTTGTGACTGTGGGTAATGAATATAATAAAAACTGGCAGTTGTGTCAATATTTGGTCAAGAGATAGGCAGTTGTAGCAATTCAAGGGCAACAAATTGACAGTGCCGTTACATGGGCAACAAACATGGTGGCAATACTTGAGCAGATTGCAGAGACAATAACGTGTCCCTTGTTGTAAAGTCTCATATAGCTTCAATTACACTAGCAGCAGTCCTTGTAGCCCTTTCTGTGTCGATCGCTTTTCAGAAGGTAACTGGGAGGTGTCTTGTGACCTGTTTTAACCCTTAAAGGCCTGCCTCACCACATTGCAACTGCACCACTGGTTGCAGGGAAGTTATGACCTAGCCTCATTCACTTCAATGGGTCAAGTTGGCAGTGGTACTGTAACAGGGGGTATCATTTTTGCAATGACCACAAAACAAATCATTGCATGTGCAAAACCCTGCCCAGCTGCCTTTGCAGTTTAAAGGGGGTGGTTAAATTGCCTATTTTTACCACCCCCACTCGCCAATACAAATATAAACAAGCCCTAAACATGACATTTAGGGCTCATGTACACTGCAGATGATAAACTCACGTTCAGGAGCTTTTCTGCGTTTTTTTCAGCAGCCCCTGAACTCTCCGTTTTCCTATGTGTCCATGTACACTATGTCGTTTACAGTCGTTTACAGGCAGATGAGTTTACAGTCGTTTTTTTGAACGCACCAAACTTGGGTTCAGGAGTAGATTTTACCAGCATTTCAAATGCCAAATGTTTGTAAATGGTTGTAAATGCGGTTAACGGTGGTTATAAGCGTTTGCGCTTAGAAGCGTTTTTTTAACTGTTCCATATCCAGATGGTGCCCAGAGCCTTTTTTCATTCTCAGAAATGCATGCAAAGCGTTTTCCATGTATTCAAATGGATCCGGTACACCAGCGCAGTCAGTTCCAGGTTTTGTGTGAAGGAAACAATGGTAGAACGTGCCGCATTATGCTCATGATGGGATCCATAGTGACTACAACCAGAAAAGACAGGTCATCTCAACACATACTGCTCTCTCTATTTCTCTCAAAATGTCTGAAATAGTTAATTATTTACTATTTTTCAGTGCATTCTGGGCATTTTGGAAGGTCTCCTGAGGTTTTCTTTTAAAAACGCTTCTAAACCCGGTATGCAAACGCTGCTAAACTGATGTTTTTTAACCTACGTGTTCCAGCAGTCAGTTTCCATTGTTCAGAAGAGTTTTCCAAATGCCCCGAGTACATGAGCCCTTACAGCACATTTAAGTTACGGTTGAAAGCTTCATAAGTGATCATTTCCTAATTTAGTATTGTAAAAAATCCCACAAGGCACTCAAGAATCGCCATTTGTCACAAGTAGAACGTCTGTGCAACACAACCAAAATGGGCATTAATGCTATAGGTGTGTTAATGCGCGTTTAAAGACTGCATTAAAATTCAATGCCTGTATGAACTTAACCTTAGTGTTCTGCTTGGACTTTACTGGCTGCATGCTTGCACTGGTGACTGTGAAAGCATTGATGCCAATGATTTTCAGGCAACTAGCATTTTCAGGATTAGTTCCCCAATGATGGCCTCCATACGTACTGATCTCAGTACAAGTTTCTTTTAATGTCATAATCTAATCATAAATGATAGAAATGTTGAATAGTTCCTGTTAGTATTCAGAGAGTTTCTGTGCAGCTGATTAGTTGCCCTCTAAAGGTTTTAACTACATTGTGCAAACAGGGATTTTCCACCGCTGATCGCTCAGGAATGGCAGTAATACCGTACCACTTCACACGTATGTTTTTTGCTCAGATCTCTTCTGAATTTTTCCTAAATGGAAAACCACACATGGAGATATAGTTCTAAGGACAATTCCTTCTCTTATCTCGGTGGTTGGCCTCCAGGCTTTGTGCCACAAACATTTCATCAGCAGAGTGCGGTGATAGCCAGGTCTTGGCATGGCTTCAGCAAGTTCTGAGAAGGTGGCCGCTCCTTCCAAGGCATTCCAGGTCTGCGTTTTGTCTGCCACGTCCCGCACGCCACAGCTGTCATCCAAAAGTCACTGGTGGCCAGGACATTGACCTGCTGTGTAGGACACTCTGTTGGAAGAGTGAATTCTGATGAAGAGTAGATCGTCGCCTTCTTGTACCAGGCTGTATGTACAGTTCATCCCATTACTGTACTTCCACAGTGAATCCAAAACACCGGGTAGTTGAATGGTCATGTAAAGTGAGCCTGTCCTGTCATATTGTAAGACAATCAACATACATTTCTACTACTCATGTCATCAGCTGCTTTCTGCAGAATCCCCAACCCGCAGGACAAGCTGTATGTACTATAGATAGGCGCTCTGACATTCCCCACATCCGCAATGCACCATGTGCGGTGCTTCTCTACAGGCTGCTGAGCTGCTCGCTTCACATGGTGGGATGTGAGCTTCAAGCAGAACTCTGGGCAAAACTTTTTTACATATACTTGTTGCTGATTCCCTATCTTCAGTAAAGATGTCACCCATCTTCTTGTTAATTCAGTAATTGCTTTGAATTAGCCTGATTATTTTCAAATCAATCCATTAATTCCCAGTGGTTTCCTGTTTGTAGGACTGGTGGCTGCTATGCCTTCTATTCCCCCTTCCATGGGTCTTGGCACATCCCTTCTGTAGTTCTTTTCTCCAACATGCAGGGATGTGTTTCCCCCCCGCTTGCTGTAATGGGCGGATCTCAGATTCTCGGTCTATACTGCCCATTGGAGGTGGTATCCTAAAAATGACAGGTCAAGCTCTAGGTCTGTCCAGCCTCACCTATCTTAATGACCAGGAGCCCACCTGATGAGCCGCTCATGGAGGGCTCTTTGTCAGGGCTCCCAGGTGTGACCAGAGGTGTGTGGCTGACGCAGGGAAACGCAGACCTCAGATATGTTATAAACAATATAATTTATTAACACTAACAATACAAACATAAACGCAGTGCAATACTAAAACATAATACAGTGCAACCAAACCAACCACCCACAGATAACAGTACATACAAGCAAGCGTCGTCAGGCAGGCCAGGTCAATATCAATAGGGCAGGTAGGTACAGGGGGAGCAAGCGGAGATTGGTCGGGGTCACAGGCCAGGTTCAGCAGGTAGCAAGCAGCGTAGTACAGAGGGTAAGGCAGAGGGAAGGTCAGGGTCACAAGCCAGGGATCAGAACAGGTAGCAAGCAGCGTAGTACAGAGGGTCAGGCAGAGGGATGGTGTCACGATATAAGGTCAGGTTCAGAGACCAGTTGCTACAGCAGTTGTAAGGCTTACCTGAAACCAGCAGGATTGGTACACCAGCGGCCCACCCTGGGAATGACGCAGGCTCACCTGAGGTGCGGGGTCTAAGCATCCACCGGTCTTCCCCAGAGCTCCTAATGGTGGAGATGGATTTGGCTGCGTGTGAATGCCAGGTCACAGGTCTCAGGATCACCCCACCAGGGAATGAGTAGGCTGGAAACCAAAAGCGGATCAAACAGTTCAGGGATTAAACAGAAGCGGAGTCAGTCACAAGCCAAGGGGTCGGTCACCAATGGTAGTAGATAGGATGAGGCAGAATCGTAGTCAGTAGCAAGCCAAAGGTCGGTAACGTAGATGAAGACAGCAGCAGGAACAGTAAGCAGGATATTGGCTGGTAAGGCACAATAATCTGGCAACCAGGAAGTGCAGAGACATGGCTTTTATAGGAAGTTCATGGGAGGAGCAAGGAGTTCAAGGTTCAAGACAAAACAGGGCAAAGGCAGGATCATCCAAAGAATTGTCAAGGGAGCTGTCCAGCATTCCAGGTGGCTCAGCGAGAAGAAACACTGTCTCTCACCGCAGAAGGCCCAGGTTCGATTCCAGGCTCTGACAGTACTCCCCTCCTCACAGGACGTCCCCTGGATGTCTTAGAACCAGGCTTGTGGGGAAACCTCTGGTGGAATTCTCTTGTTAGTCTAGGAGCATG
This sequence comes from Staurois parvus, assembly GCF_062004578.1. NCBI lineage: Eukaryota > Metazoa > Chordata > Amphibia > Anura > Ranidae > Staurois > Staurois parvus. Next base: position 1,960,715 of record NW_028318996.1, read on the forward strand.
AACATTTTCCTCAGGCTCCCAAGAATTTTCCTCTAGCCCATATCCTTCCCATTGGACCAGATATTGCAACTTCCCTCTAAACATCCTAGAATCAAGAATCTTCTCCACCACATATTCTTCTTCGCCCTGTACCTCAACAGGTGGAGGAGGTGGAAGAATTCTACCAGAGAAAGGATTTTCATGAAATGATTTGAAAAGCGATACATGAAAAACCGGGTGAATCTTCATACTGTCAGGAAGTTTTAAGCGAAAGGTAACTGGGTTGATCTGAGCCGAAATCTGAAAAGGACCAACAAACTTTTGACCCAACTTAGCAGATGGCACATGCACCTTCAGATTCTTCGTTGATAACCAAACTTTGTCACCCACATGAAACGTAGGAAGTGCTCTCCGGTGTCTGTCAGCAGCCTTTTTGTAATATTCCTGAGCTTCCCTCTAAGTCTCTATCAATTTCTCCTGAATCTCCTGCAATGTAGTTAGTCTGTTGGTAACAGCAGGAATTGGAGTTGTGATAGGGAGATCAGGAATAAAAACTGGATGATAACCGTTGTTTAAGTAAAAGGGACTTTGAGAGGTGGAACTATGTTTAGAATTGTTGTATGCAAACTCTGCAGTGGGAATACAGTCCACCCAGTCATCCTGAAGATAAGTGACAAAGCATCGAAGATACTGCTCCATTGTTTGATTAGTTCTCTCAGTCTGACCATTAGACTGGGGATGAAAAGCAGAGGACAGATTAATTGTAACACCCAAGGCTGAGCAAAAGCTTTTCCAAAATTTTGAAGTAAACTGCACACCTCTGTCAGACACCACATCATCAGGGATTCCATGCAGTTTAAATACTTCTCGAACCATTAGTTCTGCAGTCTGTTCAGCAGTGGGCACCCCCTTCACTGGAACAAAATGGGCCATCTTTGTGAGACGGTCAACCACCACCAAAATGGTGGTCATTTCTTTTGAGGGAGGTAAATCTACCACAAAATCCATAGAAATAGACCCCCATGGTCTCGATGGAACAGGGAGTGGCTGAAGCAACCCCAAAGGAGAGGCTCGGGGAGTTTTATTGCGTGCACAGGTCAAGCATGAGGCCACATAGCGTTTGACATCCTTCTTGTACCCCGGCCACCAAAAGGAACGTGACAACAGTTCTTCGGTCTTAGTAACTCCAAAATGCCCAGCAAGTTTGGAATCATGAACCAACTTGAGAACTTCCACCCGAACAGATTCAGGTACATAAAGATGATGTCCTTGAACCCAAAAGCCATTTTTGTACACCAGGTTCATGTCCCTAGGAGGATCATTGAGAAGTGGGTCATTCTCATACCCCTCTTTGAGAAGACTCAAGAACGTCTTTGCACTTGTGGCCCCTAGGAAGTTCTTTTGTGTTAGGATGGAATATTCGGAGTTGCCCTCCAGGAGAGGCTCGGACAACATCCTTGATAAGGCATCGGCCTTACCATTCCTCGATCCCGGTCGATATGATATAACAAAATTAAATCTGGAAAAGAATAGAGACCAGCGAGCTTGTCTAGAAGACAATCTCTTGGCCGAACGAATAAATTCCAGATTTTTATGGTCTGTGAGAACAGTTACAGGATGATTAGCTCCTTCTAGCAGATGCCTCCATTCAGAAAAGGCTTCCTTAATTGCCAGTAGCTCTTTATTCCCAATGTCGTAATTTCTTTCGGCTGAGGACATCAAACGGGAGAAGAAGGCACAAGGATGAAGCTGCATCTTTTCACCACTTCGCTGAGACAGGATCGCTCCCACGGCAGAATTGGAGGCATCCACTTCCACTGTAAAGGGTAGTTCAGGATCCGGATGTACCAAAATTGGTGCAGAAGTGAAAAGAGTTTTTAGTTTTTCAAACGCAGCTTGTGCCTCAGAGGTCCACACGAAGGGTACCCCTTTCTTTGTAAGCTGTGTGATTGGAGCTATCACTTTAGAAAAGTTTCTTATAAATTTTCTGTAAAAGTTGGCAAACCCAACGAAACGTTGAATTTCCTTAACATTTCCAGGTGCCGACCAATCTACCACTGCTTTGATCTTCTCAGGATCCATGCTCACGCCCTCTGGAGAAATGATATAGCCTAAAAACTGGATCTGGGTTTGTTCAAACTCACATTTTTCCAATTTAATGTAGAGTCTATTCTTCCTTTATCTTTCAAAGACTGTGCAAACATGTTTGCGGTGCTCCTCCCAATTATTGGAAAAGATAAGGATATCATCTAGGTAGGCAATCACAAATTGGTCCAGCAGATCATGAAAAACATAGTTGACAAAATGTTGAAATGTTGCAGGGGCATTGCAAAGCCCAAACGGCATCACCAAGGACTCGAAATGCCCATACCTGGTTCTGAAGGCAGTCTTCCATTCGTCTCCTTGACGAATGCGGACAAGGTTATATGCCCCTCGTAGATCAAGCTTGGTAAAGATCTTGGCAGAGCGAAGTCTTTCCAACATTTCAGAGATCAAAGGTAATGGATAGCGGTTTTTAATAGTAATTTTATTCATGTCTCTGTAGTCAATGCATGGACGCAAGGTGGAGTCTTTTTCAACGAAGAACAGGGCTGCCCCCGCTGGAGAAGTTGAGTGTCTAATAAAGCCCTTCTCCAAATTCTCATCGATCCACACCCTGAGTACTTTTAATTCAGGTTCCGACAGATTGAAGAGGCGGCCAAAAGGTATTTCTGCCCCTGGGAGCAGCTCAATGGGGCAATCATATGGGCGATGAGGGGGTAATAGATCTGCATTCTTCTTGTCACAGACGTCCCGAAACTCATGGTAATGTGTGGGCAAGTTGTCATATGACTGGGTAGCCACTATATCACCTTGCGCTTCCTTGGTCGGTGATGAACTTGGTCGGCAAGGTTTTTTGCAATGTTTTTCACAGTGGGAGGACGTAAAATCTATAGTCCGTGCTCCCCAGTTGATGGAAGGATTATGAGTGGAGAACCAAGGAATGCCCAGGATGATGGGAAACTTGGGTGATGTAATCAGCTGAAAGCTGATGGTCTCACAATAGTCAGCCTCAAACAACAGTTTCAGGGGGACCGTTTTATGGGTAACAGGTCCTGAAGATAAGGGTGACCCATCAACTGTCTCCATATCAATAGGGGTAAATGTGTCTCTTGCGTCAATATTATTGCTGTTGGCAAACTCTATATCCATAAAGTTCCCCCCCTCCCCGGAGTCCAGCATAGCTGAGCAGGAGATTTCATGGCCCTCAAATACAAGTTTAATAGGGATAACAAAGTGAGAAAGTAGGGAATTCACTTTATTCTCTTCAGAAATCAGTGGGGAGACAGACTGGCTTATAGAGTTTATGTGTTCAGGCTCAATCACATCAGTCACAGCAATAGTTCTTTTAACCTTGTTAGGACAATTAATTGCATAATGACCAGAATCCCCACAATAAAGACATAAATTCTCTGAACGTCTTCTCTCTTTCTCCTGAATGGAGATGGATCTCTTGATTGCATCAACCTGCATAGGCTCAGGAGTGTTAGAACCCAGAGAGACTCTTGAATCCTGCTGAACAAATGGACTAGCAGAGAGATGCATGCCCCTATTACTTCCAAGTATTCCCAGCTTCTCCTTTCTCCTTTCTGTAAGTCTTTGATCGATTCGGATACACAATTGGATGAATTCCTCAAGATCATTAGGAGTATCACCTCTGGCAAGCTCATCCTTTACCTGTTCAGAAAGCCCTTGGCGGAACTGGCTCTTTTGTGCTGCAGGGTTCCAAGTGGTATCTGCAACCCAACTTCTGAACTCGGCTGTGTATTCAGCGACCGAGCGTCTACCCTGCCTTAGACTATGTAATTTTGCTTCGGCAGAAGCACAACGGTTGGGATCATCAAAAACCTGATTCATCGCGGTCAAAAAGGTATCAAAATTATTTAGAATGCCATGGTTTTGCTCTATATAAGGGGAGGCCCAAGCTAAAGCTTCCCCAGTAAGAAGCCCAATAATAAACATTACCTTCTTTTTCTCTGAAGGAAACGCAGCAGGGTACATTTGAAAATATATGCGACATTGATTAAGGAAACCCCTGTATTGGCGGCGGTCTCCATTAAACTTAGATGGTTGGGGCTGGGGCATATGTGAGCTAGGATCATCACGGTTCAGCAGTTGCCTCTGCAGAGCCTGAATCTCTCCCTGTTGCCTATCCACAATGCTTTCCAGTTTGGCAACTTTTTCCTGATGGGTAACCCCAAATTCCTGCAGCTCAGCAATTTGCTGCCTAAGAGGATTCACAACATTTGCTATAGCGGCCTCCATGTTTGGGCCAGATTATTCTGTCAAGATATAAGGTCAGGTTCAGAGACCAGTTGCTACAGCAGTTGTAAGGCTTACCTGAAACCAGCAGGATTGGTACACCAGCGGCCCACCCTGGGAATGACGCAGGCTCACCTGAGGTGCGGGGTCTAAGCATCCACCGGTCTTCCCCAGAGCTCCTAATGGTGGAGATGGATTTGGCTGCGTGTGAATGCCAGGTCACAGGTCTCAGGACTCAGGATCACCCCACCAGGGAATGAGTAGGCTGGAAACCAAAAGCGGATCAAACAGTTCAGGGATTAAACAGAAGCGGAGTCAGTCACAAGCCAAGGGGTCGGTCACCAATGGTAGTAGATAGGATGAGGCAGAATCGTAGTCAGTAGCAAGCCAAAGGTCGGTAACGTAGATGAAGACAGCAGCAGGAACAGTAAGCAGGATATTGGCTGGTAAGGCACAATAATCTGGCAACCAGGAAGTGCAGAGACATGGCTTTTATAGGAAGTTCATGGGAGGAGCAAGGAGTTCAAGGTTCAAGACAAAACAGGGCAAAGGCAGGATCATCCAAAGAATTATCAAGGGAGCTGTCCAGCATTCCAGGTGGCTCAGCGAGAAGAAACACTGTCTCTCACCGCAGAAGGCCCAGGTTCGATTCCAGGCTCTGACAGATGGTCAGGGTCACAAGCCAGGGATCAGAACAGGTAGCAAGCAGCGTAGTACAGAGGGTCAGGCAGAGGGATGGTCAGACAAGCCAGGGATCAGAGCAGGGTCAGCAGAGAATCAGACAGGAACAGAGAGCAGGAACAGGATACAGGGCCCAAGAGAACACAACACCAAGGCAGAGTCTGCAAGTCTGGCCATCCCTTAAATACCCCAGCATAATCAGTTCCAGGTGTTAGCTGGCTGCAAAGTTGAGTCTCTGATTGCTGGGAGCACCCGCTGGCCAGCCCTGGTACTGCAGATCAAAAGGCAGGCGAGTCCCACCATTGCTGGCTAGTCCATTCCTGACACTCTTGTTGCTCAGCTCCCTAAGGCTCAGCGCCTGTCCTTGTACAGCCTTGAGTGCGCTCAGTGTGACGGCCAGCATACACATCCACAGGGGTGAGCCAGTGACGCCATACAGCCAGGTGCCCACTGCACATGCGCGAGAAGAGCTGCGCTTCCTGAATGGCCCCCGTCTTCTTCTGGGACCTGTCAAGTGTCCCACAAGACTTCGGGGAGGGAGGGTAGGAGGACAATTTCTGCTTCCGATCGCCTAGGTGATCGCAGCAGAAGTAGGAGCAGGTACCTGTCAAATTTGGGCTTTAGCAAAAAGCTGTAATTTTATTTCATCTGTCCACAGTATATTCTCCCAAAAGGATTTTGGCTTCTTCAAGTAAGTTTTGGCAAACTCTAATCTGGCTTTTTTATGTTTCTGTATCAGCAGTGGTGTCCTTCTGGATCTCCTACCGTAACATACCTTTTCGTTCAGATGGCAACATATAGTGTGAGCTGACACAGTTGTAATCTGTGCCTGAAGGTCATCTTGAATTTGTGTGTAAGGTGATTGAGGTTCTTTGTCCTTCATTTGAACAATCCTTTGTTGCAATATTTCATCAATTTTTCTCTTTCGTCCACATCCAGGGAGATTAGCTACAGTGCAATGTGTCATGTTTAACATGACTGTCATATTGACTGTCATATGCCTTTAAGTGTTTCTATATTTTGTTTCTGCTCCTCCCTTTCCTTTGGTTTAGTTAATGCTCTATAGATAGCCCTCCCCTTTCCCAGAAATGCATTGCAGCTCTAGCCTCATGTCATGAAGTAGATCACATTATGATCTTTTGACCTATCGAATGTTCATTATAAGATTCTCTCAGTTTATGGAATAAACTTCACAAGATCTACAAGATGTCTTATCAATTGTGGTATCCAGCTGAGGTTGAAGTTATCGCTATCTCATCACAACTGTAAGTTACAGAGATCACACTATCAATGCTTAGATTGGAGAGACAGAACACCATGGGCTGTAAACGTCTTGACAATGTTGCGCACAGTGGACGCAGGAACATTAAGATCTCTGGAGATGGACTTGTAACCTTGAGATTGTCCATGCTTTTCCACAATTTTTGTTCTCAAATCGTCAGACAATTCTTTGCTGCTCTTTCTCTTCGTGCTCCATCTGGCACACAGAGAGACACCACAGAAAGGTTGAGTCAACTTTTCACCATTTTAACTGGTCGCCGGTGTGATTTCTATATTGTCAGCACCTGTCAATTGATACAGGAGAGTTTAATTACAAATTACAGGAGCATCACAAACTTGGAACGCAATTATTTCTTACAATTACTGAGAAGGTGCCAATAATTTTGTCCAGTCAATTTTTGGGGGTTTTGTGTGGAATGTGTCAGAACTGGCTTTTTGTTTCTCCACTTTTTTGTGTCATACCAATACAAACAAAAGAAATAAACATGAGATGGCCTAAACATTTGTAATTGAAACAGTTTTCTGGGCGAAGTGGTGCATTATCTGACAGAAATGCAGGGGTACCAATATTTTTGGCCATGACTGTACCTCTGTATGCCAGATCAGAGTTGGTCTTAATTACCAACAGTTTTCTAATGGGAGAATTGGCAGTAATTCATTAAGAATGTATTGTTTCTGTTCTGTCTCTCCAATTTAAGCATTGATAGTGTGATCTCTGTAACTTACAGTTGTGATGAGATAGCGTTAACTCCAATCTTATTTGAATAAAACAGGCAGTGACTCGACCTTGTAGATCTTGTGAAGTTTATTCCATAAACTGAGAGAATCTTACAACAATGAACATTCCATAGGTCAAAAGATCATAATGTGATCTACTACATGAGACATGAGGCTTGAAGCTGAGGTGCATTACTGGGAACATGAACAAAGGGGTGGAGCTATCTATACAGCATGAACTAAACCAAAGGAAGAGGAGGAGCAGAGACAAAATACAAAGAACACTTAAAGGCATATAACAGTCATGTGAAACATGACAGTTTCAATTGGTGGTAGTAAGTGTAGCAAACGTACAAACAGAGATGGACGTGGTTCAACCAGGGGCGGACTGACAACTCATGGGGCCCTCGGGCAATAGGGGATCATGGGGCCCCTGTGTCCTTGCCCAAACTCAAAAAAGCCTATGAAAAAGGTACCAGGAGCATCTCATGGGGCCCCCTACTGACCTCGGGCCCTTGGGCAGTGCCCCAGTTTCCAAATGGTCAGTTCGCCCCTGGGTTCAACCATTTTGCTCCAACCTCCATCTTGGCAAACAATCGTCCATCTTGTACAAATATATCTTTCCTCATCCCCCTCCCTCTCTGCTCATCCACAGTGACATGTGGCCTGAGTGATGAGAAGTGTCACAGGCGGCCAAAGTACAGCAGGTAGCTCCGAGCTATAAAACCTCACGAGCTGGGTGCCTTTCTGTCTAAGAAACTGTGTAATCTGGCACAGATGTAAAAGTATGAACGGAGTCCCTCACTGAACTACAAAAGACCTTCCAAGGGGTCGTAAAAACAGACTTACTTTTAAAAACTCACTTTTCATACAAGTTGATATCTTCACTTAGAACATAACTACCTAAACATGAAGCCTATATTTGGAAGGCTCAGTTTGACGCCATTCTCCTGGTATGTGACACCCCTTAGCTGGCATACCTAGGAAAGCAGAAAAGTATATCTCTTGAACCATTCAAATGCATATTTCATGTTTCATTTCTAACCATTCCGCAGATGCGGCTGAGTATTAATATACTAGTGCCCAAGCCAGCAAATGTACCTAGGAAAAGTTATGAGCCAAAATATAAGCTAGGAGAGATTCTGGTTGTACTTAGGTCTCCTCCCAACACCCCCTCCCCAAAAGGAGACCATTGGTTACTACTCCAAACAGACACCCTGCTGGGATTTGGGAGAAAAAGGCTGTTAAGCTTGGAGTTGGTGTGTGTGAGAGAGAAAACAGAGTCTCCCTGTAACATCGAAACTGAGTGAGAGACCAGAAATCCTTTTTGAGCTCATAAGACTTGAAACTGCTTAACCCAAGGCTGATTGGCAAGTACTTTAACCCTTTAACCTCAATTATGTTATCTCTTTGCTGTGTTATTGCTCTCTGTATAATTATATATATATTTGTTACATCTTTTTCCTGTAAATAATTTGATTGCACCCTTTTGACCCTTTAGCAATAAATCTTACTTTCTGAAAGTGTTGAACTGTTTCTAAAGCTCCTTAATGCAACTTACGAATTCCTGCCGCTGAAGAGCGTTACTATGTGTGTTTAACGCTCTGTATAACCTGTCTGCGGTGATAGTGCTATACAGACGATTATCTCAACCATCATAGCGTTATTGTAGATATTGCCAAGTTTCCTCTTTCTCTGTACAAAAAGGAGGTGGTGGCAGTGTGAAGGGTTAATTGCATAATTAACCTGACCCAGTAACAATCGCGCTTAGGCTACATCGATTTGTGGTCCAGTGAGCTGGAAAATCGTTGTGCAGGGTGCAGCTGGGCGTGGCATTGTTACGCATGTGACATCGTGGTTTTAGATTGGCTAGTCCTTCGGTCACGAGTTTGGTGAGAAGGTCAGGGGTCTGACACCGCGATCATCACAGTAAGAACTACCTGAATTTGCTGTAAGTGTCAGTAATGTTACCAAAACCAGCACAAATGTCTTGCCTGAATTAGGTGCAGGTAGTTCTTAGGAGAACTACCACCAGAAAGCTGATTGGGCCATTTTGAATTCCCTGAAAAGCTTTCCTAGACACTGTCTCTGCAAAGTACTAACATTGACTGGGGATACATGAAAGAAATCAGGAGGGTCTAGCTAGGACTAAACAAACTAGCACTAAACAGGTGGGGAGGACAGAGAAAGAGGCCAAAGCACAGTGAACACAGTGGCCCAAAAGCTCCACTAGAGGTCAGCATACCACTGAACAACAGTAACCTGATGGAGTTCAAGACAACACAGAAAAATTACACAAAAGTGGGGCAGAACCAGGGGCGGACTGACCATTTGGAAACTCTGGCACTGCCCGAGGGCTCGGGGTCAGTAGGGGGCCCCATGAGATGCCCCTGGTACCTTTTTCATAGGCCTTTTTGAGTTTGGGCAAGGATACAGGGGCCCCACAATCCCCTATTGCCCGGGGGGCCCCATGAGTTGTCAGTCTGCCCCTGGGCAGAACACACAGGAAGAAGAATCTGTAAAATGTGACACATCATAAAATATACTTTCATTTAAAAGTACAACCATAACAGATCTCACTATATGGTAGAGTTTCTTGTTAATATGATTTCCAGGGACACTTTCCAGCTGAAGAGTTGATCCTAAGAACATATCCAGTAGAACACAGTAACTAAATGGTTAGCATATCAACCTGGCAGTACTAGGGTCTTTGGTTCACATCCCAACCACAGCACCACCTGCCTGGAGTTTGCATGTTCTCCCTGTGCATGCGTGGGTTTCCTCCGGGTACTCTGGTTTCCTCCCACACTCCAAAGACATGCTGGTAGGTGAATTGGCTCCTGTCCAAATTGGCCTTAGTATATGTATGGATGTGAGTTAGGGACCTTAGATTGTACACCCCTTGAGGGTTAGGGACTGATGTGAATGTACAATATATATGTAAAGTGCTCAGTAAATTGACGGCGCTATATAAGTACCTGTAATAGATAAATAGAACAACTTCAGAAAACTTCTTTTTACCATTAAAAAAGCTATCCCTTAGCTCCAGTCCGTGACTTTGCCTAGGCTGAGATGTTGTCAACAGTCTGCTGCAGGCAGGAAGAAGCATTTCCTTAGTCTCATGTAGGGTAAGAGGCTGCAGCAGAGGGGACATTTGTGAGCACAGCCAAGAACTGCTCAGGCACCAGAATTTACATAATTGTGTCATCTCAGTCCAGTAAGTGTATGGTGAACCTGGATGATGCCTGAACAAAGGTGGTGCCTTCCTTCTGGAGAGAAAAGGCATTGTCAGAGAAGTTCTGTGATCTCTGTGAGAGGGAATAAATAGCTGGAATGGTTACACTGACACATTACTGAATATGCTGCACATAACTTTGTAACATTTATTTGATAACAGGTCTACTTAATATATTTTATTTGGTATGTATGTGACAGTTGAACCATGACATCTTCTTCGATTATCTTACCATCCTGTATAAGTCACATATCATTTCACCTACACTGCGCAGAGTCGTGGAGGATGCGGATCTGGTCTGGCTGTTTTCGTGACTTTTCTCAGTGCAAGATTGCAGTTGGGATAAATAAACTCTAGCCATTTATTCCATCATCTGCATTCTGAGACGCCCGGGGAATTGGCCGATTTTATGATTTCGCTATAAAGCTAATTTGATTGTTTTTCATTTTTACAGTTTTATTTCGGTGTCCCTGAGGGCCGCTTCTCACTCTTTACTGGGAAATGTTATCATTGTCTATGTGAAATTTTTATTGTTTTCTATTACTAAATTGTGCTATGACCCTCCTAGGAGCGTGTGATGGAGAGCAGGGTCTGCAGTGTGTGATGGAGAGCAGGGTCTGCAGTGTGTGATGGGGTGCAGGGTCTGCATGTGGGTAATAGGGCGCAGGGTCTGAAGTGGGTAATAGGGAGTGGGGTCTGCAGTGTGTGATGGGGTGCAGGGTCTGCAGTGTGTGATGGGGTGCAGGGTCTGCAGTGTGTGATAGGGCGCAGGATCTGAAGCATGTGATATGGTGCAGGGTCTGCAGTGGGTGACAGGGCACAGCTTCTGAAGTGTGATAGGGCGCAGGGTCTGCAGTGGGTGATAGGGCGCAGGATCTGCAGAGCGTGATAGGGTGTAGGGTCTGCAGCTGGTGACAGGGCACAGGGTCTGCAGTGTGTAAGTGGGCGCAGAGTCTGCAGCAGGTAATAGGGCACACGGTCTGTAGCGGGTGATAGGGTGCAGAGTCTGAAGTGTGTAATAGGGCGCAGGGTCTGCAGTGGGTGATAGGGCGCAGGGTCTGCAGTGGGTGATGGGGCACAAGGTCTGCAGTGGGTGATAGGGCGCAGGGTCTGCAGTGGGTGATGGGGCACAAGGTCTGCAGTGGGTGATAGGGCGCAGGGTCTGCAGTGGGTGATAGGGCGCAGGGTCTGCAGTGGGTGATGGGGCGCAAGGTCTGCAGTGGGTGATAGGGCGCAGGGTCTGCAGTGGGTGATAGGGTGCAGGTGTAACAAGTATATGAATACATCTCTCAGTAATGCTATTACTAGGTTGCAGCTAGAGGGACCTCTAATGATTTGTAGTGTGAATTCAGGAGACTAACAACCAATCAGCTCACATTAAACTCAGAATGAGCAAGTGATCATTTGTGTTTTCTTTCTCCACTTTAAATACAGGTTAGTCACACTTGGTTTCTGCTATGTTTGTTCAGTTTTTTTGTTTCTTCTGACAATTACTTTCTCTGTTTATTATCTTATATGTTAGTAATGGTAACTTTTCCATGTGGCCTGCGCTTCCACTATAAAGAAAGCAATTATGTGTATAAATCCATAAAATGATCCATCTCTGTTTGTCACATTAACTAGTTGCCGACCGCAGATAGCCGAATGACGGCTGCACTGCGGCTGGCAAGTTCTGGGTGGACGTCATATGACGTCCTCCCAGAACGCGCTCTCCTGCGCGCCCCAGGGGGCGCGCACCCGGCGATCTCCGTGATCACTGTGTCCTACGGACACAGCTGATCACGTGATGTGGTAAAAGGCCAATCACAGCGGCCTTTTACCACGTGATCAGCGGTGTCCAATGACACGCTGATCACAGGGAAATGCAAGTGCCGGTTCTCGGCTGCACTTTCCTCACGCTGTCAGATCGTGAGGAAAGTACTGCCGAGAACCGGCAGTTGTCAGAGCGAGGATCGGCATGATCAGTGCCCTGATGATCGGTGCACAGCAGTGCCACCCGCAAGTTCCTCCCACCTGTGCCCAGCAGTGCGCCAACTAGCTCCGCCCACCTGTGCCCAGCAGATCACCCACCTGTGCCACTCTGCAGTGTCACACACCTGTGCCCAGAAGTGCCACCTACCTGTGCCCAGCAGTGCCACCCACCTGTGCCCACCCAGCTGTGCCCACCAGTGCCACCCACCTGTGCCCACCCACCAGTGCTGCCCACCAGTGCCACCCCACCAGTGCTGCCCAGCAGTGCTGCCAGTCAGTGCCACCAGTCAGTGCCCAGCGGTTGTGCCAGTCAGTGCCGCCAGTCAGTGCCGCCAGTCAGTACCCATCATCAGTGTCACCTATCAGTGCCGCCTATCAGTGCTGCATATTAGTGCCGCCTATCCGTGCCACCTCATTATTACTGCCTATCAGTGCCCTTTAGGGCTGCCTATCAGTGCCCATCAGTGCCGCCTATCAGTGCCCATCAGTGCTGCCTCATCAACGCACATCAGTGAAGGAGAAAAATTACCTGTTTGAAAAATTTTATAATAGAAACAGAGAAACTTTTTTTTTTTCTTCAAATTTTTTGCATTTTTTTTATTTATAGCGCAAAAAGTAAAGTGCCCAGTGGCGATTAAATACCACCAAAAGAAAGCTCTATTTGTGAGAAAAAAATGATCAAAATTTCATATGGGTACAATGTTGCATGACCGCGCAATTGTCAATCAAAATGCGGCAGCGCTGAAAGCTGAAAATTGGCCTGGTAAATAAGGGGGTATAAGTGCCTGGTAGGCAAGTGGTTAAACTTGGAATGAGCAAGTGACCCACATGTGTTTTATGTCTCCTCTTTAAATACAGATACTGAAGGCTGCATCTTTGTCATAGCTCACACTCAGATCACCGATAATCCTGTAACACAGGGTCTGCAGTGGATGAAAGAGTGCAGGGTCTGCAGTAAGTGATAGGGCACAGGGTCTGCAGTGTGTGATAGGGGGCAGTGTCTGCAGCGTGCAATACGATGCAGGGTCCACAGTGGGTGATAGGGTTTCAGGGCCTGTAGTGTGTAAAAGGGTGCAGGGTCTGCAGTGTGTGATAGGGCACAGGGTCTGCAGTAGATAATAGGGTGCAGGGTCTGCAGTGGGTGATAGGGCACAGGGTCTGCAGTAAGTAATAGGGCGCAGGGTCTGCAGTGGGTGATAGGGCGCAGGGTCTGCAGTAAGTAATAGGGCGCAGGGTCTGCAGTGGGTGATAGGGCGCAGGCAGTGGGTGATAGGGTGCAGGGTCTGCAGTGGGTGATAGGGTGCAGGTGTAACAAGTATATGAATACATCTCTCAGTAAAGAAATGCCCGTAGCGAAAGAAAGAAGAAATAGCGCAGGGCATACATGACTAGGCCCAGAGTGGGGGAAGGAAGAGCAGAAAGGGTTAAGGTAGCTCCAGGAGGATTTTGTTATTGTTAGTGGGGGGTAGCTGATTGGTAGAGGTTGATGTAGGTGGGGTTTTGCTGCACCTTAGGATGGGAGGTTCTGTGAGGGGGAGTCAGTTAGCTGGACGGCAAGAGTGTGAGCTTCCCTCCCGCCCTCCCTGTTTGGGTGAGTTTTGGGTCCCTCCAGGTAGAGGGGGGGATTATGTTGGTTCATGGGCGGTTGTTGGTCTTTGGAGGCGGTTCTTATTTGGAAGGTAAACAACAATGGTGTGGGACCCATCCATGGTATGGGATGCCCGGGGACATTCCCAGTTAACCGAGGTTTAACTGGAAGGTGGTGGTGCTGCACTGCGGACAGTATGGTTGTCTCTGAGCTGGTTGGTTGCGGCTGGAGGCCTAGTGTATATGGTTGTCCGCAGGTGCATTTCGGATCGTTTTGGGGTGCCTTCGAAGACCAACAACAATTCTGTGGGTTTCTGTTATAAGGAATGGTTGGTGGCGGTTGTTGGTCTTTGGAGGCGGTTCTTATTTGGAAGGTAAACAACAATGGTGTGGGACCCATCCGTGGTATGGGATGCCCGGGGACATTCCCAGTTAACCAAGGTTTAACTGGAAGATGGTGGTGCTGCACTGCGGACGGTATGGTTGTCTCTGAGCTGGTTGGTTGCGGCTGGAGGCCTAGTGTATATGGTTGTCCGCAGGTGCATTTCGGATCGTTTTGGGGTGCCTTCGAAGACCAACAACAATTATGTGGGTTTCTGTTATAAGGAATGGTTGGTGTATTGTAACTTGAGTTGTTAATAAAAGGCCATGTTGGCCATTTACTCCAAAATTGGTGTTATGTCTTTTGTTAGTATAATTGGTTAAGGGGAAGGGGGTTGGTGCGGAACGGTAATGGTGGTAATGGGGAAGTGGACGAGCCTATCTCTGGTGCAATAGTCATGCTATTACTAGGTTGCAGCTAGAGGGAGCTCTAATGATTTGTAGTGTGACTTCAGAACACTAACAATCAACAAGCTCACATTAAACTCAGAATGAGCAAGTGATCCCGTGTTTTCTGTGTCCACTTTAAATACATGTTAATCACACTTGGTTTCTGCTATCTTTGATCAGTTTTGTGTTTCTTCTGACATTCACTTTCTCTGTTTATTATCTTATATGTTAGTAACGGTAACTTTTCCATGTGGCCTGCGCTTCCACTATAAAGAAAGTAATTATGTGTATAATGTGATCCATCTCTGTTTGTCACATTAAACTTGGAATGAGCAAGTGAGCCACATGTGTTTTCCTTCTCCTCTTTAAATACAGATACTGAAGGCTGCATCTTTGTCATAGCTTGCATTCAGATCACCGATAATCCTGTAACGCAGGGTCTGCAGTGGGTGACAGAGTACAGGGTTTGCAGTGGGTGACAGAGTGCAGGGTCTGCAGTGGGTGAGAGAGTGCAGGGTCTGCAGTGGGTGACAGTGCAGGGTCTGCAGTGGGTAATAGGGCACAGGGTCTGCAGTGTGTAATAGGGCATAGAGTCTACAGTGTGTAAGAGGGTGCAGGGTCTGAAGTGTGTGAAGGAGTGCAGGGTCTGCTGTATGTGTCACAGCTGCGTAAATACAATAGTACTTGGTGGAGATTCCTCTATCTACACAGTTGGGGAATCAGTTGACTTTCTCTCATTTACCCAGCAGGCTGAAAGAGAGAAATCTATCCATGTATGGCCAGCTTTCCTGGCGTGGTGTGCAGTGTTAATTTCATCAGCGAAAATATTTGCGTCATAATTTTCGTCGGTGGCATGTTTCCAGTGATTAGGAAAATGAATCTGCATTTTCGTCAATTGATGAAAACCATGACGAAAATCAATTAAAATTTTCACCAATGAACGAAAATAGAACCAAAATGTGACGGAGGGACGTTTTACTTATAAAGATGTTATATAATGGCTAAATCTGTGTCTGTGTAGTTTGTTCAAACCGTAATACCATAAATAATGTTGTTAGATATTTTTTTTTTTACTCCAGGATTATAAAATGAGTTTGGAAATTCTAGAGAAATGCTTAAATAATGCATTACAATTTAACCCATTAGATTTTATTTGACTAAAATGGTTTTAGTCAACTAAAATGTACTGCAGATTTTATTTGACTAAAATACGATTAAAACAATTCAGATGACTAGAATCAGACTAAAACTAAAATGGCATTTTAGTCAAAGGACTGACTAAAACTAAAATGAAATTTGATGTCATAATTAACACTGGTGGTGTGAAGTTCTACAGTATATCATCAAAGCCTCATAGATAGTGAAACCTCCAATCTCAACAAACTCACTTTTGTCCTTTATGTTGCTCACATGTGTGAACATATTTTTTAGGGGTTGACACCATTAATCGTCTGAATATACATTGATTTTATACTTTGAAATTATTAGGGAAAAAAGTTGAATTAAAGATGACAGGCCAAATGTAACCTCCAAGGCAGATTCCCTGGCAGCAAACGACTTTTTCCATGATTCCGGGATTTATAAATAGGGATATAGTGGGAAGGACATGTTTTATATTTGGTCGTATGAAGTTCTCATGGGGAGTTCACATACCAAGACCCATAATAGCTGTGAGCATCAACAAAGAAACCCATCCAATGGGCATCAGTTTGGGTAGCATACAATATACTGTATATATAGGAAAGTTTTGGTCAATGGTGAGGACATACCAGGGGCGGACTGACCATTTGGAAACTCAGGCACTGCCCGAAGGCCCGGGGTCAGTAGGGGGCCCCATGAGATGCCCCTGGTACCTTTTTCATAGTCTTTTTTGAGTTTGGGCAAGGACACAGGGGCCCCATGATCCCCTATTGCCCGGGGGCCCCATGAGTTGTCATTCCGCCCCTGGGACATACAGTATGAGCAGAGTAAAATATGTATGGAGGAGAGCTCTGGTCATGTGGTGAGGACATCCAATGGACCAGCAGGATAGGCAGCATACAGTATGTATGTAGGAGAGCTCTGGGTATGTGGTGTGGACTTCCAATGTGCTAGCAATGTGGACTGTATACAATACAGTGAAGGAAATAAGTATTTGATCCCCTGCTGATTTTGAATGTTTGCCCACTCACAAGCAAATGATCAGTCTAAAAATTGAATGGTAGGTGTATTGTAACACAGAGAAAATAGCAATAAAAAATTCAAAAGAAATGCATGTCTAACAAATTATGCACTGATTTGCATGTTCATGAGGGAAATAAGTATTTGATCCCCTTCACAAAACATGACTTAGTACTTGGTGGCAAATCCCTTGTTGGCAATCACAGAGGTCAGACATTTCCTGTAGTTGGCCACCAGGTTTGCACACATCTCAGGAGGGATTTTGGCCCACTCCTCTTGGCAGATCCTCTCCAAGTCATTAAGGTTTGGTGGCTGCCGTTTGGCAACTTGAACCTTCAGCTCCCTCCACTCCAGGACCTTAATGTGCTTCTTCTTGAGCCACTCCTTTGTTGCCTTGAGCATGTGTTTTGGGTCATTGTCATGCTGGAACTCCTGGCATGTGGTGAGGACATCCAATGAGACACTGGTATCAACAGTATACAATATGAATGTAGGAGAACTCTGCTCATGTGGTGAGGACATACAATGGGCCAGCAGTATGGACAGTGAACTATATGTATGTAGGAGAACTCCAGGCTTCATGTGAAGACATCAAATGAGCCAGCAGCATAGACAACATGGAATACAGTATGTAGGAGAGCACAGGGCATGTGGAGAGGATGTCCTATGGGCCAACAGTGTGGACATTGTATGAGGGTAGATTGAAAAGTAGCCTCATCACCAGAGGTTGGAACAATCCACATAATTTTGAATAGGGAAATTCAGTAAAGAGTCCATTGAATGTGTGCTTGGTTTCATTGTGATCCATATGTTATTTATGCTGCTATGTAAATAACACACCACATTTTTTAAAAATGGCTTTTGACTGCTGATCAACAATGTGTGCATATCCAGACATCATCTGACTTGCTAGTCTGTTTTAAAGCTGATCCTGCAAACTTCATAGACAGATTTGATGTCATGAAAGTCAGATGATGTCTGGAAATGCACACATCGTTGATCAACAGTCAAAAGTAATTTTTTTAAAATGTGGTGTGTAGGTCGTGTTCAAGTTCCTGCAGCACAGTATATAATGCAGCTATCACAATGATACTAAGTACACTTTCAATGGACACTTTACTGACTTTCCCTATTCAACATTTTGTGGATCGATCCGCTCTCTGGTGATGAGTCTAAGAACTTTTCAATCCACCATTGTAATATATGTATGTAGGAGAGCTCCATGCTTCTGGTGAGGACATCCAATGGGCCAGCAAGGTGGACAGCTTACAATTTGTATGTTGGAGAGCTGTGGACATGTGGTGAGGATGTCCTGTGGGCCAGCAGTGTGGACAGTATGTATGTAGGAGTAATGCAAACGTGGTGAGATGATTTGTATTGCTTGACCTTTCACAAAAATCAGTGACCTGGCACACCGGATAATCAGTTCCCTCTTGTTGATTTATCATCAGAATCTCTTTAGTATCAGGGTGTCTGAATTTTTCTCTTACCAAAGACGCTGCCTGAACTACATAATTTATGTTGGAACATTTAATGTCCAATTTAAGTCTTACATCTTTTTATCTTTATAGTCCAGTACCCTCTTTGTCACCAAGTTTTGCTTTGAAATGCCTATAAATACCTTATCCTCTCAGTGAAACTGCTGTTTTATGCTTTCCCCCCCAGAGCTGAGTAATGACCACAGACCCTATTACAAGTATCCTCACACAGACTTGTATTGCAGAAGAAAAGAGGCATATCTGACCAGAGAAGGGGTTATGTCAGATGAGAGAGAGCATATGTCTGAGCAGAGAAGTGGGTATGTCTGAGCAGAGAGGTGGGTATGTCTGAGCAGAGAGGTGGGTATGTCTGAGCAGAGAGGTCGGTATGTCTGAGCAGAGAGGTGGGTATGTGTGACCAGAGAGGTGGGTATGTCTGAGCAGAGAGGTGGGTATGTGTGAGCAGAGAGGTGGGTATGTCTGAGCAGAGAAGTGGGTATGTCTGAGCAGAGAGGTCGGTATGTCTGAGCAGAGAGGTGGGTATGTCTGAGCAGAGAGGTGGGTATGTGTGACCAGAGAGGTGGGTATGTCTGAGCAGAGAGGTGGGTATGTGTGAGCAGAGAGGTGGGTATGTGTGAGCAGAGAAGTGGGTATGTCTGAGCAGAGAGGTGGGTATGTCTGAGCAGAGAGGTGGGTATGTCTGAGCAGAGAGGTCGGTATGTCTGAGCAGAGAGGTGGGTATGTCTGAGCAGAGAGGTGGGTATGTGTGACCAGAGAGGTGGGTATGTCTGAGCAGAGAGGTGGGTATGTGTGACCAGAGAGGTGGGTATGTGTGAGCAGAGAGGTGGGTATGTCTGAGCAGAGAGGTGGGTATGTCTGACCAGAGAAGTGGGTATGTCTGAGCAGAGAGGTGGGTACGTCTGAGCAGAGAGGTGGGTACATCTGAGCAGAGAAGTGGGTATGTCTGACCAGAGAAGTGGGTATGTCTGAGCAGAGAGGTGGGTATGTCTGAGCAGAGAGGTGGGTACGTCTGAGCAGAGAGATGGGTACGTCTGAGCAGAGAGGTGGGTACGTCTGAGCAGAGAGGTGGGTATGTCTGACCAGAGAGGTGGGTATGTGTGACTAGAGAGGTGGGTATGTCTGACCAGAGAAGGGGTTATGTCAGATGAGAGAGAGCATATGTCTGAGCAGAGAAGTAGGTATGTCTGAGCAGAGAGGTGGGTATGTCTGAGCAGAGAAGTGGGTATGTCTGACCAGAGAGGTGGGTACGTCTGAGCAGAGAGATGGGTACGTCTGAGCAGAGAGATGGGTACGTCTGAGCAGAGAGGTGGGTACGTCTGAGCAGAGAGGGGGGTATGTCTGAGCAGAGAGGTGGGTATGTCTGAGCAGAGAGGTGGGTATGTCTGACCAGAGAGGTGGGTATGTGTGACCAGAGAGGTGGGTATGTGTGACCAGAGAGGTGGGTACGTCTGAGCAGAGAAGTGGGTATGTCTGACCAGAGAGGTGGGTACGTCTGAGCAGAGAGGTGGGTATGTCTGACCAGAGAGGTGGGTATGTGTGAGCAGAGAGGTGGGTATGTCTGAGCAGAGAGGTGGGTATGTCTGACCAGAGAAGTGGGTATGTCTGAGCAGAGCGGTGGGTACGTCTGAGCAGAGAGGTGGGTACGTCTGAGCAGAGAAGTGGGTATGTCTGACCAGAGAAGTGGGTATGTCTGAGCAGAGAGGTGGGTATTTCTGAGCAGAGAGGTGGGTACGTCTGAGCAGACAGATGGGTACGTCTGAGCAGAGAGGTGGGTACGTCTGAGCAGAGAGGTGGGTATGTCTGACCAGAGAGGTGGGTATGTGTGACTAGAGAGGTGGGTATGTCTGACCAGAGAAGGGGTTATGTCAGATGAGAGAGAGCATATGTCTGAGCAGAGAAGTAGGTATGTCTGAGCACAGAGGTGGGTATGTCTGACCAGAGAGGTGGGTACGTCTGAGCAGAGAGATGGGTACGTCTGAGCAGAGAGATGGGTACGTCTGAGCAGAGAGGTGGGTATGTCTGAGCAGAGAGGGGGGTATGTCTGAGCAGAGAGGTGAGTATGTCTGACCAGAGAGGTGGGTATGTGTGACCAGAGAGGTGGGTATGTGTGACCAGAGAGGTGGGTACGTCTGAGCAGAGAAGTGGGTATGTCTGACCAGAGAGGTGGGTATGTCTGAGCAGAGAGGTGGGTATGTGTGACCAGAGAGGTGGGTATGTGTGACCAGAGAGGTGGGTATGTCTGACCAGAGAAGTGGGTATGTCTGAGCAGAGAGGTGGGTATGTCTGAGCAGAGAGGTGGGTATGTGTGGCCAGAGAGGTGGGTATGTCTGAGCAGAGAGGTGGGTATGTCTGAGCAGAGAGGTGGGTATGTGTGGCCAGAGAGGTAGGTATGTCTGAGCAGAGAGATGGGTACATGTGACCAGAGAGGTGGGTATTAGAGATGAGCGAATCGAAGTATCCGAAGTGGAATTCGAGTCGAATATCGGAAAAATTTCGATTCGTGCCGAATCCGAAAAACAGCCTAATTCGGACGCGCGAATCGAAATTTTTCCGAAAATGGCGGCTGACATGTGCGGCGACGGAGCGGGGATGTCGGGGAAGGCGCGCAGACAAGGCGCGCTGCCCCATAATGCATTCCTCAACGACATGTGATCGCATCAGCCAATCAGCAGCCAGCCAGCCAGCACTGTGTAATGGTCGAGGTATATATAGCGGCCATTTTGGAAATCTTCATTTGCCTGCAGTCATTGAACAGAGGCAGACCGCTCTGTACTAGGGACAGGGACAGAGTTAGGGCCACAGAAACGAGAATTGGGGACAGAGAGAAGTTACTTAGGGACAGAGAACCATTACTCAGGGACACAGACTTGTTAATGAGGGCCACAGAATCGTTATTTAGGGACAAAGAAACGCTAGTTAGGGCCACAGAATTCATACTCAGGGACAGACAGAATTGTTACTCAGTGCCAGAGAATTGTTACTTAGGGCCACAGAAACGTTATTAGGGCCACAGAATTTTTACTCAGGGACAGACAGAATTGTTACTGAGTGCCAGAGAATTGTTACTCAGGGACAGACAGAATTGTTACTGAGTGCCAGAGAATTCTTACTCAGGGCCACAGAATTCATTCTCAGGGACAGACAGAATTGTTACTCAGGGACAGACAGAATTGTTACTGAGTGCCAGAGAATTGTTACTCAGGGACAGACAGAATTGTTACTGAGTGCCAGAGAATTGTTACTCAGGGACAGACAGAATTGTTACTGAGTGCCAGAGAATTGTTACTCAGGGACAGACAGAATTGTTACTGAGTGCCAGAGAATTGTTACTCAGGGACAGACAGAATTGTTACTGAGTGCCAGAGAATTGTTACTCGCACAGACACAAAATTGTTACTTGCACAGACACAGAATTGTTACTCGCGCAGACACAGAATTGTTACTCAGGGCCACAGAATTCATACTCAGGGACAGACAGAATTGTTACTGAGTGCCAGAGAATTGTTACTCAGGGACAGACAGAATTGTTACTGAGTGCCAGAGAATTGTTACTCAGGGACAGACAGAATTGTTACTGAGTGCCAGAGAATTGTTACTCGCACAGACACAAAATTGTTACTTGCACAGACACAGAATTGTTACTCGCACAGACACAGAATTGTTACTCAGGGCCACAGAATTCATACTCAGGGACAGACAGAATTGTTACTGAGCGCCAGAGAATTGTTACTCAGGGACAGACAGAATTGTTACTGAGTGCCAGAGAATTGTTACTCAGGGACAGACAGAATTGTTACTGAGTGCCAGAGAATTGTTACTCAGGGACAGACAGAATTGTTACTGAGTGCCAGAGAATTGTTACTCAGGGACAGACAGAATTGTTACTGAGTGCCAGAGAATTGTTACTCGCACAGACACAAAATTGTTACTTGCACAGACACAGAATTGTTACTCGCACAGACACAGAATTGTTACTCAGGGCCACAGAATTCATACTCAGGGACAGACAGAATTGTTACTGAGTGCCAGAGAATTGTTACTCAGGGACAGACAGAATTGTTACTGAGTGCCAGAGAATTGTTACTCGCACAGACACAAAATTGTTACTTGCACAGACACAGAATTGTTACTCGCACAGACACAGAATTGTTACTCAGGGCCACAGAATTCATACTCAGGGACAGACAGAATTGTTACTGAGCGCCAGAGAATTGTTACTCAGGGACAGACAGAATTGTTACTGAGTGCCAGAGAATTGTTACTCAGGGACAGACAGAATTGTTACTGAGTGCCAGAGAATTTTTACTCAGGGACAGACAGAATTGTTACTGAGTGCCAGAGAATTGTTACTCAGGGACAGACAGAATTGTTACTGAGTGCCAGAGAATTGTTACTCGCACAGACACAAAATTGTTACTTGCACAGACACAGAATTGTTACTCGCACAGACACAGAATTGTTACTCAGGGCCACAGAATTCATACTCAGGGACAGACAGAATTGTTACTGAGTGCCAGAGAATTGTTACTCAGGGACAGACAGAATTGTTACTGAGTGCCAGAGAATTGTTACTCAGGGACAGACAGAATTGTTACTGAGTGCCAGAGAATTGTTACTCGCACAGACACAAAATTGTTACTTGCACAGACACAGAATTGTTACTCGCACAGACACAGAATTGTTACTCAGGGCCACAGAATTCATACTCAGGGACAGACAGAATTGTTACTGAGTGCCAGAGAATTGTTACTCAGGGACAGACAGAATTGTTACTGAGTGCCAGAGAATTGTTACTCAGGGACAGACAGAATTGTTACTGAGTGCCAGAGAATTGTTACTCGCACAGACACAAAATTGTTACTTGCACAGACACAGAATTGTTACTCGCACAGACACAGAATTGTTACTGAGTGCCAGAGAATTGTTACTCAGGGACAGACAGAATTGTTACTGAGTGCCAGAGAATTGTTACTCAGGGACAGACAGAATTGTTACTGAGTGCCAGAGAATTGTTACTCAGGGACAGACAGAATTGTTACTGAGTGCCAGAGAATTGTTACTCGCACAGACACAAAATTGTTACTTGCACAGACACAGAATTGTTACTCGCGCAGACACAGAATTGTTACTCAGGGCCACAGAATTCATACTCAGGGACAGACAGAATTGTTACTGAGTGCCAGAGAATTGTTACTCAGGGACAGACAGAATTGTTACTGAGTGCCAGAGAATTGTTACTCAGGGACAGACAGAATTGTTACTGAGTGCCAGAGAATTGTTACTCGCACAGACACAAAATTGTTACTTGCACAGACACAGAATTGTTACTCGCACAGACACAGAATTGTTACTCAGGGCCACAGAATTCATACTCAGGGATAGACAGAATTGTTACTGAGTGCCAGAGAATTGTTACTCAGGGACAGACAGAATTGTTACTGAGTGCCAGAGAATTGTTACTCAGGGACAGACAGAATTGTTACTGAGTGCCAGAGAATTGTTACTCGCACAGACACAAAATTGTTACTTGCACAGACACAGAATTGTTACTCGCACAGACACAGAATTGTTACTCAGGGCCACAGAATTCATACTCAGGGACAGACAGAATTGTTACTGAGTGCCAGAGAATTGTTACTCAGGGACAGACAGAATTGTTACTGAGTGCCAGAGAATTGTTACTCAGGGACAGACAGAATTGTTACTGAGTGCCAGAGAATTGTTACTCGCACAGACACAAAATTGTTACTTGCACAGACACAGAATTGTTACTCGCACAGACACAGAATTGTTACTCGCACAGACACAGAATTGTTACTCAGGGCCACAGAATTCATACTCAGGGACAGACAGAATTGTTACTGAGTGCCAGAGAATTGTTACTCAGGGACACCTAATCGTTGAATTAAATAGTATGTCAGACAACATGCAGAGGAGTGGCAGAGGAGGCAATGTTTTAGGAGCGAGCAGACGTGGCAGCAGAGGAAGGGGTCGAGGCAGCAGTATTCGCAGCCAGAGGCCAGTGCTCCCGGTGTCATCCAGCGGTCGTGTCTCCACCGACAACCCTGCCGTCATTGATTGGTTGGCTCGGTCGTCTTCCTCTTCCCAGGTCACCTCTGACACCTACAGCCAACGGTCGGTGGGTACGTCAGACACAACCGTTAGTTGGCATGGCCCGGGACCAAGCCCACTGAAATCACGTGTCCTCTACCTGCCCCTGTCCTTTGCTGTTCCCTCACCAAGCGAAGTATCGCATGCTGTGGGCTCAGCCCCACTGTACAGTGAGGAAGAGCTAACAGAGGGCGGTCAGGAACGGGGGGAGACATCGGCCTTTTCAGCAGCCAAGCGAACAAGTACTGGCGAGGAGAGTGGCTCGGTAGCCGGTCTAGAGACAGGTCTGTCTCCTGACCCAGACGCAGCCGAGGGGGCTAGTAGTGAGGCGGAGACCCTACTTGATGATGAGGAGGTTGATCGCACTTGGCAGCCTCGTCGTCATCAGGCAATTTCTTCCGCATCATCAGGAGAAGAGGGTGGCAGCTTGGCAGCGAGCAAAACAGTCGGTGGGTTGCCCAGGAGACAGCAGCAGGGTCGCATCAGTGTCAGTGGAGCCAAACGTCCACGGAGTAGAGCACCAGCTCCACTGCAGCCTACCACCACGGCCAGTAGTGGTGCCGGTGCGCACGGAGGAAGTAGCAGTCAGCCAGTGAAGAGTAGCGGGGGCAAAGTTTCCTACTCGGTGGTGTGGCAATTTTTCCTCAAGCCGCCCGAGGAAGTAAACGTAGCCGTATGTCGACTATGTGGCCAGAAATGCAAGCGTGGCCAGGGGGCCCATGTTGGGACTACAGCGTTGCGTCAGCATATGCAGCGTCACCATTCGGTGGCCTGGGAAAACCGTGATAAACATACGGCGGTTCTGCCTGCCCCAGCCCCCGCTCCATCACCCGCTCCGTTACTTGCTCCGTCACCCGACGTCGTCAATCGCCCTCTATCAGCCAGTCAAGGCTCCAACACCTCTGCTGAGGGGAGTTGTCGCTCATTGGCATCTTCCGCTCGTTCAGATGCTCCTTCTCCTGCTACTCCTCTTCTCGGATTCCGTCAACAGTCTTTCTTGGAATCCGTATCCAAGAGACAACAGTTTGCGAGCACGCACCCGACGGTGCAAAAGCTGAACGTCCTCCTGTCCAAGTTGCTGGTGCTGCAGTCCCTCCCTTTCCAACTGGTGGACTCAGCACCTTTCCGAGAAATGATGGCTTGTGCCGCGCCGCGGTGGAGAGTGCCAAGCCGTCATTTCTTTGCCCAAAAGGCAGTGCCAGCCCTGCATTCACATGTAGAAGAGATGGTGGGCCAGTCTTTGAGCATGTCGGTCTCTGCCAAAGTGCACGGCAGCGCCGACGTGTGGAGCTGTAACTACGGTCAGGGACAGTACATGTCATTTACGGCCCACTGGGTGAACGTGGTGCCGGCACAGCCGCACCAGCAACTTGGACAGGTCACGACGCTTTTGCCTCCACGTTTGCACGTCCTTGGTCCAGCAAGCATGTCCGCCTCTACCACCTCTTTTTCCGCCGTGTCCTCAGCCGCCACCCCCGTGCCAAGTCCCATTACCCGACCGGCATATCACATGTGCAGGGCGCAACGGTGTCACGCTGTGCTGCACCTGGTATGCCTTGGCGAACGTAGTCACACAGGGGAGGAACTGCTGAGTGTAATGAACAGAGAAATCGACAGATGGCTGTCTCCGCGCAAACTAAAAATCGGAACCATGTTGACTGACAACGGAAAGAACATGGTGTCTGCTCTGCGTCAAGGAAGGTTGTGCCATGCGCCATGCATGGCTCACGTGTTCAATCTGGTTGTCAAGCGGTTCCTAAAATCCACCATCCCACTGCAAGACATCCTTAAAATGTCACGTAAACTGTGCATGCATTTCAGCCATTCCTACACCGCAAAGAACACCCTCATTGAGCTGCAGCGGCAGAACGGAATTCCACAGCATCGCCTGATCTGCGACGTTGCAACAAGGTGGAATTCAACCCTACACATGTTAGACCGCCTTTACGAGCAGCGAAAGGCCATCACCGATTTCCTGATGTTACAAGCGGATAAAGGTACTCCCCTGTGTAACTTAGATGTCAGCCATTGGCAGCTCATGCGTGACACCTGCCGCTTGCTCAGGCCCTTTGAGGAGGCCACGCTATTCGTGAGTCGGCAGGACTATGGGATGAACGACGTCATTCCTCTGTTGCACGTCCTGGAACAAATGCTGTTAACAATGGCTGGTCAGGGTGCGGTAGACGTGGCGCACAGATCTCAACGCCACATGACCCCTGTGGGGGCAGGACAGGAAGAAGAGGAGGAGGTAGAGGAGGACATTTGTGCTCAGGAATTATTGAGTGAAATGGGTGGTTTTTCCACTCAGCGGACAGGAGTGGAGGAGCAGGAGCATCTGGTAGAGGAGGAGGAGGAGGAGGAGACAGAGGACCCAGACGCACCGTGGCAGTATGCTGTGGAGATGGAGGCAGGGAGTCCCTCGCATTCCTTGGCACAAATGGCCCATAGCATGCTCGGTTGCTTGCGTAGCGACAGCCGAATAATAACCATCAGACAGAGGGATGACTTTTGGCTGTCCACCTTGTTGGACCCTCGCTACCGGTCCAAAATGGTGGCCTTTTTCACACCTGCTGAGAGGGAGGCCAAAATTATGTACTATAAAAACCACCTATGTAGTCAGTTGGTCTCTGCCTTTGTGCGCCAACGTCCATCCTCAGACACTGTGGGCCCTGTGCGCTCGCGTTCCGCTGGCATGGCAGCAGGGGAGGGGTGGGGTGGTAGGAGCAGTGGCAGCTCCACCAGCAGCGGCTGCCTCAGTCTGCAGTCGATGATGAGTAGCTTTCTTCACCAGCGCAGTGAGGAAACTACTAACCAGCCGCAGCAGCAGCAGCAGCATCAGGTGGACCTGGAGCAGGAGCTCAAACAACAGGCTTGGGCCTACTTGGACAGCACCCTGCCAACCGAGGTAGACAATCCCCTTGACTACTGGGCAACGAAACTTGACCTTTGGCCCCAACTAGCTGAATTTGCCCTTGAAAGGCTGTCATGCCCGGCCAGTAGCGTGGCATCGGAGCGCGTGTTTAGTGCGGCAGGAGGTATTGTAACTCCGCGGAGGACACGACTGTCCACCCAAAGTGTGGAGAGACTCACGTTTGTGAAAATGAATCAGGCGTGGATTAGTCTGGATTTCAAACCACCAGTTCCTGACACAACTGACTAAATCCGCCATGAATCATGCCTCAAACATGTGCCACTTTCAGGTCTCCTCACACTGCTGGTGTGTTTAATTTATTGACATAGGGTGCTGGCAGATTACGGGCCTCCTATAGCTGCTGCCAGGCCCCTAATCTGCCATAGGCCCCTATATACCGCCTCCTCATGCTGCTGCTAGGTCCAGAGTCTCTCATGGGTCCCTGTACGGCCTCCCATTGCTGCTGTCTCCATCGCCACACTCTGCTGCCATGTGCCACTTTCAGGTCTCTTCACACTGCTGGTGTGTTAAATTTTTTGACATAGGGTGCAGGCAGATTACGGGCCTCACATAGCTGCTGCCAGGCCCCTAATCTGCCATGGGCCCCTATATACCGCCTCCTCATGCTGCTGCCAAGTCTAGAGTCTGTCATGGGTCCCTGTACGGCCTCCCATTGCTGCTGTCTCCATCGCCACACTCTGCTGCCATGTGCCACTTTCAGGTCTCTTCACACTGCTGGTGTGTTAAATTTTTTGACATAGGGTGCAGGCAGATTACGGGCCTCACATAGCTGCTGCCAGGCCCCTAATCTGCCATGGGCCCCTATATACTGCCTCCTCATGCTGCTGCCAAGTCTAGAGTCTGTCATGGGTCCCTGTACGGCCTCCCATTGCTGCTGTCTCCATCGCCACACTCTGCTGCCATGTGCCACTTTCAGGTCTCTTCACACTGCTGGTGTGTTAAATTTTTTGACATAGGGTGCAGGCAGATTACGGGCCTCACATAGCTGCTGCCAGGCCCCTAATCTGCCATGGGCCCCTATATACCGCCTCCTCATGCTGCTGCCAAGTCTAGAGTCTCTCATGGGTCCCTGTACGGCCTCCCATTGCTGCTGTCTCCATCGCCACACTCTGCTGCCATGTGCCACTTTCAGGTCTCTTCACACTGCTGGTGTGTTAAATTTTTTGACATAGGGTGCAGGCAGATTACGGGCCTCACATAGCTGCTGCCAGGCCCCTAATCTGCCATAGGCCCCTATATACCGCCTCCTCATGCTGCTGCCAGGTCCAGAGTCTCTCATGGGTGCCTGTACGGCCTCCCATTGCTGCTGTCTCCATCGCCACACTCTGCCATGTGCCACTTTCAGGTCTCCTCACACTGCTGGTGTGTTGAATTTTTTGACATAGGGTGCTGGCAGATTACGGGCCTCCTATAGCTGCTGCCAGGCCCCTAATCTGCCATAGGCCCCTATATACCGCCTCCTCATGCTGCTGCCAGGTCCAGAGTCTCTCATGGGTCCCTGTACGGCCTCCCATTGCTGCTGTCTCCATCGCCACACTCTGCCATGTGCCACTTTCAGGTCTCCTCACACACTGCTGGTGTGTTCAATTTTTTGACATAGGGTGCTGGCAGATTACGGGCCTCCTATAGCTGCTGCCAGGCCCCTAATCTGCCATAGGCCCCTATATACCGCCTCCTCATGCTGCTGCCAGGTCCAGAGTCTCTCATGGGTCCCTGTACGGCCTCCCATTGCTGCTTTCTCCATCGCCACACTCTGCCATGTGCCACTTTCAGGTCTCCTCACACACTGCTGGTGTGTTGAATTTTTTGACATAGGGTGCTGGCAGATTACGGGCCTCCCATAGCTGCTGCCAGGCCCCTAATCTGCCATGGGCCCCTATATACCGCCTCCTCATGCTGCTGCCAAGTCCAGAGTCTGTCATGGGTCCCTGTACGGCCTCCCATTGCTGCTGTCTCCATCGCCACACTCTGCCATGTGCCACTTTCAGGTCTCCTCACACACTGCTGGTGTGTAGAATTTTTTGACATAGGGTGCTGGCAGATTACGGGCCTCCCATAGCTGCTGCCAGGCCCCTAATCTGCCATGGGCCCCTATATACCGCCTCCTCATGCTGCTGCCAAGTCCAGAGTCTGTCATGGTCCCTGTACGGCCTCCCATTGCTGCTGTCTCCATCGCCACACTCTGCTGCCATGTGCCACTTTCAGGTCTCTTCACACTGCTGGTGTGTTTAATTTTTTGACATAGGGTGCAGGCAGATTACGGGCCTCACATAGCTGCTGCCAGGCCCCTAATCTGCCATGGGCCCCTATATACCGCCTCCTCATGCTGCTGCCAAGTCTAGAGTCTGTCATGGGTCCCTGTACGGCCTCCCATTGCTGCTGTCTCCATCGCCACACTCTGCTGCCATGTGCCACTTTCAGGTCTCTTCACACTGCTGGTGTGTTAAATTTTTTGACATAGGGTGCAGGCAGATTACGGGCCTCACATAGCTGCTGCCAGGCCCCTAATCTGCCATGGGCCCCTATATACCGCCTCCTCATGCTGCTGCCAAGTCCAGAGTCTGTCATGGTCCCTGTACGGCCTCCCATTGCTGCTGTCTCCATCGCCACACTCTGCTGCCATGTGCCACTTTCAGGTCTCTTCACACTGCTGGTGTGTTTAATTTTTTGACATAGGGTGCAGGCAGATTACGGGCCTCACATAGCTGCTGCCAGGCCCCTAATCTGCCATGGGCCCCTATATACCGCCTCCTCATGCTGCTGCCAAGTCTAGAGTCTGTCATGGGTCCCTGTACGGCCTCCCATTGCTGCTGTCTCCATCGCCACACTCTGCTGCCATGTGCCACTTTCAGGTCTCTTCACACTGCTGGTGTGTTAAATTTTTTGACATAGGGTGCAGGCAGATTACGGGCCTCACATAGCTGCTGCCAGGCCCCTAATCTGCCATGGGCCCCTATATACCGCCTCCTCATGCTGCTGCCAAGTCTAGAGTCTGTCATGGGTCCCTGTACGGCCTCCCATTGCTGCTGTCTCCATCGCCACACTCTGCTGCCATGTGCCACTTTCAGGTCTCTTCACACTGCTGGTGTGTTAAATTTTTTGACATAGGGTGCAGGCAGATTACGGGCCTCACATAGCTGCTGCCAGGCCCCTAATCTGCCATGGGCCCCTATATACCGCCTCCTCATGCTGCTGCCAAGTCCAGAGTCTGTCATGGTCCCTGTACGGCCTCCCATTGCTGCTGTCTCCATCGCCACACTCTGCTGCCATGTGCCACTTTCAGGTCTCTTCACACTGCTGGTGTGTTAAATTTTTTGACATAGGGTGCAGGCAGATTACGGGCCTCACATAGCTGCTGCCAGGCCCCTAATCTGCCATGGGCCCCTATATACCGCCTCCTCATGCTGCTGCCAAGTCTAGAGTCTGTCATGGGTCCCTGTACGGCCTCCCATTGCTGCTGTCTCCATCGCCACACTCTGCTGCCATGTGCCACTTTCAGGTCTCTTCACACTGCTGGTGTGTTAAATTTTTTGACATAGGGTGCAGGCAGATTACGGGCCTCACATAGCTGCTGCCAGGCCCCTAATCTGCCATGGGCCCCTATATACCGCCTCCTCATGCTGCTGCCAAGTCTAGAGTCTCTCATGGGTCCCTGTACGGCCTCCCATTGCTGCTGTCTCCATCGCCACACTCTGCTGCCATGTGCCACTTTCAGGTCTCTTCACACTGCTGGTGTGTTAAATTTTTTGACATAGGGTGCAGGCAGATTACGGGCCTCACATAGCTGCTGCCAGGCCCCTAATCTGCCATAGGCCCCTATATACCGCCTCCTCATGCTGCTGCCAGGTCCAGAGTCTCTCATGGGTGCCTGTACGGCCTCCCATTGCTGCTGTCTCCATCGCCACACTCTGCCATGTGCCACTTTCAGGTCTCCTCACACTGCTGGTGTGTTGAATTTTTTGACATAGGGTGCTGGCAGATTACGGGCCTCCTATAGCTGCTGCCAGGCCCCTAATCTGCCATAGGCCCCTATATACCGCCTCCTCATGCTGCTGCCAGGTCCAGAGTCTCTCATGGGTCCCTGTACGGCCTCCCATTGCTGCTGTCTCCATCGCCACACTCTGCCATGTGCCACTTTCAGGTCTCCTCACACACTGCTGGTGTGTTCAATTTTTTGACATAGGGTGCTGGCAGATTACGGGCCTCCTATAGCTGCTGCCAGGCCCCTAATCTGCCATAGGCCCCTATATACCGCCTCCTCATGCTGCTGCCAGGTCCAGAGTCTCTCATGGGTCCCTGTACGGCCTCCCATTGCTGCTTTCTCCATCGCCACACTCTGCCATGTGCCACTTTCAGGTCTCCTCACACACTGCTGGTGTGTTGAATTTTTTGACATAGGGTGCTGGCAGATTACGGGCCTCCCATAGCTGCTGCCAGGCCCCTAATCTGCCATGGGCCCCTATATACCGCCTCCTCATGCTGCTGCCAAGTCCAGAGTCTGTCATGGGTCCCTGTACGGCCTCCCATTGCTGCTGTCTCCATCGCCACACTCTGCCATGTGCCACTTTCAGGTCTCCTCACACACTGCTGGTGTGTAGAATTTTTTGACATAGGGTGCTGGCAGATTACGGGCCTCCCATAGCTGCTGCCAGGCCCCTAATCTGCCATGGGCCCCTATATACCGCCTCCTCATGCTGCTGCCAAGTCCAGAGTCTGTCATGGGTCCCTGTACGGCCTCCCATTGCTGCTGTCTCCATCGCCACACTCTGCCATGTGCCACTTTCAGGTCTCCTCACACTGCTGGTGTGTTGAATTTTTTGACATAGGGTGCTGGCAGATTACGGGCCTCCTATAGCTGCTGCCAGGCCCCTAATCTGCCATGGGCCCCTATATACCGCCTCCTCATGCTGTGACGTTGCAACAAGGTGGAATTCAACCCTACATATGTTAGACCGCCTTTACGAACAGCAAAAGGCCATCACAGATTTCCTGAGGTTAAAAGCAGATAAAGGTACTCCCTGTGTAACTTAGATGTCAGCCATTGGCAGCTCATGCGTGACACCTGCGCTTGCTCAGGCCCTTTGAGGAGGCCACGCTATTCGTGAGTCGGCAGGACTATGGGATGAACGACGTCATTCCTCTGTTGCACGTCCTGGAACAAATGCTGTTAACAATGGCTGGTCAGGGTGCGGTAGACGTGGCGCACAGATCTCAACGCCACATGGCCCCTGTGGGGGCAGGACTGGAAGAAGAGGAGGAGGTAGAGGAGGACATTGGTGCTCAGGAATTATTGAGTGAAATGGGTGGTTTTTCCACTCAGCGGACAGGAGTGGAGGAGCAGGAGCATCTGGTAGAGGAGGAGGAAGAGGAGACAGAGGACCTAGACGCACCGTGGCAGTATGCTGTGGAGATGGAGGCAGGGAGTCCCTCGCATTCCTTGGCACAAATGGCCCATAGCATGCTCGGTTGCTTGCGTAGCGACAGCCGAATAATAACCATCAGACAGAGGGATGACTTTTGGCTGTCCACCTTGTTGGACCCTCGCTACCGTTCAAAAATGGTGGCCTTTTTCACACCTGCTGAGAGGGAGGCCAAAATAACGTACTATAAAAAACACCTATGTAGTCAGCTGGTCTCTGCCTGTCTGCGCCAACGTCCATCCTCAGACACTGTGGGCCCTGTGCGCTCGTGTTCCGCTGCCATGGCAGCAGGGGAGGGGTGGGGTGGTAGGAGCAGTGGCAGCTCCACCAGCAGCGGCTGCCTCAGTCTGCAGTCGATGATGAGTAGCTTTCTTCACCAGCGCAGTGAGGAAACTACTAACCAGCCGCAGCAGCAGCAGCAGCATCAGGTGGACCTGGAGCAGGACCTCAAACAACAGGCTTAGGCCTACTTGGACAGCACCCTGCCAACCGAGGTAGACAATCCCCTTGACTACTGGGCAACGAAACTTGACCTTTGGCCCCAACTAGCTGAATTTGCCCTTGAAAGGCTGTCATGCCCGGCCAGTAGCGTGGCATCGGAGCGCGTGTTTAGTGCGGCAGGAGGTATTGCAACTCCGCGGAGGACACGACTGTCCACCCAAAGTGTGGAGAGACTCACGTTTGTGAAAATGAATCAGGCGTGGATTAGTCTGGATTTCAAACCACCAGTTCCTGACACAACTGACTAAATCCGCCATGAATCATGCCCCAAACATGTGCCACTTTCAGGTCTCCTCACACTGCTGGTGTGTTCCATTTTTTGTCATAGGGTGCTGGCAGATTACGGGCCTCCCATAGCTGCTGCCAGGCCCCTAATCTGCCATGGGCCCCTATACCGCCTCCTCATGCTGCTGCCAAGTCCAGAGTCTCTCATGGGTCCCTGTACGGCCTCCCATTGCTGCTGCCTCCATCGCCACACTCTGCCATGTGCCACTTTCAGGTCTCCTCACACTGCTGGTGTGTTCCATTTTTTGTCATAGGGTGCTGGCAGATTACGGGCCTCCCATAGCTGCTGCCAGGCCCCTAATCTGCCATGGGCCCCTATACCGCCTCCTCATGCTGCTGCCAGGTCCAGAGTCTCTCATGGGTCCCTGTACGGCCTCCCATTGCTGCTGTCTCCATCGCCACACTCTGCCATGTGCCACTTTCAGGTCTCCTCACACTGCTGGTGGGTTCCATTTTTTGTCATAGGGTGCTGGCAGATTACGGGCCTCCCATAGCTGCTGCCAGGCCCGTAATCTGCCATGGGCCCCCGTACCGACTCCTCATGCTGCTGCCAGGCCCGTAATCTGTCATGGGCCCCTGTTGTCGCTTGTTGGCATATTCCGCTCGTTCAGATGCTCCTTCTCCTGCTACTCCTCTTCACGGATTCCGTCAGCAGTCTTTCTTGGAATCCGTTTCCAAGAGACAACAGTTTGCGAGCACGCACCCGACGGTGCAGAAGCTGAACGTCCTCCTGTCCAAGTTGCTGCTGCCAGGCTCGTAATCTGTCATGCGCCCCTGTACCGCCTCCTCATGCTGCTGCCAGGTCCAGAGTGTGTCATGGGCCCCCGTACCGACTCCTCATGCTGCTGCCAGGCCCGTAATCTGTCATGGGCCCCTGTACCGCCTCCCCATGCTGCTGCCAGGTCCAGAGTGTGTCATGGGTCCCTGTACGGCCTCCCATTGCTGCTGCCAGGCCCGTAATCTGCCATGGGCCCCTGTACCGACTCCTCATGCTGCTGCCAGGCCCGTAATCTGTCATGGGCCCCTGTACCGCCTCCTCATGCTGCTGCCAGGTCCAGAGTGTGTCATGGGTCCCTGTACGGCCTCCCATTGCTGCTGTCTCTATCGCCACACTCTGCCATGTGCCACTTTCAGGTCTCCTCACACTGCTGGTGGTTTCCATTTTTGTCATAGGGTGCTGTATGGCCTCCCATTGCTGCTGCCTCCACCGCCACACTGTGGCTCCACACTCTGGTTTTGGCCCCGTGACTGCCCAAATGAGTGAAGTGTGCGGTGATTCTAAGATCGACGGCACTCATCTGCATGTCATACTGACTGACAGTATTATTTCTCTTCCCCAGCAGACTCCAAGGGCATTTAAATTAAAGGTACAGTGTTCTGCACTAATATTAAGTCTCTCTGAAGCCTAGAAACACCCTTTTTTAAGTTAAATTCACAGCGAATTTATTCGACTCGAATCGAATATTGTCCACGAATTCGCCGAATCAGTCGAATCGAATTTTTCATTTCTTCGCTCATCTCTAGTGGGTATGTCTGAGCAGAGAGGTGGGTACGTCTGAGCACAGAGATGGGTATGTCTGAGCAGAGAGGTGGGTATGTCTGAGCAGAGAGGTGGATATGTCTGAGCAGAGAGGTGGGTATGTGTGACCAGAGAGGTGGGTATGTCCGAGCAGAGAGGTGGGTATGTCCGAGCAGAGAGGTGGGTATGTCTGAACAGAGAGGTGGGTATGTCTGAGCAGAGAGTTGGGTATGTCTGAGCAGGAAGGTGGGTATGTCTGAGCACAGAGGTGGGTATGTCCGAACAGAGAGGTGGGTATGTCTGAACAGAGAGGTGGGTATGTCTGAACAGAGAGGTGGGTATGTCTGAGCAGAGAGGTGGGTATGTCTGAGCAGAGAGGTGGGTATGTCTGAACAGAGAGGTGGGTATGTCTGAGCAGAGAGGTGGGTATGTCTGAACAGAGAGGTGGGTACGTCTGAACAGAGAGGTGGGTACGTCTGAGCAGAGAGGTGGGTACGTCTGAGCAGAGAGGTGGGTATGTCTGAGCAGAGAGGTGGGTATGTCTGAACAGAGAGGGGGGTATGTCTGAGCAGAGAGGTGGGTATGTCTGAGCACAGAGGTGGGTATGTCTGACCAGAGAGGTGGGTATGTCTGAGCACAGAGGTGGGTATGTCTGACCAGAGAGGTGGGTATGTGTGAGCAGAGAGGTGGGTATGTGTGACCAGAGGGGGTATGTCTAACCTAAGAGGGGCGTATGTCTGACCAGGTTTGTTACTGGGTGTTGTCCATTGAGTGCACTTGGTCTAGCTGTTTTGCCTATCGGATTGCACAGTCCTATTTAGACACCCTGCACAAATGCTATAACAGCAATGTGGAGGGAAAACAAAGGCAGGACATACATTAGTCATTTTTTTTTGTTCTATCAGCAGGTTGAACGAAAAAAAAAAAAGACTTGATTCTCCAATCCACTCACTCAATGTGGATTGGGGATTCCTCTCTGTTGAGCTATTGTTTTCTGACAGCTGGGAGCTTTCCCCAAGTCTGTGGAGGATGATGCCCACAGAGCAGTGATGGTGCTGCCTGAGGATGCCCGGTCTAGCCTGGAACAGATCATGGAGTGCCTGTAGGAAACTGTCTGTCTGGGGAAAACGTGACAACCTAAGACGGAGGTTCTTCATTCACAGACAGAAGATGAAAGCCTCACTCTTTTTGTGGTAGCCCTCCAGCACCTGTGGATACTCCTAGAAAAGAAGCCTTTTCTTTTCTAGGAGCATCCACAGGTGCTGGAGGGCTACCACAAAAAGAGTGAGGCTTTCATCTTCTGTCTGTGAATGAAGAAGTTCCTCAATACACTGGTTCTGCATTCTGGGCCTCTGTGTGTCTACTGCCGCCGCACCACACTGCACCTACTCAACACTTGGAGGCAGTCAACAGGATATGCCCCTATTCGCAGTGCATGTGGAAGCAGGAATGAGGACCTTTATGGCACCATTTGGAGCTGCCTTGGTGCCAAAGTTCAATGGGTCCAACCCTTCTTTTCTAGGAGCATCCACAGGTGCTGGAGGGCTACCACAAAAAGAGTGAGGCTTTCATCTTCTGTCTGTGAATGAAGAAGTTCCTCAATACACTGGTTCTGCATTCTGGGCCTCTGTGTGTCTACTGCCGCCGCACCACACTGCACCTACTCAACACTTGGAGGCAGTCAACAGGATATGCCCCTATTCGCAGTGCATGTGGAAGCAGGAATGAGGACCTTTATGGCACCATTTGGAGCTGCCTTGGTGCCTAAGTTCAATGGGTCCAACATTTCCCTGCCGAAGTGGAAGGAGAGACTAGACAGTGTTGCCCGAATATACCAGGACTGATTGCGGACTGATTGCGGAGCTCCATCAAGTCTGTGGAGGATGATGCCCACAGAGCAGTGATTGTGCTGCCTGAGGATGCTCGGTCTAGCCTGGAACAGATCATGGAGTGCCTGTAGGAAACTGTCTGTCTGGGGAAAACGTGACAACCTAAGACGGAGGTTCTTCATTCACAGACAGAAGATGAAAGCCTCACTCTTTTTGTGGTAGCCCTCCAGCACCTGTGGATACTCCTAGAAAAGAAGCCTTTTCTTTTCTAGGAGCATCCACAGGTGCTGGAGGGCTACCAGAAAAAGAGTGAGGCTTTCATCTTCTGTCTGTGAATGAAGAAGTTCCTCAATACACTGGTTCTGCATTCTGGGCCTCTGTGTGTCTACTGCCGCCGCACCACACTGCACCTACTCAACACTTGGAGGCAGTCAACAGGATATGCCCCTATTCGCAGTGCATGTGGAAGCAGGAATGAGGACCTTTATGGCACCATTTGGAGCTGCCTTGGTGCCTAAGTTCAATGGGTCCAACCCTTCTTTTCTAGGAGCATCCAGAGGTGCTGGAGGGCTACCACAAAAAGAGTGAGGCTTTCATCTTCTGTCTGTGAATGAAGAAGTTCCTCAATACACTGGTTCTGCATTCTGGGCCTCTGTGTGTCTACTGCCGCCGCACCACACTGCACTTACTCAACACTTGGAGGCAGTCAACAGGATATGCCCCTATTCGCAGTGCATGTGGAAGCAGGAATGAGGACCTTTATGGCACCATTTGGAGCTGCCTTGGTGCCTAAGTTCAATGGGTCCAACATTTCCCTGCCGAAGTGGAAGGAGAGACTAGACAGTGCTGCCCGAATATACCAGGACTGATTGCGGACTGATTGCGGAGCTCCATCAAGTCTGTGGAGGATGATGCCCACAGAGCAGTGATGGTGCTGCCTGAGGATGCCCGGTCTAGCCTGGAACAGATCATGGAGTGCCTGTAGGAAACTGTCTGTCTGGGGAAAACGTGACAACCTAAGACGGAGGTTCTTCATTCACAGACAGAAGATGAAAGCCTCACTCTTTTTGTGGTAGCCCTCCAGCACCTGTGGATGCTCCTAGAAAAGAAGGGTGGCCACAACTAGTCTCACTGGAAGGAAAAAATGGTGCTGCATCAGAACAGAATCCCTCTTCCAGCAGCAAACATGGCCCCTGCTCTACCTGACAGGATTGATGCTGCGGTCCTGTACGTCTGCAGGCAGAGAACAGAGCCTGGAGAGACAGATGTCTAACTGAAAATGCAAGGAAAGCCGGGAAAATCCCAGGTATGTTAATGTAATGAATATACTTGGTAACTTGCTGGTTTGGGCTGGATTGTCACTTAGGCTTCCATACTCTGCCATATACAGGAAAGTGTCAGACATTTATTTCAGGTTCAGGAATATCGCTAATATTCTGATTGGTTGCTATGAGCAGACAGCCGCCTTCAGAACACTCTTCCTATATGAGAAGCTGCAGTGACCACAGAAAATATCTCATCCATGAGAAACAGAGATGATTGGCTGGCTGTGGCTCTGGAGACATGAAGATCCCTCCTGTATATGGATGGGACCCTGCCGGAAAGCTGCTGCTTATATGACTTATCCATCAAGATGTTGCTGGACACATGGCAGCCCTTCTTGCCTTATTGGTAAAAAGAAAGGAACACAGAACAGGAAATGACATCACAACTATGTAGTTCTGCTAGAAAGAACATTCCATTATACAAGGATCTAACATAACACACACTACCACCTAGTGGCAGAACGACTAATCACAGTACAATATATGAGAATAGTTGTTGCACCCATGTCTGTACACACAGCATGCCAACAGACACATAATACGGTATAATAGGATGTTATAGGGAGTTCCAGAATCTTATTGCCAGGCTTCTCCATTATTAGGCCAGCCAGGTCACATATGGGTTGCCTTTATTGGACTGATCAGACATGCAAGAGAAGTTTCAGATGTGTCACATTGAATGTAAATGTTGGAACTGGGAGGCACATGGTGTGCAGTGGGTACATGAAGGATATGGCATGCATGCCCTGTTATCAGGATAGTATATATCACTGATTAACTGACATCCTGCCTTGCTCATTGTCCCTATTGTGGAATATTTACTGTGTACATACAAAACTGCCAGCAGCGACCCCATGAGCATTTAGCTGGGTCATTAAAGGGCCACACCACCCACATCTGATGCAGTTATAG
This sequence comes from Staurois parvus, assembly GCF_062004578.1. Classification (NCBI taxonomy): domain Eukaryota; kingdom Metazoa; phylum Chordata; class Amphibia; order Anura; family Ranidae; genus Staurois; species Staurois parvus. The sequence continues at coordinate 1,999,732 of NW_028318996.1, forward strand.
ACTCTGAGATTCCAGATGGTTTTTAGCAGATCTCTAATTATACAGCATTACTTTTTATGGCACCTACTGTATATGTAAACCCAATCACTCCTAGACTTGTTAACATGTTTCTGTCTTTTCAAAAGTTGTTTTCCATCTGTTTAAATATGCAGCATTCATTACAATAATCTCTGGTGATCCTGCTATGAGGATTCTGGTTCAGGCACTTCCTGTTATAGGGTGACAGCGCTATGTCACTGTGCATCAATTGTGCTCTTGTGTTGTCACACAGGTCTCTGATGAAGACTACAAGTGGCTGTTTCAACACACAATATACAAGCATGGTCCACTGTTATTACCATCAGGAAATCCGCTCTGAGAAATGCCATACAGCCATCGCTTGGGGGGGGGGCATGTGGACAGGAAGTGACTGCAAAAGGGTCTGCAGGTGATCAGCAGCAGTGATGATATGGAATAGGATAAAAAAAAGTGAAAACAAGGATTTTATTTTTAAAATTACAATTATGATACAAAATACACAGAGCAAGTGTCAACCAGTTTTACATGATCTACTTTCATGAATTTTTTGCATTACCCAAACTTCGTGTACCAAAAAAAACATCTCATAACTTCCATCTACTATTCATTAGAAGCTCCCAGTCTTTTGCACCTGATCCATTATCTCCCCAACCCCAGAGGGCTCTCCGACATGAGGATCACCCAATCACTCCATGTATATGATGAGCAGTGCACACCAGTGGAGCCCTCTAGTGGCTGTCAGCACCATTGCCTGTCTTACTCCCTCTCCAGCTTAGTGGAACATTGTACACACATTGCACACACATTGTACACGCTTCTCACAGATGTCAGAGCTAATTCCTGATCCGTTCTACTGAGCACAGCCAACATTTCAGCGTGTGAGAACAGGACAGCTGGACGGAGGAGGCTGCGTGCCTTCACTTGGGGATAATTATGTCCTTTATTTACCAAGGAACAGGTGCTGCGCCCGGCGTCGCAGCGTCCGGCAGAGGGTCCAGTTGTGTGACATTGATTTTTTTCATGCCACGCTTTGAAAATATGCAAAATGACAGAAGTTTAAGTTAATGGACTGAAGGAAATTTGCAATGTGTAGGTAAAGTAGCCTGAGCTGTAAAGAGAATGGGACATGTATCAGGTCTGTTCTATCTCATCAGCCATTGAGGGCTAGAAGAGGCCGGTGAGAGATTCTCCTCTACACCATCGTCATTGTTCAGATCGTCAGTCCTCAAAGTCTCCATATTCTGTCTCATTTTTATCTATAAATATTATTAACACTTCTAATGATTTTATTTTAAGGTGACCAGATTTTCAAAATGCAACTTGGGGACACCCTAATGACCACATCCACTTTCCTCAGGGGTGGGGCCAGGGTGGAGATAATAGCATGCCACACCAAATGTTGGGTGTGACCAAACTGTGCTAACAGTGGGAGGGACTTAAAGGGGTTTGAGTGAAGTCCCAGGTATGTACTGCACGTCACTGCCACAAACAAGGGCAAATAATACATATTCTTACCTCCCACATCATCAAGAGGGATGTAACTGGGAAGAACAGCTAAAATCAGCACGTGACATCATCAATAAGTCCTAGTTCACATCTGTGTGGTTGTGCGGGCTGCGATTTACGCAGGTACGAAAACCCATTCATATGAATGGACTCCCATGCCCCGGGACATGCAGAGAAGAAGTCCCTTCAATACTTTGGAAATTGCAGCCCGCATGGGAACTGAGGTTACCAGTATGGTTGTGATCTCCAGTGCGGGCGGCGTGCCATTGGAATTAATGGCACCCACCTGTGGGTCCCGCATTCCTATGTGTGGGTGGTGCGGGTGCAGGTATTTGTGCGGGTCCCACAGCGGCACCACCCGCACAGATGTGAACCAAGGCTAACTCAAAATCCAGGAGCAGAAACAACCCTCCCCTCCCCTGCCTCTCCTGCTCCAGGCCAATCATAAAAATGTTGCTGAATTGGATTATCCTGCAGCCTCCAGGGCAGGGGATGTCATTATTAAAGCTGGAAAGAAATTGGGGGCACATTCTTTAACCAGGGATGAAATTGGAGACATTTTATGGCCCCCTAAAATTGTGGACTGTCTTCGGAAACTGTGAATGTCTAGTCACCCTGATCTATTTATCAAGGCATAGTCATGCCAGTACATGTATGTGAAGTCCACTGATTTACAATCCAAAATAGGAGCTACTGTATAAAAGTTAGTTATACAGATCTGCTTGTGTTGAATAGGGAGGACTGAAAGATCCATAGTACAAGTACAAAGTAATAACTGGAATATGAAATTGTCATATACATTTTTTTTTTTTCAGAAAAAAGGATTTGTTTTCTGCCCATCCAGCCCTGAGATTTACACAGCTCAGCTCTGTGTAACAGGGTAGGAAACCCAATCTTCCTCTGCTGCAGTTGCACTTTCACATACAGACCCTCCTTTCACCCTAGGACTGGATAGTGAAAGGAGAGGTAGCACTCTGATGAGCTCACTTCTCTGTCACTCTGCTCTCCCCTCCAATCAACATATTCTGTACACTGCAGTACAATTTATATGCTCTTTGCCCCCCCCCCACCTTCCCCCCAAGCTCTGCTGTACAGGGATTAAAAGAGACTGATATAAAGGTCCTGTTTTTGCTATTTAAAAATTAAATTCAATAATGTATAATAGAGCTGCATAATGGGTGTCTTTTTATATCTGCTTTATGTATAAAAGTAGTAATAGTTGGAGAAAGACATAGCGATGCTGGCGCAGATTTTTTAGTTTTGCTCATTGCATATCAATAAAAAAATGATTTCCACTTTTCCATTCATAGAGCTCAGTGGAGATCACCTACTTATGGACATCTGAATGGAAGTTCCAGAGGAGCCCAAAGGGGGGTGTGAAGCTATATAAGGAGGTGTGCCCCTACTTTTGTGGACAATAAAAGGTAATATCTAATATTTATTTCAATGTTTTATAAACAGGGTGCTCACGTGGCATCACTTTTATGGTGACAGTCACATGACCCCTCCCATGTCTACTTTGTCTGCTAAGTGGCAGTTAATTGAAGGAGTACACACTGAGGATTGGGCTATGCACAGTAATAATAGAAATTCTTTCCAGTTTGGGAACTCTGTTAAACACTGAGTTAGAAAATAAATAGATAAGGAGAGATCGTGTTGTATGTGTGTAGTCCTAGACATGATCAGAAGTCTTGGCGATGAGGAAAATCCCGCAGAAGAAGATATAAGCAGTTGCCTGGCTATAGTATCAGCTACACAGCGCAGGCTCACTCTGACATTTCACGGCTCCCCTGGGTAGGGCTCAGCCTGCAATGAAAACCAGAACTTCACAGTAAGTGTCAGCGGAGAAATCAGCTGGAGGTTACAATGATCCATACATTCCATATACTACAGGAAAGAGCCCAGCACAGTACATGCTATGGATTATTTACCAGTCAATTGTAGGATGCTTTCATCTGCAATGCGGTAAAACATGTTTTACTATGTAATAAAACAATGCAAGGTAACGCATGGTAGTCCAACATGCAAGGAAAGCAGCTGGCAATGTACATGCACTGCAGCACCCCAAGACGCACATGCTATGCGTTTTGGAGTGTTGGCAGCCAATGCAAAGTGAATGGGCTGCCATAACACAGACCATATTAACACACAGAACAATGCATACCAACATGTGCACGGTAATGTACTGCAACACAACGGAAGGGTATAAGGGGACCCTTGATGATACCAATATACAGTTGATGCGCCTTTGTTCTTGCATGATATGTGCGTGGAAAATCCCTCACAGACCTCAGACAGACCCAAAAGCATTGGAGCAAAATCATGTTTTTATTTTAGGCATACTGACCACTTAGCCAGCCAGAACATATGCCGAACACTCCATAGCAAAGCACATTTCAGTCACACATTCCCAGTACACACTGTTGCTTGTGCACATGTGCCTGCATACGTGGCAGGCACATAGCAAACATCATTTGTAAAGATGATTTGTGTATACGTACAGTCAGGGGCAGACTGACAACTCATGGGGCCCCCAGGCAATAGGGGATCATGGGGCCCCTGTGTCCTTGCCCACACTCAAAAAAAGCCTATAAAAAGTAACCAGAAGCATTTCATGGGGCCTCCTACTGACCCCGGGCCCTCAGGCAGTGCCCGAGTTCTCAAATGGTCAGTCCGCCCCTGCGTACAGTACATCTACACTCTATTGCCAGAAGTATTGGGACACCCCTCCACATCATTGGATTCAGGTGTTCCAATCACCTCCATGGCCACAGGTGTATAAAATCAAGCACCTAGACATGCAGACTGCTTCTACAAACATTTGTGAAAGAATGGGTCGCTCTCAGGAGCTCAATGAATTCAAGCGTGGTACCGTGATAGGTGGCCACCTGTGCAATAAGTCCATCCGTGACATTTCCTGGCTGCTAAATATTCCACAGTCAACTGTTAGTGGTATTATAACAAAGTGGAAGCAACTGGGAACAACAGCAACTCAGCCACGAAGTGGGAGGCCACGTAAAATGACAGAGCGGGGTCAGCGCATGCTGAAGCGCACAGTGTGTAGAAGTCACCAACTGTCTGCAGAGTCAATAGCTAAAGACCTCCAAACTTCATGTGGCCTTCAGATTAGCACAACAGTGTTTAGGGAGCTTCATAGAATGGGTTTCCATGGCCGAGCAGCTGCATCCAAGCCTTAAATCACTAAGTGCAATGCAAAGCGTAGGATGCAGTGGTGTAAAGCACGCCGCCACTGGGTTCTAAAGCAGTGGAGATGTGTTCTCTGGAGTGATGAATCATGCTTCTTTGTCTGGCAGTCTGATGGATGTGTCTGGGTTTGGCGGTTGCCAGGAGAACGATACTTGCCTGACTGCATTGAGCTAAGTGTAAAGTTTGGTGTCGGGGTATTATGATGTAGGGTTGTTCTTCAGGGGTTGGGTTGGCCCTTTAGTTCCAGTGAAGGGAAGTCTTAAGGCGTCAGCATACCAAGACATTTTGGACAATTTAATGCTCCCAACTTTGTGGGAAGAGTTTGGGGATGGCCCCTTCCTGTTCCAACATGACTGCGCACCAGTGCACAAAGCAAGGTCCATAAAGACATGGATGAGTGAGTTTGGGGTGGAGGAACTTGACTGGCCTGTACAGAGTCCTGACCTCAACCCCATAGAACACCTTTGGGATGAATTAGAGTGGAGACTGCGATCCAGGCCTTCTCGTCCGACATCAGTGCCTGACCTCACAAATGTGCTTCTGGAAGAATGGTCAAACATTCCCATAGACACACTCCTAAACCTTGTGGACGGCCTTCCCAGAAGAGTTGAAGCTGTTATAGCTGCAAAAAGCGGGCTAACTCAATATTGAACCCTACGGACTAAGACTGGGAAGCCATTAAAGTTCATGTGCGTGTAAAGTCAGGCGTCCCAATACTTTTGGAAATATAGTGTATGTATACATTTCAGTAAACCAAACACCCTGTGTGATCAACTGTTTTTATATTTCTTATTTCTCCTCAGGGTTTCTGATAAGCTGTCAGGTCCCCTATAGTTGTTCATTGACTATCATTACCAACATGGCATCAGTCACGTCCTGGCTGCATGTGAATGGTGACGTCAAATGTCTAACCAGTCTTGAGGCTTATTTGCAAGACTAAAAGGGCATGTCAAGGCACAAAAAAAAAAAATCATTATCAGTACATCTCTGCAATACATGCACAGTTCCCCTGTGTCTACCCATAAAGACCTTGTGAGTACAGAACAATACCTGTTGATCTGCCATAAATGCACTCAACTCGATGACAACACACAGCATATTTTGTGGACTGAGCAGTATCAGCCCTATCCAACTGTCTTTTATTAAACTACTCAACACCCACCCACCATCCTATTTTCCATGACATGGGGACTAATCATTCTGTAGTCCAAGAGAAGAGATAATGGAAGAGATGTGCACAGGAATGCTCTGAATTTCTAACATGGTCAGCAAATATATTTTTTGCAGAGATATAATGTCCTGGCCACTAAAGGCTGCTTTATGCATTGACATACCTCCTTAGACCTAGTTCCTCTGGACAATATGGTAACCTGCTGACTTTGCACCATTCACAGGCAGCTTAACTCTTCAATAAGACACAGAAGTTGAATCTGATCAGTTTTACTTCTGCTGATTGCAGTACAGATGATGTTTTTCCAGTCTTTTGAAATCTGAGAAAAACTGGAGAGCGCAAAATCTGGTGCAGCTCTGCATAGAAACCAATCAGCTTCCAGGTTTTATTGCCAAAGGTTAAAGTGGTTGTAAAGACTCAAGGTTTTTTACCTTCATGAATTTTTTATGTGAAGGTAAAAAACCTTCCTTGTGCAGCAGTGCCCCCAGCCCCCTCAATATTTACTTGAGCCCCATCGAGATCCAGCGTTGTGCATGACAGCCTTGGTTGTCCCGGGTCACTGCCTCCTCACTGGCTCCCACTGCTGTCAATCACAGCCAGTCAGCCAATGAGGAGAGAGAGAGGTCGGGGCCAGGTTGTGGCTATGTGTGTGTATGAACACGCAGAGCAGCAGGTGCCCCAAAGCAAGCTGCTTGCTGTAGGGGCACCCAACAGAAAGGAGGAGAGGAGCCAGGAGAGCCTACGGCGAACCCGGGAAGAGTAGGATCCAGGCTGCTCTCTGCAAAACCACTACACAGAGCAGGTAAGTATAGACATGTTTGTTATTTTACAGAAAAAGAAAATAGCCTATCAGCTTCTAACTTCAGCTTATTCAGTTAAAGTGATACTAAAGGTTACCATGCACAGCTGCACCAGATTCTGAGTGTGCCAGTTTTAGTAAATCTACCCCTATGACTTTCCTAAGCCCTGTCTATGCAAATAACACTGACTGTGGGAAATGGGGAGGGTCTAGCTTGGACTAAACTATCTAGCACTAAATAGAAGGGTAGGACAGAGGAAAATACCAAAATCACATAGTAAACCAGTTGTAGTGATCCAAACCCGCCACTAGATGTCAGCATACTACAAAACAATAATAACCTTATGTAGTTCAATACAGCACAGAAAAAAATACATGAAGGCGGGACAGAACATTTCCAGTAGGATATTACACAGATCAAAAGGGAGCAGGTATGAGAGGTTCATTTTTAGTGTTTACATACATTTTAAAGTGACCTTCTCAACCATTTTGAACTTCCAAAAGTAAAAGTCCCGCCTTAGCGTTAATGTCATTCGGTTCCTGCTATATCATTCGTTAACCAGAAACTCCTCCCCTGTGCACCTCTGATGTTGGGGTTTTGAGTTCTCATTGAAGTGGGTGTAAAAAGGATTTCTAACCTCTTAACTTTATGTAGTGACTTATGAAGCCCATGTCGTCACCAGCCTGGGAACATACTAGGAAGACATGGAGTGACACCGCAGTGACAGCGATGCGGTCACATCATAAAAAGGTCATCCATGTAGAGGTGACCCGCCCTCCGCAAATACCATAAACCTCACAAGTCTTAACCTCCGTTCTGGGAGCGCTGGGATTGTGGTTTCATGATTCACCAGGAAAGAACGGAACCAATTACAGGGCAATGTAGAGCTAAATCTCGAGAGAACGTGTGAATGTGGACACACCACTTCTTCTGGGAACCATCAAAGGCTTTCAGACTTCTATAACTGTACACTAGATGTTCTCAGGTCAGTTTAATAAGACCATGCAAAGAAAACGATGAACAGCAACGTGCATTAATCCACAGCAAGCAGATTTCACCTTACTGAAGGACCTTGTCTTTATGATGAATGCTGCTTGACTGCTGAGGGTCACCACATTCCACCCTTTGTGGTACTGAATAGCTCCGCATTGATAAACAGAAACTAGTGGCTAATCCTGGCTGTAGATGGATCGAAATTCAGCTGGCTGAGCTGGAACCTGACAAATTCCCTTCCATCTATGGGCAGGCCGGTTGTACTGAAGTTGACTGAATATCAACTGACTTCTTCTCAACCAGCCTGTTGGGGTTTTTTTTTCGTTTGATCACTGCCAGAACCTATAGCCGCCAGCAATGATCATTGTATTCTAACGGCAGGGAGACCTCCTGATGTCAAAATACAATCGCTTCATGGAGGGATTCCCCTATTGACAATGTTGATGGGAGAATTAAGCAATTTTAAATTCTTCACCCCATGGTTAACCACTTGCCCTCCAGAGGATTTACCCCTCCCTTCCTGATCAGGCCATTTTTTGCAATACGTCGCTGCGTTACTGTAACTCACAACTGCGCGGTCATGTAACACTGCACCCAAATTAAAGTTACGTCCTTTTTTTTCCCCACAAACAGAGCTTTCTTTCAGTGGTATTTGATTGCCTGTGCGGTTTTATTTTTTGCGTTATAGAAAAAAAACTGACAAATTTTAGAAAAAAAACATTATTTTTGACATTTTTGCAATAAAATATAAAAAAAATTAAAAAAATAAAATTTCGGCTAAAATGTATTCTGCACCATGTCTTTGCTAAAAGAAATCCCAATACGTGTAAATTGGTTTACGTGAAAGTTATAGCGTTTACAAATGGCGGTATAGATGTTGGAATTTTTTTTTTCATACTAGTAATGGTGGTGATCAGCGACTTATAGCGGGACTGCAGTGGGAATTCTGACACTGGGGAGGGGGGGGGGACTGACTGCCACTGACTTCCCCAGTGACTCTAATACAGTGATCAGTGCTAATAAAAAGCACTGACACTGTACTAATGACACTGGGCAGGAAGGGGTTAATATCTGTGGCGATCAAAAGGTTAACTGTGTGCTGTTTTACTGTGTATGCATGCTGCTTTGAATTGCTCTGCTATGCAGAGCAATACAAAACCGTATGCTGGTGCTGACAAGGGGAGATCTGTATTGTTTACATACAGACCTCTCCCGTCACTGTTCCTCGGTGATCGCCTGGTGCCGGCGGGGAATCTCCATCTGGGACCCGGTGATCAACAGCTGCAGCTGCCAATGGCGGCGCGAGCAGGGCGGCGTGCATGCATTCCCCCTACCCAGAAATGTTAAATCATGTACAGTTGTGTTCAAAATAATAGCAGTGTGTTGAAAAAAGTGAATAAAGCTCAAAATCCTTCTAATAGCTTTTATTTCCATACACACAAATGCATTGGGAACACGACACATTCTATTCCAAATCAAAACATGAAGAAAAATATATCAAATTTGTGTTGTTCCTCTAAAAAAATTGAAGAAAAGTGAATATTAGACTGTTCAAAAAAATAGCAGTGTTTGTATTCTTCTTTACAAACTGAAACATTCACTATATAAACTGAGAAATGTTTGAAGATTTTGCTTTCCTTTGAATCACTTAATGAATATTTTGTTGTATAAGCACTGTTTCTGAGAACTGCTGTACATCTGTGTTGCATGGAGTCAACCAACTTCTGGCACCTGTGATCAGGTATTCCAGCCCAGGATGATTGGACTACATTCCACAGTTCTTCTCGATTTCTTGGTTTTGCCTCAGAAACTGCATTTTTGATGTCACCCCACAAGTTTTCTATTGGATTAAGATCCGGGGATTGGGCTGGCCACTCCATAACGTCAATCTTGTTGGTCTGGAACCAAGATGTTGCACGTTTACTGGTGTGTTTGGGGTCGTTGTCTTGTTGGAACACCCATTTCAAGGGCATTTCCTCTTCAGCATAAGGCAGCATGACCTCTTTAAGTATTCTGATGTTTTGGTGTTTGGGGGTCGTCTGACAAACTGTCTCCGGCCACTAGACCCAAAAAGAACAATCTTACTTTCATCAGTCCACAAAATGTTGCGCCATTTCTCTTTAGGCCAGTCAATGTGCTCTTTGGCAAATTGTAACCTCTTCAGCACGTCTTTTTTTCAACAGTGGGACTTTGCGGGGGCTTCTTGCAGATAGCTTGGCTTCACATAGGCGTCTTCTAATTGTAACAGTACTCACAGGGAACTTTAGACCTTCTTTGATCTTCCTGGAGCTGATTGTTGGCTGAGTCCTTGCCATTTTGGCTATTCTTCTATCCATTTGAATTGTAGTTTTTCGCTTTCTTCCACGTCTCTCGGGTTTTGGTTGCCATTTTAAAGCATTTGCGATCATTTTAGCTGAGCAGCCTATCATTTTCTGCACTTCTTTATATGTTTTCCCCTCTACAATCAACTTTTTAATCAAGGTACACTGTTCTTCTGAACAATGTCTGGAACGACCCATTTTCCTCTGAATTTCAGAGAGAAATGCACTGTAACCAGCATGTACAACATTTTCTGCCTTCCTTCCTTAAATAAGGGCAATAATTGCCACCTGTTTTTCAAAGAATGAATGACCTCACTAATAGAACTCCACACTGCTATTATTTTGAACATTCCCCTTTCAATTAGTGATTCAATTACACAGAATCAGCAGCATGCATGTCATGACTGTTGGGTCTGTTGGATTTCTATTACTCTACTACACCTGCTAGTAAATTATTTTCTATGTAGTAATATAATTTCTACCAAAAACAGTGATTGATCAGGTTAGTGATGTCTGACTGCTATTATTTTGAACACAACTGTATATATATACACTTGATTTTGCACTGCCCTGCCGCCCTGTAGCAGTAGTTCTGCTATAGCATGGTAGGGAAGCGGTTAAAGGAAAGAAAATTACTTTATGTATGACCAACCTAAGTGATTAGTACTTCTGCCTGGCTGCAATTGTATTTTTGGATCAAATCCCAACCATAGCACTACCCGCATGGAGTTTGCAAGTTCTTCCTGTGCCTGCATGGGTTTCCTCCTATGCTCCTGCCTAAATTGGCCCTAGTATGTGTATGTATGAATGTGAGTTAGGGGCTTTAAATTGTAAGTGCCTTTAGAGCATGGGCTGATGTATGTAAAGAGCTGTATAAATTATTGGAGCTTTACAAATACTAGACATGCTGTTCATATTGTACCCCATCAAAATTCAGGCAACATTTTCTCTGTTTGGAGATTTGAATGTATTCGATGTTCTAAATTACATTAGTAACGAATTTAAAGGACTTCAAAATAATGAAACAAAATTTCCTCCAAGATAACAAATTATCTGAAAAATGAAATCAAATTAGAAAAAAAATTTGAAATGCAAACATATTGCTGACTAATGCTGATTTCCTTCAAAGACTGTGTGTATTACTGTTAGAGTATAGCTTCCGAAATACATATTTTAAAAAGAATAGATTAGAATAAAACAGAACAGAATAGAAAATAAATAAATAGAATAGAACAGAATAGAATAGAAAAAAAATAGAATAAAATAGAAAAAAATACAGTAAAATAGAAAAGACTTTAACAGAAAGGAATATAATAGAAAAAAGAATAGAATAGAGTAAAATAGAATATAGCCATCTTCCAAAATTAAAATTTTGAATAGACTAGAATAAAATAGAAAGAATATAACTGTCTTTCCAAATTTTAATTTCAAAGAAAATGGAACAGAATAAAACAGAATAGAACAGAAAATAATACAATAGAATAGAAAATAAAGGAATAGAATAGCATATAGCCGTCTTCCGAAATTCGAATTTTGAAAAGAATAGAATAAAAAAGAAAACAGGAAAAAAAGAATAAAATAGAATAGAAAATAATAAAATAGAAATAGAAAAGAAAGACTATAATGGTCTTCCAAAATTGGAATTTTGAAAAAAGTAGAATAGAATAACAGAAGAAAATAGAAATAGATTAGAAAATAAAAGAATAGAATAAAATAGAATTGAAAAATAATAGAATACATCAGAATAAAATAGAAAAAATACAGCTGTCTTCCGAAACTCAATTTTCGAATAGAATAAAACAGAAAGAATATAGCCATCTTCTGAAATTGGAATTTCAAAGAGTAGACTAGAAAAAAAGAGAATAGAATAGAATATATGAGTAAAACATAACAGAATAGAATAGAAAATAGAAGAATAGACTAGAATAGAATGGAAGAGAAAATAAAGGAATAGAGCAGAAAAAAATAGAATAGAAAAAAAAATTGTATAGAATACTGTAAATATAGCCATCTTCCACAGTTCATATTTTAAATGGAATAGAACCAGCTATTCTTCACATGAATTTGGATCGATTTGATATTTTCGATTTGAATTCAGTTCGAATATTTTGAATCTTTCACATCTCTCCCCCACACTACTGTCCTCTGCCTCCTTCACATCTCCCCCCCACACTACTGTCCTCTGTCCCCTTCACATCTCTCCACACACTACTGACCTCTGCCTCCTTCACATCTCTCCCCCCCCCCCACACTACTGTCCTCTGCCCCCTTCACATCTCCTCCCCCCCCACACTACTGTCCTCTGCCTCCTTCACATCTCCCCCCACACTACTGTCCTCTGCCTCCTTCACATCTCCCCCCCACACTACTGTCCTCTGCCTCCTTCACATCTCCTCCCCCCCCACACTACTGTCCTCTGCCTCCTTCACATCTCCCCCCACACTACTGTCCTCTGCCCCTTCACATCTCCTCCCCCCACTCTACTGTCCTCTGCCCCCTTCACATCTCTCCCCCCACACTACTGTCCTCTGCCCCTTCACATCTCTCCCCCCCACACTACTGTCCTCTGCCCCCTTCACATTTCTCCCCCCCACTACTGTCCTCTGCCTCCTTCACATCTCTCCTCCCCACACTACTGTCCTCTGCCCCCTTCACATCTCTCCCCCCCACTACTGTCCTCTGCCCCCTTCACATCTCTCCTCCCCCCACTCTACTGTCCTCTGCCCCCTTCACATCTCTCCCCCCACACTACTGTCCTCTGCCCCCTTCACATCTCTCCCCCCCACACTACTGTCCTCTGCCCCCTTCACATTTCTCCCCCCCACTACTGTCCTCTGCCCCCTTCACATCTCTCCCCCCCACTACTGTCCTCTGCCCCCTTCACATCTCCCCCCCACACTACTGTCCTCTGCCTCCTTCACATCTCTCCCCCACACTACTGTCCTCTGCCCCCTTCACATCTCTCCTCCCCACACTACTGTCCTCTGCCCCCTTCACATCTCCCCCCCACACTACTGTCCTCTGCCTCTTTCACATCTCCCCCCCACACTACTGTCCTCTGCCCCCTTCACATCTCCCCCCCACACTACTGTCCTCTGCCCCCTTCACATCTCTCCTCCCCACACTACTGTCCTCTGCCCCCTTCACATCTCCCCCCCACACTACTGTCCTCTGCCCCCTTCACATCTCCCCCCCACACTACTGTCCTCTGCCCCCTTCACATCTCCCCCCCACACTACTGTCCTCTGCCCCCTTCACATCTCCCCCCCACACTACTGTCCTCTGCCCCCTTCACATCTCCCCCCCCACACTACTGTCCTCTGCCTCTTTCACATCTCTCCCCCCCACACTACTGTCCTCTGCCCCCTTCACATCTCTCCCCCACACTACTGTCCTCTGCCCCTTCACATCTCCCCCCCCCCACACTACTGTCCTCTGCCCCCTTCACATCTCCTCCCCCCCCCCCACACTACTGTCCTCTGCCTCCTTCACATCTCCCCCCACACTACTGTCCTCTGCCTCCTTCACATCTCCCCCCCACACTACTGTCCTCTGCCTCCTTCACATCTCCTCCCCCCCCCCACACTACTGTCCTCTGCCTCCTTCACATCTCCCCCCACACTACTGTCCTCTGCCCCTTCACATCTCCTCCCCCCACTCTACTGTCCTCTGCCCCCTTCACATCTCTCCCCCCACACTACTGTCCTCTGCCCCTTCACATCTCTCCCCCCCACACTACTGTCCTCTGCCCCCTTCACATTTCTCCCCCCCACTACTGTCCTCTGCCTCCTTCACATCTCTCCTCCCCACACTACTGTCCTCTGCCCCCTTCACATCTCTCCCCCCCACTACTGTCCTCTGCCCCCTTCACATCTCTCCTCCCCCCACTCTACTGTCCTCTGCCCCCTTCACATCTCTCCCCCCACACTACTGTCCTCTGCCCCCTTCACATCTCTCCCCCCCACACTACTGTCCTCTGCCCCCTTCACATTTCTCCCCCCCACTACTGTCCTCTGCCCCCTTCACATCTCTCCCCCCCACTACTGTCCTCTGCCCCCTTCACATCTCCCCCCCACACTACTGTCCTCTGCCTCCTTCACATCTCTCCCCCACACTACTGTCCTCTGCCCCCTTCACATCTCTCCTCCCCACACTACTGTCCTCTGCCCCCTTCACATCTCCCCCCCACACTACTGTCCTCTGCCTCTTTCACATCTCCCCCCCACACTACTGTCCTCTGCCCCCTTCACATCTCCCCCCCACACTACTGTCCTCTGCCCCCTTCACATCTCTCCTCCCCACACTACTGTCCTCTGCCCCCTTCACATCTCCCCCCCACACTACTGTCCTCTGCCCCCTTCACATCTCCCCCCCACACTACTGTCCTCTGCCCCCTTCACATCTCCCCCCCACACTACTGTCCTCTGCCCCCTTCACATCTCCCCCCCACACTACTGTCCTCTGCCCCCTTCACATCTCCCCCCCCACACTACTGTCCTCTGCCTCTTTCACATCTCTCCCCCCCACACTACTGTCCTCTGCCCCCTTCACATCTCTCCCCCACACTACTGTCCTCTGCCCCTTCACATCTCTCCCCCACACTACTGTCCTCTGCCCCTTCACATCTCCCCCCCCCCCCCACACTACTGTCCTCTGCCCCCTTCACATCTCTCCCCCACACTACTGTCCTCTGCCCCCTTCACATCTCTCCCCCCCACACTACTGTCCTCTGCCCCCTTCACATCTCTCCCCCCCACACTACTGTCCTCTGCCCCCTTCACATCTCCCCCCCCCCACTACTGTCCTCTGCCCCCTTCACATCTCTCCCCCACACTACTGTCCTCTGCCCCCTTCACATCTCTCCCCCCCACACTACTGTCCTCTGCCCCCTTCACATCTCTCCCCCACACTACTGTCTCTGCCCCCTTCACATAACTCCCAGCAGAACTGTGCCCCCTTCACACCCCACCCCAGTAGTATACTCTGCCCTCCTCACATCAACCCCACACCCCACTTCACAGCCCTACCCCACAGTACTGTCCTCTGCCCTTTCACATCCCCCGATCACACAATTACCCCCCTTTACATCCCCCCCTCCACAGCAATACCCCCCTCCTCGCATCACAAATCCCCCCTCCAACATTAGTGTTCTCTGCCTCCTCACATCAACCCCCCCCCCCCACTGCACTGCTCCCTGTACAGCACCCCCACAACCACCATCTGCACACAGCACTGCCCCTCTTCTTATTTTGCCCCCCCCCCCCCATATCACACACAGCCAAAGTAGTGTCCTCGGCCCCCCTTCATTCTCTTACCTTAGAGTGGAGAATGGGAGGTGGGGCATTTCTAGATCGGGTGTGGGGAAGCACAGCACATCATTGAGCAGAGCCGCTTCTTTCCCCCCATCCTCCACCACTAACAGCAGAGCAGACAGCAGGAGACATAACATTTCTGGAGTGAGTGTGGAATAAGAGCACAGTATTGAACAGAGAGAGGGAACGGGAACTCTCATAACATTTCTGGGGTGATTGTATGTTAGTGCAAATAAAAAAGTATCACAGACAGTACTCAATTGTTCCTGGAGTGAGTGTGGAATAACAGCACAGTATTGAACAGAGAGCGGGTGCGGGAGATCTCATAACATTTCTGGAGCGAGTGTGGAATAACAGCACAGTATAGAAATGCCCGCAGCGGAAAAAGAAGAAAAGAATTAGCGCAGGGCAGGCATGACTAGGCCCAGAGTGGGAAGGAAGATGTGTAAGGGTTAATGTTAGTATTAGGGTTGGTAAAGGATAGCTGGGGGATCTGGTTGGTAGAGGAGAGTGTAGGTGGGGTCTCCTGCACTTTAGGGTGGAGTGTTCTGGGGAGGGGCGTCAGTTGGGAGCTGGACGTGGGAAAGAGAGCTTCCCTCCCGCCCGCCCTGTTTGGTGAATGTTGTGTTCCTCCTGGGGGGGGGGGGGGTGATTTTGGTTCCTGGGCGGTGGTTGGTCTTTGGAGGCGGTTCTTATCTTGGAGGTACAAAATGGTGTGGGACCCATCGTTGGTATGGTGTGCCCGGGAACATTCCCAGTTAACCGAGGTTTAACTGGAAGGTGGTGGTGCTGCACTGCGGACAGTATGGTTGTCTCCGAGCTGGTTGGTTGCGGCTAGAGGCCTAGTGGAATATGGTTGTCCGCAGGTGCATTTCGGATCGTTTTGGTGGTGCCTTCAAAGACCAACGACAACTCTTTATGTTTTCTGTTATAAGGAATGGTTGATGTGTTTAAACTTGATTGGTTAATAAAAGGCCGTGCTGGCCATTTACTCCAAAATTGGTGTTGTGTTTTCTGTAAGTATAGTAAGTAAAGGGGATTGGTATGGAAGGGTAATGGTGGTGTAGTGGGGTCTGGATGAACCTATCTCGGGTGCACTAGTCATGAACAGAGAGCGGGTGCGGGAGATCTCATAACATTTCTGGAGCGAGTGTGGAATAACAGCACAGTATTGAACAGAGAGCGGGAACGGGAGCTCTCAACATTTCTGGAGCGAGTGTGGAATAACAGCACAGTATTGAACAGAGAGCGGGTGCGGGAGATCTCATAACATTTCTGGAGCGAGTCTGGAATAACAGCACAGTATTGAACAGAGAGCGGGAACGGGAACTCTCATAACATTTCTGGAGTGAGTGTGGAATAACAGCACAGTATTGAACGGAGCGCGGGAGCGGGAGCTCTCAACATTTCTGGAGCGAGTGTGGAATAACAGCACAGTATTGAACAGAGAGCGGGTGCGGGAGATCTCATAACATTTCTGGAGCGAGTGTGGAATAACAGCACAGTATTGAACAGAGAGCGGGAACGGGAACTCTCATAACATTTCTGGAGTGAGTGTGGAATAACAGCACAGTATTGAACAGAGCGCGGGAGCGGGAGCTCTCAACATTTCTGGAGCGAGTGTGGAATAACAGCACAGTATTGAACAGAGAGCGGGTGCGGGAGATCTCATAACATTTCTGGAGTGAGTGTGGAATAACAGCACAGTATTGAACAGAGAGCGGGTGCGGGAGCTCTCATAACATTTCTGGAGCAAGTGTGGAATAACAGCACAATATTGAACACATCACGGGAGTGGGAGCTCTCATAACATTTCTGGAGTAAGGGCTCGTTCACACTAGGCTGTTTTGCCAACGCTTGCCAAACGCCCCTATAGCGTTTGGCAAACGTTGGTCCGGCGTTTGCGGAGCGTTTTTTAACGCTCGGCAAACGCCGCATGCGCGGTTTAGCGGCGGTTGCTAGGCGTTTGCCGAGCGTTAATAACGCCCCACAAACGCCTATAATGCAGTTTGAGTGGTGTTACCGCTCCGCAAACGCCCCGCAACCGCGTCGCAACCGCACCGCAAACGCCGGCCGGGCGTTTGCGGAGCGGCACCATAGACGAGAATAGGAGGCTTCAAAGCCTCCTGACTCGTCCAGAGGCGTCCGTTTTGCCGCGACGCGACGCAAACGCTCCCGTTAGAACAGCACCATGTGCTGTAATGTGCAGAATTGGCAGAGGCGTTTGGGAAGCGGTAAAAACGCTTCCCAAACGCCTCTCTGCCGCCTGCACACAAGGCTAGTGTGAACGTAGCCTAAGTGTGGAATAACGGCACAGTATTGAACACATCACAGGAGCGGGAACTCTCATAACATTTCTGGAGCGAGTGTGGAATAACAATAACGGCACAGTATTGAACAGATTGTGGGAGCGGGAGATCTCATAACATTTCTGGAATGAGTGTGGAATAACAGCACTGAATTGAACAGAGTGTGGGAGTCGGAGCTCTCATGAGATTTCTGGATTGGATGCGGGAAGCACAGCATTGAATAGAGCAGGGGAGCTGCATGGGTTACCTTTTTGTATTAACCAGCAGGTGATTGGCTGCTAACACTGCCCTGATTCCAATCAGCCGCTGGTTAACTTAAAAAGTTAACCCCAGCAGCTCTCATGCTCTATTCAATGCTGTGCTGTGCTTCCCGCATCCGATCCAGAAATGTTATGAGAGCTCCCGTTCCCGCGCTCTGTTCAATACTGTGCTGTTATTCCACATTCGCCAGAAATGTTCTGTCTCCTGCTGTCTGCTCTGCTGTTATAACAGCGGCGGAGGATAGGGGAAAAGAAGCGGCTCCTAAATGGTGTGACTGGGTCCAGATGAAACAGTGGCTAGGTCTGCATCCGTACCACGGTCCGCCATTTAGTGACGCCTACTCTACACCATTTATAGTAAGCCATGTCCTTAAAACTTCACTCTATTCTTTTCTCAAAGTTTGCTGTTTATGTATTTGTTTGTTTTCATTTGAAAATTTAACCAACCGTCTTTTGTTCTATTTTTGGGTCAAAACACTTTTGATGTTCTTCTTGACGTTGTATGAGGCATTACTTCAACCTGGAGGTTTTCCAACCGCAAAGATGTGTATTCCACAGGAGAGGAAGGTGAATGTCTCTCAACGCTGAGCATAGAAGTCTCTATGTATGGGAAACATTACAATCATTGATTGTAAATTGCTGCCCTGGAACCGATTTCTGCCATGTCAGAATGATTTCTCTCCGGCCTCCTGCAGAGAAGGACCTCACACAATTGGTAAAATGTGGCAGCCGGGAACTTGATAAGTGTTATTCGGAATATGGACAAGACACTGTGAGATCTATCATATCAATACCACCTAAAACAAACCAGCTGATAAATGATGAATTGTGTGGGACCATCTTATAAATGGATACATTCAAAATGTTGCACAAATAACAAAACCGCAAATTCCAAAACTTCTCATCCCCAGCCGAGTGATTTACTATAATCTGTGTAATATACTGTATATAGTTCACCTGAGGGGATTGTTCTTTTTTATTTATCAAAAATTGCACTTTAAAACATTATGTGTGTAGCACTTACCCCTGCAGGAGCAACTGGTGATGGAGGGTTCTCTGTTCTGCCTCAATAAACTGCTCGTTCCCCACTGACACACCTGGTTGTGGCTTGAGACACGCTGAAAACCTTTGTGATTTAAGCGTTACTATACCTGCACTCTATATCAGCACACAGAAAGTAAGCCACAACAAGTGAAAGGTAGATGAATGAAAGTATAATATCAAGGCAGTTAGACAGTATGTAACTTGGCAACCAACAACAGAACACTTTCAAAGCTGCAAAAACTAGATAAGTTAACACTGGCCTATAACAGGGTGATTTAACTGAACTGCAGCACTGCAAATCAAGTTCAACTGATGTAACCAGTAACTGGCAGAGTCAGAATCAGCTAACACAATAATAGTGACCTTGGGTGCAGCGTGAGCTTGTAGCACTTTAATGGCAGGGTTCACAGTGCTTAATAAAGGGTACTCCGGAAGTTAACTAAAGTACAAGGTGCCTGATTAGTCAATAGCAATCAGCTTTCGGTGGGGCCCTTCTGTCAGTAGTGCATTGTCCCTTGAAATGAAATGAGTGACTGATAAACTGCTGGGTAAGAGCATTCTCTATAGTGTTAACTGTGTGTGGCAAGAGTTTAGGACGTGTAGCTCAGTTCACCACTCCTAGCAGGTAGTAGGTCTGGTCCCATGTAACTGACTGTCAGCTGTTCCAGAGGTCCCAATTCTTACAATGTCCCTCTTTGGTTCTCCTTGACAGCAAGAGGTCGTTCTTGCTTTGGGTTCACATACAGCAGAAGAAATCTTGGTGTCTCAGTTCTTTGGTCTCTGGCACGCAGGCAGACACCCATTGATGGGTCTGCACTGTTCCAGGTCCCTGCACACAGGAAGCTTGCAGTCGCTCACCCTCTTGGCTCTGTAACTCCCAGCAACACCCTCTCACTTTCTGTAGGTCTCTTCTGGTGTAGGGCACAGGCCCCGATAGTCGCTCTCCCCTCCACAAGTGACCTCCCAGTATCTTGATTGCCCAGAAAAAGCAGTACCATCTTTCCTCCTCTGTCCAGGGCATTGTGGGATCCTATAGTTCTGTAGCTATTCAATTATATTGTACATATTACATATATTGTCCTGCTCCTTGATTGACTCCACCCTGCTGGCAGGAGGGGGAGGGGGGGTGAAGCAGGAGCAGGGGAATTTGCACAGATCCACTTCTTCAGCTGCAGTACAAGAGGGGAGAGACACTGGCTGTACACACACAGCCTAGCGATCTGACAAAGTGTACCAATGGGGGGGATTCACACACAGCCAGCAGCAGCACCCAGCTACATGTGGTTTATTAGTAAGATATTACAGAGGACAAGGATGATGTAGAGGGTACAATAACAACTGGCATTGAATTAGATTTAGGTTGATTGTTTCACCTTTTAAAGAGATGACTTCTGATAGATGCTAATGAACTAAATGCTTTTTACATTTTTTGCACTACCTTAATTCAGTGGTGGTTAAGGTAATAGATGGGGGAACTCACTGGTGAACTGTGACATCATCAAAAGGGCCCTATATTATATTCAATATATGCCAAACCACAGAAGGGAGAGTGCAGCATATACTTTAGAACATATGCAGAGACTGAAGATTTACTAGGTGAGGTGTCAAAGGCTGGGAACCCACTACAGAGAATGGCTAGAACCTGCAGACATACTAGAGGAGATGGCCTGTGACTGGGGTCACACTACAGAAGATTAAAGACTAGTGACATACTACAGGTGATGGTTAGAAACTGCAGATATACTGTATTATAGGAGATGCTTAGAGACTGGGGACATACTGCAGGAAATGTTTAGAGACTGGGGAATTGTTACAAGAGATGGTTGAAGACAGGAGACATACTACAGGAAATAGTCTGGCACGGCAGTTGCACTGCAGGAGATGGTCAGAGACTTCAGACATACTATAGGAGATGGTCAGAGGCTGCAAACATGATACAGCAGTTGGCCAGAGATTGGAGACATAATACAGGAGATGGTAGGAGACTGCTGACATGCTGCAGGACATGGTCAGAGACTGCAGACATACTATAGGAGATGGTCTGAGACTGCAAACATGATATAGGAGATGTTCGGGGACTATAGACATAATACAGAAGATGGTCAGAGACTGCAGACATATTGCAGGACATTGGCAGAGACTTCAGACACACTATACAAGATGGTCAGAGGCTGCAAACATGATACAGGAGATGGTCAGAGACTGCAGACGTAATACAGGAGATGGTTGGAGACTGAAGACATGCTCCAAGACATTGTCAGAGACATTAGACACACTATAGGAGATGGTCAGAGGCTGCAGATATAGTTTAGAAGATGGTCACAGACTGCAGGCATACTAGAAAACATAGTTAGAGACTGTGCACATACTACAGTAGATGATCACAGACTATATCTGCACCTACAAAAGATGGTCAGATACTGCAGACATACTATAGGAGATGGTCCAAGACTGCAAATTTATTACAGGGGATGATCAGAGATTAAACAGGTCATACTGGAGTCAGAGACTGCAGACATGATTCCTGAGATGGTATGGGACTGTGGACATGTTACCTGAGATGGATGGATCTGAGATCAGAGCTTTGTCACGAAAGACGGGCCAGGACTGAGGACCAGAGACTGATAGAGATCATTTTCATTACAGCCTCTTTACAAACCAATGCTTCCACTACAAAATGCAGGCAGGGCACCAGACGTCTAAGTGAACTATGCGCTCATTAACTATCTGGGGAGAGCAATATTCAGCCTTCCACAGCTTGTAGAATTATACTACACAATGTCCGAAGACCTGGGTACAAGGAAAATGTTGAATATTCAGAGTAATTGCAGCAGTTGATATGATTTTGAAATATTTATTTGATAAGGTATCTCTACCCAAAAAATAGATATTTCAATATTGGCATATTAAACCACATAATAGTTTATTCTACAGTATCTCTGAGGGACTCCAGCAGTGAGATCTCTGTAGAAAGTTCTTGGGTCTCCACATATGTAGTGGTCATTACAAGGGGTTCACACTATCCCTGCTAGTTGAGGCTCCATGCACACTAGCAGTTACTAGTGTTATCCTGTGTGTCCATGCATTGCACACTATTGAAATTTAAAAGCATTTTTCAAGCTTCAGGTTCTAGGAGCAGGAAAAAAACCTTTTTTGTGTTTTTGAGAATGATTATCCAAAAATGCTGAATTCTTCTAAATACTCCTAAAAGCCAGCTCCAGCATTTTTTTTTCCAGTAAATAGCTGGTTGTTAAGGAGCGGGCCGGCAAGCTGGCTGTCGTGTCCTTGACAAAGGAGGACTCATCGGTTGTCAGTGGGTTCCCCGCTGACAGCTGAGTGTTAGCAAAAGAATTGACAATTACAATTTGACATAAAAAACAACACTGGGGTCCCCTCAATCCATATCAGCTCCTTTGACCCCTATCTTAAAGCAACCCCCCCATGCTGTGGGCATGTGGCCTGATATGGTTCAGGATGGGGGGGGGCGCTTGCTCGACCCCATCCTTTCATGATCAGCTGCCAAGCAGCATGCTAGGATAAGGGTCTGGTATTGATTGTTAGGGGGATCCTATGCAGTTTTTCTTTTTAATTTTGGCATGGGGTTCCCCTCAAAATCCATACCAGACCTAAACGCCTGGTATGGATTGAGGGGGGACCCCATCGGTTGTTAAGGATGTGGGCAGCCGGTTTGCTCCTTAACAAGCGGCTAAACACCAGCAAAACACTTACACAAAACCCATGGAAAAAATGCTAAAACTTGTGTTTTTTATCCAAAAATTTTCCAGCACTTTATTTCAGCTGCTAGTGTGCATGGAGCCTTAAGATAACACCAGAAGGAGCATGTACACCCTAAGGTAGGCGGAAAACGTGACTAGGAGAACTCATTATGATATTGCTCAAGGGATACAAGAAGCCAAGCTAGGACGTTCCTCAGCCCAGTGGACCCCACCTATAAATGAGATATCCCTTTAGATGACCTGACCCAAAAACCATGGTACTCTCCTGACTTCCATGAAAAAGTTATTCGTTTTATTCATCTTCAGCATCAGCACAATCTGCTCAGAACTCTCAGCAGAGCCAAATTCAGAATGTGTTTTCACTTAAATGTTTCTTAATTCTTTGCGGAGTCCAGCCCGATACTTAATCATATCAAACTGGGATTAAAGATTGTAAATTATGTCAAGATGTAAAGTATAGAGCTGCATTTTTAGTAGCTGAAACGGCCAGCCAAGTGTGTGAGATCTGAATCTGAATAGACTTTTCTGGAGACATTTATTCAGATCTGCCACACAAGTTACTGCTAAGATATCAGATAAAACTGTTACTGATGATGAGTGACACCAGGACACAAAATGCCAAAGACAGTTTTGACAGTAGTTGGTCTTTTATTTGGGCACAGCTGGATATTTCATTAGCTTACATGCTCTAAACTTTCTATTCTCAACCAGGGTTCCATGGTACCCTAGGGTTCCTCCAAAAGTTGCTAGGGGTTCTTTGAGCTTTAGCTCATTGACCTCCAATTTGATAGTGCTTGCTGAGTACAGGGGTCAATGCTACTTGGCAAAGCCAATTGCATGAGTCAAACGGTCTTTTCTAAGGGCATTTTTACCACTAACCATCAAAGAAATGTTTTTGGAAGGGCACCCTGAGACCTGAAAATTATTTTAAAGTTTCCTCACGGTAAAAAGGTTGAGGAAAGCTGATCTAATCAGTAGTGGCATTCAATGAACTGCAACTCTCCTGCTGTAAGAATTACAAATCCCAGCCTGTCCTGCCAAATGATAGTAAACCTTCAATGATCAGGAGATATATAAGAGCCCCAATGCCCCTCGTTTCCCATATGCAAATGTGAAATAAAATTATGTGCTTTTGTTTGCTTTCTGGCTGCATATCACTTCTAGGATAAAGACTACAGCAGAAACCAACTTTCTGACATAGGAAAGATGGGCATCTGGACATACCTTTTACACACCCAGGCTCTATTGGAGTGAGCTAATTGGAGATACCTCTTATCAAGTTGATCTTCAGAGTCCAATTATTGGGACCAAAAGTGCGGTTAGACCAAACATTGTGTAAGCCGTGTACCGGGGTGGGCTCCCCAGGATACAGTGAAGTCACGAACGAGGAAAGCAACCCCAACACAAGCTTTTGCCACAACAGAATTTTACTTAGATGTGGCAAATAAACACAACCACAAATGCTGGAAACATACAATAAATTTACATACACCCAGCCCAAAGGCTGAGACCCTTGTGCTGCACAGCACGGCGCCTCCTGATAGATGAAGGTAGAAAGTGAAGTAAATACAGAGTGAGCTGTGATTGGTCACAGCTTGTCACATGGTACAAGGCTTTTGTGAATAGCATTGTACCATGTGACCTCTGTGATCATTCACAGATTTCACACATAGTAAGCAATGATGTCAGAAGTGACATCTTGCTTACTACTTTGCATGTGATCACTGATTGGCCATGTGATCACATGATCGGGACCTCGTACAGAGGTCCCGTCCGACGATCGGTGTTTCACTGTGTCCGGAGGACACAGCGGGCACCGGATCGCGGTGCTGCGCGCTCCCAGGGAGCGCGCACAAGCAGGGTACGGGGAGGCCGTTTATAGACGGCCACCCGACCCTGCAGTGCCACCGTCCGGCCGTTTATATACAACGGCCGGTCGGGAAGTGGTTAAACAGCCTCCTGCTTACCTGTAACAAACACAGAAAACCCTTAATTACATGTGACTGGATATGTTCACTGTAATCACTGGCCTGTAGGAAACAAAGTGTTAGACTTTTGGTTCCTACTTCTGTGTCTTCCTATTATCACAGGAAGTAGTTCTGCCCTCTTGTGATGGTACAATAAAAATGCAATCACTAGTATCTTCTATTGACAAAGATATATTACTGTTATATTAGGTATTAGGCTTTGGATTTAAATTTTATGGGGCTGCCTATTTTCTACACCTCTTACACTATTCACTATCGCTGGTCGCCATAGCACAGCAATCTTTCCGGGCCCTGGTTGATCTAGATGAAGATTCTTAACACCTGCACCACCAGGACTTCTCCCCCTCCACACACACATAAAGGACTCTGTATTACATCCGTGTGTATAGACAGAATTTGCTTGTTGCGATGTTCACATATTGAGTTCTTATAAACTGCGCTGATATTTTCTGGGCTACTGGCATCATCATTTTAAGGGAACAGCTTGACACAGAAAGGTCTTTCTCTTCCTTTCATACCTGAGGTCATGGGTTCTTTCAGGGCCTATCACTAATCGCTCTTTGATTCACTGTGATTCCCTTTACATTGCATATCTGTGTTCTATACTCTCAGAGACTAAAACGTTTATATTGAAAGATACCTGCATTAACTTTCCTTTCTGTCTCTTGACTTGAGAACCCCAAGTAAATACTCAGTTGCTTTACTATAGTCTGGTGTCTTTGTAATTATGATCTTTTGTGAACTATGAACCCAGGGTGTCAGAGGTGTTGGGAGGCTTGCAAGGTCAGGGCAACCTTTGTGGACCTTCGTCTTCCAGCTGTCCCTGGGGGAAGGGGGGGGGGTGCTACATAACCTTTTAATATTGAACTGATAAACTGATGAAAAGTGCAGCAAATGGTGAACATTGTCATATTCATTTTTATATTCAGGACATTTTTTGTACCATACAGTATGTACTGGTGCCATGCACAATGCTCCTTATGACCAGGGTTTTGTGGAACTTTTCACTGTACTGAACTTGTAATTACAGGTTTATCCTTTGCTGATGTAAAACACTGCATTCTTACTGTTTGCATGATGATGACTAACCACAAGATGGCGGTGTTCCGCAGTTTAGCTGAAGGCAGGACTGTTGTGCATTGACGGGGAAACCCAAATCTCATGGATTCCAGTAACATTTTGACTGCTGAAGCCAAATTGAAAAGTAGATGTTTATTATACAAGCATGTAGCTAGGCCTCCATGCAGGGAGAGCAGAACAATACATGGTGTTGGATTCAAAGTAATGCTCTGTCTAACTAGGGCCCTCTAATACAATTTATATGCTTTTCTAGTGGGTGGTACCTGACTATCTGATCTTTCTGTCAAGAGCCATCTGTGTTTTTGGAGAAACCTCTGGAGATGCGATTATTTGTCCACATGTAAATGTCCATCCAATTTGACAGGTCCCCAAAGGCTGTGACAACAATCTTGAGGTCAATAGGTTGTGAGAATGCTGTGGAACTGGTAGCAGAAGTGAAGTACCAGATATTAAGCCAACAGGAGAGGGCATGAGGTGTGGAACTGGTTTTTCTCATGCAAGGAAAAATAAATAGGTTGTTAGGCCATCTAATTCAATACCAATGTATTTCATATTTATATCTAAAAGGGCTGCTCCATTTTCCCTTCCCTCTGCAAGTGCAATTGCTCCAGAGCTTTGTAAATTAGATAAAGATTCACTTTGCAAGGAATACCCAATCACATGCAAGGAAAATTGAAAAAAAGCACTTTTGCTTGCACATGATTGGATGATGGAAGTCATCAGAGCTTTTGCTCATTTATTAAGCTCTGGAGCAGAGTGCACAGTCTATTTACCTTTAGTAAATCAACCCCTGTGTGAGGAGGACGTTTGCTGGGCACTGGTGCGGAACTCGGCGGGCCCAGACTGGATCGGGTTGCATTGCAGAGCCGGTCAGAAGGATTACAGATACCGGTAGCTGGTGTTACTATATAAGCAGGAGAGCTGACTCTGCAGGCCTACAGATTATGGAATCATGGCCGGCATCATTCCATTCTTTGTGGGACTAGGAGGACAAGGGGGCTCTCCAATCAAGAGACCGTTCTTTACTTCGCCTAGACTACAAACTTGGTGAAAGGGTTCTACATCCCAAAGTGTCTTCAGTTGCCAGATATCCTATTCTTTTCTCAGTTATATCAGTGCAGCACACTGTGCATCATAGTTTACCACCTGCAACACAGACCTCTTAGCCAAATTCAATACTGAGGCCTACAGCTTCTATTCCCCCTCCCAACTACTCCTGAAACACATGTCTTTGTGGATAACGACACTATTAATAATTCATCTCCCACATATTATAGCCATAAAGGAGCTTGCTTCATCAAGTCAATTCCCTATCTATTGGAATACAAATTCTTTTTGAGTCCACTCCCACCTCTTCTTCATCTATACTGATCCTTGCTTTCACCCACTTCCATTAAGGGACCGTTTCTCTAGCTTTGCCACCATCAGTCAGGGGAGGAATTTTTCTTACTACTGTGTTTTCTTTCCTCAAAAAATCTTGCTCTAAAACAAAATGGTTCAACCTCAATGTGCACTAACTAAGGCCCCAACAAGCACGCAGAAGAGTTGTATTCTTTTTCCTATTCTGCTGTGGTATCAAAGGGGACATTAGCATCTGGATATTCATCTTCTAGTCAAACCCTGTTACCAGACCACTACAGAGAATACAAAAGTTAACCCTAATTCTTGATAGCCTAATACAGCTCATTTTTGTCCTGCAGGACATTTTGGGTTTGTTTTAAAAGGGGTACTGTGTTTGATCATTTGGCTGAGCCTTGCAGAGTGTCTGGCAGCTGTTCACAATTACTGTTCTTTTGTGTTTGCACCATTTCTTTGATCTCAATACAATCAAAATATTGGTTCAACTTAAACTGTGTTCCAGGGCCAGGGGATTCTCGGTACTGCAAAATCATGTATATATACATGATTTTGCACACCAGTGCCACCCTGTAGCAGTATTTCTGCTGTAGGGCGGTGCGGACGTGGTTAATGTATTTGACAAAAATGTGCTGTGGTATCCTAATGGGATGTCCAAGTGACAAATGGGCTGCTCCTGCAAACCAAGGAACTGGTCCAATGGCCTTGAACTATTGAAAAATGGTGTTTGAGTGTGAGAATTGGAGCACCACACCATTATTTAGAATTTAAAATGAAGTTTCATTCCAAACATATAGCAGGTTTTACCATCAATGTGTTTCGGGAACCACACATGGTCCCTTTTATCAGAGTTGAAACGTATCATAAAATCATTCAAAATAGTGCATGAAAAAGAAAGAATACTCAAAATAGATATCGGTACATTTCTGAGGATAACTGAATGTACATAAATTATATCTGTAGAGCTCACTCCTGCAAGGGCTGTTATATCTGTGCCCAGGGTTCCTTCCCCAATATGTACACTGCAGCCAAACACGATTCCAGCACTTTTCAGGCTCATTAATCAGTCTAGGGATATGCTTTCTTTTATGCATTAATGAAATCTTGAACTTGGATAGGTAAAGGCTGACTGTAGGATACTCTGGTAACTCCTAGCAACAACTTGAGGACACAAATCTTCCTCTTAGGACTGAGAGAGTTCTTGCTTGCAGCAAATATTGGACTGAGCTTTTCAGGAACATCATAACCATGCCTACCCTTTAGGTAGAGATAAGCTGACTCTATTGCAAGAGGTATAGTAGCAG
Organism: Staurois parvus; assembly: GCF_062004578.1. Lineage (NCBI taxonomy): Eukaryota > Metazoa > Chordata > Amphibia > Anura > Ranidae > Staurois > Staurois parvus. The sequence goes on from NW_028318996.1 coordinate 2,028,138, forward strand.
CACACAGTCTCAAAGATCTCTCACACAGGTCTGTTCTCACTTAGAGCCCTTGAATATATGGCTACCTCTTTCCAATATCTTCATGACTCCTTTTCCAGTGATACCAGACTAGATCCCCAAGGAGAACAATCCTCTTGGTCAGCTTCAGCAAAGTAACTGTGGAATGGGTCCCCAAACCAACAGAGCTGGGCACTTGATGAGAAGTAGGACCACACGCTGGCTGCCCAGGAGGACAACGTGCCCTCTAGACTGGACTTCCCCTCTCCAGAAGAAGACCAGACCACTCCAGTTCTCAGACTATTTATACCCTTTCCCCGCAGCCCCTTGTACATGACTTCACCAAGATTGCCTGGAACGGTATAAATATTCACGCTGCCTTTTACCATTACTCCACACCTATGTCTCAGAACTAACTGGATTGTTCTGACAAGATGGGGAGAGGGAATGAAACAAGCAGCCTGTGAGACCCAGAACAGACCTAACCAAATACTACAGTAAGCTAGAACTAAATTTGCCTACAACAGGATTCTCAGCCACACTAATTGCAGTGATGCAACACAGTGATCCAGAACTAAATCTAATCCTACCATCTATCTAGGAGAGGGCTACATATGTGTACAGCACAGGGGCGAACTGACAACTCATGGGGCCCCCGGGCAATAGGGGATAATGGGGCCCCTGTGTCCTTGCCCAAACTCAAAAAAGCCTATGAAAAAGGTACCAGGGGCATCTCATGGGGCCCCCTACTGACCCCGGGCCCTCGGGCAGGGCCTGAGTTTCCAAATGGTCAGTCAGCCCCTGGTACAGCACACTATCACATTTACAGTATGTGCTGAACAGTTGGGATAATGTTGTTTATGATCTTTAAATTCAATCATCAAATGTATTAAAAACTTACAAAATTATCTCAATTATGTAAAAGTTAAAAGTGATGAATGAACTAACTTTACTTGTAAGGAAAAAACAGTATATATTTATATATACAGTTGCAAAAAAAAGTATGTGAACCCCTTGGGATTACGTGGAGTTTTGCATGAATTGGGAATAAAATGTGCTCTGAACGTCATCTAAGTCACAACAATAGAAGAACACAGTCTGCTGAACATAATACTACACAAACATTAGATGTTGCCATGGTTTAATTGCACATAACATGTAAACATTCACAGTGCAGGGAGGAAAAAGTATGTGAGGCCCTAGCTTAATGACTTCTCCCAGAGCTCATTGGAGCCAGGAGTGAGCCAACCTTGACTCCAATCAGTGTGATGATATTGGATGTGTTGCTGATAGCTGTCTTGCCCTTAAAAAACACACACCTGTTTTGGGTTTACTGGTTTCAAGAAGCACTGTCTGATGTGAACCATGCCTCTCAGAAAAGAGCTCTCAGAAGACCTACGATCAAGAATTGTTGACTTGCATGAAGCTGGAAAGGGTTACAAAAGTATCTCCAAAAGCCTTGATGTTCATGTGTCCACGGTAAGACAGACTGTCTACAAATCGAGAAAGTTTAGCACTGTTGATACTCTCCCTAAGCGTGGTCGTCCTGTAAAAATGACTGCAAGAGCACAGCGCAGAATGCTGCATGAGGTAAAGAAGAATACCAGAGTGTCAGCTAAAGACCTACAGAAATCTCTGGCACATGCTAATATTTTTGTTGACACATCTACAATAAGGAAAACATTAAACAAGAATGGAGTACATGGGAGGACACCACGGAGGAAGCCATTGCTGTCCAAAAAGAATATTGCAGCACGTTTGAAGTTTGCAAAAGAGCACCTGGATGTTCCACAGCACTACTGGCAAAATATACTGTGGACAGATGAAACCAAGATTGAGTTGTTTGGGAAGAACACACAACACTATGTGTGGAGAAAAAAAGGCACAGCATGCCAACATCAAAACCTCATCCCCACTGTAAAACATGGCGGAGGGAGCATCATGGTTTGGGGCTGCTTTGCTGCCTCAGGGCCTGGACGGATTGTTGTCATTGATGGGAAAATGAATTCCAGAGTTTATCAAGACATTTTGCAGGAAAACGTACGACCATCTGTCCGCCAACTGAAGCTCCGCAGAGGATGGGTGATGCAACAGGACAATGACCCAAAGCATACAAGTAATTCAACAAAACAATGGCTGCAACAGCACAGAATACGCTTTCTGGAGTGGCCCAGTCAGAGTCCTGACCTCAACCCGATTGAAATGCTTTGGCATGACCTTAAGAGAGCGATTCACACCAGACATCCCAAGAATATTCCTACACTGAAACAGTTTTGTGAAGAGGAGTGGTCCAAAATTACTCCAGATCATTGTGCAGGTCTGATCTGCAACTACAGGAAACGTTTGGTTGAGGTTATTGCTGCCAAAGGAGGGTCAACCAGTTATTAAGTCCAAAGGTTCACATACTTTTTCCTCCCTGCACTGTGAATGTTTACATGTTATGTGCAATTAAACCATGGCAACATCTAATGTTTTTGTAGTATTATGTTCAGCAGACTGTGTTCTTCTATTGTTGTGACTTAGATGACGTTCAGAGCACATTTTATGCCCAATTCATGCAAAACTCCACGTAATCCCAAGGGGTTCACATACTTTTTCTTGCAACTGTACATATATAGATGTCTAAAGGTCAGAGCTGACTTGGTGGTCACATGACCTTGTTTATATGCAAAGGGTTAAGGTTAAAATTGGTGTTAGCACTAGGGTTAGGGTTACTGTTGATGTTAGCATTGGGGGTTAGCATATTTTGGAAGAAGAACAGGTCCAGGATTAGTAAAAGGTGCTTCTATATTTCTCTGAAGGGTTAAAGCCCATTGTACCTTTACCAATCACCTTGTTATCTCTGGCTAAGGACCCTCATCACCACCAGCTAATTGCTTGAATATACTTAAAATAAAAACTATGCTAAATACTTACCTGAATCCATGGTCTTCTGGACTGGAGAGCGGACTGGTCATTGTTTAGGCATCTATGAGGTTCACATAATGGGGTCATTTTTTCCCAGAGATAGGCATTCATTTAATTTTTACCATTGACTTCAATGCATTTTACATAACATTTTACAGCAATGTCCAAATTTTTGCAAAAATTTCATTTAAACAAAAACTACTGATTTGCTTCATCCATGCTTGCAACATAGAAGACAAAAACAATTTATTCGGAATAGAGGCAGACAAATGATTTTCTTTTCCTGGTTCTCTTTCTTGAGGTTCACTTCATCTCTCATTAATGTCGCTGTAAAAGGTCCTTTAGAAGCCAGAGAAAAGATTGGTCATCACTGCGTTGTCTGTCTCATGCCGCCACCTGCACTACATTGGGGAAAATTGGCACTTTTCTCTGAGAATAAGACTGCGAAGAATCCATCAGCTCTGCCAGAAGCGATCAATCTCTGTTCTTCGGCTAATGGCCACATATTAGAGCAATGAGATTGTAAGCCTATTACGGATCTGGCAGCCACTGAGGACAGAATTCATTTCACCTATGTGCAAGTAGCGTGTGTGAGTGTCACGTTATATTGTCTCTCGTGGAACAAATGTATAAATTGGATTCAGTCTCGGATTATTTCTGCAGATGTCATTTTCCTTTAAAAAAAGTTTTCCATTTTCAAGAATAGAACAGGAATCCCCTTCTATCCCTGAGAGGAGACCTGGGATTGAGGAACCACACTGTCTGCTGGAAGCTTGAAGGGTTAGGGCCAATGATCTGCAAAGCAGGCTAACCTCAACTGACCAGGCTTCACTTTACTGCATTCATGTACAGGAAAATAATTCTGATTGGTCACTGGGGGTTAACTTGCTTTGCACAGTATTTTTTGGCTTGAGTAATAAGACTAAGCATCTGGGTCATAATTATCATTGTTGGAGACCAGCAAATATACAATGAATTTAACAAGTGTAAAGCCTAAATCAAGAAAAGAACACATTTTTTTTCTAATGTTTTGGGGATCTATATGACTACTGTTACAATTATTTATAAAGACAGTAAATGTAAAAATCCATAGTGTCAACTGAACTGGGGGAATAATGTTGCGCACACACACATGTAAGCAGGTCCCAGATACGCCAACAGCAATGGTCACGCTGGCCCAGGGTGCCTCCCATCCTTCTCCTTCAACAGGGATTCCACCATCTTGGTTACTCCCAACCAAAGGTCCTCTGCCAGAAATAAATGAATGTCCACATGATCAGCCCTTTCTGTAACAAGAAGAGAGTGCACAACTCTTCCCAACACATAAATATGCCTCTCCCTCTTTCCACATGACCTCAGCATTATTGTACACTCCAAACTAATTTTATTATGCAGGGGCCAACCAGCACTTCTAGTTCCCACAAGTGTAGGTTCGCATGAATGAGTTTTCCAATAGGACGTATACCATGTCTATCCAGAAGGGCACACTCCACTTAAATGATAACCTACATAATGATGTTCTGTAGGCTACCTTTTCCCATCAGCAGAGTGCAGAGCTCCTATAGGGCCAGTCACAGTTACAGCCCTCCAATGCGCAAAAACATGCGTGCACCCAACATATATGTAATGAGTTTATTGGTAATACATCATTAAATGTGATCACTCTCATTTACACTATACAAAATATTCCTGATTTTGTTGTAATGGCACACATATTTGATATCATTATCTATCAAATATATACAGAGAACTATTTGACCTTAGTGTCCACTTTTTAATGTCTTTAATAATTTTATACCTTTAGGCAAGATTCACGCTAGAGCATGGTGCATGAAGCCCACGTTCTGTGCGCATTTCCTGCACCACATTCAAAACACACTGCAGTTGCGAGCTGCAGCGTGTGTCAGCATGACTAGGGTAGAATAAATGTCCCCCCAAACTCTAGCCAATGACTGCTGGCTCATACTCTCAAAACTCAGCCCCCCCACCTCTTCATTTTTGCAAATAAAGAAGACCAAACCATAGGTGGAGTAAAATGGCCATTGCAGCCTTTTATTAACAATTCAACTTAAATTAACACAAAACATTCCTTAAAACAGAAAGATAACAGATAAGCCTATTGGTCTTGGAAGGCACAAAACACATTCCATTATTCCCTATGGAACTTTAACCATAATAGGCCTCCAGTCACAACACCGGCTCGGAGACAAGACACACTATCTGCAGTGCGCTACCTCCACATTCCAGATAAAGCTTTGTTAACAGGAATGCACCCAAGGACGCCATACCATACCGCCGATGGGTCCCGACCATTCTCTTAACCAAAAACTTTTTCTCCTCCCAAGGCCAAGTACCACCCAGCTGCCATTACAGACATGAAACCACAAAATTCTCCCAAATCCTAACACAGGGAGGGTGGGTAGAAAGTTTCATCCTCTGTCCGACAATCTCCACTGGAAACTTGTGACCCTGCACCACTCCCTAAGGTTCCCAAGACCCCACCCAGCACCGAACAACCCACCCAATCAGGTTAGCGTGTATCTGCTGCTGCTAACCTATCCTTAACCCATTCTTAATGGTCTACCCTATTCAAACTGTAATGTCTGCCCTCCGCAATTTTATTTATTTCATTGCTCCAGGCCCGTACTTGACTAGCTTAGAATAGATGTCCCCCCAAACTCTAGCACATGACTGCAGGACCATACTACCAAAACTCAGCCCACATGTTCGTTTTTGCACATAAACAAGACCAAACCATAAGTGGAGCAAAATGGCGATCTCAGCCTTTTATTAACAATTCAACTTAAAGTGTACTAAACCTAGGACCCTGCATTCACTATATATCTGGTCTCACACAGTACACACAACATGGAAATGCTATTCTTTTAGTAAATATAAACTGCTAAATACCTTTTCTCAACAGAAGAATATAGTAGTCTTGTGACTTCAGCAGAGCACTGGGTAAAGTTTATAGGAGGAGTTTTTTTTCTGCTCTAGGAGGATGCAAAACCCCTGACCTCTGTCTGGACAGTGCTGATTGGCCCTGTGCTGATCACATGCATTTTCCCAAGAAAAGAAAAAGCCTCTCTAGCAATACACACCAAACTGAGCATGTGCATGTGACTATGGGTTCAGTCTATCTTATCAGATGGACATTTGAACAAGAGGAGGGACAGAGTAAACAGGATCAAATGGCCTTTTTACGCAATGCAGAGGATTAACCCCTTAGGTTCCTCAGTGAGAATAACAAGCATGTTTTACTGCATGTACAGACTGATTTTACTGTTGTGGGTTTAGTAACACTTTAAATTAACACAAAACATTCCTTAAAACAGAAACAGATAACAGATAAGCCTGTTGGTCTTGGAAGACACAAAACACATTCCATTATTCCCTGTGGAGCCTTAACCATAATAGGCCTCCAGCTGTAACACACCGGCTTGGAGACAAGACACACTATCCACAGTGCACTACCTCCACATTCTAGTTAGACCTTTATTAACAGGAATGCACCTGAGGATACCATACCTCCAATGGGTCCTGACCATTCTCTTAACCAAAAACCTTTCCTCCTCCCAAGACCAAGCACCACCCAGCTGCCATGACAGACAATGAAACCACAAAATTCTCCTGAATCCTAACACAGGGAGGGTGGGTGGGAAGTTTCTTCCTCTGTCTGATGATCTCCACTGGAAACTTGTGACCCTCCACCACTCCCTAAGGTTCCCAAGACCCCACCCAGCACTGAACAACCCACCCAATCAGATAAGCTTGTATCTGCTGCTGCTAACCTATGCTTAACCCATTCTTAACGATCTACTCTATTCACACTGTCATGTCTGCCCTCCACAATTTTTTCTTTCTTTGATTGCTCTGGGCGCTTACTTAACTAGGTTAGAACAGATGTCCCCCCCCCCCCCAAACCCTAGCAGATGACTGCTAGGCCATGCTCCCAAAACTCAGCCCCCCCATCTCTTCGTTTTCCAAATAAAGAAGACCAAACCATAAGTGGAGTAAAATGGCCATCACAGCCTTATATTAACAATTCAACTTAAATTAACACAAAACATTCCTTAAAACAGATAGCAGATAACAGATAAGCCTGTTGGTCTTGGAAGGCACAAACCACATTCCATTATTCCCTGCAGAACCTTAACCATAATAAGCCTCCAGCCACAACACACCGGCTTGGAGACAAGACACACTATCTGAAGTGCACTACCTCCACATTCCAGATAAAGCTTTATTAACAGGAATGCACCCAAGGGCAACATACCACAGATGAGTCCCGACCATTCTCTTAACCAAAAACTTTTCCACCTCCCAAGACCAAGAACCGCCACAGCATGCAAGGATAAGCCCTTACCCATGCGTGCCCCTCCAAACCTTCAAAGCTTGCTGTATTCCATCCTGCAAATCCAGGTACCACATAATACGTCCCCACCGCATTAAGGTGCACACCGCCACCACAATGATATCGCTAAGTATCAGACTCCAATTCTAAGTGCCCGATAACCAACCCCCCATTACGAATCACAAACCTGCGTACCTCCTTGTTAACTTTTATGCGGCCCTTATTAAGCCACTCAACAGACCTAACCATACGCTAGTACGTGAGGGCAACAATGTCGGACCACAATACAAGCATGTCAAGAAATGCATTGCGCAACCGAAGAAAATCAAATTTGATGTCCCGACTCAGCTCCCGCATGGACCTGACCCCTAGATCGTTGCCGCCGACGTGGAGCAACAAAATGCCAGGCAGCCTGTCCAGGCATGCCAAACGATGTATCTCTGGAAGGACCATGCTCCACATCAAGCCTGGTACCCCAATCCAGAAAACGCAAGCCGACTGCCTAGAAAAACCGAGTTGGCTGCCATTGGGCTGAATATCTGCTCACCTGGCCCCCCAAAACACGTACCAGGATCCAAAGTATCCACACGAGGCACAGTGCACCATCTGAAAAAGAAGAATAAGAAACCACAGGAATGAGACAAAACAGCACAGAACGTGGAGACAGAACCAGCACACTTAAGCCATCAACAGATGAGGACGAACGTAGAGCTAAAATCTATGAGAATCCTACCTAGCAATCTGCTTCACCACCTCCTTATCCAAACCCCACTGGCCACCCGAAGCAAAAGGAATGCGTTTCATACTGGTTCACATCCAATCGCGCCACCATCAGGCATCTCCAAAAGACAGCAACAAACTGGAAACTGGACAAGGGTGACCCATCAGCATGTATAAGAAAGGACCCTAACAAAGACAGGCATAGAGAAAAATGCCCGGACCACACCCATGGGGCACAAGGGAGAGGCCGGAATGGTAAAAAGACACATGCACGTGCCAATGCCAGCCTGGTACATTTTGGACCTGTTGATCCGAAAACCAGCTCAATCCTCCCTGCAGGAGACATCCTGACACAGCAGACCCCCGTGAACTTTTTGGAAGGGCTGACAAGTCCACTAATCTGCAAGGCCCCAAAAAAGGCATTCTTGAATGCCGCCTTGAACAGGCAAACCTCATAAGCAGAGGAACAGAGGGAACCCAGCTGAGCAAACAGTCTCTGCAATAGTGCAAAGGACACACAACGGTGTATATCCCTGCACTTGTGGTCCCTGCGATAACCTTTGAGGGCCTGATGGACCCAAAAATTCTTTGGTGAAGTCTCGACATCCCTGTAGTTTGAAGAAAAAGACCAGACCGGCCAATGTACATGATGCCGAAACCCCACTCTCAAAATTCAGTACTGCGTGCCGCACGTCCAGTCCCTCCAGATCCACCGCAGTCTGTCTCAATGAAAAGCAGCCAATCATGCCATACCGTGGAATAGGTTGACCACGTAGCCTCATTCACCGATCGATTGATCCAGCCTGGGATGACTTCAAGGCAATCTCCCACAGCCAGTTGGAACAAGGAACCCCGCACTGCTCCATTGCCAGTGCCAACTTAGAGAACCTATCCCACTAAAAGTGAGACAAAGCGTCAGCCAAGGTTTTATAAACCCCTGGCAGATGTACAGCCTAATTAAAGCATTCAACTGACGACAACGTAACACCAAGTGCCGAAGAAGGCAGACCACGGACTGTGAAGAGGAAGTGATGCAATTAATGACCTGGACAACTCCAAGATTGTTGCAGTTAAAGTGCACTTTCAGATTCCAGAAGGACTCACCCCAAATTTCAACCATCAGGACAGCCGGGAGCAGCTCCAGCAGCACCAGTGTAATGAACCGCCTGGCGGTACCTCTAGCAACCAACGGATTTAAATACCGCGCCCTGCGCTGTCATTGGTGCCAGGCGCGCACCCGCGGTCCCGAGTTTGCATGCCCGAGTTCCGCCATCGCCGTGGCCGGCCAGGACCTAGTGCCCGCACACCAGTGCGAGTCGGAACACTGTGCCTGCGCTGAGCCACTGCGGCGGCTCCTGACAACCAGTTTCTGAAGAAATCCAGCCGACAGCCATGACCGCGGCCAAAGTGCTGCACTCCAGTGACCCCGGAAAAAGGCCCCGTATCCTGTAGAACCAGCCACATCGGTGTAAAGCTCTAAATCAAAATTACTTGCCGGTCCCGACATCCACAACGACCATCCGTTAAATGATTCCATGAAACTGTGCCAGAAACACAAGTCCTCCAGATGGGCCTTTGTCAGCCGAATGAAATCTGAAGGCGATTTAGCTCCTGACGTAGCCGCAGACAGCCGACGGCAAAACACCCTACCCATGGGCATAATGCAACATGCAAAATTTAACTTACCTAGCAATGACTGTAAGTCGCGAAGCTGAATCTCGTGATTCCAAATTTCCACTTTAAGGGCCAACAGCTTGTCCTTTGGCAAGCGGCACTGCATCGCACTAGCATCCAACACAATGCCCAAGAAACTAAGCAAGGAGGTCGAGCCCTTCATCTTCTCCGGAGCCAAGGGAATCAAGACCTACACTAGAAATCCCAGAGGAACTCTCCACACACTGCTAATTACCCTTGCCAGCAAATGTTGCAATTAAAAAAAATAGGGATTTTTAGTTCACACATATTGCAATACATAGATAACAGATGGGGACAGCGCCTCTGGAACCAATATCACATAAAGGAAAATATAACACCAAAGAAGTATACTGTATATACAAAGAAAGATATATTAGGAAGAGTCGCTATCTCACCCCTGTGGAGCAGGGTAATCAATCTAAAAAACAAAAAAGCATTGCTCTTCAAAATACCATATCTCTAAATGAGTAAACACAAAAAGTATTATAATGTGAACAAATCATATATTAAATAATATCAGATGAATGTAACAAATAAATCAATCAAAAATATTTTTTCAAATTAGTGAAAAATATAAATAAGTGTCCAACAAAAAGTCCATAAATTATATAAATAAATAAATAAAAAGTGTACAAAAATTCATATTCGCGAACCAATGAATCTTCTTTAAACTTCTCATATAATGTGAATCAAAAAATCGTGAAAATCCACCACCAAATGAATTGGATCCACTCACCAGAGCTCCATGCTGGTAAGATTATAAACAAGCTATAACCGCTTGTGCTGTGTGAGCAACGATCTGCAGCAGCACACACCAGCTGATAGAAACTCCTTCAAATAGTAATTGGCTTGTCATATAATCAGAATGGGACATGAAGGAAGACAAAAGGAATCCACATAGTGTAAAACCATCCAGGCATTACTGAATGCAAAAACATGTTAAAACCACTCACATTGATCAGTGTCAGAGCCGACACTCGCATCACAAGCATAAGAAATCTCTATAAAAGGTATTGCTCCAGTCTAAGCAGACAACGGACGCTCACCCATACGTGGTGAGGTCACCTCCGAGGCACCACCCTACGCGTTTCGTCATCCAACGTCCTCCAGGAGCGGAAGGGTGCTGAAGAGTAGGTAATAGCAGGACACAGAGACACACAGGAAGCACAAGGGAAATAAAGAAATTCTTTGCAGCATTGGGGCACTAAATACACAAGGCAGGAGATAACTCATTAGGAGTACACAGGAATGCACAGAGGGGAAACACAAGCTAAGAGTGCATGGGCGCTGATAACCAGAGGCTGGCTGGAAGTCACCAGGAAACACACTGGTGCAAAGAAGCAGGTAACAGATTGAAGTGCAGTGGGAGAAATGTAGTGGAGGAAGTCTGAAGTCAGGATGCTGGCAGGAATGAATGGAGCCATCTGAGTAGGAAACAGACAGGGGATCACAGGTAGGAGTACACAGGACTGAATGCAGACTGTAATAACGGAAGACATTGGGGAACGCTGAAATACTGAGAAACACAGGAGCTGGGTACAGGGTGGATGGATAGTGGAAACACAAGAGGTCATGGAGACAACACTGGGAGGTACTGGGAAATACATTATGAAATGCAGGGGGTCTAGCTGTTGGCATTTGGACACATTGTTTAAACACTGAGCAACCTGCATGCTAGCCCTAATAACAGTAGCCCTCTGTGATGGGCTGGAAGTCTCTGTACACATAGGTAAAGATCTGGTACTGGATCATGGAACAGGTGAGTGTGACACCCATGTTTGTTCTCTGCCCTTGGCTGAAACAGGTGATAGGACAGGCAACTGCCATAAAATTAGGACATAACATACCTCAACTGGCAAAAGGTGAGTTTCAAGCAATTGGTACCATAACAACAGACCACATCACAGCAAACCTCCTTCTTTATAGCTCATATAATACAGGGACTGTATCCACTAATGTAGCGCTACCCCCGTAGGAACCGCTTGTTTTTTTGCCCAGGTCTTCCTTTGCTTAGCCCAGCAGCCAGGCACACAGTATTTCCTATAGTCAAGTGCACACACGCTTCCACTCATTGTCTTCAATAACCAGTCTAGGGGATGTTGGTTTTGTATTTTTATTGTAGAACTGGGTATAGGGACGGGGAATTTAGTAGGATACTCCAGAATTAGAACAATTCACAACTGAGGAAATCTAGCTGATCTCTGGTTGAGCTTTAGGTGAAAAAAAGCCTTCTCCTCTGATAATAGCAACTAGTAGATTAGAAGTGAGCAAAGTGCCTCCCTTTAGCAGTAGTAATAGTAGCAGGGCAGAGCTCCTCAGGTACAGGCCAGTTACGGCAGACTGTGGCAGTCCAACAGTAGCAAAACATGAGCAAAGTCCTATGCAGTAGCAAGAATTGGACGTTCTCTTCAGAACACTAGCCCAGTGTTCCCTATTCTTAGAACCACACAGACTACGAGGCACCAGAGGGGTAGCAAAGCACACAGAGTCCCCAAGATCTCTCAGTGTCTGTACTCACAATGCCCAAGGACAGAATGGTAGCCTCCTTCCAAACTTCCAAGCAACACCCTTCCAGTGATACCAGACAGATCCCTGGCAGACAGCTCCCCTCATTCAGCTTGCTGAAGAAACACAGGTCATCCCCTCTCAGGGCGCCCACCTGAGACCGCATGGCAGCAGGTACCAGGCAAGGCAAGCCTACCTCCAGCCTGGCTTGGTGAAATGCTCTCCAGGAAAGACCCTAAGCCCTTGTGCTAACATATACATAAATACCACTCCCAGCATGCAATGAGGCCACCCTTCCCTGCAATTAACCCGGGCTGTATCCAAATTCATGCTTTTCATTTGCTTAGCTCCTGTCTATGTTCTAGAAGACTCTACTAGTTTCCTGAAGGCAGGTGGAGCTCAAGAAAAACTCAAACAGCACCAGAGCATCATGAACTGACCTGACTAATCAATTGCAGCACTCTGTTAAGCAGAATACCAAACTGAATTTACCCAACAGCCTCTCTGTTGAGCAGAGAAACACAGCTATACTTATTCTAGCTGTACAAATCCTAGCACCTATCTAGGAGGGTGCTACACTAATATATGGATATTGGTATTGTTGAGGCTTGAACCTTTTATATGTTTTCACTGTTGAGGCTTCCAGTGATATAGTCTTAAAGAGGTCGAGAAGAAGACCTATACTCATTGGTGCTGCAACAGTTGACACAAGTCAGCAGTGGGTGGAGGACTGGTGACAGCAGCCTTGTCTGTGAAGTGGCCCGGGCAGATTCCAAGGCACATTCATGATAACATCCGGGTGGCTATTATGTGGTCCTCAGCTATTAGATGGACCGAATTTGGAGCCAGAGAGTAAGCGAGGCCTTGGAAAGTGAAAAAATTTGAAATTCACTCTTGATCATGCCTTTTCAATAGAACAATGCTGGAATATGTATGTGGGATAGAACTGGGGGAATGGAGATGGGCTTCACCATTCCATTCCTAGAGCTTTTCAGGAATGGAGTTGTGGGTGCCCAACTCTGTTCCTGCAAAACTCTAGTTTTAGCTGCCTGGGCCAGGAACTGGCTAAACAACTCAGCTCCCAGTGGCCTGGCCTTAACACTGGATAAATACATGATCCACATACACATTGGAGTTCTAAAAGAAAGAATAATCTTCTCACTATTTCCAAGTATTTGAAATTTAAAAGGACCTGCAAACCTGTAACCAAAGTTAATGCATGTAGAAGAGGTTCAGACAACCTCTACATTTGTAAAAGTCCCCCTCTCTGTACTGGCCATTTTATATTTGCAGTGTACATTTGACCAATGTTCTGTGTAAGGCTACTGCCATATGTGGGATCTGGAACAATTCACAGTCCTGTACAGTCCCAGCCCTGAACTTCTGATCCGTGAACATTGTATCCCAGAGCCTGTATAGACCCCAGGCCGCTCCTATGGAATACATTAAACTGCAAGTTTATGACATAAAAAGAAACCCTCTCCCAGAAAAGGGCCAGATGTGGAAAATATGAAGTTGCAGCCATGGCCATTCTCTTCTCAGATGCAGGTGTAAGAAATTAGGAGACATTGAGCACAAAACCTTCTCTGCTTTATCCCCGCTCTGCTTCGCTGTGAATACGGAAAACACCCATCGATTACAAGAGTCTGAAATTGGGTCATCCAGCAGCTCAACGATGACTGCGCTCTCCCTATACAGAAGCCTGCAAGAAGATGAGAAATTTTAAAAGGTACAGGAATAATAAAGCAGATAAAATGCTGCGCAAACAGTTGGCACTATATAAATCCTGTATAATAATAATCTAAAGCCAGAATTTATATATGTGGTAAAATGAGACGTGGACACCACCGTCTGTCCTAAGGCTTTACTGTGCTATGAGGTTCTTTATTGAACTATCTTCCTTCATTGACAGATTGACAACCAGGCAGAGATAGACAGCTAGGGAATACGAATCCTCACCATTGGTGCAGATCATGTAATTAATGCTGAGGCACTGGCCAAGTGACTGGGCAGATGTTTCTAGCTACCAAAATCATTACATTTTTGAATGAAACTGAATATTAAAACTGAAAACCCAAAAATGCATTGTGCTTTGAGCTTGTCTTTTGCCTTTTAGCAGCTAAACACTAGTATTGTGGCCCCACCCTCACTTGTTTTATAGGTACAGGATCCTGTGCAGACATCCTCAGTCTGGATTCTGTACCTGGTTAGCTGATGGAGTTTGGATTTTTTGGCTACATGTTTGTTCCAGAGCAGTGACTCACTGGGTAGTGAAGGATGCCAGCTGCAAATCCAACTTCTTTAAACACCAATACATCACTTTCATCTACCATATTCATTGCCTCAGAGCATCTCTTTAAATCCGTTATTTTCAGCCAGGGTTCTGTGGAAATCTAGAGTTCCTCCAGAAGTTGCTAGGGATTCTCTGGGATTGTCCACCCATCTGATGGTGCTTGCTTAGCTCTAGGGCCAACACTGATTGGCAGAGTCAGTTGCATGGCACCAATGATCTTTTTAGCTGAATGGAGGGAATTCTGACCACGACTATAATAGGTCTATTCTTACCACTAATCACCAATGTAAGGGGGGGGGGGGTATTTCCAGTCAAGCTGGCCATATATGGTTAGTTTTCTTTTTTTTATTCAGCAAGTGGGCTGACCAAAAAAAAAAAATTCCTCCATCCACACAAACATAGTGGATGAAGGAACCCCCCCCCCCCTTCCCGGCTGGGCCATGTTATTCTTACAGTTGCACCCACTGTCAATGGTTGATGTAAAATTTTCCAAAATTTCCCCTTAACAGAAGTTGATTAAACAATTGACTTCTGT
This sequence comes from Staurois parvus, assembly GCF_062004578.1. NCBI lineage: Eukaryota > Metazoa > Chordata > Amphibia > Anura > Ranidae > Staurois > Staurois parvus. Next base: position 2,043,144 of record NW_028318996.1, read on the forward strand.
CAAGTAGGGGAGCCCCTGCAGGATTGGCCAAAATATCGATCAGTGTATGGGCCGATCCCAATGAATTGCTTTTAGCAGGGGTTCCCTAAGACTCAAATATTATTTTAAGGGTTATTCTGGGGTAAAAAGCTTGAGAAAGGCTGCCATGGCATAAAATGCATCGTTACTAATCTGCCAATTTTTGTTATTTAATTGATTTAAATAATTATTTAATTTTAAATAAAAACTTTTTTATCCATAATAACATTTACATAAGCTTACTGATTTCTAAAGATTTATAATTGATGTAAGATAAGTATCCAGAACACCCTATGTGCAGGGTGAAAATGATGGTGAATGATGAGATAGGTCAGGGCATCTGTCAGTGCTCTGTTTAGTTCTAGTAGCCTCCCTGGAGGTATTCCCAAGTGTAGCTCGGGGTAAAGTTTCAGTACCACAAGCGGTAACCCCGAGTACACTCGGGAATACCCTGCGGCACTGCTCCGGGATCTGTTCTTCTTTTACCTTGTCCTTCGCTCCCGCGATGTCCCCCCTGCAGTGTCCCCTGTAATGTCCTCCGGCAGATGTCGGCATCTGTCTTCTGGGTTCCGTCCTCTGCAACGTAAGGGCGTACGGGGACGGAACTGGCGGGAAATTTAAAAATGACAAAAAGTGACATTCACTAAAATCACTAAAATCACATAGTAAAACATTACTGTATCAAACCATTTCACATACATTTTGTCCCGAGTGCTTTGTCCTGCGCCCTGCCTGCATTTTTATTGTTCTTTCTGCCTGGAAACTGATAAACGTCCATGGCGTCCAAAAAGTGTCCCTTTAGGTCAAAATCGGTTTTAGACCGGCTAGAGAACAGCGATAGTAAATTAAAACTACTTGCAGAATTGAGTGATAATGATTTGTGGGGAAATTCGTCATCAGACACTGAAAACGATTTTGCGACTTTGCTCAGTGATGTGCGAACTTGGAGATATATTTCAAATTTCAGTGTTTTTGGTTTGATTATATTATTGAATTACATTTATTATTATATTAATATTTTTATGATTATTTATTAAATTATAATTTATGATTTCGTGTTTCAAATTTTAACATACCCGGGATGTTTACTAGACTCATGTTCAGACAGATTTCAGTGAGTTATTCCTAAAAATTACAGGCCTTTAACCACTTCCTGTCCGGACACTTTTACCCCCTTCCTGTCCAGGCCAATTTTCAGCTTTCGGCGCTCTCACATTGTGAATGACAATTACTCAGGCATACAACACTGTATCTAAATGAAATTATTATCATTTTTTTCAAACAAATAGAGCTTTAATTTGGTGGTATTTAATCATCACTGGGGTTTTTATTTTTTGCTAGAAAAATGAAAAAAGGCTGAAAATTTTGAAAAAAAACATGTTTTTCTTAGTATTTGATACTAAATTTTGCAAATAAATATACTTTCTTCATAAATTTAGGCCAAAATCCATTGTGCTACATTTTGTTGGTAGACATAACCCAAATCAGTGTGTATTATTTAGTCTTTGTGAAAGTTATAGAGTCCACAGACCACGGTATATATATTTGATATATTTTAAAATGTATCAATCCTGATGCACGGACTACCTATATAATTTCTTGGGGCCCTAAAATGCCAGGACAGTACAAATACCCCCCAATGACCCCTTTTTGGAAAGTAGACAGTCTGAGGTATTTAATGAGAGGCATGGGGAGTTTTTTGAAGTTGTCATTTTTTGCCAATTTTTTAAGGAAATGATGAAAGTAAAAAAAATTCTTTTTTTTTTCCCACAAAGTTGTCATTTAACAAGTTCTTTCTCTCACACGGCATAGGCATACTTGCAATTACACCCCAAAACACATTCTGCTACTCATCCTGAGTATGGCGATACCACATGTGTAAAACTTTTTCACAGCCTAACCACATAGAAGGGCCCCACATCCAATAAGCACCCTTAGGCGTTCTAGGGGCAAAAATTACACATCTAATTTCTTGACTGTCTATCACAGTTTTGGAGGTCCTGGAGCACCAGGACAATTGAATTACCCACAAAATGACCCCATTTTCAAAAGAAAACACCTCAAGGTATGTTTTAAGAGGCATGGGGAGTCCTCTGAAGACTTCATTTTTTGCCACATGTTTTTGGAAAATGTGAAAAGAAAATGAAAATGTATTTTTTTTTACGCAAAGGTGTCAATCTATGAGATATTTCTATTACACAGCATAGGCATACTTAAAATGATACCTCAAAACGCATTCTTTAACTCCTGCTGAATATGGCGATACCAAATGTGTGAGACTTTTTCACAGTCTGGCCACATAGAGGGGTTCCACATCCAATAAGCACCTGTTAGTGTTCTAAGGGCAAAAATTACACATCTAATTTCTTGACTACCTATTGCCGTTTTGGAGGTCCTGGAGCATCAGGGCAATGGAATTATCCACAAAATGACCCCATTTTGGAAAGCAAACACCCCAAGGTATGTTTTAAGAGGCATGCAGAGTCTTCTGAAGACTTCATTTTTTGCCACAAGTTTTTGGAAAATGCGAAAAGAAAATGAAAATGTATTTTTTTCTACACAAAGTTGTCAATCTATGAGATATTTCTAATACACTGCATAGGCATACTTAAAATTACACCCCAAAACACATTCTCTAACTCTTCCTGAATATGGTGATACCAAATGTGTGAGACTTTTTCACAGTCTGGCCACATAGAGGGGTTCCACATCCAATAAGCACCTGTTAGCGTTCTAAGGGCAAAAATCACACATCTAACTTCTTACCTACCTATTGCTGTTTTGGAGGTCCTGGAGCATCAGGACAATGAAATTATCCACAAAAAGACCCCATTTTGGAAAGCAAACACCCCAAGGTATGTTTTAAGATGCATGGGGAGTCTTCTGAAGACTTCATTTTTTGCCATAAGTTTTTGGAAAATGTGAACAGAAAATGAAAATATATTTTTTTTTATGCAAAGTTGTCAATCTATGAGATATTTCTATTACACAGCATAGGCATACTTAAAATTACACCTCAAAATGCATTCTTTAACTCCTGCTGAATATGGCGATACCAAATGTGTGAGACTTTTTCACAGTCTGGCCACATAGAAGGGTTCCACATCCAATAAGCACCTGTTAGCGTTCTAAGGGCAAAAATTACACATCTAATTTCTTGACTACCTATTGCCGTTTTGGAGGTCCTGGAGCATCAGGGCAATGGAATTATCCACAAAATGACCCCATTTTGGAAAGCAAACACCCCAAGGTATGTTTTAAGAGGCATGGGGAGTCTTCTGAAGACTTCATTTTTTGCCAAAAGTTTTTGGAATATGTTAAAAGAAAATGAAAATGTATTTTTTTCTATGCAAAGTTGTCAATATAGAAGATATTTCTAATACACTGCATAGGTATACTTAAAATTACACCCCAAAACACATTCTCTAACTCTTCCTGAGTATAACGATACCACACGTGCAAGACTTTTTCACAGCCTAACCAAATGGAGGGGCCCCACATGCAATAAGCACCGTTAGGCATACTAAGGGCAAAAATTACACATCTAATTTATTGACTACGTATCACAATTTTGGAGGTCCTGGAGCAGCAAAGTCTTCTGAAGACTTAATTTTTTACAAAGATTTTTAGAAAATGTGAAAAAAAGTAGTTATTTTTTCTTTAATGCAATGTTACCAATAATAACATATTTCTAACACACTGCATAGGTATTCTTAGAATAACACTTTAAAACACATTCTGCTACTTTTCATGAGTATGGGGATACCACATGTGTAAGACATTTTCAGTGTTTGGACTGATTACTGGTCATTGCAACCTGTTTATCACAAAAATTAGCAAACATTATATATCAATAAAGCATAGTGTAGCTTCACCTACAGCCTGTTCCTAAAAGCTTAACCTATTAGTACGTGGCTGTCCACATAGCACTATGTTCATTCACCAAGAAGTTGAACAAAAGATAAACCAAAGAGTACCTGTTGTTTCAGTGCAGAGGGTGGGTGGCACCAGTGTCTTGCAGGAAGGTAGCCAGTGGGATGTGCAGATGGGTCAGTACCGGTGTCATGCACAGACGTGGTGAGCAAACAGGCAAAGTAGTGGTCCAGGAAGAAGACAGGAACATGGTCCATAAAAAGGCCACAGTCAATACAGACAGCAAGCAAAGACGTGGTAAAAGGATTGGTCCAGGCAGAAACATTAAGCTTAGGGCCTTGGTTAGGTAAGACTGGACAAAGGGGTAGAGGCTTCATCCCACCCAAATCTCTTAGAAGCCTCTGGTCTCCAGACCCTGATCCGGGAATTAAAAAACCCAAAGAAAACAAAAAAGTTTTCTCTGCTCGGAAACACTACTCTGGATCCCCTCACATACGTGAGACCCCTGTGTTGTCTTGAATCCCACTACTAAAGTGGGAGGGCAAAAGATCAGTCCAGGAGGCAGGCAGAGGCATGGTCGATTAACAGGCCGAGGTCAGTTCAGGCAGCAGGCAGAGGCATGGTCGATTAACAGGCTGAGGTCAGTTCAGGCAGCAGGCAGAGGCATGGTCGAGTAACAGGCCGAGGTCAGTTCAGGCAGCAGGCAGAGGCATGGTCCATTAACACGCCGAGGTCAGTTCAGGCAGCAAGCAGAGGCATGGTCAATAAACAGGCCGAGGTCAGTTCAGATGGAAGGCAGGAAAATGAATTCAGGCAACAGGCAGAAACGTGGCAGGGAAATAGCAAACAGAGGACAAAGAAATATATCTTCACCGTACTTCACTAATAATGTAGTGCGGTATGGTAGATACGGAAGCACTCTTCTATACAGAGACCAGGCTTTGAGGGACACTGGGGACAGTAGTATCGGGTGTCAGATCGAATTCTATGTTTGGAGCATACCCGACATCTCTTTTGAGGATTGCGGTCTGTTTCGGTAGGGGGGACGATATTGGGGAAATGTCTTTCATGCAATCGGCTCACTGCATCAGACCGAATTTGTTCAGGTACGGGTCTTCCTTGATAGATGAGGGATGTGATAATCTCTTCTTGATATTGTAAGAAGGTGACAGGTCTTTGTGTGGACTTCTGGAAAACGATGTAGGAATTGTACAGGGCCATATGGAAAAGGTAGAAGGATACTTTTTTATACCAGTAGATTGATCTTCTGTTGGGTATGTAGGGCTGTAACATTTGATCATTTAAATCCACTCCCCCCATGAACAGGTTGTATTCGTGTATGCATTGGGGTTTTCGGATGGGACCGCGACTTCCTTGAATTTCCAATGAGCTGCTGTTATGGATAGATGAAAGGACATACGCATCCCGTTTGTCTCGCCACTTAAGGGCCAGGATCTCTTCATTTCTCAAGCTAGCTGACTCCCCCCTGTTTAGCTTGGTGGCAACCAATTGTTGTGGAAATCCCTTCCGATTGGGTCGAGCTGTGCCACAGGCTACAGTGTCCTTGAGATAAAGGTGGCGGAAAAGGGGCAGGCTTGTGTAGAAATTGTCCACGTAAAGATGGTACCCCTGATTGAAGAGGGGGTATACCAGGTCCCAGACAATTTTTCCACTAATCCCCATATAGGCTGGGCATTCAGGGGGCTCTAGCTGACTGTCCTTTCCCTCGTAGATACGGAACTTGTGCACGTATCCTGTGGACCTTTCGCAGAGTTTGTTCATCTTCACCCCGTATCTGGCCCGTTTACTTGGAATGTACTGTTTTATGATCAGCCTCCCAGTGAAATGGATTAGGGATTCATCGACACAGATGTTTTTTTCAGGACAATATATTTCTGAAAATTTTTGGTTGAAATAATTGATTAGTGGACGAATTTTATAAAGTTTGTCGTACTCGGGGTGATCTCTGGGGGGGAACAGGGAATTATCGTTGAAATGTAGAAAGTGCAGAATTGTTTTATAGCGGGTCCTGGACATAGTGGCAGAAAAGAGCGGCATGTGTTGAATGGGATTTGTCGACCAATAAGCATGCAGTTCATTTTTTTTTTGTTAGTCCCATATTAAATGTAAGGCCAAGAAAAACTTTAAATTCTTCAACTGTGAGGCATTTCCACTCAAATGTTCGAGCATAACAGGAGTTGGGATTTTGAGTGATTAATTGCTGGGCGAAAATATTGCATTGGTGCACAACTGAATTCAAAAACTCTTCAGTGAAAAATAAATGGAAATAATCAATGGCTGTAAAATTTTGGGTTTCTGCCTGAATGCCTGACTGGGCTATGAATGGGGGAATTATAGGTGCTCCTGATCCTGAAGGTAGCCACACAGGGTTTAAAAGAGCATCTGGGACAGCAGTATGGGCCCTAATCCTTGGTGGCTGATGTGACACCTGAATACTAGAACTTGCACTTACAGTGCTGGTAGTAGCCATATCAGAAGAACGTATTGAGCTGCTGGTGGTTGCTTGCTGCTCCTTGGAGTTCCTCATTCTTTTTGTTGGAACACCTTCTTCTGATTCAGAGAGTGAACCGCTGCTGTGTTCTGGTTCATATACAGAATCAGAGTTTGACAGTGAGAGTTCTCCGTCACTCTCATCTGTCATACTCAGAATTTGAAATGCCTCCTCGCTTGTATATGATCTTTTGGCCATATTTTTGACACTGATCAGGACCCACTGGTATGGCAGTGATCAGGATGGTGTTGCAGTGAGGGACAGATATCTGGCTGCAGTTGGTTCACACTAGTCACTGTTGGGCAAAAATCAGAGATACAGTGAGGTGACTGGCAATGTTTTGTGAGTGTGTGTAAACTCTGTGCAAAGGCTGAAAATTACTCACAGTTAGCTGTACTGGATCTCTCTCCTCACAGACGATGGCAGTGAACAGGATCCACTGGTGTGGCAGAGATCAGGGACACTTTATGAACAGGTACACTGTAAGGTGATCAGGGACACTGATTGGGCCACTGTATGGTGATCAGGGCCACTGCTGGGCCACTGCGGTGATCAGGGACACTGCTGGGCCACTTGTGTGGCGATCAGGGACACTGTGGCAATCAGGGACACTGTGGCGATCAGGGACACTGCTGGACCACTTGTGCGGCGACCATGGACACTGCTGGGCCACTGCGATGAGCAGGACACTGCTGGGCCACTTGTGTGGCGATCAGAAACACTGCTGGGCAACTGCGGTGATCAGGGACACTGCGGTGATCAGGGGCACTGCTGGACCACTTGTCCGGCGATCAGGGACACTGCTGGCCACTTGTGTGGTGATCAGGGACACTGCTGGGCCACTTGTGTGGTGATCTGGGCCACTGCGGCAATCAGGGACACTGCGGTGATCAGGGACACTGCTGGACCACTTGCGCAGCAATCGGGGACACTGCGGTGATCAGGGACACTGCTGGGACACTGCGGCGATCAGGGACACTGCTGGACCACTTCTGCGGCGATCAGGGCCACTGCTGGGCCACTGCGATGATCAGGACACTGCTGGGCCACTTGTGTGGCAATCAGAAACACTGCTGGACTACTGCGGTGATCAGGGACACTTCGGTGATCAGGGGCACTGCTGGACCACTTGTCCGGTGATCAGGGACACTGCTGGGCCACTTGTGTGGTGATCAGGAACACTGCTGGGCCAATGTGGGGATCAGGGACACTGCTGGGCCAATTGTGTGGTGATCAGGAACACTGCTGGGCCAATGCGGTGATCAGGGACACTGCTGGGCCACTTGTGTGGTGATCAGGAACACTACTGGGCCAATGCGGTGATCAGGGACACTGCTGGGCCACTTGTGTGGTGTTCAGGGACACTGCTGGACCACTTGTGCGGCAATCAGGGACACTGCGGTGATCAGGGACACTGCTGGGCCACTGCGGTGATCAGGGACACTGCTGGACCACTTGTGCGGCAATCAGGGACAATGCTGGGTTACTTGTGCGGCAATCAGGGACACTGCTGGGCCACTTGTGTGGCGATCAGGGACACTGCTGGGCCACTGCGGCAATCAGGGACACTGCGGCAATCAGGGACACTGCTGGACCACTTGTGCGGCAATCAGGGACACTGTGGCGATCAGGAACACTGCTGGACCACTTGTGCGGCAATCAGGGACACTGCGGTGATCAGGGACACTGCTGGGCCACTGCGGCGATCAGGGACACTGCTGGACCACTTGTGTGGCAATCAGGGACACTGTGGTGATCAGGGACACTGCTGGGCCACTGCGGCAATCAGGGACACTTCTGGGCCACTTGTGTGGCAATCAGGGACACTGCTTGGCCACTGCGGCGATACTGCTGGGCCACTTGTGTGACAATCAGGGACACTGCTTGGCCACTGCGGCGATCAGGGACACTGCTTGGCCACTTGTGTGGCGATCAGGAACACTGTGACGATCAGGGACACTGTGGAGATCAGGAACACTGCTGGGCCACTATGTGGCGATCAGGGACACTGACAATCAGGGACACTGCTGGGCCACTTGTTGGGCGATCAGGGCCACTTGTGGGCGATCAGGGCCACTTGGGGCAATCAGGGCCACTTGGGGCAATCAGGGACACTTGTGGGGGCAATCAGGGACACTTGTGGGGGCAATCAGGGCCACTTATGGGCAAAGCCACTTGTTGGGGCAATCAGGGCCACTTGTGGGGGCAATCAGGGACACTTGTGGGGGCAATCAGGGCCACTTATGGGCAAAGCCACTTGTTGGGGCAATCAGGGCCACTTATTGGGGTGATCAGGGCCACTTTAGGGGCGATCAGGGACACTTTAGGGGCGATCAGGGACACTTTAGGGGCGATCAGGTGTCTACTACCTCCTCTTGGCTGTTTCTCCTCTCACAGACAACTCCGTGAGAGGAGAAGGAGGCGGAAGCCGCACCATGCGGCTTTTGTTTACACTTATGCTGTGTCCTTATTGGACACAGCTGATCACATGGTATGGGACCGATTTCATTGGTCCCATACCATGTCACGTAATCTACCGAGTCCGTCGGACTCGGCGATCATCGGGCTCGCAGGTGCGCGCTCTAGGAGCCGCGCACGAGCCTCAGACACAAGGTGCCGTTTAGAGACGGCAACCCGCTCCTGTAGATGTCCCGTCCTGCCGTTTATAAACAGCGGCCGGACGGGAAGTGGTTAAGGACTGTCCACTTGCAAAGACACAAGATGGAAACCAATATGCTGGTTGCATCCAGAAAAAACAGCAGTTACAGCTAAAGACCATGTATCCTAAACCTGGCTGAAATGGAAGATGGCGGCTTAGTTTAGCACATGAATCATTCGTATAAACATATGTTCAGTTTCTCTTGGAAACTCGTTTTATATGCCTCTGTAGAAGCATTAAATGCCCTTTCCTACCCAGGCCAAAAAAAATGTATCCTTGCAAAATCAAGAAATACACACTCAACTCTTGCTTGGCGTCACGTTCTCTCACCATAAAACTTTGTTTGCAAACTTTTGTAATGGCGACACATTACATTTAAGTGTGACAACAACTCGGCTTTGTGAGGCGCCAAAACAGAGTCAGAGACAGCTGTACAAAACACTGAAGGGGGGCAAGACAACTGCGAGTGGTGAGCCTGGGAACAAATGGCACATGGGAGATCAGTGCTGCCAGGGAAGAACAGCCAGCCCTTATCATATGTGTTCTCTTCATAGATATCTGAAGCACACTGGATTCCCAGGATTCTTTAGTTGCCACCCAGCTCTGATCTCACTGCCTGGGGGTGGAGTGACCATAATTAGAGCTGGTGTAGGCAGGCAAAGTCTTGGGCATAATGTGAGTTTGAAGCTCACATCAGGCCATTAGATTCCTATTCTCCTTTGGAGTGGATGATGGTTCTGAGGTTGCTCTTGGCCTGCGTTGTATTGCGTTTCCATTGAAATGCAAAGCTTACCATGCATTCAAATGTAAAATGCAACATTTCACAATAACACCTGTCTACACTACGCCCTAATGAAGCCAAGAATTAATTACACTCAAAAGACATGCTGGTAGGTGAATTGGCTCCTGTCTAAATATTGGATCCTGTCTAAATTGTCCCTAGTATGTGTATGTATGAATGTAAGTTAGGGACCTTAGATTGTACACCCCTTGAGGGTTAGGGACTGATGTGAATGTACAATATATATTTAAAGTGCTGCGTAAATTGATGGCGCTATACAAGTACCTGAAATAAATAAATAAAATAAAAGAAATGATTTTTGAAGTTTGTTGCATCTCTCTGTACTGAAATCGTCTGGTTGTGGAAGACAGCTGAGACGACTGTGTGAACTGATTGGAGCAGAGCTAATGTGCTGCAAACAGGCTAATCAGTATGTGATGAGTGTTATGCTGGGTACACATGGGCTGAATAGCAACCCAAATCAGCTGGTATAGCAGAAAACACACACCTTTTGGCCCATGTGTACAGCTCCCTGTTTGACAGAAGCTGGTTTCATGACTGGCTTCTGTGGAATGGGCAAGCTGGAATTTCATAGGGTTGCCACCTCATCCTGTTAAAACCAAAAACATATTAATTACACAGGTTCCGGGGCTAATTTAATGTAGATAAAGCACTAACTGAGTGTAATTACCACCCTAATCAGCCTTAGAACCTGTGTACTTAATATGTGTTTGGTTTTAAAGGGATGAGGTGGCAACCAGGGGCGGACTGACCATTTGGAAACTAGGGCACTGTCCGAGGGCCTGGTGTCAGTAGGGAGCCCCATAAGATGCCCCTGGTACCTTTTTCATAGGCTTTTTTGAGTTTGGACAAGAACACAGGGGCACCATGATCCCCTATTGCCCGGGGGCCCCATGAGTTGTCAGTCCGCCCCTGGTGGCAACCCTAGCTGGAAATCCAGTATCTGATCAGTGCTTTTAGCCAATGGTTGCTAGTGCTGACCCGTGTGTTCTGGTGGAGAGGTCTGTCCTCTTTTCAAAACACAATAGCATGGTGGGGGAGATCATTGTAATATAATTGCTTGTGTAGCACTACCCACTTAGGAATCGCTGAAGTTTTGGGTACCCCTAGGGTCCACACAGACTTGCATCCAGCAGACAAAAACCAGTCCTTGAGCTTGTTTTTTGGATTTTATTAGGGTAGTTGAACTTGGATAGGGTAAGGGGTGTATGGGATGCCCAAGGGTAATGGCAACAGAGGACAATCTTCTTGAACTATGTACAAGTCTTTACAGCAAAATTCTCTTCTGGAGAGCTAGCCAGCATCTCCTATAGTACCACCCCAGATACTCCTTTATCTGACTGACTGAAGGAATCCATGGACAGGGGATCCAGTGCCTGTCACTTTAAATTTAAGACAGCCCCGGGTAGTAAACTAATCCAGTTTCCCACTGAAGTGCTCCTTCCCCTTACTTGCCCAGGGGGTACAGGTCTACTCAGTCAGTCCTTCTCCTATGAGCTGCTGGGTTGGTGGCTGCTCTCAGGTCTTCTGCTGGGCTGCTCCTTCCCTGCTGCATAGATGGTCCTCGCTCTGGGGGCAAGTGAAGTCCTGAGCTTTCCCCCTTCCAAGATCCTCTGCCTTTAGGGGAGCCTCTCTCCATCTGGGGCCCCCTCCCAGGCTCCTGCTCTCCAGCCTCGCTTCTCCATCTTCCGAACTCTCTTGCTACTGAGCAGGCTCAGCACTCTTACGGGTTGTCATGGCCCCAAGCCAAGCCTCCTGATGGGGATTGGACAGGATCCCTTGAGAATGCAAACCAGCCACTCCTCCCTCCCTCCCACTTCTTCTAGAATTTTCTCCAAAACTCTAGAGCAGGGGAAGTCCCAGAGAGCTGGTCTGAAGAGCCTCTCAGCCACTGACCAAAATTTGACCCCCTGACTATTACACTTGGCCCTTCTGAGAATTAGAAATCTAGCTCCCCCTAGCTACCTAGGAAGGTGCTACACTTGTGTTAGTACAGTGATCTGTAAGTTTTTGGTTTTTTTTCATTCAGCCCACTGGGTTGAGTGAAAATAAATGTATAGTGTATACCAGGCATTAGGGTGGCTTCACACTGTCCCGCTGCTAACACACGGTTTTTGTGAAGAACATTGTAGCTGACAAATGTCTGTTTTACAGGGGTTTGACTTTTTTTCCTGCCCCTAAATGCCCCTCTGTGTTAGCCTATGTGTGCATTGACACATACGTAGGCTTTTAGAGGAGGTTAGAGACAGGAGCATTCAGGGTCAGAAATCTGAACTTGCCAAAATCGTTCAGGAGAGGAGAATATAGGCTTCTTTAGCATCTTTTCACTTTAATGGTCAGATTAAATTAAATGATAAGTTCACTTTAAAAAAAAAAAAAAATACAGGTAAAATAAAAAAAGTGTGCATTTATTATTTTTTTTACTTGGAGCCGGCAAAGCATTGCACCCATGATCAGCAGATTGTGGGTGCCATGCAGGACTCCTGCAGATTTGTCAGTGTATCTGTCTACTCGTACCTCATACAGGCAGGCAGATACATACTGACAGGAAGGGACTACGAACTACCATATTGCTCAACAGCACTGTGGTAGTTCATTAACAACTACAAGCTGACAGCCGCAAAGACTGTCAATACTTGTAGTTTCCCAACCACAGAACCTTGTGAATGAATGATGCAACCAGGCGGCCACGTATTTTTTAAAATAATGACAGCTAGTGAGGGGAGAAGATGCCACGCTGGCTGTCACTAGATGCAGTGGAGTGGGCAGTGGCCGCAGGAGTGGGAGCATGTTATATGTTCCACCCTAAAAACGGGCAGAACATGTAACGTTCCCACAAGTGAACTTATCCTTTAATATTCTGGCCAAAGAAACACCCAAGGACTTGACATGCCTAAACGTGTTTACAAAAGTGCTAGTGTGCATGAAGCCTTAACTGTGCTCTCCAATAGACTCCTATGAGGTCGTGCGGTTTCAGAAAGCGCACCAAAACTCCTGCATGCTGCATCTTTGGTGCGCTTTCTGAAGCTGCACTAAAACTGTGGAACACCATAGAAGTCTATGGGAAAGCGCAGCTATCATGCACAACAACCGCGGGTTCGCTGCACTTTGCCCAAGGATCAGCAGGGCTGCACTGGGGCAGTGTGAAATCGCCCTTAAAGTAGTATTAAGCCCAAATATGTAATGGATTTCTGCTTACTAATCTTTAGATGCGGTAGCTGCATTTGTTTTGTTTTTTTTGTTTATGATTTTTTTTTTTGTATTTTCGCCTGGTGACCTAGTAACACTCTTCCTGTCTAAGGGTGTCTCCTGTCTGGATGGAAGAGCAATGGAGACACGTTAGGACAGCAGCATTGTGAACGTAGGGAGAGGGTAGTGTAAAGCCGGACATGCATTAATCTAAATTCCACATGGAGTGGCAAATTTTGATCCATGTATGGACAGAGAGGTTGTTTACTAATCAACGTCTATACCACCAGCCCTGTTGGATTGTTGCTGCTGCATCAGGGCTGCCGGCTATGGCCAGCAGTACTGATCAGTGTATTCTGACAGCGGGGAAGCCTTCTTGCTGTCAGAATACAATAGCTCAACGGGAGGATTCCCCCATCCACATCAAGTATGTGGATGGGGGAATTGGGTCAATTTGTTGTTTTTTTGCTTAACTCACCGGTTGAAATAAATGAACCAGCTCATGTATGGGCTGCTTTAGAGTATAAGATTTAGATAGACCTGCCTCACATATTAAAGCTGAGCTCCAGGTAACATTTATACGCAGTTACAGTACGGGTTTTTTCTTTTGGGATGAAAGCTTTACATAAATAAAATCTGATCACTGTAAGCACCCCTGTCTTTATTAAATGGTTTGTCTCAACCCTTTAACTGTCACTTTTGCTGGACAGCTTGGTTTACTAAAGGAAGTTGAAAAATAACAGGCTTACTGGCCAGATCACCAGGTGAAAGTAAAGGAAAAAAAAGTCTAAAAAATGAAAACTAATGCAGCTACCACATCTAAGAATTGGTAAGCTGCACAAAGCTACATTTTTGTTTTTGAGTTTAATACTGCTTCAACAATGGAGCCTGTGGATGGATAGTGTACACACCATGTGCCCGTTGTTGTGATACCAGAACCAGTGCTCACCTAGAGTCCCCACACCAGTCACCGACCAGGACAGATTCCTACAGGGTTAAACACCCCCCAATCATGTATGCCATCAAAGGGGACTGATCACTCATTACATTTAGGCAAAAGTATGGTAAATGTAATTTTCCATTTATATAAATGTGAAATAATATATCTGCTCTTTCTAAATCTCCCTCTCACTGGAGTTTTAAGATCTGCAAAGTAATTAGCTGCTGTGGACAAACTTTTTGATAACTCAGATTGGCGATGTCCCAGCAAGCAGAACCAAGACTCCCAGCCATGTAATGTTGCATGATTCTGATTTTTAATATTTTCTAAATGTTGAAGAAGAAATGTGTATTTGCTGCACTGTCAGCCTCCTTGCAGAGGATATGAAATTTATTCTTTATGACTTTGTCAGTCACTTCGCTGGAGGCCGTTCTACCCTCCTGTCAGTGCTGGACCCGCCAAGTGAAATGTGTTTGGCAAGGTGGGTGAAAGGTGCTTTAAACAATGAGTTTGTACAAGGAAATTTAATTAAGCAGAGTGTTCCTGCCGGCTCCAGCTGGAGGAATCACACAAAGTTCGTACGGCTGTCCTCCCTGCCAAAGAGCGCTTGGAATTTTTTTGGGGTCTGACATTTGGGCTGCAGGGAGTGCCAGCTGGAAGAACAATCTACCCAACAGTTCCTCTGAGTGCCAAATTATGTCAGCCTCCTAGGGTAGAGCGCAGCACCTCCTCACCCTTTCACTACTGGAGAGACGCTGATCTTCAAAGGCTTCGCTGTGTGGAGGGACGGTCACCTAAAATGAGAAGAAATAAACAATATAAAACTTTTAGGTCATTTCCATCCAAAGGGAGAGCAGCTGAAATCTGGCTCCAGCACACAACACCTTTGTAAGACGCATTCAGGCATACACCGCAAGAATTCAGTGTATTTCTATACCTGGAATCAGGGGCGGACTGAACATTTGGAAACTCCGGCACTGCCGGAGGGCCCGGGGTCAGTAGGGGGCCCCATGAGATGCCCCTGGTACCATTTTCATAGGCTTTTTTGAGTTTGGGCAGGGACACAGGGGCCCCATGATCCCCTATTGCCCGGGGGCCCCATGAGTTGTCAGTCCGCCCCTGCCTGGAAGTCACTGGTGTTAGTGTACAGCCGTGGACACAGCCTATACAAATCAATGACAGGCTGTCATATGCTGCAGTTGTATGGATTTACATTTTTCCCCAGGAGCCTGCAAAGCATTGCACCCATAATCAGTGGATCACAAGTGCAATGTCAGGCTCCTGCAGACACGTCCTCCAGCTTTCTTGCCTTTACCTCTGTACAGGCTTACTGTTTGAAAGCTGGAGGAAGTGTCAGTGGACTATGAGGGTGCTCATCAACATCCTCGCAGTCCTCTAAGAACTACAAGCCGTCTGCCATAGTGGAAGATGGGACTTGTAGTTTCTTCATTCACAGATTGCTGATTTTTTTTATGGTTTTGAATGTTACAGTGGGTGTGGGGGATAAAAACTGGGGCAATTGGGTGGGAAGGTGCAGGAGCATGTTACATGGTATACCCTAAAAACACTGCTCAAAAAATGAAAGGAACACTTTGAAAACACATCAGATCTCAATGGGGAAAAATATCATGCTGGATATCTATACTGATATGGACTGGGTAATGTGTTAGGAATGTAAGGATGCCCCATCATTTGATGGAAATGAAAATGATCAACTTACAGAGGACTGAATTCAAAGACACCCCCAAAAAAATAAAAAATAAAAATATGGTGCCGGGCAGTGAGCACAGGGCCCACTAGAGGATGTCGGGCCCTCAGGCCACCCTCATGAAGTCTGTTTCTGATTGTTTGGTCAGAGACATTCACCCCAGTGGCCTGCTGGAGGTCATTTTTTAGAGCTCTGGCAGTGCTCATCCTGTTCCTCATTGCACAAAGGAGCAGATACCGGTCCTGCTGATGGGGTAAGGACCTTCTACGGCCCTGTCCAGCTCTCCTAGAGTAACTGCCTGTCTCCTGGAATCTCCTCAATGCTCTTGAGACTGTGCTGGGAGACACAGCAAACCTTCTGGCAATGGAACGTATTGATGTGCCATCCTGGAGGAGTTGCACTGCCTCTACAACCTCTGTAGGGTCCAGGTATCGCCTCATGCTACCAGTACTGACCATAGCCAAATTCAAAACTAGTGAAAAACAGTCAGAAAAGACGAGTAGGGAAAAAAATGCCAGTGGCATTCACTTGTAAAACCATTCCTGTTTTGGGGGTCATCTCATTGTTTCCCATCTAGTGCACCTGTTGTAAATTTCATTAACACCAAAGCAGATAAAACTGATTAACAACCCCCTCTGCTATGTAACTGACCAGATCAATATCCCAGGAGTTTAACTGACCTGATGCTATACTCTGATTAAAAAGTGTTCCTTTAATTTTTTGAGCAGTGTACAAGTGTAACGTGTAATGTGCTCCAAAAGTGAGCTTAGCCTTTAATCTCTCGGTAAATGTGGGCACTACAACAATCATCCCAAGGCTATTCTCCTCCGATGTGTTCCAGTGTCTAAACACTTCCCCTTCCAGCTCCCAGTGTCTGAAACATGTTAGACCGTACAATAAAAATAGCAGGATCATTTCACAATACAGAATCTCCCATTTACAACCTGAATTCTGCTGTGCAGAGGATTGAGGGAAGATAATAGAGTGTCAGATTTCTGGTATATAATACAATGAATGATTTTCTGATTTGAGTTGAAGCCATGTGACAAGTTTTCCATCCAATTAGCATTTAGTGGAGCTCTTCTTTAAAGACATCCGTCTGAACTGGTTACACTGTATTGTAGATGGGAGTGAATTGATCTCATCGTCATCCTCTTCCTGTGCGGACAGACCTTCCCATCCATCTCACACCCTCCTGTCTATCCTTGGGATATTACGCCGCTCTTTTCCCACAGCTGCCAGACTCTGGAAGTCCGTTCTCAGCCGTCTCTCATGTCTATCAGCGGATTGTGTCACCATGACGACGCACCGTGTTTGCCTGGGGTCTGCAAATGTTTTGAAGAAGAGGAAAACCTTCCAAATATTGAGTTTGGCCTAGAAGGACTTCCTCCTGCCAAAGATATCTGTTCTCTCACTTCACCGCCGCATTATTCTGAGGAATCACACTTTCCCAGCATGCTCTGGAGGCCTCTGTCCACAACGTGCCATCCCGTTGTCCTGTCTACTATGTATTACTAAAAGTTCTACTATTAACAGACCCCTGATCAGCCCCATCTCTGAGGTCCTAATCAACCCCATCACCAGACCCCTGATCAGCCCCATCACCGAGGTCCTAATCAACCCCATCACCAGAGCTCTGATCAACCCCATCACTGAAGTCCTAATCAACCCCATCACCAGAGCTCTGATCAACCCCATCACTGAGGTCCTAATCAACCCCATCACCAGAGCTCTGATCAACCCCATCACTGGGACTCTAACAACCCCTATCACCAAGGCCTTGATCACCCTCATCACCGGGACTCTGATACCCCCATCACCAGGGCCATGATCAACCTGTCTCGATACACGTGAGGTCTCCAAACAGAACCCAGTATTCTAAATGAGGTCAAACTAAGCTGTCCATACATGGCTTAAATATCGAGTAATTCCTAATAAATCGCCCAAATTTGACCCCTGAGTGGCCTGTCAGCACCACCCAGCTCAACAAAACTTGACAAATCGAAGCTGGGTGGAAACAAACACCCAACAGTGACTGCATCCAATCAAATGAAGTCACCCTTAAGGTATTCCGGCAGCCGCAATAGCCAGCAGTGTAGATTCTTCCATCCAAGCCATTTAGCAAGGATGGGGGAATCAATGGATTCCTCTTATTCAGCCCTGTGTGGCCAAACAAAAGATATATGCAACGTATAAGGGAATTAGGATCTCCTTCCTCCTGCTGGATCCCTCTAGCGATAACTAAAGATCTATATAAAGCATTGGTGTCAAACTCCATTTCATTGCGGACCGTATCAGCATTATGTTTGCCCTCAAAGGGCTGGTTGTATCTGTAAGACTAGAGCACCCCACCCCTATACATCAGATGTCAAGAATTCTCACCCTCCCTAACATCACCCCACCCTCTCTAACTTTCTGGGAAGCAGAAAGTGCAGGGTCTGGAGGAGGACCAGAGGAGGAGTGGAGTCAGTTGCCAGAGTCTGCTGAATGCTGAGACCAGGGGAGGTGGAGATGAAGGGGTGCTGCAGCTGCACTGAGAGGTGCAGGATCTGGCGGAGGAGTTTTGTTTCACCCATGAAAATAGATGGACACAAATGTACACTGTCATAGAGATTTGCATTCCTATGCATCGTTACACATAGATGTAAAATAAATCTCTGAGTCTGCAGCAGAGAGCTGCATGGGGTCAGGTGCTCTGTGCGGGGACACTGCAAATTATTTCAGGGGGAGGTTATATTGTAACCTTGAAAACATACTGCTTTACCTGACTGGAGAATCGCTGCATGAACAGCAGGTATTTTCTTCCTGATAGATTACTTTATATATGTGATTTCTGAGAACCAGCCACCAATCTGCTTTACAGTCGGTGAAAAAAGGATCTAATCTGGATCTTGGCTCAATACAGTAAAATGTATCACAGCCGTACAACCTACCTAATTTACTGCCTTCCACACTACAGCCCTCCTACCTACCCACTCAACAGCTTACTGACACTTCAACCTACCCACTCTAAAATGTACCTACTATACCACTCACCCTACAACCTACCCACTCTATAAAATACTCACTCACCATACACCCAACCCACCCTACAAACTACTGGTTCTACAAACTACGAACTTTACTGCCTACCCACCATTCTGACAACTCATTCCACAGCCTACCCATTTTACACCTTTCCTACCCTACAGGCTAACCACCATACAACCTTCCTATGCTATGGTATACCCACCTTGCAAACCCACCCACTCTGTGGCCGTCCCAGCCTACAGCCTAATCACCGTACAGCCTACCATCTCAATGGCCTACCCATCCCACCGCCTACCCACTTTACAGCCTAAATACCATGGTTTTTTGTCTATAGCCTTCGCAAACTATGGCTTGATCATCATAGTTCCCACTTTACCTACTATATAGTTGTACACCACAGATCACAATCTACACCCTACCCACTCCACAACATACCCATTTTACAGTCTACTCACTCTAGGTCATGCACGCCAAAGCACACAGTCTACAGCCTATCTATTTTGAAGCCTATCCACTCTACAACTCGCACACTCTGGCTCAGTCTAAAGCCTACCTTTCTACAGGCTCTTAACCAAGGCTCACTCTTTACCCATTCTACATACTACTTTCTGTACACTTTACTTTCTCTCCAGCTTACCCATTCTTAAGAATACTGTTCCCATTGGAACCTGTGCACCATGGCTCACAGTTTACAGCCTATCTACCCTACAGCCTGCCTACTCTATGACCTACCCAGCCTACAGCCTAACCACCCTACAGCCTACCATCTCAATGGCCTACCCATCCCACCGCCTACCCACTTTACAGCCAAAATACTATGGTTTTTTGTCTATAGCCTTCGCAAACTATGGCTTGATCATCATAGTTCCCACTTTATCCACTATAGCTCCATGGCTCACAGTTTACAGCCTATCCACCCTACAGCTTGCCTACCCTATGACCTAACCACGAGACAGCCTATCCACCCTACAGCCTGCCCACTCTTTGACCTACCCACACTACATCCTACCCACCCTACAGGCTGCTCACTCTATAACCTACCCACTCCACAGCCTATCCACCCTACAGCCTGTCTACTCTATGCACTCTATGACCTACCCATTCTACAGCCTACACACCCAACAGTCTGTCCACTCTATGCACTCTATGACCTACCCACTATACAGCCTGCCCACTCTATGCCCTACCCACTCTACAGCCTGCTCACTCTATGACCTACCCACTCTACAGCCTGCTCACTCTATGCCCTACCCACTCTACAGCCTGCTCACTCTATGCCCTATCCACTCTACAGCCTGCCCACTCTATGCCCTACCCAGTCTACAGCCTGCTCACTCTATGACCTACCCACTCTACAGCCTGCTCACTCTATGACCTACCCACTCTACAGCCTGCATACTCTATGACCTACCCATTCTAAAGCCTATCCATTCACTGTCCTGCCCACCATGGCCCATGGTCTGTGGGTCGCGGTCCTCTCTGGTTGGTACAGCAGGGAATTATCTAAAATTCTCTGCACACCTTGAAATGTCATTGTGGGTATGGAGAGTCTCAGCCACCTTTTATTTTATTAGCAGGAAGTGACATGCTTCTGTAATTCGGTATAAATGTTACTCCGAGGTGATAAAATTCCAAATTTATTCACAGCTGGTTGATTCGTTTTAGTAGGAATGGTTGGCACAAAGCTGAATAGTTTCCATTTTATTGTGAAAATACAGGAGGGCCCAAGAGCTGAATGGAACCTTTTTTTCTGCAGTTTAATCCTTTAGCTCTTATTGATGTACATTGTAGGTATATCTCATACTGATAAAGCACCAGATATAGGAAGATGGAAAGAGAACGACTGCTGGGGGGTCAGAATAGGGGGAACCCTCCAATGAACGTGGCCCCACTAATATAGAGGAATCTTTAAACTGACTTTAATGACCAGTAAATCCAACAATTGAGGATTTTATTGGGTGATCACCAGTGATTATTTTTTGCCTTTTGTTAGGGCCCCTTCACACTGGTGTGCTTAAAAATGCAATATGTGTTTTGCAAGAAAGCATATCACATTTTCAGTGCATTTTCAATACATTTTTGGTGCATTTTCTGGATTCCTGACTCCCAGCATGCACCTGTGAACCTTGAACATATGGGGGCATTTTTTATGCATTTTTGGTGCATTCACATTAAATTACAAAGGAAAGTGCTTTGTTGGTGCACTTTTGAAAAGTTACACTGATTTGAGAAGTTACATAGGATTTAATAGGGAATCATTTTCATGTGCTTTTAGAAAGGTGCATTTTAGTGTAGCAAAAGCACACCCGTGTCAAGGGGCCTTACATCTCAGTGCTGCTGATCCTTCGCAGCCCCTTTGCAACCACCTCCTATCTACATGTACCCATATGTCCCCCCCCCCAGCAATGACTGAATAGCATTTCTGAGGGTGGGTTTCCTGATGGTGATAACAGTGGATCATGCTTGTGTAATGTGTGCTGAAATAAGCACTTGTAGTCTATCAGAAGCCCATATGACAGGGTGACAACCCTGAAGAACATTTGGGTGACAGGGACAGGGCGTTGTCACCCTATAACAAAGAAGTGCCAGAACAAGAATCTTCATGGCAGGATAAGGATTATTTGATGAAAGCTGCAGATTTTAAGAGAATTGAAAATTACTTTTGAAATGATGTTTACATGTTTTATGAGTTTTTAATGATTGGTTTATCTCTCCTTTATAGACTAAAGGCTGGTTCACACCAGATGTAGTCCAGTGTGTTTTTAATCTGCATGAAAAACGCATACACAGTGTTTTTCATGTATTCCGATGGCTCTAGTTCGCCTCAGTGCAGTCAGTTCCAGTCCAAAAGAAGAAAAATCTTTTGGCACATTAGCATTATAACCATGGCTTAGATAATGACTATACAATCACACCAAATACAATGAGAAAAGCACATTTTCCATATAATTTCCAACTATTTATTTAATTAAATCCAATAAAAAGTCCCAGTCAGAGTGAACGAAAAAAAAGCCCAATACAGAGGAAGATCTGGGCTCTAATTTAAAGGAGAGAAGGACCCTCCATGCCAGACTGACCACCCAACCCTTTTATAGAAGCCGTCTTCTTCCATCATCTAAGGAGGGGCAGTGAAAGTGTTAATCTGGTAACTGAAGGGAGTTTAATCATTTTGATGAGATTTCATATAATTAGGGTCTTGGCATGGTGACAATAACATTTCTGCTGTACGTCACAGCAGTCAGTAAAATAAATAATATGTGGTCATTTCCATGCGGTAATTACACGCCGCGGAAGTCTTACACAGCGCCCACGTAGAATCAAGGGAATTTTGGGGGAAAAGGTTTTTGGGTGATATCCCTTTATTGTGTTGGGTTTAGGGGCTTCTGAGGGCCCCTGGATACTTTCTATAACTCTGTTACAATAAAACATAAATAATGTATCTGATAAACTGCTCTCTGTATAAGGAGATGGAACGGACATGTATGTAGAGCACAGGGGTCATGTGATGGAATCCAGCTCAGGAAGTGTTTATACTAAGACTTGTCCAGGTTGTCCGCTCCAATCACACTCAACCCGTCTACGTCTGCCATGTGACCTCACGTCTGCACACAGCAGGCCCAATGGAGGATTATAAATAGAATGGAAAAAAGCTTGGGGAAACAGACCTGAAAAAGGATTTAGAAATATGGGATCCCACTAAGTAAAATAGGAACGCTCAATGCCAAGAGGTAGCTGTAAAGCAAAAAAATTAGATGTAGAAAAAAGAGATAAAAAACAAGATGCAATAATAGTTTTACCCCTTTGTAAATCACTTGTAGGAAGCAATTCTGTGAAGGAAAGTATAAGATTTGAAAAGAGTGCAAAGGCAAATAGGTAGAGTAATAAAAGGGAGGAATCGTTTATAATGAAAAACTGCCTTTAATCATTTTAAACAAAAAAAAATTGTTAAAGTGTAACTAAAGGCAAAACATTTTTTTCTTTTTGGTAAGAGTAAGGGTGGGTTATAACCCCCATTAGTTTTTTGGTTTTTTTTTTCCCTATCTGTGTCCCATTGGGGAGATTTTACTCCTTGTTCCATTGCCAAAACAGGAAGTGAAGAGAAATCCCTTCAAAGTGAAGGAGCCCCGGTGTGTAACCGGAACTGGTGGCTTAGTGCTTAGTACTTTTTCCTAGCAGTACTAGGGTCATTGGTTCCATTCCCAACCACGGCAGTACCTGCCTGGGGTTTGCATGTTCCCCCTGTGCTTGTGTGGTTTTCCCCCAGGTACTCTGGTTTCCTCTCATACTCCATAGACATGCTAAGGTAAGTTAATTGGCTCCGGTCTAAATTGGCCCTAGTGTGTGTATGTATGAATGGGAGTTATGGACCTTAGATTCTTAGCTCCTTGAGAGCGTAGATGGATGTGAATGTACACTATGTGTAAATTGATGGTGCTGTATAAGTACCTATAATAAATAAACTATTGTCCCTGTTGGAAGATATCCCCTCTTTTACTGTTCTGATGTCAGCTCAAAATATGTGACTTTCTTTTATTTTCACTATCAATTACAATGGTAAATAGGACAAAAAGAGAGGGTCAGAAGCATTCCTAGAACCTTCAGGGCCCCGGTGGAAGAAACCATGAAAGGCCCCCATAGCTGGGCCCTTTCCACTGATCCCAGATCCATTTATTCCCATTGTGGAACCCTTTATTACAGTTCTGCAGCAGGACCCTTTCACATGTTTTGCAGCAGGCCCCCTTGCTGCTGTCTCAGGGCCCCCCACAGTGGCAGAATGCCAGGACCCGATCGCAAGTGTGGCCTTTCCAACCCTGGTAGTTTCGCAACTGGTGTCAGTAATTTTTTTTTTTTTTTAGTTTTTTTTTTTTTTACAATTTTCTTTTTTACTATTTTGTACAATTCTTTTAAGGAGCCCTGTTAGGGACTTTGGTGAGATATCAGGGGTTTAAACAGACCTCAGTTGTTCCACTCTGAGACAGAGAGAGGAGATTGAGGACACAGCCCTCAATCTCCATCTCTACAGCATCAGCCACTGCTGTTCACATGTAACCAGTTACCTGACTGGTTACATGTGAGTAGAGCCTCCAATGGACCATGAACACAGGCAGTGTGCATTTAAGGCTGTCATTTCTGCAGACTTTTAGACGCACACAAATTGAATGCAGCTAATTAAACAAGCACTCCTTTTTATGCAAGTAAAAAAAAAATCAGGGAGATAAACTTTTTCAAGTAACATAGAATATTTATTAAAAAAAACATACAAATGGAAACCTCTGCACTAACCCAAATATATGTAAAAAACCATATATATTATGTTGCAGCTCCTCACTGTTGCGTTTAAACACCAATAGAAATCAATATGGAAAAAGTGTAGTGCAACTAAAATGTGTATCAACCAATATAAATGTGCAAAAAAATATATTTTCATTAATAATTCATAAATACTATAAAAAAAAAAGCATGTAAACGTATACACATTAAACTAATATAAACAAATGTAAAATGCAAAACTCATAAAAAGTCCCAAAATTCAGTGAGAAATTTCTATCTTTAAAATATTGTGTTTTGTGACATACATATGTCATGCGTGCTCAATATAAAGTTGCTGATGTACTCCTCGACAGTACACCATCACCTTCCAATGCTGCCGCTTACCTCAAGGTTTGACCCGTACAAAGGTAAGGTCAAACACATATTCCTAACACTCTGAGTGTAATAACTGGCAATATTATTATTATTATTATTATGCAGTATTTATAAAGCGCTGTACAGTAGCAAGGGGGACAGAACATGAGACAAGACAGTAACAATACAATAGACGAGGGGTTCGAGGGCCCTGCTCTTTCGAGCTTACAATGTAGGAGGGAGGGGAAGGTGGTACAGGAAGAAATGGCTATGGGGGATGGAGTGGTGGGAGGAGTGGAGGAGGTTAGTTGTTAGGTGAGGTCAGGTGTTAGGTGAGGTTGGGGTAGGCTTCCCTGAAGAGGAGGGTTTTCAGGGTGCACCTGAAGGTGAGGAGGGTAGGTGACAGTCTGATGGATTGGGGTAGGGAGTTCCAGAGGATGGGGAAAGTCCTAGAGAAGTCCTGCAATCGGGCGTGGGAGGAGGAGACCAGGGAGCTAGAGAGTAGGAGGTCCTGTGAAGAGCGGAGGGCACGGGTAGGGTAGTATTTGGGTATCAGGTCAGTTATGTGTAAAAGTAAAGTGCAGCGCTAAAGAAAACAAAAAACAAAATAAAATAAACGCACATAAAGTCAATAAAAATAAGTCCGCAAAAATATGAGGGAGGGGGGAAGGGGAAGGCCCTAGGCCAAAAAAAGTCTCAAAAAAAGAAGGACGACTTCAAATGCCCATATACACTGATCAAAGATGTATATACTGCGGTAGAGATGGAGTTTGAAGATGTAGTCAGGGAACAGAGGTAGATGCAATCCCCGGATCAGTGAAGATCCCCAGATCAAGGAAGCAAACGTTCCACAAGACAGCAAGGAAGCAGTCACAGCTCCACCAAAGAGAAACACCACTCCTTCACTTCATATCAGCGGCATCTAGGAGGAGATACTCCTCATAAAAAGAAAAGCCCATGGTGAGGTACATTTAAAAAGCATTTATTAAATAAAACAGGATGCATCCAGAGTAAATATATGAAAATGCACACCGCTAGTGAATAAACATGAAAACTAGCAATGGAGGCGGAACAGGACTAACCGTCCTGTCAGATGTAGTGGCCGCCGGAGCTCCCCAGTGCTCCGACGGCGTGGCGTCAAGGCGTGCGCAGGTTCCTCCTTACGCGTTACGTGCCAAGCACATCCTCAGAGGAAAGAACCGGTGTACGCCGTGGCGTGCCAATCAGAGCTAAATAGGCCAAAAGGCGCATGCGCAGTAGCCAGGCGCCATTTTGTCGTAGCTCTCAGAAGTATATGTGTCAATCCGGAATTAACAGGAGGGACAACGGGTAATACAACAATAGAACCGATACATCATTAGTACAAAGAGATATGTCATATCATTAGTAAATGATGGAACAGGTAAAAGGGGAAGGTATAATGCAACCAAGGACAATATCATGAAAATATGCCGGATAAAAGGACGCATTATCGTCGTAGTAAAATGCCAATACACTCATAGTTCCAATAGGAGCAAAAATGAGTTAATTATACTAATAATATGGTATTGGTAAAACGAAAAAATTGTATTGAAGAATCAGAAATAAATAAAAGATCCCGCTAAAAGGAGCAAAACGGAACAAAAAAAGGGGGATCACACATGAAGAATAGGTTATAGAAAAAATAATAATAATAATAGCAATGATCATGACATGGGCCAGTGACTACATGTACCACAACAAAGTTATACATAGTATGAACCATAATCACATAAAACAGAAAAATTGCATAAAAAACATAAAAGACATAAGAAGGGGAAAAAAGGAGGGGGGGGGGGGGGTTGACCCCTTTGAGTTCAGCTATTGTCAATAAAGCAGTTTACGTCTAGTTCGACGTTCAGGCCACGTGGATGTAAAGTATCTAGCTGGCAGATGTACCTAGTCTCTAGCTGCGACACAGCCCGGGTTTTATGAGTGCCCCTCCAATGGGGGACAACAATGTCGATTCCAATGAATTTCAAAAGGGAGGGGTCTCTCCCATGCTGACGTCTAAAATGTAATGAGAGAGAATGGTCTTTAAAACCCTTTTTAATGTTATTGATGTGCTCCCTGAGCCGATCACGTAGCCTTCTTGTAGTGCGGCCTACATACTGCTTGGAGCAGGGGCATTCAAGCAAGTATACTACATATTTGCTATTACAACATATAAATTTGTCAATGTCATAGGTGTTGTTATTAGAACTAGATCGGAAGGCAGTAATTTTCTTTTTCCTAGTGCCATCTGCTTTGCAAGCTATGCATTTATTGCACGGATAAAAACCTTTAAAGTTAAAAAATGCTAGCGGTTTGATAGGGGGATTAATCACATTGGGAGATATAATATCTCTAAGAGTAGACGGCTTACGGAAAATGACCTCTGGTGAGTGAGGTAAGATTTTGCTAAGGATGGGGTCAGCTCTCAGAATTTGCCAATTCTTCTTAATGATGTGACGGATAGATCTATGTTGGATGGAGAAGGTGGTAATGAAGGGGCATACTAAATTCTTGGGGGGTTTGGGGTTAGATGTAAGCAATTGTTCCCTTCCCATATCTGCAACCATATTGATGGTGCCATCAAGCGTGGACGTATTATAGCCTTTTTCAATGAATCTATCCTTCAGAATTAAAGCTTGTGAATGGTAATCTTTCAGATCGGTACAGTTCCTCCTGATCCTCTGGAACTGGCTTTTAGGGATGTTAGAAAGCCAGTTTGGATGGTGACAGCTATCAAGAGGAATATAACTATTCCGATCGGAAGGTTTGAAGTAAGATTTGGTGACAATCCTACCTCCAACGTTCATAAGAGCCAGATCAAGATAATTGACTTCCATCATGCTATAGGTGTATGTTAAATTGATGTTACTAGTATTGTGATTCAGTGTTCCAAAAAAATTAATGAGAGATTGTTCACTGCCATTCCATAATAGCAGGACGTCATCAATATACCTCTTGTAGAAGGATAATTCAGGCCACTCCCTAGCATAAATGACCTCCTCCTCCCAGTAGGACATAAAGAGGTTAGCGAGGCTGGGGGCAAACTTAGCCCCCATAGCCACACCTTTAATCTGCAGATAAAAATTACCATTGAACCACATATAGTTCTTTTTCATAGCAAAATCCAACAGTTCAAGGATAAAACCCGTATGTGGTGTAGTTAGGGAGCTATGATTTGTTAAATAATATTCAACTGCCTGTAACCCTTCGTGGTGGCTGATACTACTGTACAGAGCTTCCACATCTGCAGTAACCAAGTAAGTGGTGGTGTTAATGGCCACATCTTTTATGGTGTTTAATACTTGCTTAGTATCCTTTAAGTAGGATGGTGTAAGAGCAACTATAGGTTGAAGGAAATGATCTATGTAAGCTCCAATCTTGGAGCACAGGGAATTGATCCCACTTACAATAGGCCTTCCTGGGGGGTGTACAGCATCCTTATGTACCTTGGGTAGAATGTACAAAATAGGTAATTTAGGTACTTTAGGACACAGAAAAACCTTTTCTTTCTGATTAATGATCTTGTTGTCAAACCCTGAACTAATGATGCTCTTGAGAGATTTCTTGTAACTTGAAATAGGGTTTGTGTTCAAAGGTAAGTAAGTGGTGGTGTCGTTCAAAATTTTGTGCACCTCATCCACATAGTACTGCTTATCTAAAATGACTACACCCCCACCCTTATCCGCAGGGCGGATAACCAAATCTTTCTTCTCCAAGAGAGAGCTCATAGCCTTTCTACTTGAAAAATCAGTGTGGTATTTTTTAATGGGAAGACTGTTCAAATCCCTAAGAACCTGTTCACGGAAAAGACCCACTGCAGAATTGGCTTGGGGTGGTGGGTTGAAGGTAGAAGCATTACTCAAATTAGAGTAACTGGATGCGACAGGCTCCCTGCTAATGGGGTTGGAAAGGAAATATCTCTTGATGGACAGTTTCCTAGAAAATTTGTGAACATCTATGAATGCTTCAAATTTGTTAAGGTATCTGGTAGGGGCAAACTTGAGACCTTTGTCAAGTAGTTTGATCTCATCCCCAGTGAGATCAACTTTACTGAGATTAAAAATCCCATTGCCTAATATTTCCTTTTTTTGGGGGTGTACATGCGTTCTCCTTCCTCCTCTTTTCCCTCTTTGTTTCTTTTTGTCCCCTGACCAGTCCCTAAAAAATGCCCAGGTTGTGGAGCATGAGGGTAATAATTCTGGGGTCCCTGTGACATGAGGGGAACTGCATTAATAAGAGGAGGTGGATAGGGCCCGTTGGGTGGTCTAGAAGGACCAGCATTCCTTGGTGTTCCTGATTGTTGGTATTGGTGATTGGGGTAATAATTCCCCTTAGAAGAAGGGCCGCCCTGGTGATTAGATCTATATGGGCTGTTATAGTTGTTAGATTGGGGTGGGCCTCTATAATAACCGTGTCTGGATGGAGCATCCTGATAATCTCTATAATGTGAGTCAGGATAAGCTTGCTGATGGGGCCTAGAGTGACCCTGTGGGTGCCATCTAGAATCCCTGGGGCCTATGTTGGATTCGGGTATATAAGATAATGGTTCAAACCTATTCTGAGTAGGTATAAATGGAACTAGAGGTGCAACCCAAGGTTGGTTAAACCTCTTTTTAGCCCGTTTGTGTTTAGGGGGTTGTGAGTAAGGTAGCTGTACTGGTACAGATGGTGTAGGTATTGGTGGCAACTCCTCAGGAGACAGTTGCCACTTGAATACCAATTTAGAGTTATAATCATTGCTGTCACGAATATACTTTTTCTTTTTCTTAGAATCCAACATAGGCCCCAGGGATTCTAGACACCAAGGAATGCTGGTCCTTCTAGACCACCCAACGGGCCCTATCCACCTCCTCTTATTAATGCAGTTCCCCTCATGTCACAGGGACCCCAGAATTATTACCCTCATGCTCCACAACCTGGGCATTTTTTAGGGACTGGTCAGGGGACAAAAAGAAACAAAGAGGGAAAAGAGGAGGAAGGAGAACGCATGTACACCCCCAAAAAAAGGAAATATTAGGCAATGGGATTTTTAATCTCAGTAAAGTTGATCTCACTGGGGATGAGATCAAACTACTTGACAAAGGTCTCAAGTTTGCCCCTACCAGATACCTTAACAAATTTGAAGCATTCATAGATGTTCACAAATTTTCTAGGAAACTGTCCATCAAGAGATATTTCCTTTCCAACCCCATTAGCAGGGAGCCTGTCGCATCCAGTTACTCTAATTTGAGTAATGCTTCTACCTTCAACCCACCACCCCAAGCCAATTCTGCAGTGGGTCTTTTCCGTGAACAGGTTCTTAGGGATTTGAACAGTCTTCCCATTAAAAAATACCACACTGATTTTTCAAGTAGAAAGGCTATGAGCTCTCTCTTGGAGAAGAAAGATTTGGTTATCCGCCCTGCGGATAAGGGTGGGGGTGTAGTCATTTTAGATAAGCAGTACTATGTGGATGAGGTGCACAAAATTTTGAACGACACCACCACTTACTTACCTTTGAACACAAACCCTATTTCAAGTTACAAGAAATCTCTCAAGAGCATCATTAGTTCAGGGTTTGACAACAAGATCATTAATCAGAAAGAAAAGGTTTTTCTGTGTCCTAAAGTACCTAAATTACCTATTTTGTACATTCTACCCAAGGTACATAAGGATGCTGTACACCCCCCAGGAAGGCCTATTGTAAGTGGGATCAATTCCCTGTGCTCCAAGATTGGAGCTTACATAGATCATTTCCTTCAACCTATAGTTGCTCTTACACCATCCTACTTAAAGGATACTAAGCAAGTATTAAACACCATAAAAGATGTGGCCACTAACACCACCACTTACTTGGTTACTGCAGATGTGGAAGCTCTGTACAGTAGTATCAGCCACCACGAAGGGTTACAGGCAGTTGAATATTATTTAACAAATCATAGCTCCCTAACTACACCACATACGGGTTTTATCCTTGAACTGTTGGATTTTGCTATGAAAAAGAACTATATGTGGTTCAATGGTAATTTTTATCTGCAGATTAAAGGTGTGGCTATGGGGGCTAAGTTTGCCCCCAGCCTCGCTAACCTCTTTATGTCCTACTGGGAGGAGGAGGTCATTTATGCTAGGGAGTGGCCTGAATTATCCTTCTACAAGAGGTATATTGATGACGTCCTGCTATTATGGAATGGCAGTGAACAATCTCTCATTAATTTTTTTGGAACACTGAATCACAATACTAGTAACATCAATTTAACATACACCTATAGCATGATGGAAGTCAATTATCTTGATCTGGCTCTTATGAACGTTGGAGGTAGGATTGTCACCAAATCTTACTTCAAACCTTCCGATCGGAATAGTTATATTCCTCTTGATAGCTGTCACCATCCAAACTGGCTTTCTAACATCCCTAAAAGCCAGTTCCAGAGGATCAGGAGGAACTGTACCGATCTGAAAGATTACCATTCACAAGCTTTAATTCTGAAGGATAGATTCATTGAAAAAGGCTATAATACGTCCACGCTTGATGGCACCATCAATATGGTTGCAGATATGGGAAGGGAACAATTGCTTACATCTAACCCCAAACCCCCCAAGAATTTAGTATGCCCCTTCATTACCACCTTCTCCATCCAACATAGATCTATCCGTCACATCATTAAGAAGAATTGGCAAATTCTGAGAGCTGACCCCATCCTTAGCAAAATCTTACCTCACTCACCAGAGGTCATTTTCCGTAAGCCGTCTACTCTTAGAGATATTATATCTCCCAATGTGATTAATCCCCCTATCAAACCGCTAGCACTTTTTAACTTTAAAGGTTTTTATCCGTGCAATAAATGCATAGCTTGCAAAGCAGATGGCACTAGGAAAAAGAAAATTACTGCCTTCCGATCTAGTTCTAATAACAACACCTATGACATTGACAAATTTATATGTTGTAATAGCAAATATGTAGTATACTTGCTTGAATGCCCCTGCTCCAAGCAGTATGTAGGCCGCACTACAAGAAGGCTACGTGATCGGCTCAGGGAGCACATCAATAACATTAAAAAGGGTTTTAAAGACCATTCTCTCTCATTACATTTTAGACGTCAGCATGGGAGAGACCCCTCCCTTTTGAAATTCATTGGAATCGACATTGTTGTCCCCCATTGGAGGGGCACTCATAAAACCCGGGCTGTGTCGCAGCTAGAGACTAGGTACATCTGCCAGCTAGATACTTTACATCCACGTGGCCTGAACGTCGAACTAGACGTAAACTGCTTTATTGACAATAGCTGAACTCAAAGGGGTCAACCCCCCCCCCCCCCTCCTTTTTTCCCCTTCTTATGTCTTTTATGTTTTTTATGCAATTTTTCTGTTTTATGTGATTATGGTTCATACTATGTATAACTTTGTTGTGGTACATGTAGTCACTGGCCCATGTCATGATCATTGCTATTATTATTATTATTTTTTCTATAACCTATTCTTCATGTGTGATCCCCCTTTTTTTGTTCCGTTTTGCTCCTTTTAGCGGGATCTTTTATTTATTTCTGATTCTTCAATACAATTTTTTCGTTTTACCAATACCATATTATTAGTATAATTAACTCATTTTTGCTCCTATTGGAACTATGAGTGTATTGGCATTTTACTACGACGATAATGCGTCCTTTTATCCGGCATATTTTCATGATATTGTCCTTGGTTGCATTATACCTTCCCCTTTTACCTGTTCCATCATTTACTAATGATATGACATATCTCTTTGTACTAATGATGTATCGGTTCTATTGTTGTATTACCCGTTGTCCCTCCTGTTAATTCCGGATTGACACATATACTTCTGAGAGCTACGACAAAATGGCGCCTGGCTACTGCGCATGCGCCTTTTGGCCTATTTAGCTCTGATTGGCACGCCACGGCGTACACCGGTTCTTTCCTCTGAGGATGTGCTTGGCACGTAACGCGTAAGGAGGAACCTGCCCACGCCGTCGGAGCACTGGGGAGCTCCGGCGGCCACTACATCTGACAGGACGGTTAGTCCTGTTCCGCCTCCATTGCTAGTTTTCATGTTTATTCACTAGCGGTGTGCATTTTCATATATTTACTCTGGATGCATCCTGTTTTATTTAATAAATGCTTTTTAAATGTACCTCACCATGGGCTTTTCTTTTTATGAGGAGTATCTCCTCCTAGATGCCGCTGATATGAAGTGAAGGAGTGGTGTTTCTCTTTGGTGGAGCTGTGACTGCTTCCTTGCTGTCTTGTGGAACGTTTGCTTCCTTGATCTGGGGATATTCACTGATCCGGGGATTGCATCTACCTCTGTTCCCTGACTACATCTTCAAACTCCATCTCTACCGCAGTATATACATCTTTGATCAGTGTATATGGGCATTTGAAGTCGTCCTTCTTTTTTTGAGACTTTTTTTGGCCTAGGGCCTTCCCCTTCCCCCCTCCCTCATATTTTTGCGGGCTTATTTTTATTGACTTTATGTGCGTTTATTTTATTTTGTTTTTTGTTTTCTTTAGCGCTGCACTTTACTTTTACATATATGTGAGGAATCATTTGGTTGTCCTATGTGTTTCAGCTGCTCGTCCTTTAAAGCGCTCACTTATTTTCTTTGATTTACAGGTCAGTTATGTAGTTTGGGGCGGCGTTGTGAATGGCTTTGTAGGTCAGAGTTAGCAGAATATTCCTCTAATTCACTTGTAATAGGTAAGTATCACTTTAAGACTGCAAGACTCCAGCCAAATCAATGTGAAAAATAAAACCAAAAAGATCTCATGGTGCAGTATCAGAATAACTTGATATTGCTTATTTAAAGAAGATTAAAAACACTCACAAGCAGGGGCGGACTGATCATTTGGAAACTCGGGCACTGCCCGAGGGCCCGGGGTCAGTAGGGGGCCCCATGAGATGCCCCTGGTACCTTTTTCATAGGCATTTTTGAGTTTGGGCAAGGACACAGAGGCCCCATGATCCCCTATTGCCCGGGGGCCCCATGAGTTGTCAGTCCGCCCCTGCTCACAAGTATGGTGGACTTGTAACGTCCAGTGCACTGGATTGATCGCTTGTTTACATTTCCATGCCAATAGTATATTGTCCCCTTAAGGATGCATATTTTTGGAGCAGTGTCTAAAATGGCCAAACTCGTACATTCCTGGCGTAATGACGTCTAGTGGCCCCCTCCCCTGATGCGTTCCGTCACGTGATCAGTAACCTAATCATCTTGATCAAGCGTTTTGTCACGTGATCGGTAAAATACAAAAAGGATACTTAAACAGGAAGAGTCGGCTTGCTCAAGGCTACTTGCCAAAACGCGTCAATGTGCTTTTATGTCACTCCTGTATCACTAATAAAGCTTTCATGAGGATTTTGGAGTTGCTCTTCCTGCTTTTTGTAGTTCTCTTTCCTGCTTGCTCAACATGTATGCCTGGCGGAGCTAAGTATACATATTTAGGGCACTGCATCCTAACTGATGTGCTTCTGTTCTGATGGATCATGTCCGCAAAACTGTCTGCCCTAGCACGTCTATGGGCAATTTACTGTTTAAGCTGAAGTTTAGCCTGCCTATATTTTGCATTTTCAGGTTCCTCCTTTCCTACTCACATACTAATGAAAAAAAAGAAAATACATTTTTATTATATACCTTATTGCAGTCCTAGTGGTGTAATCACTGGGTCTCTGTGCTTTTTGCAATGCAGGCAGATCGTGGCTGGTGGGAGGGGTTGGCAGAGCGCTGCACATAGCTTCATGAAAACACACCAGCACCCTGCTTTAGTACTGCTCTGAAGAGCCCTAGCCATGATATTAAAATGCTTTGATGGATGGATGTCAGAAGAGGAGTGAGTGTTCCTTGGCATATTGTATTTGCATGCAGAACCCAGAGGTAACATCCACAGTTGAAAGAACTGAAATCCAATGCAACTTCTAATGCACATTGTGAGAAGCTCACAGTGTGCAGTGACATCAGCATAAGCAATTTCAGTCCAAAAAAGAGTCTATACAACTGTGCAAGACTGAAGGGGAGGCTGAAATTCATGTTAACCCTAAAAACAGAAACCACATCAGATAGAAATGCAACATTTTGGATTAGAAAGAGAAACTGTTACAATGACTTAATACATTGAGGTTACACCGTAACAACGAGAGAGGAGGCAATAGGCAAAAGCTTTGCAAGACACCCTCACAAACCATGGGGTTGATTTACTAAAACAGGAGAGTGCGACATCTGGCGAAGCTGTGCATGGTAGCCAATCAGCTTCTAACTTCAGCTTGTTTAATTAAGCTTTGACTAAAAAACATAAATGGAAGCTGATTGGTTTCTTTGCAGAGCTGCACCAGATTTTGCACTGTCCAGTTTTAGTAAATCTACCCCTCTGTGTCCATGTCCCCATAATGACTGTCAGCAGAGCTCCGGCAGAGAAATCCACAAAGGGTAAAGTTTTTGGATTCTTATGTTCACAGAAAGTGATTCGAATTCTCTGTGGTTTTGTTTTGTGGTCAGCTTACATAGGATGGGCACTGGGCGGAATTCTCTGATAACTGAACAGAATTTCCATGTAATGGGAGAATGATTCGAGGAACAATAGGTAAATCTGTCAGTCATATGAGCTCAGTGTACAAGGAACGGACGGCCAGCAGCGATCTCACGCTTCCCCCCAATACATACCGTCTACAAATTGTATATGTAAGCTGAACATGTTTTCACCTGAGCGGATGGAAAGTTGACCCATCATTGCGAGTGTGAAATATCGCCGTCCATTCCAACAAAAATGACAGCATCTGTTTTGAAAGCAATCCACCTTTATATATCCCAGGACGTTGCTATGTATAAAAATGTGAGATCCAAAAGAGGTGAGTGACAAAAAGTGACAATTAAAGGAAAACTCCAGGTTTTACTTACAATTATTTCTGAGCTGGAAACCCTAAAACCTGTAAATCTGTCCACACTCAACAATGAAAGTATATTGTGAAATAGATATTCTATATTGCCAAATGTATTGGGACACCCCTCCAAATCATTGCATTCAGGTGTTCCAATCACCTCCATGGCCAGAGGTGTATAAAATCAAGCACCTAGGCATGCAGACTGCTTCTACACACATTTGTGAAAGAATGGGTCGCTCTCAGGAGCTCAGTGAATTCAAGCGTGGTTGCCACCTGTGCAATAAGTCCATCTGTGAAATTTCCTGGCTACTAAATATTCCACGGTCAGCTGTTAGTGGTGTTATAACAAGGTGGAAGAAACTGGGAACAACAACAACTCAGCCATGAAGTGGTAGGCCACGTAAAATGACAGAGCGGGGTCAGCGCATGTTGAAGCACACAGTGCGCAGAAGTCGCCAACTGTCTGCAGAGTCAATTGATAAAGACCTTTAAACTTTGTGTGGCCTTCAGATTAGAACAACAACAGTGCATAGAGAGCTTCATGGAATGGGTTTCCATGGCTGAGCAGCTGCATTCAAGCCTTACATCACCAAGTGCAATGCAAAGCGTCGGATGCCGTGGTGTAAAGCACGTCGCCACTGGACTGTAGATCAGTGGAGACCTGTTCTCTGGAGTGATGAATCACGCGTCTCTGTCTGGCAGTCCGATGGATGTGTCTGGGTTTGGCTGTTGCCAGGAGAACAGTACTTGCCTGACTGCATTGTGCCATGTGTAGAGTTTGGTGGAGGGGGGATTATGGTGTGGGGTTGTATTTCAAGGGTTGGGCTTGGCCCCTTAGTTCCAATGAAGGGAACTCTTGAGGCCTTAGCATACCAAGACATTTTGGACAATTTCATGCTCCCAGCTCTGTGGGAATAGTCTGGGGATGGCCCCTTCCTGTTCCAACATGACTGCGCACCACTCTACAAAGCAAGGTCCATAAAGACATGGATGAGCGAGTTTGGGGTGGAGGAACTTGACTGGTCTGCACAGAGTCCTGACCTTAACCCGATAGAACACCTTTGGGATGAATTAGAGTGGAGACTGCGATCCAGGCCTTCTCATCCGACATCAGTGCCTGACCTCACAAATGCACTTCTGGAAGAATGGTCAAACATTCCCATAGACACCCTCCTAAACCTTGTGGACATCCTTCCCAGAAGAGTTGAAGCTGTTATAGCTGCAAAGGGCGGGCCAACTCAGTATTGAATCTTTTGGACTGGGATGCCATTGAAGTTCATGTGCGTGTAAAGGCAGGCATCCCACTACTTTTGGCAAAATAGTATATGTAGATATGACACAGGATTCACACATGTGCAGAGTGCAGGGCTCTGGGGTATTGATTCTGAGCAGGGAAAGGAGGTTTGTCAACTTTCTGTGGGTTTTATTATTTTGGGATTGGGTTCCAGAGTTTGGAGATTTTGAGGAGTTTTGGGGAGAAGGAAATCCCAACCCAGTGTCTAGGTCTTGCAGGAGAGCGGCAGGCTGTGAATGTAGGTACACACAGCCCTTATAATAAAGGACGTCGGCATAATTCAGAGCTCTTTTTAAGAGATAGGTGTACTCCACTCAAGAGACAGCACTCCATGCTGTTGAGAGAGTCGAGACGGCTATGCAAGTCTGGGAGACTGAGGGAGCCGAGACAACTAGGCAAAGAGGAAATCTAGAAGTCTCAGAGGAATGAGGCACCTGCTGACTGACAGCTCCAGTTCCCTGTCACTGGTGACCCTGCTCCTATGTTTATTTACCGTCAGTGGGAACTTGAACTCTCAGTAGCCGTGAGGCAAGCGTCGCGTGCAGACCTATTTTTTTGGTTTTCTTTGTTTTTCGGGTCAGCAGCCATCGTTTATCGTGATTACTGCTGGATTCACTTCAGGGGACATTGTTTTTTTTTTATAATAAAGGACTTGCCAAAAACTGTTTTTGTGTTTTTATATATTGTTGATAGTTTTTTTGGTGAATGCTTAGGGGTATCATGTAGGTATGCATGCTTGGATAAGGGTCTGTGATTGGTTCCCCTCGAAATCGATACCAGACCCAAAGGATTGGGGGGAGGGAAACACGTTTTGTTTTATTATTTTGTTTTAAAGCCAGCTCGTTTGTTTACATCCTGCTGTCAGTGCTGACAGCAGATGAGTCATGATTGGTAAGGATGTGGCGGCCAGCCGAACCGCACATGTTTATCTGACACGCTGGTTGTACCCAAGTCGATTGATGGATCGTCTGCCCAAACCCATAGATGGTTTGAATCTCAATTGGTCCTTGCTGAACCGGCTGAGATTTGGACCATCTATGGTTGGCTTAAAGTGGCTCAAAAGGCTAATTTTTTTTTCTTGAAATAATAAACACATCGTACTTACCTGCTCTGTGCAACAGTTGTGCACAGAGCAGTCCAGATCTTCTTTTTCTTGGGTCCCCAGCCAGTGCTTCTGGCCCTTCTACCTTGCTGAGTCCCTCCAGAGAAAGCTGCTTGCTCTGGGAGCACTCATGTGTGCTTGCTCCCGAGCCACCTCTGTATGTTTATGGGACACACAGAACGTAGCCTATTCCTGTCCCCTCTCCCTGCTCACTGGCTGTGATTGACAACAGCAGGAACCAATAGCTCCCACTGCTGCTTCTCAGTGCTCCCGTACACATCGCTGGATCACAATCAGGATTAGGTAAGTATTAGGGGGGCTTAGGGGGGATCTGCACACTTAAGGTTTTTTTGCCTTCATGCACAGAATGGGTGTGGCTATCACTCAGCTCTGTCAGCACAAAGTACTAGAGGAGGTGAACTGGAAACTGGTCAGCATTTTCCTGACAAAAAAGGCCTTTCCAAGCAAAGATCAGCCACAGTTCATAACTGGGACACAGGACTATAAAGAATGTGAGGCTTGTGGGCTTTGAAGTTTGCATTTGTTTGTATGAGCCAAGCAGGTATAGACACAAGTTAGAGCTGCTAAACAATGGTCAGGTTATATTATG
Organism: Staurois parvus; assembly: GCF_062004578.1. NCBI lineage: Eukaryota > Metazoa > Chordata > Amphibia > Anura > Ranidae > Staurois > Staurois parvus. Next base: position 2,081,382 of record NW_028318996.1, read on the forward strand.
TTCTGTTTTCTTATATGTGTTTTTATTCTCTGTCAGTTCCTTGTTCTATCTGTCCCTCCTCGCATTGATGGAGATGCTCATCCTAGGTGAACCTCATGTTTAATTGTGCCAAAATGAAAACTTTGGCTTGGCTTTCACTGTATCCAGCTATGGAAAGTCAGAGGGATTCATCCGTAATCTGCAGATGTCTGCTTGGTTGGTGGTAATTTGTTTTACAGAAGGACAGACATGGTGACTTTCATTGCTCCAACAGAAAGAGATCCCCATCCTGGCAGATGTGATCCTAAAGAGTTGTTCAGGTGTGAACATGACAATCATCTGGGTGAATCGAGGACAGCAAAACAGCTTTCTATCTTCCTATTAATACATCAATTTATTCCCCCACAAAGGAACAAGCCAGTAACATATCTTATATCAGGTTGGGTGCACTATAGTGTTGTTATAATGAGTTGTTGAACGCTCTATAAAGAAACCAAAATTCAGCATAAACCAATATTTAAAACAAATACACTGGTCAAAAAAATTAAAGGAACACTTTGAAAACACATCAGATCTCAATAGGGAAAAATATTATGCTGAATATCTATACTGATATGGACAGGGTAATGTGTTAGGAATGTAAGGATATATAAGGATAATATAATAATAATAATAAATTTAATTCAATAATATAATCAAACCAAAAACACTGAAATTTGAAATATAGCACCAAGTTCGCACATCACTGAGCAAAGTCGCAAAATTGTTTTCAGAGTCTGATGACGAATTTCCCCACAAATCATTATCACTCAATTCTGCAAGTGGTTCTGATTTACTATCGCTGTTTTCTAGCTGGTCTAAAACCGCTTTTGACCTAAAGGGACGCTTTTTGGACGCCATGGACCTTTCTCAGTTTCCAGGCAGAAAGAACAGTAAAAATGCAGGCAGGGCGCAGGACAAAGCACTCGGGACAAAATGTATGTGAAATGGTTTGATACAGTAATGTTTTACTATGTGATTTTAGTGAATGTCACTTTTTGTCATTTTCAAATTTCCCGCCGTTCCGTCCCCCATATGTCCCGACGCTCGCAGGGGACGGAACCCAGAAGACAGATGCCGGCATCCGACACTGCAGGAGGGACATCGCGGGAGCGCAGGACAAGGTAAGTGATCGAGGGATCCCGGAGCAACGCCGCATGGTATTCCCGAGTGTAGCTCGGGGTTACCGCTAGTGGTACTGAAACTTTACCCCAAGCTACACTTGGGAATACTGCCAGGGAGGTTAAGGACCTTCTATGGCGCTATCCAGATCTCTAGAGTAACTGCCTATCTCCTGGAATCTCCTCCATGCTCATGAGACTGTACTGGGAGACACAGCAAACCTTCTGGCAATGGCACGTACTGATGTGCCATCCTGGAGGAGTTGGGCTGCTTGTGAAAACTCTGTAGGGTCCGGGTATCACCTCATGCTGCCAGTAGTGAAACTAACATTAATGCAAAACTAGTGAAAAACAGTCAGAAATGATAAGTAGCTAAAAAAATGTTAGTGGCCTCCACCTGTAAAACCATTCCTGTTTTTGGGGGTTGTCTCGTTGTTGCCCATCTAGTGCACCTGTTGTTAATTTCATTAACAGCAAACCAGCTACTGATTAACAACCTCCTTTGGTTAAAAAGTGTTCCTTTAATTTTTTTGAGCAGTGTATAATATACGTCACCTATTAGGTGCCTGTGGAGCTTCCTGTAGACAGTGCTGGATAACCAAATAAGCAGAGCAGGGCTATGGGCCCTACACCGTTTGATTCCCATGACAACAGATCAAAATAATATCAATTTGATCTTAAAAACAAATTACAATGAAGTGTTTGATAAACTTTTTACAAAAGATAGAAAAAATGAGTCAAAGAAACGAAAACGTAATATTATAGACTCTATAGAGAAAATCTTGTATTAATGTAATATACTCAATAACAACTTGAAGTACACAAACCATAGACATCAGGTTCACATTACAGTATGTTTCCTGAAAGCTCATCTTCTTTTAGCTGTCAGTTTGTAAAAAATGTTGATGCAACCTACGTTTGTGTAATGTACAACAGGGATTGTTATCTCTTCTAGCAGCCGACCTACACACTACTTAGTTCAATGTTAACCCATTAGAGTGTGTGCATGAGAAACCTCCAGAAACCTGCCAGGGGGGGCCCAAGGACTCAACTGTCTAGGGGCCTCCCCTTGGTGCTATCCTGAAGGTTCTCCCCAGCAGTAACGTATGCTTCTTTCATACTTACATCTATCCAACCTCTTCTTATTGGTCACATGGGGGTTTATTTACTAAAGCTGGAGAGTCCAAAATCAGACTCCCTTCTGCATAGAAACCAATCAGCTTCCAGGTTTCATTGCCAAAGCTTCATTGAACAAGCTGAGGTTAGAAGCTGATTGGTTTCTATGCAGGAGGGAGTCTGATTTTGGACTCTCCAGCTTTAGTAAATAAACCCCATGATGTCCCTCCTCATTGGTCATCTTCCTCATTTGTCATCTTCTTCATTAGTCTTCACCTGATGGTAGGCAGTCTGCAAAATGCTAATGTGATGACATCAGAGGCTCTTCCACAGCATTACACAGTAAATATAAATAAAGAACCAGCGCCACGGAAATTTTATAACACAGTAAGCTGCAAAACCTAGCCTATAAACTTATAGGATATACAAAACTTCAAAAAAAAAATAGGTTGCGCTTAAATACATGCAAAAGTATAACAAGAAAATAAATAACAAAACAATAAAAAACAATATTATAAATCAAAATAAAATCCAGCAAAAACGAAAAAAGTACAAAAGTTCAAATAATCAATAATGTCCAAAATAATTCATCACCAAGTAAATCCACCACCAAAAAATGGTTAAATAGAACTCACCAGAGTAATATGCTGATTGTTGAAAAACCAGCATATAGTACTTGTTATTCTGGGAGAAACGAATAATATGGTGACAACAACACTGAAGAAATGAGGGATGAACTCCAACAGATGATGTTCTGCAAAGTAGAAAATCCACTCCAAAGGTGATTTAGTATCCAAACTGAGAGATGATCAGACCGTCACTCAAAAGAAAAAAGCAAACAATCATGGTGCAGTATGTTTTAAAAAGCATCAAACTTTAATAAAGAAATGCACTTACAAGCAAGGTGTCCAGACTGACACCAGTGTAAACAGCATGTATAATGAATACAGGCGACTCAGCCCCAGCCAAACATGCACATGCAACGTGCAGACAAACCAGGAGTATTCTGAACCTCACATCCAAAGGCACCGCCCTAAGCTTTTCGTCCGTGAGGACGTCGATGACGAAAAGCTTAGGGCGGTGCTTTTCAGGAACTGGACCTCCATGTCCTGTTTTGAGTAGACAAAAACATCAGCAAAAATCTCCTGGATTGCGTATATGCGATTTACTGTTTTTATATTAAAAAAATGAAATCATTCTGCTTTTTGGTAAGCAGTTCTGTTACTGACAATCAATGTTTAAAGTAACATACATATACTGGCATCTTGTGACATGTTGGTACATAATAAAATGACAATGATTTGCACAGTTTGGTGAAGGAGGTATGGGGACATACTGGGTGTTCCTTTGGGGGTCTGTGATGGTAAAAAGTTAAGAACCCCAGATAACAACCATATATGATAGGATGTGTTGCTTGGGATGGGGCTACATGAGAGAGGTGAACCTTAGCATGACATTTAACTCCTCATTGTCATATGCTCTATTTTCAATACTTTGATTCCAGTTCTGGCAGCTGGCAGCAAGGGGTTAAATCATGCATTAACTAGGAATTAAAATCTCACATGTAGTTTTAGCTTTAATGTGTTTGCCACAACCAGAATAATTACCTTCCGTTTCCTCCACCTCCAAAATATTTTTTTTATTCTAAGAAAAACTCTGCCAAAGAGATTAAAAATGTACTAAATAAACAGGAATGAAATGTGCACAAAACTCTTTTCTATCACTGTCCATACAAGACCCAATGAAAGAGATGACTTGTATGTAAAGGTATAGTAGCCCCAGTAATGGTAAAGAGATCATTGAAAGTAGACCCAGAATTTTTAGCCATTTTCTGTTATAAGTAAAACTTTTTTTTTTTTTTTTACATATTCACAGTTCCCACATAATTAACTGTCAGACATAATGTAACCCCATGTCCTGGACTGGAAATTGTTCTTTCTATACTATCTGGCACCATACCATGCATTGTGCAGTGATTTGGTACTATTTTCTCAGTCTGTCACAGGGTCTCTTTATTGAATGTAACATATAAAACAACAAAACAGCAAAGCATTGATGGACAATGATAACCCATAATATCTCCATCCTTCACATCACCATTCATACCCTATCCGTCCATACCATCTCCATCCATAACATCTTCATTCATAACAACTCCATCCATAACAACTCCATCCATAACATCTTCATCCATAACATCTTCATTCATAACATCTCAATTCATGGCATCTCCATCCACAACATCTCAATTCACGGCATCTCCATGCATAACTTCTTCATCTATAACATCTTGATTTACTCCATCCATAACTTCTCCATTTCCAAAAAATAGCACTGCAATTCAGAATTGCAACAATCATAAAAGAGAGTTACATTGATCGAAAGAAGAAAAATCTTCATATCTCCATCTTCTGTCCATTGAGTCATCAGTTCCTGCTCGCTATGATGCTTTAAAATAGGGGTGAAAAGCCAGCTTCCCTACGCTTGATTTTGCAAAAAACTAAAATTTTGTTGAAATTTGCCTCTAATTTTATCACTTAGAACTAGGATTAAGCAGCTTCTGGTCACCCTTTGCTATCCATGGTACATAAACACAGAAGGTATGGATTCCAACAAACACACAATAAAAGCCTCTGGTATTTATGGTAGGATGGTTGGTAAGATGGTTAGACTATTTCCCCTCATTCTTGGCATACCTTTACACAGACTATGCCCCCTTCAGTCTGTGGGCTAGGTGCAGCATGGTGCAGTGGCAGTAAGGACACTGAGGCCCAAGATGCAGAAACTTGTACATTCTAGAACTTGCAGAACAGTCACAGTTTCCATCCGGGAATTCTGTCAATGCATTTGGAGAGTCTGCAGACAGTGCCTGGCAAAGGAGGTGGAGTGCAGTGTGGCCGGTCCAACCCAAGAGGGAGCTTGTGGAATTGTAGATGTAGACTCTATGCTTTCCCTGCTCCTCTGGAACCTCTCCTTATCATTAGTGCTGTGTCTGACAGATGGAGCATTTTTACATTGTACTTTGCAAAAGCACGCCCAAGCTTGGGAGAAAGGACCTAAAAAGGCTCTGCTTGACCCAAGATGGTCCCTGGGGTCACTTGGTTGCAGCGTAGAAAACTGCAACACTGCTCCAGAGGACGGAAGAAACCATGTTTATCTTGCTTCCTCTCCAGCTGCTTTACAGCTTTGTTCAATGGCCACCTGCAGGGGAAAAAGCAGACTGCACTTACCTACAAGTCTATCAGGAATTCTACCACCAGATTCATCCACCTTGCCAACCGATCAGTGTCTGACACTCCTCTCTGCCAATCCCTCCACTGACTTCTGATTGCCCAATTAATAAAATTCAAAATAATAGCAACAACATACAAAACCATCTACTTCTTGAGCTACATCACTAACCTTGTCTCAAAATTTCATTCAAACCGTCTTCTCCACAACTCCCAAGACCTTCTACTCTCTAATTCCCTCATTACCTCTTCCATTGCTCACCCCCAGGACTTATCCAGAGCTTCTCCCATCCTCAGAAACTCCCTACCCAAACCTGTTTGTTGATCTCCTACACTGTCTACACTGTCCACCTTTAATCAATATCTGAAAACTCATCACCTCAGGGAAGTGTATCCCGCCTCTACCTAAAAAAAATTTTCTTTCTCCATCAACTCATCCCCATACAGTTGTTACCTTTTTGTATCATTTGCCTCCTCCTTTTAGATTGTAAGCTCTCATGAGCAGGGCTGTCCAAACACTCTTGTATTGAATTGTATTGTAACTGTACTGTCTCCCCTTAATTTGTAAAATGCGGCACAAACTGTTGGCGCTATATCAATCCTGTATAATAGTAATAGTTTTGAGTTTCTGCGCAATCGGCAGCAGGTGTGGCTTTAGCTGTGTTATGTCTATTACAGACATGTTCTCCACTCCTTGGACACATGTTCTGAATGAAGATGATTTACAGGTCCAGATTCAGTTACTTGTCTGATTCTTTATCATCTCTCCCTGGACTCTGAAGACATCAGTCATCTAACAATGTGCCATTATCATCTAAGAAGACAATTATTTACTATTGTTAGATATCTGCAGCTCCCACCACACCCCATTACTTCCATGTCACATCAATTCTCATCCTTTCCACCTCCCAGGAAGGGTATACTGCAGAATAGCAAGGAGTGATAGATCACTATTATAAGAGGTGAAATAGGTATTGGATCAATTCCACTGCCATCTATCCAACCCACCAACAATAAAGAATGGAACCAAATGAAAAAAATAATCAAATTGGAAATATAAAGCAAAAGAAAAAATTAACCTTGTGGTGCTCTGGATGACTTTTGTGTATATTCCACAGGATAATCAAACAAGCAAGTGTGTGCAGCGTCATTCACCAAAATGCCTGACCGCACAAAGACAACCTGATCCTCGGTACAAACCTCATATAGAAAGACTGTTTTTACCTGCATGTGCCAACATTGTTAACATTGAAATAGTATAAAGGCCTCTTAAACTGAGCTTCACCCCTCTACTATGAAAAAGTCACCCTTGTGTGGAAACCTTGTACCCAGAAGTCACCAATCTGCAATGATTAAAGTGGACCTGTCATCAGCTATTTTGTCCATGTGAAGTGCAGCACGCTGAGGCATCATTCACCTCTCACATTACCCCTTTGACAATGCCTTCATCCACTTTTCCCTCTAGAAGGATGGTGCCATCTTTGTTTAGCCATCATCCAGGGGCACTATTTACTAGGATGGTTGCTCATGGGTGAAAAAAGTCAAGAAACTTCTGGTACCTGTGCAGTTACTGACATGTCCATTAAGTAAATGTTGTATTGGAGAAATTACTAGCTTTTTGGTCTGATGTTCCCCTTCTATAGACTTCAAACACGATAACTTATTTGGCATAAATCTGACACCTTACAGAACAGATTGAAAGATTTTGGGAGTCGGGGAATGCCTTGGCTGAAGTGAATACAGCAACTGTATGCATATGGCCTTAGCCATAGTTTTGAGTTAATCTTTAAATACAATTGTAGATTTATCTCACTTTGGCTTTCAGCAATTTTAATGAATAGCAGAGATCACCAAGATGCTGCAGTCTATGATGGCAGAAGTCTGATTGTCAACTCCAACTATATATGGCAAATAATAACCATTGGGTCACTATTTCCAAGAAATTTCCAATAAAATTTGTATTGTGGAAGCCACGAGGATCAAGTTTTATTGAGTTTGGTTCAATACAAATATAAAAAAAAACATCCGAAACGGACTTAATGATACAATGTAAAATAATTTGCATCATATGAAGCAGTTATATTTTTGTGAGAACAAAATGTAGTTGGCAATGTGACTAACCATTGGAAATGTTGAATAGATGTTCCGCTCCTTTCAGGGAGTGTCACCATGTTATTTTGTAGAGCCTTGGGGGGGGTAGATCAGCGGCCCATGCAGAATAGTAGCTTTAGGAAGAAGGGTTATTTATTTCCAAGCTAGTTTTGTCACTAAATAATGGAATGATCAGCATAGGGTCAACCCGGGACAATAAAATTTGGGCAGATTGATCGGCTGGCATTTGACATTTCCCCATCTGAGGGATCTTTGTATGTCAGAAAGCAGCACATCTGACCTCCACACTTAACATTTCACCTTTTGCTGTGACACAGTGAATGGGCCGCAGTGTCATTTCTCTCCCAGAAGTTGAGATTGGTGTACCATGTACTGTGGGCACTGCATTGTCTTTATGTGGTTGCTGGTGTCATGAACTTTAATTGATGGATCCCACATAAAGCACTATTCATAATACTCCCCACTTCGACCCCAATAACCTCGCTACTGCTCAATTCCTTGGCTCCTGTGTTCTGATAATAAGAAAGACTCAAATGTGTGAATTTATTCTGATTGTTTACTGACATCACAAAATAAATCAATATGTGGTGAATGTAAAAATAATATGATTTCAGTTACTTGGACAGTTTTAGGAATGGCTAACCAATTAAATTGTAGTTAAAAGCAACCGGTTAGTTTATACCGTGATTGTGTTTCAGCATCGTCAGATATTGGTTAAAAACTGGGTGCAGCAGGAAGTGAGTGCTGTTCTCCAAAGAGGATGGGCAATTTTTTGGAAAAGCGATGTAAGGATGGATGATTAGTTGTTAGCTCATGTTTTTTTGAGCGTTCTATCTTACCAAAGTGTTTTGAGGGTTTAGAACATCCCTTCATCAGGGCTGTATAGTTAAAGAACAGTAAATGATATAAAATTCAAAGTGCCCTTGTTGAATGCCTATTAATGAGAGTAATGGTGGAAAGTGGGCAACGTATAGAATTGGAAGCAGAGCCAAAGATTTATTTTTTACATTTTTGATCATTTACGTTTTTGCCTTTTCTGATTGGAGTAGAGAACTCACTTCCTATTGAAGTTTAATATCTTGAAATAATACTTGTATGATACATTAAAGGACCTCCAAACCAAAATGAAACATTTATTGAAATACCATCATTTATTGTTCCTATTTATAAATTTTTGGCTTATTTTTTCTAGCAAGAGAGAGCACTGACCAACTCCCTGTTTAGTAAAGTCATTCTATATAGATGTTCTATAATTCCCACCTGAGACATAGCTACACACTCACATGCAGGGGTGCGGGCAATTTGAGTGGAAGTCTTTGAACCTATTGGTATGTTTTTGATGCTGGAGGGCAACATGGAAAAGCTCCATGATTGGGACATGATCTCAGTCCCAAGCACTGCAAGAGTCAGGTCAGTCAATCAATTCTGTCACTCCCTAAACCTGGCACGTTGTTTTTCTGCTTCTGAAAATGGCAACGTTTGTTGTTGGTGGAGTGCTGACCTCAATCCATCCTCTAAAGCTGGCCATACACCAGCAGAATTTTTTTCAAACTTTCATACAAAAATTCTGAAAAATTGTTTATGAGGGCATTCAATCTTGCCATCACTGAGTCAGCTAATTTTGTTGGTAAGCCCTTAAAATTGAATCCACGCCAGCTACATGAATGGAATCCCAGGTTTCCTTTGTACCTAGAGCATGTTCAGTTCAGTATGTACATTTTTGGAAACCCACATTCAAAGCTAGAATTTTGTTTGAGAAAGATTTTCCTTTCAGCTCCTTCCAATTTTTTCATCACTACAATCAAAAATGATCATCATTTTAACTTCACTATTACATAATCAAAGAAATGTTCCAAAAACAAAAACAAAAAAAAAGTATTGAAGGAAACTGCGCACATACTGGCAACCTGTGCTTCAACTTATTCATAAATTTACTAACATTTCCTTGCAGGATGACCCTGCAGCGATATTGCGTAATCTCACTCCACTATCAAAGAAGTGGTATCATAAATCTCTTCTTAAAGCGGAGCTCCACCCAAAAGGGGAAGTTCCGCTTTAAGGACTGCTCCCCCGCTCCCCATTAAGGATTGGCACCTCTGGGGGGAGGGGAGCAGGTACCCGAATATGACAGGTACCCGCTCCCAGGGGCGGACTGACCATTTGGAAACTCAGGCACTGCCCGAGGGCCCGGGGTCAGTAGGGGGCCCCATGAGATGCCCCTGGTACCTTTTGCATAGGCTTTTTTGAGTTTGGACAAGGACACAGGGGCCCTATGAACCCCTATTGCCCGGGGGCCCCATGAGTTGTCTGTCCGCTCCTGTCCACTCCAACGTCCAGTCCGATCGCCTAGGCGATCGGAAGAGGAAGGTGGCCTCCCTCCCTCCCTGTAGTCTTTTGGGACACATGACAGGTCCCAGAAGACTACAGGACCATTCATGAAGCGCAGCGCTACTCATGCATGCGCAGTGGGTACCCGGCTGTGAAGCCGTAAGCTATCACAGCCGGGTGCCCACACTGAAGATGCCGGCCTCCTGAAATACAGGACGGCCAGTGGAAAGGGCTGCGGGGGACACACCACGGGACCAAGGGACAGGTAAGTGGCTGTTTTTTCAAAGTCAGCAGCTACAGTTTTTGTAGCTGCTGACTTTTATTTTTTGACAGGGTGAGCGGTACTCCGCTTTAAGCACCTATTAATTGCAGCATGAGCTTGTATTCCTAGTATGTGGAAACAACAGTCTGCCCCGATGGTTGCACACTGGCTCACAAGGGTGAATGATATCAAGGACCTGACCTCGGACAAAACTGAGTAACATAAGACTAGGTGGTTCTATTGGAATCTCTTTAGTTTCTCTGATGAATACTTTCAATATGTGTGATCCAAACTGTTCCTTTGTTCCAGCTTTCTACTGGGTCACGGTTCTGAGCTCTGACTTTCTGGCTCCCCCAGTGGTGACCTTCTCCCCCCCAAATTCAGGCAGGCATAAGAATAGTTGACTTCTGCACATTTTTGATTACTGGGCATTGAAGTTTTCTGGGCATAGGTTCCTACCCTGTGGTCAATCTTGGAATCCCAGAGGCCTTTTTATACCCAAATAACCAAGTCATTTAACCATGTTTGGATAGGAAAAATGGTTCAGGTGCCAGAGGTGCAGATCTTTTTTTACATACTAAAAATTAATATGCGTCAATACTCATATAAAGTCTATGGTAAGTCCATATAAATGGTGTATAAACCTCCAGGAGTTTGACAACAAGGCAGCTCTAATTGGAGCAGAAGCAGGATTTGTAGAGAAGTAACAAAAAAGAAAAAAAGGAGTGCCTCTAAATGCAGACTGTTTAAAAACTTTCCTTTGATATAATTAACCACTTGCCTACCGGTCATTATACCGCCTTCCTGCCCAGACCAATTTTCAGCTTTCAGCGCTGTAGCACTTTGAATGACAATTGCGTGGTCATGCAACACTTCACCCATATGAAATTTTTATAATTTTTTTCACACAAATAGAGCTTTCTTTTGGTGGTATGTATTCACGCTAGGTGTTTTATTTTTTCTTTTTTTATATTATAAAATTTTTCAAACAGGTAATTTTTCCCTTTCAGTGATGAGCGTTGATGAGGCTGCACTGATAGGCAGCACTGATGGGCACTGATAGGTGGCACTGATGGGCACTGATAGGCAGCACTGATGGGCACTGATAGGCAGCACTGATAGGCGGCACTGATTGATGGCACTGATGAGCTGGCACTGATGAGGCGGTACTGATGCTGCTGCACTGATATGCAACACAGATGGGCACTGATAGGCGGCACTGATAGGTAGCACTGATGGGTGGCACTGACTGATGGCACTGACTGGTGACTCTGTTGGGCACTGATGGGTGGCACTGCTGTGCACTGGTGGGTGGCACTGCTAGGTACTGATGAACACAGGTGGGTGGCACTGATGGGCACTTGTGGGTGGCACTGCTGGGCACAGGTGGACAGCACTGGTGGGTGGCACTGCTGGGCACCGATCATCAGGGCACTGATCATAAGTGCCCTAATGATCGTTGCCGATCCATCCTTTGACAATTGTCGGTTATCGGCAGTGCTTTCCTCACGCTGTAACAGCGTGAAGAAAGTGCAGCCAATAACTGGCAACTGCATTTACCGGTGAACTGCTATGTCATTGGACATGGCTGATCACGTGGTAAAAGGCCGCTGTGATTGGCCTTTTATCACATCACATGATCAGCTGTATCCGTAGGACACAGCAATCACAGAGATCACCGGGTGTGTGCCCCCGGGGCATGTGGGAGGGCGCGTTCTGGGAGGACGTCATATGACACCCTCCCAGAACTGGCTGGCCGTGGTGAAGCCATCATTCGGCTATCTGCGGCGGCAAGTGGCTAAAGGGTGCTGAGTGGCCACCAGCAAGACAAAAAGGATTACAGGCTCAAGTATGGACACAGTGTGGAAATAAAGCCGCTTGGGAGCCGCCAGGGTCCGCTACCACGCCGTGATTGGCATAAGGAAGCCAGCTGCACACTCTGCAAGATGGCGCTGGAGCACATGTGTTGACTGCAACATGAGAGGGATGAGGTCACCTGAGCTGGATGTGATGCGTTTCTGAACATGTGCAAGGCCTGGACTGGGCATGAGCACTCTTTCATCAGAGTCGCTGTTCACTTCTCGATCTCCTCGTTCACTTCCCAATCTCTGGTTCCCGGGCTTTTGTATTTATCTTCCCCCGCCCATTAGTTAGCTCTTCTTGGAAATGTAGTTGGTTAGCTCATTATTAAACAAGGAAGTCCTGCTATCAGCCTACAAGTCCAACAATGCTTTTCTTCAACAGAGTCTGGATAACGGAGCTGCAGAACACTGTCATCTTCTGTCCATTTAACATCCTGCAGGGTGGTACACATGTTAGGATAGACTGTTGATACCTCAGTATACAGATTCTTATTGGTCAATGTGGTTTCTGTACATAATGCTGGATATTTTTGGAAATATGCCTTACAGTGACTTGGAACGCATGTTCGACAAATGTACGGAGTCGATGTTTTTATTGTTATCTGTTGCAATCCTCTAATAAGAAAAAAAAATTGAAGGCAATTCTACTAGTGTGTGGCCAGCTTTAGTCCAACTGCCCACCCAATACTCAGCCCCTCCAATGTACAAGTGTCAAGACCTGACATCACTTCTGTTCTGAAAACATAATACCCCAAAACAAAGCTGTGTTATAATGTATCTACAATTTTGGCACCAAAATACATCTGTGTTGCAAGACTGATGTGCACCACTCCTTCTCTCTCCACCACCTTTGCTTTACATATCTTTTGTCATGATAATCTCATCAAATTGTACATATTTATCTGTTCCTAGAAAAATCTGTTTTCCACAAGCTTCTCTGTGATTGATGTTAATTATGATGATTTATAAACTGGATATGTGTTGTGTTTGTGTATACAGCTCACTGACAGCAAAAAGCTTCGCAGAAGTACACTTAATACATTTATTATTCAATTTTCTGACATTCAGGAGTGGCTGCCAATTTTACTTTTGACGTCTTATCAGCAGAAAATGTCCTCCCTTTCATGAAAGAGTTTATTTTTCCAAAAATAAATATATCTGAGAATTTGATATGACTGCTTAAAATGGGTCTACCAACAATGGCATAGCCCAGCCTGCTGTTAAAGACCTGGCCTAAAGAGTACCTGTCATATCAGTTGCTGTGGATTCAGTCGTTGTGTGGACTAAATAAATATTGTAGAGAAGGCAGGTTTCGGATGACTCTGTCATATGGGACATCATTATGGAGGATATTCCAATAAAAGTCATGGAAAGTTTTTGTTCATTCCAAGGACATGTTTTAAGGCCAATTTGCATAACTTTCCTCCTCTGTAGCTTTTATAGATACCCCCGTAGACTCCAGGCAATTTTGAGTGTATGCAGTAAAGTAAAGGAAAGAACTGACAAAGAATGTACAGTTATCCATAGCAGTCAGAGTCCTATTTAGTGACATCACATCTGTAAAATCTGATTTTTGATTGGTGGACAAATTTTGCTCTCTGCCCCCTTTATTAAAGCTGAATTCTGGGTATGGATATTTTTACATAGTTACATTGACGCAGTTTGGAACGATGTATCTACTGTATGTACAGTATATACCATTCTTAGCCAATGCCCTTGGAAGCTTGAAATCACTGTAGTTGCCACTTGCTTCCGGGTCCCATACCGAGCTGCTGCACTGCTGCTTACTAAACACAGGAGGTTGCCTGCTTGGTATGAGCACCATTCAGAGAATGCTTTGCAATTTCTTAATGAATGCAAGACATTTTCTGATTGGATGAGGTGGAGATCATGATGTCGACTTCCTGCCTCTGCACTTCATCCAACCAGAGAATGCTTTGTACTCTTTGAGAAAATTTAAAGCATTCTCTGAATGGGGTCTGTGCTGAGCGGCTGACCTCCTGTGTTCAGAATGCAGCAGGGTAGATGCTTGACATGGAACCTGGGAACTAACAGATATGTGGGTTGTTTACTTCAGTAGTTTCCAGCTTCCAGGGGGATCACCCCTGGTATGGCAAATTTTATTGTATTTAATATAGGAATTTATAAATCGCCGACAATTTATGTAGCACTTTACAGTATATTGTACACTTATATAGATCCCTACCCTCATGGAGCTGACAAACTGAAGTCCTTAAAGTGGTTGTAAAGGCTGAAGGCTTTTTATCTTCATGTATTCTATGCCTGAAGGTAAAAAACCTTCTGTGTGTAGCAGTGCCCCCAGCCCCAATACTTACCTGAGCTTCATCGCGATCCAGTGATGTGAATTATAGCCTTGGGCCTCGGCCTCCTCATTGGCTGAGACAGCAAGCAGGAGCCATTGGCTCCCGCTGCTGTCAAACACAGCCAGTAAGCCAATGAGGAGAGAGAGGGGCGTGGCCAAGCCATGGCTCCTTGTGTGAATGGACACATAAAGCAGCGGGTGCCTTCATAGCAGGCTGCTTGCTGTGGGGGCACCTGACAGACAGGAGGAGCCAGGAGAGCCTGCAGGGGACCCGAGAAGAGGAGGATCCAGGCTGCTCTGTGCAAAACCACCGCAAACAGCAGGAAAGTATAGATATGTTTGTTATTTTTTTTTTTTGTAAGCCTTTAGAACCACTTTAAGATCTGTTAATTGATGCAGGTGAGTTTAATTACAAATTACAGGAGAATCATAGATTTGGAATGCAATTTTTTCTTTTAATTCTGAGAAGGTGCTCATAATTTTGTCCAGTCCATTTTTGGAGTTTTGCGTAGAATGTGTCAGATTTGGCTTTTTGTTTCTACACTTTTTTGTGTCATACCAATACAAACAAAAGAACTAAACCCGAAAATACCTAAACATTTGTAATTGCGACAATTTTCTGGGTGAAGTGGTGCATTATCTGACACAAACGCAGGGGTGCCAATATTTTTGGCCATGACTGTATATACACTATATTGCCAATAGTATTGGGCCAGCCCTCCAAATCATTTGTTATTTTACAAAAAAAAATGAACATTTAGAATCGCTTTAAAGTTTGTCATAGGTGTATTTTTTTGTTATCAGCCACCAGACTGATCACATAAAACAAACAGATTCCCCATCCACACTGTCCAGGTGGATGGAGGAATCCTCCCTTCTGTGTTATTGTAGTCAGAATACACTGATCAGCTCTGCAGCCAACTGAAAATTTTCCAACATTCCCGTTTGAGAAAAGCTGAACATTAGATTGACCTCTTTTGAGAGGGAATGGCCACAGATGGATTGAAATTTGACCAGTCCTTGCTGATTCGGCCAATTTTTGATACATCTATGGCCAGTTTTACCCACATTCATTAATATACATACTAGGGCCAAATTACACAGGAGCCAATTAACCTACCAGCAGGTCTTTGGAGGAAACCGGAGTGCTCATAGGAAACCCACACAGGCACAGAGAGAACATGCAAACTCCATGCAGGTAGTGCTGTGGTTGGGATTTGAACCACTGATCCTATGCTGTAACAATGTAAAAATATCCAATACGTGAAATTCATCGCTAAAAGCTTCTGGACATATTGCTCTCAGTGCATCATGAGACTGAATGTCGGTTCCTAGTTGTCCACAGGTACACCTATATGATGACACAAATACTTTGGCTGCATTCACTTGCTGCATATTGAGAAGCAAAGCCAGGCAATAGATAATATTAATAATAATAATAATAATAATAATAATAATGGTCTGCTAATTCTGCATTGAAAACATCAAAAAGGCCACTCAACAAATTTAAATATTTTAAAAAAAAATCCATAAAAGCCAGATTCAGCAGGTTTTACACAATGCTTCTGGGAGGGAATGTATGTTCCTGTCAAATGATTCTCTGTGGTGCAAAATCCTTTCTAAGAACTACATAGTGTGCTGATTGAACCAGCAAGCTCTCGGGATTGTCTTGAAAAGCAGATCCAGTATTTTTAAGGGGAGAGTGCAGGTTCCACATTTACTGAGTTTAGGAGAAGTGGATGTATTGAGTTAAAGGACTTTATACACACCAGCACTCTGTGAAGTATCTGCATTGCCTCAAATGTTGCCTAGAAATGATTGCCCAGACCCTGCAGAACATTTAACTGTCCCTGCACCCTCCAGAAGAATCACCAGCCAGGAAAGCTTTATTAAGATGGATGGGATTCCACCCAAAATTACACCAGTGCTTCTCTCTCTGATCCAGTTGTGTCCCCTGAGTCCATTTAAATAGAAACTCGATATGTTTGACAGGAGCAGGGGCGGACTGACCATTTGGAAACTCGGGCACTGCCCGAGGGCCCGGGGTCAGTAGAAGGCCCCATGAGATGCCCCTGGTACCTTTTTCATAGGCTTTTTTGAGTTTGGGCAAGGACACAGGGGCCCCATGATCCCCTATTGCCCGGGGGCCCCATGAGTTGTCAGTCTGCCCCTGGACAAGAGCGTGTCATTAATACATAGAAGCAAATATTTTTTTATGCTCCATAAGTTACCTAGGGTTGTGCAGTGATGGACGCGTCTCAGAATGGATCTTTTTTTAGGTGTTAATGATTAGCACAAAATGTTTTGGATAAAAAAAAAAAAAAAATCAGGACCAATCTATAATTGTGTTCCAACAAAATGACACCGTCAGTACGCAGAGTTTCAGGAACTGTCATTATAGGACAGCTCAGAAATACGCTGCGTCAATGTCCCAGCCACTGTTATCAAGCATCACCAGTCAACCGAACACAAGAAAACACTTAGCCATCCCAAACACTAACCAAAAAGTCATTTAAAATTCCTTAAAATCATTCTTGACTAAACACACTTCAATTCATCCTTAGTGTATAAAAACACAGGGCAGATGGATTTCATTTATAAGGAACAAACTGTTTCCGTCCCTTTTATTCCCTGGCATAGACCATATGTAGCCATTATCAAGGACAATTGCATAATTGGGACTAAAACTTTC
The DNA here is from genome assembly GCF_062004578.1 of Staurois parvus. Taxonomy (NCBI): domain Eukaryota; kingdom Metazoa; phylum Chordata; class Amphibia; order Anura; family Ranidae; genus Staurois; species Staurois parvus. The sequence goes on from NW_028318996.1 coordinate 2,098,446, forward strand.
CCTGCTCATGATAATTATAGACAAACTTTGCAGGAACACGGTGAACAAGTCACGGATAAATTGTGTTATATATGGTGATCTAAAGTGATCATTACACCAGGACACAAGTCAGCACATCCCAGGTTCTCCCCGGTGATCTCACATCTGGCCACATGAGCAAACAAAACTTTAGCAACTCTTATTAAACATGACATGGTAACTGAAATCAAATCTGGCCATGAGGCTTAATAAGGAAGTTGTGATTTTCTCCAAAGCATGTCCAATGATTGGCATGGTTTTACTGAGCTAGTGGAAGACATGTTTACCATACAACAGGGACAAACCAACTGTTCAACAGCAAATCTTACCAAAAGAAAATTCTCGAATGTTGTATCCTTTAGAGTACATTAGTCACCTTTGTTAGGCTGGGTGTACACATGTGGCTGTCACTGCCACACCTCTGGTTTGCATCAGTTTTTACAGGCATGTAAAGGGGTGTTGGACCTGTTATTCACTTTGGCTATTAGGTGGTGCCCTCTCCATAGATAAATAGTGGGTTATGTTAGATTGTGGGAGGAGTTCAGGCATAAATTCAGGGAGGACTGGAGTGGGACTCCAGAGCTGGCCCCGATGGTACCTATGGGGCCTATTCTACACTTAATAAGAATAAGTCAAGGAATTGACGAAACGCGTCAAGGGACGTGACGTCATGACATTGTACGGTGACCGGAAGTGCCCGAGTGGCCATCTTAACTGAGGGAATATTGCAATTGGTGTTCCTGGAAGCTGCTGTGCAGGCAGGAATGGGAATTTTGAAAGGATTTTAGCGTTGTTATCATTCTATACATGTTCACTGTGATATTTGAATTTTTGGAATATTACTTTAAAGATTGCTGGAAAGATTTGATTGACACTAAAAAGAATTTATGATTTAAATATTTCAAAATATATTTCAATAAATATATATATATATATATATATACTGTATGTTGAAATGCGTTTTTATTACAAAATATATGAAAAATATTTTTAAAAATACATTTTAAATATATAGTGAAGGAAATACGTATTTTGAATGTTTGCCCACTCACAAAGAAATGATCAGTCTAAATATCGAATGGTAGGTGTATTGTAACACTGAGAGACAGAATAGCAACAAAAAAATCTAAAGAAATGCATGTCTAACAAATGATCCACTGATTTGCATGTTCATGAGGGAAATAAGTATTTGATCCCCTTCACAAAACATGACTTAGTACTTGGTGGCAAATCCCTTGTTGGCAATCACAGAGGTCAGATGTTTCCTGTAGTTGGCCACTAGGTTTGCACACATCTCAGGAGGGATTTTGGCCCATTCCTCTTGGCAGATCCTCTCCAAGTCATTAAGGTTTGGTGGCTGACATTTGGCAACTCGAACTTTCAGCTCCCTCTGCAGATTTTCAATCGGATTAAGGTCTGGAGACTGGCTAGGCCACTCCAGAACCTTAACGTGCTTCTTCTTGAGCGACTCCTTTGTTTCCTTGGCCGTGTGTTTTGGGTGATTGTCATGCTGGAACACCCATCCACCACCCATTTGCAATGCCCTGGCTGAGGGAAGAAGGTTCTCACCCAAGATTTGACGGTACATTGCCCTGTCTATCGTCCCTTTGATGTAGTGCAGTCGTTCTGTCCCCTTAGCAGAAAAACACCCCCAAAGCAGAATGTTTCCACCACCATGTTTGACAGTTGGGATGTTCTTGGTGTCATAGGCAGCATCCCTCCTCCTCCAAACACGGCGAGTTGAGTTGATGCCAAAGAGCTTGATTTTGGTCTCATCTGACCACAACACTTTCAACCAGTCCTCCTCTGCATCATTCAGATGTTCAGTGGCAAACTTCAGACGAGCCTGGACATGTTCTTTCTTGAGCAGAGGGACCTTGCGGGCGCTGCAGGATTTCAATCCTTGTCGGCGTAGTGTGTTACTAATTGTTTTCTTGGTGACTGTGGTCCCAGCTGCCTGGAGATCATTGAGAAGATCCTCATGTGTAGTTCTGGGATGATTCCTCACTGTTCTCATGATCATTGACACTCCAATGATGAGATCTTGCATGGTGCACCAGACCTAGGGAGACTGACAGTTGTTTTGATCTGATCATTTCTTTGTGAGTGGGCAAACATTCAAAATCAGCAGGGTTTCAAATACTTATTTCCTTCACTGTATATGTGCTGATGAATGTACACTATTTAGCTTCCTCTGGCAACTGGGACACTAATGAAATCTAGGGCAAGAGGCTTGATAGTGGTACACCATGTTTAGTTGGTCTGACCTACAGGCATTAGACAAGTCAAGTACATTCCAGGTGCATCCGGACAAAGGCTTGAGGCTTAATTCACACATGTGGCCAAGGGTGGAGAGTTTGCTGTGCTCAGAGACAACTTCATGCCACCTCTGGATTCAGCAACACACTGTGTTAAATCTGCTAGATCAGCCACAGCCGGTTTGTGCACCACTAAAAATTCCACAGAAACATTGTCCCTGAATGCACAATGTCTGCCTCCAGGGTCGGTCAGAGGTTCTACTCACATGAAAGCACTTAGATGAGCGTTCCATGTGAATAGTGCTGGCTGTCCATTTGTACAGAGTATAATTCTGACAGCAGCCATTGTTTGTATACACGGTGTGCTTACAGCAAGTAGCTCCGCTAGCAACATCCTACTGATTCTCACTGGGAGCTGCAGCTGGTTTCCCGTGTGAATGAAGGCTTGCAGTTGGAAAGCAGCCACAGCTTAAACAGAAAAGCCTGTCACCTATAGCATGCTGAGGAGAACCCTTGCTCCTTGTGTGAAAGCTGTGGTCTCTCTGCAGAGGTCCGGCACACCTCTTTTTGAGTCAGACCTGCAAATAGCAAAAGGTCATACTTCCCTTTGATTGGAAAAATGTAGCTCTTGAGGATGCCAGTTTGGTCTGCAATGCATGACAAACAACACTTGCAGCGTTTCAAACAACCCAGTGTGCCACAATGCTTGGCATTTCCAGTATGTGTAATCATGGCTCACTGTACTTAAGGTACATTGGCAGCTAGGGGATGCATTTTGTACCGTGTTCGCTAACGTGCTTTTGAAACATGATGAAATTAGGGATCTTCAACCATTTTCCCCAGATTTTAACAAGCGATGCAATTTACATCGACCTTTCTCAGAACTTCTTAGCTGTTTTGGTTTTACAGGTTTATAGATGGTGAGAAGAATGACTTGGAAATATGATCAAGTCTCCGGAGAAATTAAAATATGTGAAGTAAATCCTTTTCATGGTTTTTTTTTAAATAAGATCCTATAATATTTTAGAACTAAAACAATGTCTGTGCCTAAATCCAAAAATCTTCAATATATATAACCTAAGAGGTGCTAGCAGGGTGTGACTGCGTGTTAACACACAAAACCCTCAATTACCCCTCTGCAGTCCACTATACACCCTTTTATACTTCTAGCACAGTTTTTCAGAAATGCACGAATTCTTGGTTCACATATATTCCAAATCATGTTCAGGCTGGACAACTCTGTCATAGTGATCCCTCTCCAGCAGTCCCTACTCTACTGAGCAAATCCCTACTTGTCTATAGCATATGTTAAGGTTGAACTCCAGGGATGATCTATGTTGCATAGTTGGGCCAGCTTGGCCTAGTGTAAGTATCCATATGCGATACATGATCATCCTTCGTGGAAGCTGGAAATAACTGTGGTATCCTGAGCTACTACAGTGGTAAGCCGTGGTCTTCCAGGTGCTGTGCCAAGGAGCTGCCTTTCTGAATGGTAACCAATGGAGGTTGTTCACTTGGCACAATTGCCATTCAGAGAATACCATGCATTTTTCTCCATGAATGCAAAGCATGCTCTGATTCAATGAGGTGGAGATTGCGACACCCTCCTCTACATCTCATCCAATCAGAGAACACTTTGTATTCATTGAGAAAAATGCAAAGCATTGTGCAGAGTGAGTGGCACGGCACCTGAAAAATTTCTGGCATCACTTTAATAACTCGGGCTACTACAGTGATCTCCAGCTTCCACAGAAGCCAATCAGGTATCACATTGACATGGCTGGCCCAATGTAAGTATGCAAATTATATATCATTGCTGGAGTTGAGCTTTAATTGACTTATAGGGCCAACATGGCGTAAACTGACAGAGAGAGCTACAGACCCGGGTCTGGTCACTGACCTGCACTAGGCAATAGAGTTTTATGGATTATTTTACATACTTACATTAGCCCAGCTTGAATCATTGGTCCAGCTTGAATCAATGTATATACAGTATATATACTGTATATACCATACTTGTAGAATCTCTCTAGAAGATGGCCATCAGTGTAATAGACACCACTACTCCAGTGATCTCCACTTGCTTTTGAGTCCCGTGCCGAGTAGCTTCCCCGGCTACATTCTCAACAAAGGAGGTCAGCCTCTCGGTGCGGGCACCATTCAGAGAATGGTTTGCTTTCTCTCAATGAATGGAAAGGGTTCTCTGATTGAACAAGGTGAAGATTGTGATGTCATCATCATTCAGAATGCAGTAGGGCAGCAAACCTGGAAGCAAGTGCAGATCACTGGAGCAGCAGTGTGGTAGCAGTGTCTACTTCATTGATTTCCAGCTTCCAGGAGGATCCCACAGGTATGGTATATACAAAGTTACATTGGACTAAGCTGGACCAATAAAACTACATAAAAATATTCATACCTGGAATTCTTTAAAAGCAAAAAAAATGCATGCAGAAGAAAGCAGACACTGGAAGAATTGTATTGGGTTGAGCAAGCAAGCAAATCAATGTTCTGAGCATACAACATCAGGACTCTATCCAAGCATCGTAGTGAACAGGTCGTACTGAGCGCTGTTCCCCTGCAGTGAATGTGTTAATGTAATGTACAGGGAGTGGACGTGGGGAATTCAGAAAGGTTTTTTTTCATAATTTCTCTGCTGTTCCATTAAAACTAATGAGATCTAACAGTGGGGCTCTCGCTGGCAGGGGAGGGGGAGCGCGCTCAGATCATTCTTCCAATTTCGGGTTTGCTGGTCTTTATCCCAGGATTTTGGTTGTTATGAGTCAGTGATCAGCGGGGGAGTGAGGAGACGTGTTCATGGTGAGAAATAACATCTAGAACCTGCAGGCAATGTACAGAAAAACAAGGACAGAGTATTATGGAGGATACATTGCGAATGCATATTGTGGGGGGGGGGGGGGGGGAATAGTATTTACCATTGTTACAAACTTCCACTGAGCTAATAACTGCAAAGAGAAATGTGAAAAAAATCGGCTTTTTATCAGTAATTTATATTTCAATATTTATGTGTCAACAGTTACCTTATTAGCAAAAGAATTCACAAAATAAATAGGTGTCCCCCTTTGCCTTCTTTCCCATAATTCCCTGTCATTGGAGACATGGTGCTGTTCTGACATGACTATCCTGCATCCTGGCCTCCTCACCAGTATCTCCGGCAGGCTGGGGATATGTGGCATTTAAAGTAGTATTGAACCCTCGGTGTTTTTAGCTTAACACATTGAGCACAACAAAATAAACATTCCCCAGTAAACTATTTGTTAAAATTCTTAACCCAGCACTTTACAACTTTAAATGCAGCTGTCTCCTGCTCTCTTAGTGCTACTTCCCTGAACTTCCAGTCTTTACAGTGTAGCTCCAGCTATCAGCTGACAAGGAGAGGAGTGGCCTTAATTTTACTGTGTCTGCTGTTCTTATACTGCCCTTACTTGTGTCCACAGGAGACATTTACACAGACGTGGGTGCAGGACAGGCTGATATTACAGAACATAAAGCAGCCAGTGCTAAGCCACCCTCCAGCCACTAGGAGGTGCACTGAGAATGTGGACTTCTAAAGACACTGGAGAGGGGTGTGAAGGATTGTGGGATATATAGTTCAATACCGACTAAGAAGCTTTATGGACTGAGTAAAAGGAATTACAAATTCCAGAATTATTACAGTTAGTATAATAATATATAATATGTATATTAGTATATGGCCTCGTTATTTGTTAACATTGTGTTTTATTTTTAATTTTGTATTTTTCCAAATGATGATGAGGCTTGGACGATGGATTTCTATGTGTGATCTCCAATTACTGTTGTTTGAAGTGAAATGGAGGCTTGGTTGTTTATTGTATTGCAGTAAGGCTTGAATCACAACTGGTTCCGCCTCTATTTCCAGATAATGTTGTCATTACTATGTTTCTAGTGAGGTGAATAAGCATGGCTTCCATGCCCCCGGCCACGACAGACGTGACTAAACATGTAGGGTAGAGCTATCTCTTATGACGTCATCACGCACGCATCTGTCTTCCGGTACCAGTCTTTCATAGATAAGCTCTTATTGTTTTTAACTCTGTAAGTGGTTAGTACTTTTTAATAAATTTTACCATACGGATTTATGCTATGTGGCTTTCCTGGCTCTTTTCCTATGTCGTGGTAGCAGAAACCCAGAGGAGGCTAGCAGGGACCACATGGACACACTCATTTTATGTTTAAAGAGTCCAGTAGCTCTGGTAAGGTGGTGGAGCACTAAGGATGTTGTGATGTTCGGAGTCCACCCGCTCCTTAACAACCAGCTTACAGTCACTAAAAACACAACATGCAAATTGCAAAATGCATAAAAAATGCAATACTTTCATTTTGGTGCCGTTCCACTGAAGTCCATTACATGTGTAGTACTACTCCCTTTGGGGCCGCTAAGTAATTTTCAGGGTCCCCATTGTTTTTGACCCCACCCTGGAAGTCCAACCCTTGCTTACCCCACTGTAAGCTTCTGACCAGAAGAACCCTCTGGCTGCCAACAGAAAATAGACTCACACACAGTTTACAGTGAACTGATATTTTGATTATATTGAGATCAAAGGAGAACACAATAAAGCAACATAAAGAAAATGTGTGCATGTAATAGCAGCTATCACTATTAGCAACTTCAAGTAAAGGACAACACACAGCAAAATCACAATCAATTCTAGATGTCCTGCAATTCAGAATTTAACCAGTAGCCTCAGTCCTGAGATGTTTCCTCCCTCAGTGAGCAGAGAAACTACCAAAAAGTGTGACTAACTCACTTGGGCTCTCAGAGGCTGCTGTCAGGGTTCAATTCTGAGGCAAAAAAAGAGTTTTTAGATTGAATAGGTTAATGTTCCTTTAAACGGCAGTATAAGGTCTTCTGTGCGCTCGATGGGGCCCAAGTTGGTGTACTTTAAAGTGTTACTAAACCCAGGACCCTGCATTCATTATATCTGGTATCCCACAGCACACAGAACATGGAAATGCAATTATTTTAGTAAATGTAAACTGCTAAATAATGTTTCTCACCACAGTATATAGATGTCTTGTGACATATCAGTGTCCAGCTGAGCACTGGTTAAAGCTTGTAGGAGGAGTTTTCTTCTCTCACTGCCCTATGAGATTGCATAACCCCTGACCCTCTGTCTTGACAGTGCTGATTGGCCCTGTGCTGATCACAGGCACCCACCCAAGAAAAATAAAAAACGCTCTAGCAATATACACCAATCTGAGCATGTGCAAAGTGTCTCCAAGGCTATGTTCTATCAGAAGATGAAATGGGGAACGTGGAAGAAGGGGAGAATCCGAGAAGACAAGATCAAACGTCCTTATTACACAATGGAGAGGATTAACCCCTTAGGTTCCACAGTGAGTATAACAAGCATGCTTTACTACATATACAGGCTGATTTTACTGTTGTGGGTTCAGTAACACTTTAAAGATTCAAATCTCTTTGGGAGCAAAGGTGGAAGTTCCTTAACAAAGGGTGAGTACAAAGGAAAAGTGATATTTAGCTTGGGCAGCACCCCATCAATACATAGGGTTAGATGTGAATTTAGGCAGGAGATTCAAGAAATGGGCAGAAGCATGTTGCTGTAGAGATTAATTCTTCTTTGGACCCCAATGGCAAACTGCAGTAATGAAGGGGGTTCCTTGAATGGAGGAAGGGAAGCAATAATGTGGCTTGACCTGCAGAAGACAGACACTGAAGTAGGTTCTTGTGATTGGATAATGCTGAAGGTGTATTTACTAGTAGGCTGGGGAACTAGGCCTGGACATGTACTATATTGCCACTCAGGGGCGGACTGACCATTCGAAAACTCGGGCACTGCCCGAGGGCCCGGGGTCAGTAGGGGGCCCCATGAAATGCCCCTGGTACCTTTTTATAGGCTTTTTTTGAGTGTGAGCAAGGACACAGGGGCCCCATGATCCCATATTGCCCGGGGGCCCCATGAGTTGTCAATCCCCCCTGGACACAATACATTGCCAAAAGTATTGGGACACCCCTCCTAATCATTGGATACAGGTCTTACAATCACCTCCATGGCCACAGGTGTATGAAATCAAGCACCTAGGCATGCAGACTGCTTCTACACACATTTGTGAAAGAATGGGTCGCTCTCAGGAGCTCAGCGAATTCAAGCGTGGTACCGGTTGCCACCTTTGCAATAAATCCATCTGTGAAATTTCTTTGTTACTAAATATTCCATGGTCAACTGTTAGTGGTATTATACCAAAGTGGAAGCAAATGGGAACAACAGCAACTCAGCCACCAAGTGGTAGGCCACGTAAAATGACAGAACAGGGTCAGCGCATGCTGAAGCGTACAGTGCGCAGAAGTCACCAACTGTCTGCAGAGTAAATAGCTAAAGATCTCCAAACTTCATGTGGCCTTCAGATTAGCACAACAACAGTGCGTAGAGAACTGCATGGAATGGGCTTCCATGGCCGAGTAGCTGTATCCAAACCTTACATAACCAAGTGCAATGAAAAGCGTCTAATGCAGTGGTGTAAAGAACGCCACCACTGGACTCTAAAGCAGTGGAGACGTGTTCTCTGGAGTAAAAAATCAAGCTTCTCTGTCTGGCAGTCCGATGGATGTGTCTGGGTTTGGCAGTTGCCAGGAGAACGATACTTGCCTGACTGCATTGTGCCAAGTATAAAGTTTGGTGGAGGAGGGATTATGGTGTGGGATTGTTTTTCAGGGGTTGAGCTTTGCCCCTGGTTCCAGTGAAAGGAACTCTTAAGGTGTCGGCATACTAAGACATTTTGGACAATTTCATGCTTCCAACTTTGTGGGAACAGTTTGGGGATGGCCTCTTCCTGTTCCAACATGACTGCGCACCAGTGCACAAAGCAAGGTCCATAAAGACATGGATGAGTGAGTTTGGGGTGGAGGAACTCGACTGGCCTGCACAGAGTCCTGACCTCAACCCAATAGAACACCATTGGGATGAATTAGAGTGGAGACTGCGATCCAGGCCTTCTAATCTGACATCAGTGCCTGACCTCACAAATGCCCTTCTGGAAGAATGGTCAAACAGCCTTCCCAGAAGAGTTGAAGCTGTTATAGCTGCAAAGGGTGGGCCAACTCAATATAGAACCCTACGGACTAAGACTGGGAAAGTTCATGTGCTTGTAAAGGCAGGCGTCCCAATACGTTTGGCAATATAGTGTATGTAACTTGTGAACAGTGTCCAGTGTCAGTTAAGCTAGGCAGGGAATGGCAGACTTGAATAATGTCATTGACAATTTAAATGACTTGAGGATGGAACTTTCTCACCCGATCCTTGGCACTGTTCAGGTAATGGATGGTCTCTCTGTAGATGGGATCCTTCAGAGATCACTATGCCTAGCGGGGTCCTCTATGTCCGCACAGTCATCTCCTCACTCCTACTTTCCAGCGCTCCCTGCTCACGTCCTGTCCCAGGTTCCCGGGCTTCTGTTTTTTTTTGCCTCCGCACACACCAGTTCGCCATCCCATAGCAAAGTCCTGCAGTCAGCCTACAAATCTCACAAACTTTTCAACAGAGCCTGTGCCACTGAGCTGCAGGACACTGTCACCTTGTGTCCTTTTAACATCCTGCAACCTGTATTTTAGCATGGTGTTACACATGCAAAACGCAGTCGGCTATGGGAAAAAAAGTCCCTGACCCTTTCAAAATGCACAGATGTGCACTACATCCATAGGAAATTATGCTAAACTAACTGTAGTGAGCTTCTGCAAACTGGAAAATGCACTGAAATCCGTGAACCTAGGGTAAGAGGGTAGCTAAGTAAGATGGGGTATCTAAGGAAGCACATGGGAACATTATTATTAACCTTCTTACATATCCCTACTCTAAAATCATGGCACATCCTCACGTCATAACAACACTTCAAAGTGAACAATATGTTAACAACTATAAATACAATAACAGAATACAGTAGAGTTACATATCGTAACATGGGTTAGGCAAATACACCCAGGGTCCTGTGCTAGGGTGCCTGTGACAGGATGACATCCTTTGCCATTGAGCACCTTAACACAATGCAGTCCAAAAAAATGTGAAACCCAAAGTTAAACTCCTGGTAGATGAGACAAAACACTCAGGTGTAGGCCTTATCCGGTTCTATGGGAAGGTAAGGCCAGGGCACCAACAGATATTCCCTAACAGCCCAATTGTAGATATCCTGCCTCTCTTTCTTTGTATGCAAAGGAAAGGGGCTTCCAGTACATACAGGAACTCAAACATATAATTTTCCTATATGGCCCAAATACGGCTGCAGGTGGGAGAATCTGGTGAGATGTCAGCCTTGTCCCAATCCAGGGGGAAGATAAGAACGTGGGGTCCAAATAAACAAGGGGGCGCCAGCATTTGGTAAGTCAGCAGTAGACTTAGACACATTTGTCTTCCCATCTCCACAACCAGTTCTGGAAGTAAATGGCAACACGTTCCCCTTCCTGGGCATCCCACCTGGAATCACTTAAAAACATTTGTTCTATTTGTTCTAGCACCTCTACAACTTCTGCAGTCAGCAACAGACAGCACAGGGGAGTCATCCCAAAGTCATTCTGATATCTAAGTATAAGGGCCAGAGGGACACTGCTGCTCAACTGCTTTACTCTCTTCGAGCTTCTTCTTCACCAGAGGTTCTTCCACCACTTTCCAGGTAGCACCTGCCCAATTAAGCACCCCTAAATCTCGAAGCTTAGCTACCTCTGGCGATGCCTCAAACAGAAAGTCCAGCAGGGGTTACATCAGTCCACTACTAGGCGATTCCTTCCCACCTGACCTACTCCTCTATCTCCACCTACATATTTAAAAGAAGCTCAATGGAGCATAGAAAGGGCAAGACCAATGTAAGAGGGATACTAAGAAAGATACCATTACACAAGAGAACAATATTATTAACCCCTCACACAGGGGTGCCACTGCTGTCGATCAATATTAGAATTCCATTGAACAAACCCCGTCCAGTAACGAGCCAGTAATGTACGCAAAAAGCTGGCATCTCCGGGTGAGATCCTACAAGTTCCCAGGTATGTTCAAAACCTCACATTAATTGCAACTCATGGTACCATAAGAATGGAATCCTTCCCAGATGTAGAAATGAAAAGAATCTGTCATTCATTTATAGGTATAATATTTAGCTGATATTACAGAGATTAGCACTTTAAATACCATGGTGACTGTAGCCCCTGAAATGTTCTATTGTGGATTCTGTAGACAGTTGGTCAGATTCTGATGTTGCCCACAAATCACAGAGAACTGATTAGGCCTTGCAGTGATTAAGAAAGTCTCCTCCAAGCACTATGTTACCCTGCCGTGTCCTTAGATTCTTTACAATTGAATCCCCAATGACCTCACTTATCTGTGACTGATCTCATTGTGTTTTCTGGAATTAGATAAGATAAATCTCTGAGTACAAAACACTCTTTCCCATAATTTCCCCTTCCAATCAGTCATTGGTTTGGGCCGCATCCACCTAAAAATCGGACTTTCTTCTTGCAGTCCAGATGATGTGACTTCAGCAAATTAAGCTCAGGAGTTTTCCGCGGTGGCGCCAAAATGGATCCAGGTCTGCACAACATGTGGGTCCATTTTTCTTGTTATTTTTATACTATTTTCTAAGTGCTGTGGGATTTGTGACCTTTCTCTTTCCATCCAGCACTGGAAAAGTGGGTCACGTTGTCCTGCAGAGCTGGCAGCCCCACTCTGTGCCACACAAGCTCAAGCAACAGCCGGCAAGATCTAAAATCACTCTTTCCTTTGCTGGGGGCTGCTGAGACTTCTTATACTATATATATATTTTTTTTTTTTATTTTTTATTTTTTATTATTTTTTTGTGAGCTTTTTTCCAAGTTTACTAACACATTTTTTTTTTTTAATTTACTGTGGATAATAAACTATCATGGCAGGTAGTAAGAACAAAACACATCCATCAAATATGTCACAGCACGTTATTATTCAGGATTTTTCTTTGATGCCCTAGCTGCCCTGATACTTTTATAACAATAGTATCAACCACAGGCCTACAGGACAATGGAGACACATAAGACCCCATGAGTAACTCTACCTGGACTAGTGAGGTCAGTCGTCTGGTGATTAAAGGAGCCCATAGATTATGCAAATTTTTTTCTTTCCTTCCACCACAGGTACAAGGAAAGAAAATTGCTCAATTCCCACATCATCACAGTCAGTGTTGATGGGGGAATCCCTCCTGCAGAGCTATTGTATTCTGCTGGCAGAACACAATGATCACTGCTGGCAGCTATAGCCATTGGCAGTGATCACATGAAAAAAATCTGATAGACTGGTTGTAATGTAGTTGATCAACGGATTGATTCAGTACAAGCAGCCTGCCACAGATGGATTGTGTCTCATTCGGGCTCTGCTGAACCCTCTGAGATTTGATCCATTTATGGCCAGCTTTTGACACACAGAGAGGTGTTTTTATAGTGGATCTGACGAATATATAACAAAATTACAATAAACAAATTGCTTTCTCTTTAGTAAACTCGTGCTGCCTTTGCAAAGTAATCAGCATTGGAAAATCAGTACTTTTTATGCTTCTTAAACTGGTTGTAAACCTCTGACATGAAATATGGACACAGCATATCCCTCTATATTGTGAGCTTGTCTCATTCTAGAGCACTAAGTGTCATTTTTGTCTGCTGCCTCATTCCTCTGCTATCCGTATGAGTCACTTCTGACAAGTTTTCCTGACACCAAGAGAAAACAGGTGACAGGTCTATACTTACCTGCTGTGTGCAGTGGTTTTGCACAGAGCAGCCTGGATCCTCCTCTACTCGGGTCCCCCGCAGGCTCTCCTGGCTCCTCCTGTCTGTTGGGTGCCCCCCACAGCAAGCAGCTTGCTATGGGGGCACCCGCTGCTCCGTGCGCCCTTTTATACATGGAGCCGCTACTTGGACCTCCCCCTCTCTCTCCTCATTGGCTCACTGGCTGTGATTACCAATAGCTCCCACCTGCTGTCTCAGACAATGAGGAGGCAGATGGGAGAGTCAAACTTCTGCGCTGATGTATGATTGCTGTTTATCAATGAGGAGGCAGAGACTCAGGACAGCCAAGGCTGTCATTCACATCGCTGGACGAAGCTCAGGTAAGTATTGAGGGGGCGGGGGGAGCTGCTGCACACAAAAGTTTTTTTTTTACCTTCATACATAGAATGCATAAGGTAATAAACCTTCAACCTTTACACCCACTTTACACTTAACTCTGGGAATGATGCAAAATGTACCCATCAACCATCCCCCCACCCCCCCACACACACACACTGCAAGGGTTAAATGCTTGTTTAGTTTAGGGGTGCAGGGATAAGATGTATTGCTGTGGCAAAGTCCCTCAATCCATGAGACTGGTTCCCTGCCTCTCTAAAGCAGACCATGAATTATGTGATTTTCATTTCTTCCACCATGGGCGAAAGGAAGGAAAATTGCTAAGTTCCCCCATCAGCACAATCGGTATTGATGGGGGAATCGTTCCCGCAGTGCTATTGTGTTCAGGGAGCCTTCCCGGCTGGCAGAACACAATGATTACTGCTAGCGGCTCTAGCCGCTGGAAAGTAATCACATGTAAAAAAAATCTGACAGGCTGGCTCCACCCAAGTCGATCAATGAATTGACTTGGGTACAACAATCCGTACCATCTGCCCATAGATTGATCGAATCCTGGCCAGTCCCTGCTGAACTGGCTGAGATTCAGTCAATCTATGGCTGGCCTAAAGCACTCCGGGTCTCAGTTGCAGGCTTGCCTCCTCGTGTACAATGCAGGGTTAATAGTCCGACGCTGTGTGCGATGACACAGAAGAACTGCCCACAGCCCAGAGCTAACATTCATAATAAATCCCCAGCTTATTAAAGCACTTACAACAGTTGACTTAATCACATACTGAGTGTGCAGCTTCTTTATCTTTAATCCTTGCCTATGTTCCAGTTTAAGCTGGAGACATGACCGCTGCCCCAGGTTTCCTGTTTCACGGTGGCTCATTTCTCTTGTGGCATCCTATGGAGCCACCCTTGCATGCACAGACTACAGTTGTCTCCTTACACTGTGTGCATCAATATAAACGCAAAGCCCCATAGCTGAGGATGGCAAGGCACTCCCCTCCTCCTTACCTCTCCCTTTCCCAGGCTAACAGTATGGCTGTAGACTGCACTGTTCACTGTTAACACTTTCCTGTGAAGACCTGATGTTCAGGAAAGCAGCACTGAGAGAGCAAGTGCTAGTAGCTTTGAAAGTTGTAAACTGCAAGTGCTGGGGTAAGCATTTTAATAAATAGTTTTCTGTTGAATGTTTATGTTATTGTGCTGCTCAATGTGTTTTAGAATAAAAAAGGCTGAAGGTTCAATACTACTTCAAGGACATCCCCGGAGCTTGCTGAAGCCAGGAATAAGATAGGTATGCCTGATTTTCCCAGAGAAAAGGTCCAACTCTGTGCTGCAGGGGTTAATAGCTTTTTTTTTCAAGGGGGAAGTAAAAAACGTTTTACCTATCTGATCCTCCGCTCACCTACAATCCAGCAGTGGATGGTTTCTCTGCATTCTATGGGACCTGCTCTGGTCTTGGTGATGTCAGGAGACTGCTACAGTACTGGGGTGCAGAATCTGTGGGTACTGGTCAAGGTCCAGCTGCAGGAGGAGCAAAGGATTGGTTTAGTATTTAATTGTTTTTGCTTCCCTAGGCATAAACAAGCAATTATGTATGATATATAAGGTTCGGTGCTAAAATAGTTCCTACATAAATGGAAAAACATAAAAGTCCAATCCACAAGGTTTGAGGTATATAGGAAATAAGTCCCTCTGCCATGGATCCACAGCACTCGTATAGGTATCCCAGAAACTGCCAAGAGGAAAAAAGGAGAAATCCTTCACCACCACCAAACACAGTGCCTCTTACCGGATAATAATGATCCCAATTAAGGATGGGTCAAAATGCGCTGTATGATCCCCAGAGACAAGCCAAAGATTTATGCACTCTTTACATCCAGATCTTCACACTAAATGGACTGAAGGGTGAACCTAAAATAAATATTATCCTCATAGAGGACAATCCAATTCAAAGATAAAAGGGATCCTCATAGTGTAGTAATTAGAGTAAATATTGAATGCCTCAAAACGCAGTATAAAATGTACATCATAAATAGTACAAAAGAGCATGTCACCATGTCACTGGTAGTATGTTTCAAACCAACAAGATGGCCACCACGTTCCGATGCGCAATGACATCACACTCTCTGTTTCCCTCCGACGCATTTCATCATCAATGACGTTGACAGGGACAAACAAGCAATTAACCCTTGCAGTGCAGGCGCAGCCCCACTGCAAGGGATCATTTTTTATTTGGAGTTGAGCTCTGTATAGGTATGTGGCTGTTTAATCGAAGGAGACCTCATACACAGAAAATGTTTAGTAAGGTTCTCCTTTAAGAACCAGACATAGAATTGCTAGCAGAGTTTGGGCAATAAATAGTTTTCTAGGAATAATTTGTAGCATGTATTAACAATGCATGTATGGGAATATCATTGTATATAGAGACGGGGAGTGGCTGGGTGTGGGAAGAATACATTTGAACACATGGTTTTAATGTACTCCTCAGCCCCGATAAAACTCCGCTGCATGAGCTACAAACATCGAACCAGCTGAAAAGAATCATTTCTGACCTCCAGCTACGGGATAAGGGCGCAATTCATAACAACACATGGCTGCATCACCTGGACGCGGCATAAATCGGTAAAACGGAAATTTATCGAGTTCTTTGTGATATCATTTCCTCCGCGGAATATGTATATAATGTTAAAATCAGAATGAAGTTCCACGCGGTTCTGACCGGTTCACCTGTCATGTCCAATCATTGTATACATTCCTCATCCTAAATAAAATGCTTGTCGAATGAGAACAAGGTCCTCTGGCCTGTCACGCTTCCATACTTCTCCTTCTAGAGAATAGAAAACCGTTACAGCAGGATTACAGATGATGTCTGTCAGGTCACAGGTTAGGAAATGGCCTATTATAAGCTTAGCGGCCTTCATAACTCACAATAAGAACATTCTTATGATTTCATGAATAAAATATGAAATGCTGATCGATTCCTTGTAGAGATGAATAATAAAGTGAGTAATGACAGCAGGGAAAGACTGGAATAACCAACCATTTCTATGAACCTTTCTATGGTGGAACAAAGCGTGATGAGGAATAAGTCCAAAAACAGATTTACTGACAAGAAACTCTGGTTTAAAACAGAAAATTCTACTCAAATATTTATAAGTAACTCAGTAAAGTCCCTTCAGTTGCTCTCAGCCTCCTCCACATCTCCAAATTCCTTTTTTTTTGTGGTTGTAAACTGATTACCTGTTAGAGGGTGGCTACAGTTGTTTTCCATGGTCCCACTGTTTGTAGGAATGTAGCCACCTTCCTTGTACTCCATGTACTATGGACTTTGGGATTTGTAGTGTGTATAGAGCAGTGCACATGGCTACAACTAACATGCACTGCACATTCCAAACTAATGTAAGTGACGGAATGATTTAATAAAAAAAAAAAAAAAAAACAGATTGCATGGTGTGACAGACCCAACTGGGGCAGGGGCTTTTGGAGGGGACTAGGAGCTAGACTTCTACCCACTGATTATGGCCTATGGAGAGAGCAGATCATTCTCTAATGATGGACAACAACAAGAGGAACGCTGAGAGCGAGGCCTGGATTCATTCTCTGGATAAAGACAATACAGCTTCCCTTCTGATGTGGATGGAAAAGTGTAATATTAATTTTTTATGGGTTAATGGTCAGAGGAAATATTGGGTCTTCTTGCAAACTGTGTTGGAGAAGCTCCTCAATTTGGGACATAAATATTTATCAACAATCTCCGTCAAGAAATCTATGAAGATAAAATAATTCCACTTTTTCAGACTGTTGAAATATTGTGTGAGCCTCTGAGTCTAGGAGTGGGGTTGAAGCAGTCAGTGCTATTTTGGGCACAGAGGGCCCCAAATATGTATCTGGGTCCTCCAGTTCTGTGTCTTTTGGGGAGACATGGACTGGAATCCGAAGTAAAACTACTCCAAAGGTCCCCCAGGCACACACCTCCCAAAGAATACAGCCCCCTCAAACGCCAGGGCCCATAGTCAGTAGACAAGAGGCTAGCCTGCAGTCCCCTCCAAAAGCCCCTGTCCCGGTTGGGTCTGTCACACATGGCAATTTCTGTAAGTAGTGGACGTGTATGGATTATTTTGAAGAATAAGGCTAACATTTAATGTCACTTAAAAGTGGAGTTGTTGCCCGTGGAGACAAAAAAAGGGAAAATAAAACCATGAATCTAAATGATCATAATCATCAGGAAGTCTTTTATTTCCATTTTCTTCCCCCGGTTTTGATTAGTGTAATGAGTTTCAGCCAAAGCATCCACCTTTCACAATTCTTTATATTCTAAATGAATCTTATTACATCTCTACTGCCATATGTAAATCTCACAATTTTGAAGAATCCATGTATTTATTAATTTATTTTAATTGGGAGTATGACTGACATAATGGTTTGGATCCAGTTGTTGATAAGATCGGGTAGAGCCATGGATGGAGCTCCTATTGCATTGTAAGTCCCTAATTATTCAAGGCTGAACAATAAAGGAAACGACTGGACCCAAACAAATGTATTCCCAGAACCCTGAAGCCATGTCTCCAAAAGGTTTGACTGTACCCTCATACATCTTTTCAAATAAATAATTGATTCTTCGAAGCTGAAAGCATCTTAGATACTTTTTGTGGCACTGCTCACCCACCGATACCTATCAAGTCCACTGATGCTCCTTCCCAGGCACAGTTGAACCATCTGATACAACAAGCTCTACCATGATCATGTTATCCCGATGTCCCTAAGGAAAAAAGGGGAAGAAGACCATAGCTTTGAAATGCCTGGACCGTCGCACTGGCTGTGTGGGCAGTGAAAGCCAATCATACAAGGAGGTAAATGTTGTGTGAACCGGGTGGGATAGGTGGGGGTAGTGTGTTAGTTCACACTAAGCTTAAATCTGCTCCCTCGCTGATACTAAACCTATTCTATCTACCCTGTACAGGAAAGATGCCTATACTTATCTATTCTGAAGGCGCTCTGGTCCGGTCACATGATCTCTCCAGCACTGGCTTGAGTGTAGAGGAGAGATAGCCGACAACGGCTGCAGGACCTGAGAGATGATGACACCCATAGACTTTCTAAGCTTACTATGGGGAATCCATTGTTTGCTGTCTCTCCTCTAAACTGAAGCCGGGGCAGGGACCCGATCATGTGACCAGACTGTAGCAACTTTAGAACAGGTAAGTATAGACATCTCTCCTAAACAGGGTAGATAGAACAGGCTTAGAATGACGGTGTGAGTAGATTTAAGCTTAGTTAGGTTTTGACTTGCCTTCCATATTAAAACCAACGTCCATTCCATTATGTAAAGCGCTGAGCAAACTGTTGGGACTATATAAGTCCTGTATAATAATAATAATAATAATAATAATATAGGCACCATATATAATAGGCAGCTAACAAAGCACAGGGTAGACATCAGTAAAATCGGTAATTAGATGCAAAAAATCTGAAAAAAAAATTGGAAATAATGTTTGGAAATTTGTAAACGGACAAGGGAAGTGATGGACAAGAAGCACAAGAAGTGCAATATCAACAAATACTTTAAAAAAGGTGTAGACTTCATGAGAGATCAGTAAGAAGAATCAGTGCAAAAAAGTCCATCAGTGGTACAATCGGCAGAGGCTCCATAAGTGGTTGACTGCTTTGTTGAAACATCAAATGCCTTTATTTCACCAATTTAAATGCGTTTCAAAGATTTAAATTGCCACTTCCTCAGTTCAGGGTACACAGTGCACAGCACAAACTAAATGTTATCTGCTTAGCTAGGGTTTATATGTAGTTTAACATTTCCCTTGTCTATCTCTAGACATCCTCCTTCCACTATACATATCCCACAATTTATGTAATGAAATTAAATAGTAAAATATAAGATTTCCTCATAATAGCTGGCGGTCTAGTATGGAAACCTAATTAATCCCCAGTTTCCATTTTGGGTATTAATACATCCCACAACCCACCACAACTTGACGTGAATCCGGCCTGATATTTCCTTCATCCACCACAAATATTGCATATCGATTTCACACGCTGCCACTCCTGAAGAAACAGTGGAGCAGCGTACCCCTATATGTTCCCAGAGTGATCATAATACACTCCATTAACATTTCTCATAACCTCTGTCCTGGGAATATATTCTTCACATAAATATGATGATGGATTTGTAGAATTCCTTGAGGACAATATCTTCAATGTACATTCGGCATAGCTGGACAGTTAGAGAGCTAAAACAAGACAGATCACAATTCCACCATTAGTTCTCCAGGGGCTGGTGATGAATACACCCACAGAACTGACAAAAATTATCCGAAGTTCAGTATTTGCCAAGTCAGTTATCACCTTCACATCTTTTTTTGGCTCAAACTTCAGAGGTTAAGTAGAGTGCTTTCAACATTAGCAGCTGATTATATATACTGTATATTTATTATCAGAGCCTTCAACAAATGATTGTTACCCCTAAACAAGTTAGCAGATATAACTCTGTGTTGGGTTTGGTGGTTCGTACAGTCCTCTGGACTTTGGCCAATTTCAGTAACTCTCCAATTTTTCACAGCTACTGTCTCAGCCAAAATAGCGAGGGTTGACCACTGACACTTCATTTGGAGACCTTGCGAGGACCATCTAATGGACTTCAGAAAAACTGATAAGCAGGGGAGGAAGGAGAACTTTTGGCCTGGATGGCAAACACACCCAAGTGTGCCATGGTGCCATTGAGATTGTTGGCCATGGTAAAAGGTGGGTGC
This sequence comes from Staurois parvus, assembly GCF_062004578.1. Lineage (NCBI taxonomy): Eukaryota > Metazoa > Chordata > Amphibia > Anura > Ranidae > Staurois > Staurois parvus. The sequence goes on from NW_028318996.1 coordinate 2,118,602, forward strand.
TCCAAAAGGATGTACTTTATTGTGGACTCCAAAAAAACTAGTGGGAGAGCCCACTCATCAGGAGGAGGAGGAGGCCCCCCGTAGCACTCTGGCTGTCCAGGCAAATTTGCTGTTTAAATGTAATATAAATGATGACAACACTACACTAGGTAAGAGTGCACTCTAAGGGATCGACTGGGATGCAGCATCTCTTAAGAGGTACCTCCTTAACTTAAAAAAAGAAAACAAGGCCACAGGACAGCAACTGTAAGGGGCAGTCTTTAGTCCTGACTCTTCAGCTGGATAAATGTTGGGGCCCATTGGCGTGTGTTAAGGCAGTCAATATGGCATGCAGGCAATATGAGGGCTGTGGGGTAGCTGGTAGGTACTTCCTATTGGTTCAGTTTATACCGGTGGCAACAAGTAGCGGCTAAAAGGCCCTTTCAGCAGACCCATGAGCAGTGGTCTCTTTGATCGAGTATCCGCTCACTCTGGGTTGCCCATGGTGACTCTGGTAGGCAGCTTCATCCCTTTACTAAATCTGGTCACACTCTTCAGACTCTGGTTTTCCCTCACATGGCATCTGCTGACATATGTTCTTTCTCTCTTATTTGGAGCTCCTCAACATGGTTCTGTCACATAACTGGGAAAAGAATAAATGTGGAGTGCCTCCACCCCAAACATTTTTTTTTATGTATATATGTGTGGCTTTCCTTGGGGCACCTCAATGGTCCATAAGAGGTTTTTGGGATTCAATTTTCTGGTGATACAAGGATGTGGTACTCCTGTTTTACAGTTAAATCTGCCCAGTTCCATTTTTATTTGATTCCAAAAAATTAATCAAGAGGCGCAGAGATTTCAACATTGATTCATGTAGATTGGTGGAGAAACCAAATCTATTCAATGAGCTGACTTGGTCTGGAAAGGCTGCTCACATAAATCAGGAACCAAGGAACCCAGAGAGCTCACAACAACCCAGAGAGTTTCAGACCAAATGGAAAAGGAATCCAGATTGCTTTAATCTTTATCATATGATCACATAAACCTGTCAACGCATTCTGGTGGCAAACAGAAGTCATTAGAGCCAGCAGAGCACTTTGCACGTACTTAAGCATGAGATCACTTCAGCAGTGTTGTGCAAGCATCAGACCAAAAAAGCATGGCTGGAGTGGCCTCCATGTGCACGGCAGCATAAAAGCCACATATGCGTAGAGCACATTTCATGTCCATTTGAACTACGTAGTGTGATGAATTGAAGCCTCTACACTGTGCAGTTTACTGTGTCCACTCCTGAGGATGCTAATTTCCCAAGGACAGACCCCTCACAACAGGGACTGTCCCAGAGAAATGAGGATGGATGCTATCCTTACCCTGGGGTCTCTACTTTGCAAAAAGGGGTTATTTTGGAAATGTTCGAATAGCCTGGTAGTGAAGGGAAATTACAGGTTGATGCTTGTTGTTCATGCCAAGTCCTTTGCTTTCCTGTGATCAGTTCTCTAGCTGTGCTGGGAGCTCAGCCTACTCTCCTCCAATCATCATACGTGTCCTGACACATCCCCCTGCACAGCCTTTCACTGGAAAGACCAGTGTGCTGCTGTTTCTCCTCCCCCAGCTCTTATGCAGCTGAGAACAGAGGGTGTGTGATCACTTATAAAAAAGCAGGAAAAAAAAGCTCTGCAGGTCAGTTCTCTGATACTTCCTCCTGCTCTAGAATCTTGGAGAAGATTCTAGACGTAGTGGGCAGGGGTGAGGAGGGGCTGGCCTGCACACTTAGGGGACCCTGGCCAATCCCCAAGCAGGAGGCTTGGCATGGCACCAGGGCAACCCTTAAATGTGAGAGCAGGAGAGTTTGGGTGGAAGATGGAGTGAGATGAAGGCTGAGGAGCAGGAGCCTGGGAGGAGGCCCAATTGGGAAGAGGCTCACCTCCAGGCAGTGGCATTGGAAATGAGAAAATATCAGAACCTCATCAGCCCCCAGAGCGAGCACTGCCTGTGCAGCACAGAAGAAGCAGCTCAGCAGAAGGCCTGGAAGCAGCCACCAACCCCACTGAGTTAGTAGACCTACACCCCCTTAGCCAGTTAAGAGGGAAGAGGCACACTAGTGAGAAACTGGATTAGTGTTTTACCTGGGACTGTTTCACATTGAGGTGGCAGACACTGGATCCCCTGCTCAGAGATCCATTCAGACAGCTGGATAGAAGAGGATTATCCAAGGTCTGGGGTGGTGCACCAGGAGAAGCTGGCTAGCTCTCCAAGAAGAAAATTTTTGTCTGAAAGGACTTGTACATAGTTCCTCATAGTTGTCCACAGTTGCTGATCCTTTGGGCATCCCATACACCCCTTACCCCATCCAAGTTTACATCCCCTAATAAAATCCAAAGAAAACAAGCTCAAGGACTGGTTACTGTCTCCTGGATGCAAGTCTGTGTGGAAAAATGCATGTTGCCTGGCTCTGCAGGACTATAGGAGGACCCAAATCTCTAGAGACTCCAAAGGGGGGGGTGCTACATATATCTATACAAAAATGTTATCCCTTTCTGTTCTATTTTAAACTGAATGGGTTGTTTTATGAGGGTTTACAATCACTTTACATCAAGGGAGGAGTGATACTTTTTCTAGTTCCCTTGCCGATGGCCGTGCATGCGCAGAACGCTTTACTGATGTAATTTCTGAACTGCACAAACACAGTATGATGAATTTGCACAGTGTAACGTTTGCTGTGTCAGCTCCTGAGGATGCCCATTTTCCAGACATAGACCCCTCACAAAGGGCACTGTCCCCAGAAAATGAGGACTGATAGTAACCTTATCCTGGGGTGTCTACTTTCCAAAAACGGGTAATTTTGGGAGTGTTTGGGGGTCATTTTGGCCTGGTAATGGATGGGTATACCAGGCTGGTATTTGTTGGGTTAAGGCAGGAGTGATACTTTTTACTAATTCCCTTGTGGATGGATCCTCACAGGATGTATTAGTGGTGACGACATGTCTCTTTTCATACTACTCAGGTTGGTGTAGGTGATCGTATCTGGAAGTTCACAATATTGCTCCTAATAATAGAAACACCTGCTATTAAAAGCTCTGGATGTACCCCCGCGGCACCAGTCTTTATTTACTGAACCCCCCACGGATTTCCTGATACCTAACCACATGTGGCTCCCCTCGCCTGCCTGGCACGCGCTAGCTGAATATTTCCTCCATTCCCTGTCCAGTTTATTTAATGCGCACTGAGATATTCTCTCAGCATCTGGGGGCTATTTTCTTCTTATTTCAATATTTGGATGCCTTTGAATGTGGATTGGAATGGGACAGCGGATCGGGGGGAGTTGAATCCACATGAAACAATAAACAATTAAGAAGTCACTAAAGTGGTGATGTCAGGAGACAATGCAAAGCATATGTTACATTAATGCTTCTATATCCATCAGGGAACCACTCTGTATATAGTGACCTCCTATAAATGTCTAGCTGCAATCAGAGCTAATATATGCACCGTACAAAACCCAAGCTGCCAGTCGACGCCAATGTAAATCAGAAATGAGAGCGGTGTGCTGGTGCATATTTCTGCAACAGACCACCGATTATGGGCTAACGGTAGAGAAGAAAATATTCGATACAGCCGCCCCGACTTTGCGTGTTAATAAAATGAAATTGAGGGTACAAAGGGCATCAGAGGTCAAAGTGTTAACATTAGGCATGTCAAGCGCTTGGCGACTGGCAGCTTCAGTCTTGTACGGTGCATATATTAGCTCTGATTGCAGCTAGACATTTATAGGAAGGTCACTACATTCATTGATTTCACTGGCTAGAATAAATTAATGCTCTGGCCAAAGAAATGAATGAACACCCAAGCACTTGACGCACCTAAATATGTTTGTAAATATGCTGCTTTAGGCACGTTTTTGACGCTGCTTTTCTCCTGCCAGGGGAAAGGCATTTAGAAGAGCTGAGCAAATGCACCGTGTGCATGGGACCTTAGTTGTACAGTACTGCCTGAGACCAGCTGAATTCACATTTTGTAATTTGTTCTTCTGTCTGGCAGTCAGGATAAAGCTGATATAGGCACAGAACAGACAGGAGCCAACCATGTTCCACAGACATGAGATCACTTAACAACGCTGCTAAAAACAACCAGGTCACATGACCTGGCAAACCTATGGGCCCCCTAATACCATGATTAAATGGGATGTGTATAGGAGACCTGACAGTAACAGAAAATGTTTTGTGCTGTCTATAAACCCAGCTCATTACTGCATTTGGCAGGAATGTATTAATACAGGGACCAACTCAGAATGAACAAACTGCATGGGATTCTGGAGCAGCTTGCTGCCACCATAATTGGACTCACTGCTGAGGTCAGGAAGGGATAAGTAGTCAGCTGTCGTGCTCTGCTTTGCTTGTTTTGTTTTTCCACACTTGAGCTGTGTGTAGGGTTGTCACCTCATCCCTTTAAAACACATTAATTACACAGGTTCTGAGGCTAATTTCATGCAGATAAGGCACTAAGTGAGTTTAATTACCACCTTAATCAGCGACAGAACCTGTGTAATTCATATGTGTTCAGCAATGAGGTGGCGACCCTAGCTGTGTATCTTTTTTGAGGGTATGTACAGGTATTTTTGCTGGAGTTGGAGGTTTTATACACTTTTTTTTTTTCATTATCTTCAGCCAATGGAAAGCTATATTTGTGTTCAAGTTCAAGCGTCTTCATTGAAGTCTATTGGGCCCAAAAGTGCTTGAAGCTTGTACCCCAAAATAAGCTCATGTACATGTTTGAGCTACAAGCCAGCCTACGCTCAGGTGTGAATAGGCACACATGAAAATCATGGGAGGCTGGATGGGAGGCTGGATGTTCAGGTTTTTTCATACTTCATACTACAAAACGCTGACATGTGAATGGGGCCTAAATGACAGCGCTCCTCTCTGCACATGCTAAGTGACATGGCAAAACTGTGTCTTTAAATTCATCAATATGATAGTTTTATTTGGCACTGCTCTGCCTCATATGCTGCCTAATGCATTGACCATCTTAGACCTAGTCTGTCTGGACAGTATAGTCACCTGCTGACTTGGCACCATCCACAGGCAGCTTAAAGTGGTTGTAAAGGCTCATTCTATGCATGAAAGTAAAGAACCTTCTCTGTGCAGTATCCCTCCAGCCACCCCCAAATACTCACCAAGCCCCCTCTCCCCATTGGCTCCCGCAGCTGTCAATCACAGCCAGTGAGCCAATGAGAAGAGAGAGGGGGCAGGGCTGAGCCACGGCTCTGTGTGTGAATGGACACACAGAGCAGCAGCTGGGGAGTGCGCATGCTCTGGTGCCTCCATGGTAAGCTGCTTGCTGTGGGCCTCCATGGTAAGCTGCTTGCACCCAACAGGAGGGAGGGGCCAGGAGCGCCAGGGAGGACACGAGAAGAGGAGGATCTGGGCTCCTCTGTGCAAAACCACTGCACACAGCAGGTAAGTATAGACATGTTTGTTATTTGAGTGTTTTTTTTAACTTAGGCCTTTAGAATCACTTTAACTCTTCAATAAGACACAGAAATTGAATCCAACACAATTTTATTCAGCTAATTGCATTACTGAGAATATTTCTTCAGTCCTTTGAAGTATAACTTTCCTAAGCCCTTTCTCTGTGAAGTACTAGCATTGACTGGGTCTAACTTAGACTGAACCAACTAGCACTAAACAGGAGGGAGGATAGAGGAAGGTACACAATGTGATTGGCTCTTTACTGTGATTGGTGATCCTCTGTGTCCCAGGGACACAACGCACCACCGATTGCTGATAGGGGGAGTGCATGCACAGTTAGAGTAGGAGGACGACATATGACATCCTCCCAGAACGAGAGATCCGCCGCCCTCCCGACATTTCCCTATATGGCGGACGGGAGGCGGTTAATCTACAGCTTTCAGTAAAATGATCCCTGGTGATCCTACCATGAAGGTCCTTGTTCAGCCACTTCCTGTTATAGGGTAACAACACTCTGTCTCTGTCTGGCAGTTGTGCTTCTGTGTTGTCACCCTAACACAGGAGCTTCCAATGAGACTACAAGTGGCTGTTTCAACACCCTTTACACAGACATGGTCCACTGTGGTCACCAGCAGTAAAGCCACCCTGAGAATTACTTTGCAGCCATTGCTGGAATACATGAGGACAGGAAATGGCTGCAAGAGATCAGCAGCTCTGAGATGGAACAAAGATCAACAAAACTGTGAAAACTGTATTCTTTTTTTTTAATGACAATTGTTAATGATATACAGTACACAGAGCAATTTCAATGTCATCCAATGTAAATGACTGTGAGAACAGGATCAGAGGGGAAATCTTCCATCAGGGACACAAGTTGACTAGTAGGGATTCTTTCACTTTGGGGGGATATTTTCTCACTTCCTGTTTGGCGATGGGACACAGATGGAAAAGAATGAAAACCTGACAAGCGTTAGAACCCTGCTACTCGTTACAACCCTGCTACTCTATTCAAAATGAAAAATACAGTTTTGCCTTCAGATCCACTTTAGGACACTTATCAAGCAGATGAAAGTCCATTCAGTTCAAAAAGTTCCAAAAGAAATTTATGATGGATTGCTTAACCTGTCTTCTGCATTTCTCACATCTGGACACATGTGTGCACTGATATGTAGCTCTGCCTCTCATTATCTGTTTGGGTTCTCTCCCCCCTCGCTATTATTGTAGCCTCATGCACAGTAATAATTAAAGGTGCATTCAGATGTGTGCCGATCATTGTCGCAGCAACCTTTGACATGTCACCTCAACGCTTGTTTTAACCCTGAAAATGCCAACCCACCTTGCCAATTGTGGCCCGATCATATTCACTTGAATAGGTCGCTTTCTGCCCCCCAGAATGCAACATGAGTTTGTTTGTTGTGGCTGCAAAGCAGGCCATTGTGGCTATGGCATTTGAACAGCCCTGATCAGCTGCATGCCCTAGTTTAGGTGGGCAGTCGGGGAGGGGGACGGTAAAACTGTGGCTCAACTGCAGCCCCAGCTGCCCATGTGAATGAGCCCTTACAAATAATCCAGAACAAAGGATAACAGAAAGACAACACATCACATTTATTAACCCGCAAAGCCGCGGCCATGGAACTACAAGTCTCAGCATGCTCAGGCCAATAGAGTGCATCTTTGCAATGTCTGTGGATTGATGCCATCATATGTGTATTGCATTGTATTGCAAATGTATTTAGTTTGTAAAGTGCTGCACAAACTGCGGGCACTAAAATAATTCCTATATAATACCAATATATAGATTTAATGATTGGTATGTAACATGTTCATTATAGACTGCGGAATCCTCATTTAGGGGACACCAAATACTCCATCAGTGGTGCTGTTTTCCCAGATGACTCCCCCTATACCATAGCCAGGTGGATTCCAGAATGAGAGAAGGAGGGGGCCCTCCATTCACACTTTACTCACCTCTTCCATCCAGTGCCAGCTGGCTCTGCCACCCGGCCAGCTTCCAGGGGGTTTGGGCACCATCTCCATTGGTTGCTGTAGCAACAAAGATACAAATAGGTCTGCCGAAAGTTTTTTCCTAACGCTGCAGTCAAACGATTTTGGGCCAGGTGTATCCTGCATCTGCCATTAACCCCGTCTCTTCCAGTCTCAGCATTCTGAGGTCCCGGCTGCATTGTCTGCCTTCACTCCAAGCCAGATCCTCAACCACAGACAACACAAAGATATTCCAACCAAACCACATACCAGCCAATTGGATCTCTTCTCTTTTATATTAATGGTATGGAATATGTCAGAGCCATAAAAATAGATAGTGATAGTATGTGACAGTAGATGGACATTAGTGTGTAAGCTCCTCTTGCACAGAGACTTATATATATGGTTCAGTGTTCTCTGTACAGCACTAGATTAAATATAGAAATGTATCATTGTAACATTGTGTGACTGTGGTGGGACATTAGAGTGTACATTTGTGTTTATTTAAAATCTTCCAAACATACAGCTTGTTATTTAAAATATATTTACATACAGTCAGGTCCATAAATATTGGGACATCAACACAATTCTAACATTTTTGGCTCTATACACCACTACAATGGATTTTAAATGAAACAAAGATGTGCTTTAACTGCAGACTGTCAGCTTTAATTTGAGGGTATTTACATCCAAATCAGGTGAACGGTGTAGGAATTACAACAGTTTGCATATGTGCCTCCAACTTGTTAAGGGACCAAAAGTAATGGGACAGAATAATATTCATAAATCAAACTTTCAACTTTTAATACTTGGTTGCAAATCCTTTGCAGTCAATTACAGCCTGAAGTCTGGAACACATAGACATCACCAGACGCTGGGTTTCATCCCTGGTGATGCTCTGCCGGGCCTCTACTGCAACTGTTTTCAGTTCCTGCTTGTTCTTGGGGCATTTTCCCTTCAGTTTTGTCTTCAGCAAGTGAAATGCATGCTCAATCGGATTCAGGTCAGGTGATTGACTTGTTCATTGCATAACATTCCACTTCTTTCCCTTAAACTCTTTGGTTGCTTTTGCAGTATGCTTTGGGTCATTGTCCATCTGCACTGTGAAGCGGCATCCAATGAGTTCTGAAGCATTTGGCTGAATATGAGCAGATAATATTGCCTGAAACACTTCAGAATTCATCCTGCTGCTTTTGTCAGCAGTCACATCATCAATAAATACAAGAGAACCAGTTCCATTGGCAGCCATACATGCCCACGCCATGACACTACCACCACCATGCTTCACTGATGAGGTGGTATGCTTAGGGTCATGAGCAGTTCTTTTCCTTCTCCATACTCTTCTCTTCCCATCACTCTGGTACAAGTTGATCTCGGTCTCATCTGTTCATAGGATGTTGTTCCAGAACTGTGAAGGCTTTTTTAGATGTCGTTTGGCAAACTCTAATCTGGCCTTCCTGTTTTTGAGGCTCACCAGTGGTTTACATCTTGTGGTGAACCCTCTGTATTCACTCTGGTGAAGTCTTCTCTTGATTGCTGACTTTGACACACATACACCTACCTCCTGGAGAGTGTTCTTGATCAGCCAACTGTTGTGAAGGGTGTTTTCTTCACCACGGAAAGAATTCTTCGGTCATCCACCACAGTTGTTTTCCATGGTCTTCTGGGTCTTTTGGTGTTGTTGAGCTCACCGGTGCGTTCCTTCTTTTTAAGAATGTTCCAAACAGTTGTTTTGGCCACGCCTAATATTTTTGCTATCTCTCTGATGGGTTTGATTTGTTTTTTCAGCCTAATGATGGCTTGCTTCACTGATAGTGACAGCTCTTTGGATCTCATCTTGAGAGCTGACAGCAACAGATTCCAAATGCAAATAGCACACTTCAAATTAACTCTGGACCTTTTATCTGCTCATTGTAATTGGGATAATGAGGGAATAACACACACCTGCCATGGAACAGCTGAGAAGCCAATTGTCCCATTACTTTTGGTCCCTTAACAAGTGGGAGGCACATATGCAAACTGTTGTAATTCCTACACCGTTCACCTGATTTGGATGTAAATACCCTCAAATTAAAGCTGACAGTCTGCAGTTAAAGCACATCTTGTTCGTTTCATTTCAAATCCATTGTGGTGGTGTATAGAGCCAAAAATGTTAGAATTGTGTCGATGTCCCAATATTTATGGACCTGACTGTATATACAAAAGATAAAATAAAAATGAATATATATATATATATATACAGTTGCAAGAAAAGGTATGTGAACCCCTTGGGATTACGTGGAGTTTTGCATGAATTGGGCATAAAATGTGCTCTGAACGTCATCTAAGTCACAACAATAGAAGAACACAGTCTGCTGAACATAATACTACACAAACATTAGATGTTGCCATGGTTTAATTGCACATAACATTACATTACATTACATTAGATTGAGTTTATATAGCGCCAAAGGGTTTGCTCAGCGCTGTACAATAGAGGGGGGGACAATACATGAAACATTACAGCAGCTACGAACAGCACACGAGGGGTAAGAGGGCCCTACTCTTTCGAGCGTACAATCTGGGATATAACATGTAAACATTCACAGTGCAGGGAGGAAAAAGTATGTGAACCTTTGGACTTAATAACATTTGGTTGAGCAATAACCTCAACCAAATGTTTCCTGTAGTTGCAGATCAGACCTGCACAACGATCTGGAGTCATTTTGGACCACTCCTCTTCACAAAACTGTTTCAGTGTAGCAATATTCTTGGGATGTCTGGTGTGAATCGCTCTCTTAAGGTCATGCCACAGCATTTCAATCGGGTTGAGGTCAGGACTCTGACTGGGCCACTCCAGAAGGTGTATTCTGTGCTGTTGCAGCCATTGTTTTGTTGAATTACTTGTATGCTTTGGGTCATTGTCCTGTTGCATCATCCATCCTCTGCGGAGCTTCAGTTGGCGGACAGATGGTCGTACGTTTTCCTGCAAAATGTGTTGATAAACTCTGGAATTCATTTTCCCATCAATGACAACAATCCGTCCAGGCCCTGTGGCAGCAAAGCAGCCCCAAACCACGATGCTCCCTCCGCCATGTTTTACAGTGGGGATGAGGTTTTGATGTTGGTGTGCTATGCCTTTTTTTCTCCACACATAATGTTGTGTGTTCTTCCCAAACAACTCAATCTTGGTTTCACCTGTCCACAGTATATTTTGCCAGTAGTGCTGTGGAACATCCAGGTGCTCTTTTGCAAACTTCAAACGTGCTGCAATATTCTTTTTGGACAGCAATGGCTTCCTCTGTGGTGTCCTCCCATGTACTCCATTCTTGTTTAATGTTTTCCTTATTGTAGATGTGTCAACAAAAATGTTAGCATGTGCCAGAGATTTCTGTAGGTCTTTAGCTGACACTCTGGGATTCTTCTTTACCTCATGCAGCATTCTGCGCTGTGCTCTTGCAGTCATTTTTACAGGACGACCACGCCTAGGGAGAGTAGCAACAGTGCTAAACTTTCTCCATTTGTAGACAGTCTGTCTTACCGTGGACACATGAACATCAAGGCTTTTGGAGATACTTTTGTAACCCTTTCCAGCTTCATGCAAGTCAACAATTCTTGATCGTAGGTCTTCTGAGAGCTCTTTTCTGCGAGGCATGGTTCACATCAGACAGTGCTTCTTGAAACCAGTAAACCCAAAACAGGTGGGTGTTTTTTAAGGGCAGGACAGCTGTCAACAACACATCCAATATCATCACACTGATTGGAGTCAAGGTTGGCTCACTCCTGGCTCCAATTAGCTCTGGGAGAAGTCATTAAGCTAGGGCCTCACATACTTTTTCCTCCCTGCACTGTGAATGTTTACATGTTATGTGCAGTTAAACCATGGCAACATCTAATGTTTGTGTAGTACTATGTTCAGCAGACTGTGTTCTTCTATTGTTGTGACTTAGATGACGTTCAGAGCACATTTTATGCCCAATTCATTCAAAACTCCACGTAATCCCAAGGGGTTCACATACTTTTTCTTGCAACTGTATATATATATATATATATATATATACACACTGTATATTTAAATATATATATATATATATATATATACACACACACTGTGTATGTGTATATATATATACACACACACACACACACTGTATATATATATATATATATATATATATATATATATGAACAAAAATAAACAAGTGTACATCAGCAAATATCAGAAAACAGAACAGCTTTTTTTTCCCTGAAAATAACACAAATAGAACTACCGTATTTTTCGCTCCATAAGACGCACCTGACCATAAGACGCACCTAGGTGAAAAACAAGAAAAAAAAATATTCTGAACCAATGGACTGCAGACATAGTACAGGGGATGACCAGAGACTGCGGACACAGTACAGGAGATGACCAGAGACTGCAGACATAGTACAGGAGATGACCAGAGACTGCGGACATAGTACAGGGGATGACCAAGAGACTGCGGACATAGTACAGGAGATGACCAGAGACTGCAGAAATAGTACAGGAGATGACCAGAGACTGCGGACACAGTACAGGAGATGACCAGAGACTGCGGACACAGTACAGGAGATGACCAGGGACTGCGGACACAGTGCAGGAGATGACCAGAGACTGCGGACACAGTGCAGGAGATGACCAGAGACTGCGGACACAGTGCAGGGAATGACCAGAGACTGCGGACAGTGCAGGGGATGACCAGAGACTGCGGACAGTGCAGGGAATGACCAGAGACTGCGGACAGTGCAGGGAATGACCAGAGACTGCGGACAGTGCAGGGAATGACCAGAGACTGCAGACAGTACAGGGGATGACCAGAGACTGCGGACAGTACAGGAGATGACCAGAGACTGCGGACAGTACAGGAGATGACCAGAGACTGCGGACAGTACAGGGGATGACCAGAGACTGCGGACAGTACAGGGAATGACCAGAGACTGCGGACAGTGCAGGGAATGACCAGAGACTGCAGACAGTGCAGGGAATGACCAGAGACTGCAGACAGTGCAGGGAATGACCAGAGACTGCAGACAGTGCAGGGAATGACCAGAGACTGCAGACAGTGAAGGGGATGACCAGAGACTGCTGACCTTTGGGGAGGGAGGGGGAGCGGGTACCTGAATTTGACAGGTACCCGCTCCCACTTCCGCGGAGTTGCCTTCCCTCTTCTTCCCGGGCCGGCTTCTGTGACAGCCGGGTGCCCGCTGCGCAGGTGCAAGAAGCGCTTCGCTTTGTGAATGGCCCGGCGCCTTCTGTGACCTTTCATGTGTCCCAGAAGACACCGGATCATTCACAAAGCGCAGCACATGCGCAGTGGGCACCCGGCTGTCACAGAAGCCAGCGCGGGAAGACTGTGCAGCGCTGGAGCGAGGAACAGGTAAGGCCCTGCAGGAGAGAACAGCTGAGCGGCCGGCCCGGTATTCTGACATGGTGGCGGCAGAAATACCGGACCGGCCGCTTTACATTCGCTCCATAAGACGCACTGACATTTTCCCCCCTTTTTGGGGGGGAAAAAAGTGCGTCTTATGGTGCGAAAAATACGGTATATACAAAGAATCATTATCTTTATTATCTGTAAACTACTAAATTGTACGAGACACAACCCTACCTCCAGCTAAACACACCCTCAGGCCACGAAACGATTAAACATTGACCCCATGCATGCAGCCTTTTTCCAAAAATATGGTCTTATAAAATTCTAGGGGATATGAAAGGACAGAAAGGAAAGCCACACACCCAGAGACTGACAGACAGCAGTTACGGGGACCTGACTTTCCTCCACGCCTTTGTCCAGGCCCCCGGCCGCCACCTGTCCTTCTCAAGACCCCAAATCTTCCCAACCTTACCCAGAATGTTGTGCACCACCACCTCGACTGGGAGGACTTTTTTTCAAGTGGAAACGTGACTCTGTGCATTCCATATGTGGTAACGGACTACTGAGCTAACTAGAAAAAGTGTCTCAAAAACAAAATGCCAGTGAGTTTGAAAGGCTCCGTAACACCATTCCACATAACTCAAGTGGGAAAGGAAAGGGATACCCAGAGCCCCCAGCCCCCCACCCATTTGTAGACTTCTTTATTGAAGGGGCACTGAAGCAAGAAATGGTCCATTGCCTCCTCTACCCCACCGCACTCCACTCTTGGACAACCACGGTTCTGCAAGGAGCAATGCTTCAGGTTGCCCTTCGCATAGAGTCTGCCATGGAATGATCTCCAGGCCACATCCTGAAACTTTAAAGAGATTCTCTCCAGATTCATCAAACGCAGACCCTCCCTCATAACAGGGCCTGAGCAATCCATCAAGGCCAGTGGCTAGCTAAAAGCAGATTCAACAACCCTCCTCTCCAGGGCCTTCCTAGGAAGAGACTTAATTTCCTCTGTCATCACTCGCCATTGCTGAAGCATTTTCAGGCAAGAGGCAACATAAGCCGGAAGCTTACCATGTCAGACCCTCAGACTTTTCACTGGCCCACCATTCCCCTAGCTTTGCAGAAAAGGCCTAAACCAGGACTGAAAAATACCAACCCACCCAGGCGGTTCCTCTGCCAGCATGTTACCAAAATTACATTTCAAAAACATCAGAGAAAAGGAAAACCACCTATCCACCTGGGAAGGTATGTTACAGACCTCTTAATGGGGTTCAGGGGCGGACTGACAACTCATGGGGCCCCCGGGCAATAGGGGATCATGGGGCCCCAACTCAATAAAGCCTATGAAAAAGGTACCAGGGGCATCTCATGGGGCCCCCACTGACCCCAGGCCTTTGGGCACTGCCCGAGTTTCCAAATGGTCAGTCCGCACCTGATGGGGTTCAATCTGTTCCCTCATAACAGCTGGAAGAAACAACTGTAGATCTTTGCATAGAGAGACACTGGCAAAACACAGACAAAGCTGACCTACAGAAATACTGGGATCAGATAAGTTTTAATCAGGTCAATCCTTTCCCTGTAAGAGAGTTTCCAGTCCTTCCAGCTGGCAACCTTGGCATCGGCAGCTTGTAGCCTGCTTACCCAATTTGCAAGGCCGTAGTGCCTAAAACTTAAATTTTCTGTCAGGGCTCTGGGGAGGCATCCAGTGTCTCAAAGCCTTCACCTTCCTCTCCCATCCAAAGACAGCACTCTTATCCTGATTGATCTTTGAGCCAGATGTCTCAGCATACTATTCCACCAGTGAGAGCACCTCCTCCACCTCCTCTGTGCCAGAGATGAAAACAGACAGGTCATCAGCCAATCAGACATTAGAGTGTAAGCTCTTCTGGTGCAAGACTGATGCAAACAACTCAGTTTTCATGGTACAGCACTGAGGAATAAGTAGTAGTAATGACAGGAAAGTCCTTCACACACTGTGAGAGATTCTCCATAGGCAGTTCCCCACCAGCATTTTCCTAAACTGAAACAGTTCCAGCATGTCCTCCATCAGCAGACACTGTAGCACTGCTGCCATCTTGATCAGAATTAACAAATGATTATTTTCCACAACTTTCTCCCTTACAGGCCGAGGGACAACATCCTCCTCCTCATCTTCATCGGATGAGTTGGTGGGGAGGGAGGGGGGCAGATACTGATTCGCATGCGACAGATACTGAGACAGTACTGGGGTCAACATGTGAAACTGCTTCCTTACCCCCTATCCATACTGTCGCCGTTGCTCTGGCTTCCACCCTCTGGCTGGTACTGGCACAAGGACTTTTCCTCATCTGCTGGAACCTTTCCTTATTCCCATACTTCTCTCTGAACACACTGCTGCTTTCTTTCAGAGAGGCAACCAGCTTCTGCTTCTTCAATGCTTCCTCCAAAGACTTCAGCTTGGAGTTTTGCCTCTTAATGCTCCAGGTCTTGCCATGCAAATTTTTATTTTTCCTGAATTCTGCTTTCAGGACAGCAAGCTTCTGTTCCTCCTTAGTTATGTGGTGAAGTTTGTTCACCACTCTGTCCTGGAAAGCTGGCAAGGACTCATCCTGTATAGGGCCAAGCCCAGGATCCATGACAGCTTCACCATACAGCGTAGGCCTCAGTCCCTCTGGGGAGCCTCCACCTGGAACTTCCCCAGCTTCTTGCATGATGACTGGGGAGAAGCCAGCAGGAGAGCCCCAGGCTTGGTGTTACTCCTAGCTGAGACCAAAGCAGAGTGAGCCAGGAGCACCTTGCAAAACAGCACCACCTGTTGGACAGACTGATGTGATTGGCTCAGTGTTCTCTGTACACCACTATGGAATATGTCAGAGATATATAAATGTATAATAATAGTGTGTGACTGTGGTGGGACATTAGAGCAGGACGTAGCGTCAGGGGTCACAGGGGTCCCATGCTCCAGGTAGCCTGTGTTGCTCCCCTCTACATCTCTATAGGAGGTGTGGCAGCCTATAGAGGAACTAACGCCCTCCAGATTCCTCCTGCAGCCTTTCAGCAGCTGCAAGAGGAAAATGTAGGGGGATTGGTTCCTCTACACAGAGCCCCCCTGCTGCAGCTCCTATCCAGGTCCTGCTGCCCCAGGCCCCTGTGTGATTCCCTGGCCCCCCTCACCCCCCCTTCCACAGTGCTTCTGGCTTCCTCCTCCCCTCTCCCGATGTCTGCTGCAGGGTACCCTTCAAGATGGAGAGCAGTACCGATCACTGAGTAAACTTTGTTTACTGTGCTTCAATTTGTGAATGAACAGAAAGTTCTGTACAGAGCTTTTGCTTTCCATTCATTCTGTGCAGCTGCAGAGATGGAGAGTGAGGGCTGTGTCCTCAATCTCCTTTCTCTTTCTCAAAGATGTTTGGAGCTCTGATATATCACCATAGCCTCCCACTGGGGCTCCTAAAACAATTGGGCCCTGGCTTTATGTCATGGGGGGAGGCCAAGATGGCGGGAAGGGTGCCCACTGCAGAAGATGTGAAAGGGTCCAGCTGTGGGACATAAGGCCTTGCAACTGGATTAAAGGGCCCCAGGATTAATGGGAAGGGGGGGGGGGGAGCAGTGGAGTTCCTTCATGGTTTCTTGTACTGGTACCCTGAAGGTTCTAGTTTTGCCTCTAAATTACAGTGGTGCAGAGACTGATATTACTGGTTCAGTGTTCTCTGTACAGCACTGTGAAATATGTTAGAGCTATATAAATATAGAACAATAATAGTGGGTGACTATGGTGGGGAGATTAGAGTGTGAGCTCTTCTGGTACAGATACTGATGTGACTGGCTCAGTGTTCTCTTTACAACACTATGGAATATGTCTTGTGTGGAGATGGGACAAAGTTCCAGGACAACCATTACTACAGTCCTCCACTGATCTGGGCTAAATGGCAGAGTGGCTAGATGGAAGCTTCTTATCAGTTTGAAAAAAGCACCTGAACAGGGGTGGACCGACAACTCATGGGGCCCCCTGGCAATAAGAGATAATGGGGCCCCCTGTGTCTCCGCCTACACTCAAGCCAAAACCACACAACACCACACCTATATATTGCAGCTCAGCTGAATAGAAAGGGCATTCAAAATAATTTAAAAAATAATAAAACAACGTTGTGGGGTCTCCCCTCCATTCATACCAAGCCCTTCGGGTCTGGTATGGGTTTTGAGGGGAAATGTTAAAAAAAATGGCATGGGGTCCCCCCTAAGATCCATACCAGACCCTCACTCTTCCTCCCCCCTTTCCTGAGCTGCCGGGCTGCATGCTCGGATAAGGGTCTGGTAAGGATTTTGGGAGGGATCCCCACGCCATTTTTTTTTAAATTTTGGTGTGGGGGTTCCCCTCAAAATCCATACCAGGCCCGAAGGGCTTTGTATGGATGGAGGGGGGACCCCACGCTGTTTTTTAAAATAATTTTGTAAATGTTGGAAATTCTTTCTTTTACATTCAGCTGTCAGTAGGGAACCCCACTGACAGCTGCCAGATTAACGCATGGTTTTCACTACTAAAATACCACATGACTTGATAAAATAATTCAAGCAGTATTTTAGTAGCATTTTTGTGGTGAATTCAAATTTTTTTTTTTGTTAAAAATGCTATGCGGTATCCTACCGCATACTCGGATTGTGCCTCTCACCGGCCCCCTACTGACCCCGGGCCCTCGGAAAATGCCCGAATGCCCAAATGGTCAGTCCACCCCTGCACCTGAAGGACTCTCAGACTGTCAGGAACAAGATTCTCTGGTGTGACAAAGCCAAGATTGAACTGTTTGTCAGGCCACTCTGCCATAAAGCCCAGACACATCCACACAGAATCTCTGGAGCTCAGTTAGAGTGATAATCGGGTTCTTGGTCACCTCTCTTACTAAGGCAGTTCCGTTGACCCCATGGCTTTTGCTCTGGTACATTATAAATTGTCAGCTGTGATGCCTTTTATAGAGAGGTGTGTGCTTTTCCAAATTAAGTCCAATCAACTTAATATAGCGCTACCCTGTTGAGGGCCGGTTGTATATTTGCCCCGGTTTCCCCTTCGCCCAGCAATCAGGCACAGTGTATTTCTTCTGCCAAACACACACACACACTTCCGCTTGTTGTCTTCAATGACCAGTCTAGGAGATGTTAGTTTCAGGAGTTTATTGTAGAACTGGGGATAAGGATGAGGAACTGTAGTAAGATACTCCAAAATTAGAATTATGCATATTGAGGACATCTGGCTGATCTCTTAGTTGAGCAATATAGAAGTCCCAGCTGAAAGCAGATAGCAGACTTCTCTTTAAAGTTTAGCTTAGGAGTGACAAAAGTGCTTTTAGTATTAGTAGTAGTTGCATAGCTCCTCAGGTAAAAGCCAGTTATGGTAGACTGTAGCAGTCCAGGAGTAATAGAACTGAGCAAAGTCCTTTGCAGTAGTACACTTTGGCCAAGCTCTTCAGAACACTAGCCCAATGTTTTCTTTTCTCAAACCCACACTAACTATTAGGCACAAGAGGGGTAGCAAAACACACAGAGTCCCCAAGATCTCTAAGTGTCTATACTCACAAGTCCAAGAACAGAATGGCAGCCTCCTTCCAATTTTCCAAACAACTCTGTCTCTCCAGTGATACCAGACGGAGCTTTGGCAGACAGTTCCCCTCAGCTTACTGTGGAAGCAGGGTCTCTCTAACTTCAGACCCTCAGGTCGACCCACCTGAGGCCGCATGGCAGCAAGTGCCAGGTAAGGCAGTCTGCCTCCAGCCTAGCTTGGTGCAATCCACTCCTGGGAAAGAAGCTGAACGCATGTGCTCCCAGAATATAAACACCACTCCCAGCATGCAATGGGACCACCTTCTACTGCAATTGGCCAGGGCTGCATCCATATTCATGCTGTTCATTTGCCTAGCCCCTAGCCATGTTCTGGAAGGTTCTCATAGCTTCCTGAAGGTGGGAAGGACTCAGACAAACTCAAAAAACACCAAAGCATCATGAGCAGACCTGACTAATCACTCACAGCACTCTATTAAGCAGAATAGCACACTGAATTTACCTGACAGCCTCTCTGGTAAGTAGATAAACATAGCTACTGTATACTTACCCTAGCTATACAAATCCTAGCACCTGACTAGGAGGGTGCTACATTCATTTACCACAGGTGGACTCCATTGAAGGTATAGAAATATCTCAACGATCAAGAGAAATGGGAGGCACCTGAGCTAAATTTTTAGTGTTGTTGCAAAGGGTCTGAATATTTATGCCAATTTGATATTTCAGTTTTTATTTTTAATAAATTCACAGACATTTAAAAAATTCTGTTTTTTGGGGTTTATTTTGCTTTATCATTATGGGGTATTGTGTGTAGATTAATGATAAAAAATGTATTTAAACAACTGTAGTATCAGGCTGCAACATAACAAAATTTAAAAAAGTGAAGAGGGTCTGAATACTTTCTGAACACACTGCATGCAAAAAATCATTAGTTAAGCCCTAAATATGAAATCATGCTGACGTGCAGAGCCATCAACCCAGCTCTGCGCTCCCAGTTGGTGCCTCCATCTACAGGGGATCACCTCCGTTTTGTCCTGTGATGACATCATGCTTCAATACTTTCCTGTCCAAACTTCCATCCATCTCAGTCCTACGGGTGGGAGCGCAGTGTGTGATGACATATTCTAAAGCAGGAACTCTGTTACCACTTCGGCACTATAGATCCTGCCTGAAATTGTAAATATCTATTATTACAGGTATTTATATAGTACCAACAATTTATGCAGCACTTCACATATTGTACATTAACCTCCTTGGCGGTTTTCCCGAGTGTAGCTCGGGGTAGAATTTCTATACCAAGAACGGTAACCCCGAGCTACACTCGGGCTTACCATGCAGCGTTCTCTGGGGGTCCCTGCAGCACTTACCTTGTCCTTCGCTCCCACGATGGGTCCCCTGCAGCGTCCCCGTCCATCTCCTCCGGCGGATGCCGGCATCTGGCTTCCGTGTTCCGGTCCCCGTGACGTCGGAACGTTCGGGCGGCGGAACCGGCGGGAAATTTGAAATTTTTAAAAAATGACATTTTTGCTGTCATTGCTTTTTCACTGCATTTCACATAAATTTTGTCCCCACTGCTTTGTCCTGTGCCCTGCCTGCATTTTGACTGTTCTTTCTGCCTGGAAACTTAGAAAAGTCCATGGCGGCCAAAAAGCGTCCCTTTACGTCAAAAGCGGTTTTAGAACAGCGATAGTAAATCAGAACCACTTGCAGAATTGAGTGATAATGATTTGTGGGGAAATTCGTCATCAGACACTGAAAACGATTTTGCGACTTTGCTCAGCGATGTGCGAATTTGCCTCTGTATTTCAAATTTCAGTGTTTTTGGTTTGATTATATTATTGAATTAAATTTATTATTATTATATTATTATTTTTTATGATTATTTATTAAATTATAATTTATGATTTCGTGTTTCAAGTTTTATCATATCCGGAATGTTTAATAGACTCTTTTTCGGATAGATTTCAGTGAGTTATTCCTAAAAATTACAGCCTACAATAAAAAACTACATATTTCCATGCAAAAAAATGGTACCGCTTTCAGCACAAAATTCCTGACATGATCATACCGCCAGGGAGGTTAACATCGGTCCCTGCCCGTAAGGAGCTTACAATGTAAGGTTCCTGTCACACATTCAGACATACACATACTGGGGTCAATTTATAGACAGGAGCCAATTAACCTACCAGCATGTCATTGAAGTGTGGGAGGAAACCTGCACAAGCACAGGGAGAACATGCAAACTCCATGCAGATAGTGTCCTGGCTGGGATTTGAACAAAGTATCCCAGTGCTGCAAGGCAGAAGCATGAATCCTAATTATCAACTAGAATGGAAATTATTTTGGCCAGAAGTAGTCCTGTTCAAAGTGCCATATTCCATAACAGTCAACCAAATTTCAGCATTTATTGGTTAACAGTTGCAGAAACAGAGATTGGTTGATATATATACATCCATGCACTCTACAGTACACGCAAAATAAAACTATGAGCTTGCAGATCCTAGCAGACAGTTATTTAAGACATGTGTGCACACAAATTGCTCAAATGGATTGCATGATGCTGAGGTCTATGTCTATACTCAATCATCACGTATAAATCCTTTATTATAGGACTAGACTAGAGATGAGAGTCCTGCCACCGCTTCATTTGCATTGATGGAGAGCCTGCAGGAATGAAATGCCGATAAATTCTTCCTGTGAGCCAAGTTCATATATCATATTTATTAGAGCTTCTGGAAGCCACAACATAGACGAGCAATGAAATGGGAACGTCTCTCTAATATATTTAGCAGGGCACAGATTGGCCAGGAATGCAGGCCAGACGTGGCACACATACTTTAATGTATGGAGAATATAGAAAATATTTGGCAGAAAATGTAAGGATCGGGTCCAAACTTTGAGAGACGGAGACTGCAAAAGTCCAGAAAAAATTAAGTGGCCTTGTCTAGCTGAAGCTAGGCAGGCATTACTATAGGAGGGTCAGTGCTTGTCCATCTTATAGAGGAAGTCTGGGTGCATCCAAATGGGCTTTATAATATGATTGCAGCACAATTAATGACAAAGAAGAGGATCCCTTGCACTGGGTCTCCAATTTTGTGACATGCTAGAGGTTGCTGGAACAAAATGCTGATGGATGCTCTGCAGACAACACTGTCATAACAACATTTTTTTTAACCCTGGTAAAGACGGTGGAGTACAGCCCCAAAACGCATGACTAGTGTAGAAGAGATGTGTTGGCAAATGCTAAAGCACTAAACCATACTAACCCAACTTTCTCAAAAACCACCTTTTTCGCAAACACTCCCTCCACCAATAAAGGAGACCACTCATTGTTGGAGTAAAAATGGCCTTCACAGCCTTTTATTAACAATTCAACTTAAATCAATGAAAACATTCCTTAATACAGAAACCTACAAGATAAGTTGTTGGTCTAGAAAGGCACCAAACAATATTGATCTCCCCCTGTGGAACCTTAACCTTAATGTTCCTAATAAGTATCCATCCGCAACGCACCGATTCGGAGACAAGGACACACCTACCGCAGTGTAGACCTCCACCTTCCAGTTAAACCTTGGTTAACTGGAATGCACCTGGGCACACCATACCACAGATGGGTCCCAACCATACACTTTTTCTTCAAAACAATTTGCTGCCTCCAAAGACCAACAACTGTCCCCAAAACTAAACCAATCAAGCACAAAAAGACCCCCCCAAAAAAAACCCCAGGGGAGGGCTGGTGGGAAGTTTCCTCTTCAGCTGCTATACCAGCACTGGATCATCCGCGCCCCCAACGCTCCCCCAAAATCATCAATGATCCCACCCCGTGCTACTATCACCAATCAGGAAACCTTCCTGTTTTAATCCTTCCCCTTTAACTTAACCCTTTCCTGTCTTTTTTCCCCCTCTTCACCTAGTCATGTCTGCCCTGCGCTATTCTTCTCTTTCATTTCTTTTAGCTACAGGCACTACTTTGGCTTTGTCCTCCTGGTGTGGTTCTTAAATTCTAGATTCATTTATCCCATCACAACCCATGGTGATCATGGAAACTCTGGTGTGCAGAAGCCGCGAGTCCAATATTCAAGTTCTTTATAGCTATACTACTGGCAAATTCTGGATGTTAACACCTTCCCACCCGGCCTATAACAGATTGACAGCCAGGGTGGCGCTCCTCCTTCTGAATGGACATCATATGACGTCCTGTCAGAAAGTGCCACTCACGCAGGCGTTAGGCTGCACAGTGGAGCGATCTGTCACCGGCTGTGTCCACGTGGCATAGCCAATGACAGATCACTGACCACTGTGACCAATCACAGCAGATCTGTCAGGAAACGAGAAGATTGCCGCGGCGCATGAATCTGCGCATGCGCAGGATCCCGACAAAGCATACAGGCAGGCGGGCACTAGGATCCAGGCACGCCTGTCACCAATGACGGCGCAAGCAGGCATTAGGACCCAGGTG
This sequence comes from Staurois parvus, assembly GCF_062004578.1. Taxonomy (NCBI): domain Eukaryota; kingdom Metazoa; phylum Chordata; class Amphibia; order Anura; family Ranidae; genus Staurois; species Staurois parvus. The sequence continues at coordinate 2,141,389 of NW_028318996.1, forward strand.
CTCCTGTCGGCACTGGGCGGGCTATTTAAATGGGCCACTGCAGGATCCAAATTGCCATATGGGCTTTTTCCTCTGCCTGTGATTCCTGATCCTGAGTTGTTTCCTGTTGCCGAACCCAGCCTGCTTCTGACTATCGTGACCTTCTCCTGCCCTGACCCCTAACTTGTCTCTGGATATTCTTCTGCCTGCTCCTGATCTTTTGACCCCCTGTTGCTGAACTTGGCCTGTGACCCGACTATTCTTTGCCTGCTGCTCTGATTCTGTTCTGCCTCCACGGTTACTAACTGTCTGACTCCGCTACTTGCTTCACGGTGTGTCCGCATCCATCCATCCTGCACGGATCTATCCGTTTACCGCTCAGGTCTTCCCTGCCTCTTCACATCAGGCTCTTACCAAGCTTCGTTCCACTAGCGGTCCTCTCTACCACGGTTGGGTGTACCCGGGGGCCGCGACCCGGTCTCAGCCTGCTCCAAGTCCATCTCCACCATCAGGGGCTTTGGTGAACAAGCAGACTGGGGCTTAGACCCCGCGCCCTGGGGAATCCCAGACTCTGGACCCATAGAGATACCGTTAGAGAGTTTGTGACAAGATCACATGACAGTTGTATACAATTGTGTTGTTAGCTGTGATTGGTCAAAGAAGTCACATGGTACAGACAGGACCAATCACAGCCCATCTGTATCATGTGATGATCTTTGCCCAATCACAGCTAATCACAACAAAAGACTGAATGAATCAGTTTATTCAGTAACAATGGTTGCTACTATCAATTAAATCAATGGTATTAGCAATCATAATGTATAAAAAAAAATTAAAATCCTGATGACTTTCCCAGAGTAGTACAATGTTACTATGGTAACACTGTATTGCTGTGGTCACAGTGTGTTGAAAAAAAAAAAAATGTAAAAAATTTTTAAACAATTTAATTATTTTTTTTTTTTTTACATATTATCACCAGTCAGTCTCCCTGATCACCACCATACCAGTTATATAATAACGCTGTACTGAACTGGTGACAATATGTATTAATTTGAAAAATTTTATAACAGAAACGAAGAAAGAAAAGAACATGCATTTTTTTCCAAAGGTTTCGTAGGTTTTTTTTGTTTATTTAGCAAAAAAATGAAAACTCAGTGGTGATCAAATACCACCAAAAGAAAGTTTCATTTGTGTGAAAAAAATTAATAATTTTTTTATAGGTACAGCGTTGTATGACCACGCAATTGTCATTCAAAGTGCAACAGCACTGAAAGCTGAAAATTGACCTGGGCAGGAAGGTGGTAAAAGTGCCCGGTATTGAAGTGGTAAAGTGTAACCCAAAAGAAAATATTTAATTTGTCCAGCAAAAGTGCAATTAGAGGGTTGAGACAAACCATTTTACACCGACAGATCAGCTTTTATTTATGTAAAACCTTTACCCAAAAGGAAAAAAAACATTTGCTGTAACTGCCTAAAGCTTCATGTACACGAGTCTACTCTGACCGCCGGCAGGTGGGAAATGTAAATCACGGCAAAAACACGGCTGCTGTGTTTTTACAGCATTTTGTATTTTCCCGCGGTCGGTGTTCAAAACGTTCCTATCCTGAACGAGATTCTTTCACGTTAAACTCTGCTAAAGCCTTATGCTTTTGTAGAGTTGAGTTTAGGAGCTTTGGCAAAAAAATGTCAAAAGCTCCTAAACGAGTTTAGCAGCTGCTTGTGTACATAAAACCTAAAAAGTGTTTACCTAGAATTTGGCTATAATTTGATAGTCAAGTCCAAGTAAATCTGCTGTTGTATCTAGTGCTCTTCCCAGACTGGCAATGCTGCTGTCCAATGGTGTCTTTATTGTTCCTCCAATGAAGTGGAGACACCCGAAGACAGGAAGTGTGTTACTGGCCACTGATGCTGTTTTTTGGGCCATGTCCCAGGATCACAGCATCAGCCTTAAAATGAAAGACACTGTTTCCGAGGATTGGGTCTATGAGTGTGCTTTTCCTGCATATTTAGGGGTGGGGTTTGGGCGGGACCAACCCATAAATGCGCATGATAAGCAGTCCCTGCCTATTTAGAGGCAGGGTGCAGGCAAGATCAGCCCATATCATAGGCAAGATGTGGGCAAGCACATCCAGAAATACCCAGAAAGTTGAGGTTGTTAGATATCCCATTCCAAAACCATGGTCATTGATAAGGAGTAGCCCCCTTTTGTAGCTATAATACCCTCCACTCTTCTGGTAAGGCTTTTCACAAGATTTTGGAGTATGTCTGTGGGAATGTGTACTCATTTGTGAGGTCAGATACTGATGTTGGAGGAGAAGACCTGACTTGCCATTATATTTCATTTTGTTTATGGAGTTTTACACTTGGACAGAAGAAGAAAACTACATTGTCCGGCCTGAAAGGGTTGCATAGGTAAAATAAACAAACAAAAACCCACAAGAATATATCACAATAATCAATACAATGGTAGAACCCAAGACAGCAATCAGTAGTGTCCGTTACCCACTAGTATAGTGACAAGCTAGATAGTCCACACCCCGACTTTCAAAGTGATTCCTTGCAGCAGAGTGTTCCATATAGTGGGGAGGGCCAAAATTGTTTCCCTGATTGTACCAACAAAAAAAAATAAAGTAAATAGTAGTCTTAAAAGACTAATGATAATTTGTTGCATCAAAATACTACAACATAGGACCCATTGGTACTTATAGAAAGAAGAGGTTGAGGAAAGAAAAAAAAAAGAGAAAAGTGAGGATGCCAAGCATAATGAGGAGGGTTTCTCCCAGGCTCACTGAGTCTGATGAGAGATAACTAATCCAGGGTTACCAGGTCTTATCATTATTCATAATCCATTTGCACCACAGTCTGTTTCCAACACCTCGCCATAGCGATTCTAGCTGCTAACAATGTATACGATTAGCTGTATAGTCCATTTAGGAATGGCAGGATCTAACTTCTGAAACAAGGCCACTTCTGGAGATTGGTGAATATTTGTGTCCGTGACTGATCAGATAAAGGTAAAGAATTTTATTCAGAATCTGGTTACTACATTGCCACCAGACGTGGTGCATGGTACCCTGCTGACCGCAACGTATAAAACAGACTGAACACATTGACGGATGCATTTTTAGAAATCCTGATTGGCACTAGATACCATTGTAAAAGAGTTGTATAATTAGATTCTATTAGGGTTGTATTGATATAGGCTTTAGATAGATTGTTGGCAATATCCTGTCCTTCCAGTAGGTCAAAACTTATATTTAGATCCCATTTCCCAAAGCTTCATGTAAGAAAGTTTACAATTTAGGTCAATTAGTAGGTTAGGTTATACTATAGAGACTTGTCCCTTTACCAAGGCTCTAGATCGGCAAGATATTTCCTGGCTCACCATTACAGTTCCAATTCATCCCAATGGTCTTCAGTAGAGTTAAGATCAAGGTTCTGGGCAGGCCACTCCATTTCCTCCACATCAAATTGGTCTAACCATCTCTTTATGGAGCTGGCAATGTACACAGGGGCACAGTAATGCTGGAACAGAAAAGGGTCTTCCCAAACTGTTACCACAAAGTTGGAAGAGAACAATTGCTTAATTGTCTTTGTAGACTGAAGTATTAACAGTACCCTTCATCAGAAACTATTGAACTCAGTAATTAGGAGGGCAGTTCATATATTTTTGCCTATATAGTGTATATCACCTTTTCTTACCATACATTCCTGATAGAAAAACACAAATGGACCATCGTTAATGTACAAAGGACAAGTAAAGACAAAAAGAGGAATTAGGCTTAGAAATTGTGTGTGCTGCTGGCCTTCACTTGCAATAGTTAAAGTGGAATGATAGAAAAGGCAGTTGTTTTGACCTAGAAGTTTATGGCGCAGGCTGCCAGCAGGTTGGGAATCCAGCTGTAGTGATTTTGCTGAAAAGTTGCCAGCGATACATTCTGTGCCACGAAAGGTGTCAACTTCTCATTAAAACCCTTTTTATAACACAAGCTCACAGCTGTTCTGACCTCCTAAAAAGCAAGTCAGTAAGGACTCAAAGTGGGGCCGTGCTTAGGATCGCCCATCGCACTTCTGTGTTCTCACAAAATGATGGCGTGGCGTTCATTGTAAAGTGCAAAGGGACTGGATGCTACAATAACACATGGCAACCTGGACTCCACCTCTGATTGATGTAAAGCAGGGGTCTCCAAACCTTTCAGTACAAGGGCCATTTTACATATATTCTCAGAGTGTTTGTGTAATCAGCATATGATGTAAAACAAAGAAAAAACTTTAGTAAAACAGAGCAAAGAAATTCCAAATAGACTTGAGTTCCCCCCACCTCATAGTCCCCATTAGAGCCCCCATAATCAATCTCCATCAAAGTCCTCATTTCTTCAGAGTTCCCCTTATATAAAAGCCCCCATCAAAGTCTCCTCTTACATCAGAGTTTTTTGTTGTGCAGATATGGTGATATGTTATAACTTGATTGGTGGGTTGTAGTCCTAGAGTCTGTTGACCAGCAACTGAGGTGTCCTGCTGGACCCTCAGAGGCGTATACTAAAGTTTTGAAAGGATGGGAGTGACATGCTAGCTCACAAAGTCTTTTAGGGGATTTTATTTTGGAACACTCAATGCATTTCGTGGGTTCAGCACTCCCCTTTATTCAAGGCTAAATAGTAGACAAAGAAAATGCAAAAAAATCCTTTAAACATGTTAAAAGCTATTTGAAAGCTCAACTCCTGCTGACACCACCGTAAACTTTTGACCAGGAGGACCCCTTGGCTTGGAACCATAACTAAACGCACACAGTTTAGGGTGAACAAGTATTCCCAATATAGTATTATATTGAGGTCAGAATAATAAGAGTGCAAGTGCAACAAAAAAATACCAATAGATGAGCATGACATAAAAGGTAAATGCTCTAGAAGGTTCAACAAAGTATTGTAACTCCCAAATGTCCTGCAGAATCAAAATTTAACATCAGTCCCAGCTTATGAGATATCTCTACCCAAGTGAGCTGGGAGGAACTGTCAAACTGTCCGACTAACTTTTGGGCTCTCAGTTACTGGTGACTGGGTTTAACTCTGGAGGTGAGGTCCTTGGTGAAAAGCAACAATGTCCCTTTGTGGTATCTCTTTTTTAGAAAAAGTGTCCAATCTTCTGCGTGCTCGATGGGGCCCTAGTTGGTGCATACTAAGGTTCAGATTATTTTTCCCTTGTGTGAAAGCAAGTTTTCCTCAATATAGTGTTGTCTCAGAGAAGGAAAACTTCTCCTTGAAGTGATGTTGAATTTAAGTGAAATCTCTTTACTATAAAGGGTGTTGGCAAAGACTTGCTAAAATTGTAAAAAAATGGCGGAAGAAGACTTTAGCATAGGTAGACTCTTCCTCAAAGGTAGTGAGTTAGTCTGAAGCAGCAAGTTATAAGAGACTTGAAAAGAGACACTAAAGTGATTCTGTATACAGGGTGCCCATACTGTAGTAAAGTCCTGCAACTTAGGATGTCAATAAAGCACTAATCAGTAGGCCGCAATAAGCTGGACAGTCTGGGCCTGAGTATAATAATCTGTGATGTGAAGTGTAGTGAACTGAAGGAAACAATTGAACTTAACTCAGTCACTTGCAACTTGTGATGATCTGGGTAAGGAGCCCACCCAGTTTGTAGCCTCGGCAGCGTAGCAGGTAGTCTTTCAATGGGGGGGGCCCTGTGTTCTTTTGGTCCCTATGTGAAGGAGCGATGCTAAAAGTAATACCATGTTCCACCTGCCTGCAGGATTGTCTGTCCTGCTTGTCAGTGATACCAGCGATCTACGATCCATCTCTACTACTCCACTCTGCGGCCTGGCCTGACCTGGCCTGGCATGGATCTCCAACATCCCGCACAGCCTTCTCCACGCACCTGTTCTCTGTCCCTCACCATCCACCTCCTTGCTGTAAGGTCCCCGAGCTCTGAATATATGTGCTCCCTCCCCTTTGCCAGCTCTTCTGGGAAATGTAGACTGAACACAAAAATCCTACTAACAGCACACAAGTCCAACATGGCTTTTCTTCAGCAGAGTCTGCATAGCTGAACCGCAGAACACTGACATCTTGTGTTCACTTAACATCCTGCAACCAGTATTAATGCAGGGTGTTACATATATTGTGACGGGAGCGACTTTTGGGGGTGGGGGGACCTCTGTATCATCTCCCCAAATCATTATGTTTAACCCACCCTGTGCCTGTTAAGGGTTACAGGGTGTGTATGTGAATGTCTGAGTCCTGTGTATAGTGTGTGTTACTTTGTCTAGGCCACATGGCTGACCATTGTCTGTTTACCATGTGCTACCCCCCATGGTGCTGTGTCTTCCTGTGCAGCGAACTATTATGGGATGTACTGTTTGTGTATTGGTGTGGGGGTTGGTCAATGTCCTTTGCCACATGGTTGCATCCCATTGTTCTGTGTCTGGTTGGATGGGGAGGGGTGATGAGGTGTTTCCTGCCTATACTGTAGCCCTTCCCACTGAGAGGGTGGGCTGATGATGTATTTCTTGTTCCTGGTTGTGTTTCCCCGCCCTCTGTATATATTCTGTGTTTTGTGTAAAATAAAGAGTAGTTGGCTTCCTGTTTTAGTAAGAGTTGGGTGTTGTCTATTTTCCTGAGGGATTTCGAGGGTGTGGTCCGTGGATGGTGTTCGGACAGGGGAAGTTGTGCTATAACGGAAAAACTCAGTGCGGTCTGGGTTCCGGTTCCGTTACATATATAAAAGTAAAAAATACCTCAATGTACTTTTATTAAAGCCAGAAAAACACAACTGACAGTATAAAATGCTAAACAAATTAGATTTTTGTTGCTTTAAAGTAGAACTACAGTCAAAACTATTATTTCATTTTGGATAGAGTAAGGGAGGATTATAACCCTTGTCAATTTTTTTTTTTTGCCATCTGTATCCCATTGGGGAGAGTTACCTTCACTTCCTGTCTCGTAGCCAAAGCAAAAAGTGAGAGGAAATCATTGCAAATGAAAGGAATCCCTTGGGGACCCCCAGGTCACCAGAACTAGTGTCCACAGTGGAAGATTTCCCCTTTATTACTTTTCTTGGAAGAACCCAACATTTCGGGTTTTCTTTTACTTTCACTTGATACAATGATAATGGTAAAAAGGACAAATAGGGTGAATTTCACTAATGGGGACACAGACAGCAATAAAAACCTGACAGATGTTCTAATCCCTCTCCACTCTGTCCAAATTTAAAAAAAAACAAAGTTTTGCCTTTAGCTATACTTTAAAACGAACACATTTAGTTTTGTTTTATTATTTCATACTTTTCAATTTTGTTTTTTGGCATTAATAAGAATGCATTGAAGTATTTATATATTTATACTTTTACATATAAATCTTAACTAATTTTAAGGATTTTTAAAAATGTCTTTATTGTCTATTTTTAGCCCTGATGAAGGGGGAGTCATGAACCCCCAAGTGCATTGGATATTCCAAAATAAAATCTTTAAAAGGACTGTACAAGCTAGTGTGTTACTCCCATCCTTTCAAAACTTTAGTAAATTCTCACATTAGGGGGCTAGTGTAAAGCAATAGGATCAGTGATGGTGATCACACAATACAACCATACAATTATCCAGGCAGCACATCCTTAGGCCTTGTTAATACTGGCCTAAGGATTTGCATGTTAATTTGCGCATTTTACACACATTTTTACAGGTGACTTGTAGTACTGTAGAACTTGCATTCTTACACCCTATAGACTTTCAAATGGAAGCACCTGAAAAAGGTAAACATGTTTTATTTTCAGGTGCCTCTATTGAGGTCTATAGGGCCCTGATTAAAGAAGAATTTCGGTTAGAGGAAAAAGTGTTTTTTGAGGACAAAAGAACAAAATGGAGTGTCAGCACTTAGAGGACAATTCTCCAGTTTTATAAAATATGTATTATAAAGCACTTACGCATTTCAGGCAGAAGTTCTTTATCAGCAAATGCTGACTTCCTTATTGCTTTTTTGGACTTGCTAATCACTTGTGTCACTCCGGGTGTTAACTGGGGCGGCGGACAGATCCATTGAATAAAGGCTCAGTTAACATTGGCTCCTACTGTAATGTTTGAATAGGTAACCTAAAGTAGAAATGAAGGCAAAACTTTTTTTTTACTTTGGATAGAGTTAAGGAGGGTTATTATTAGGCCTTTGTTTTTGTCATCCATCTCAGTAGGGAGATTTCCCTTCACTTCCTGTCCTATAGCCAAAACAGGAAGTGAGAGGAAATCTCTCCAAATGAGGGTAATTTCTGGTTGTCACTAGGGTCACCATTGGAAGATTTTCTGTTCCTGTTCTGGTGACATCCTAAAATTTCGAATTTTCTTTTATTTTCACTCTTGGGAATTAAGGAGAACAGGTGATTTTCCCTGACGGGGACACAGACCGCAGTAAAAACCTGACAGGGGTTCAAGACCCTCTCCACTCTATCCTGAACTACAAAAAGTTGTGCCTTTAGTTATACTTGTCTCAGTCTTCCAGTTCCTGTATCAAGCAACTGCCCTTCTGCACACTGAAAGCAGGGGGTTCCTTGCTTGGCATGGCCGCCATTCACAGAAGGTGGAGATTGTGACATCAATACACTGCCTCTGCAGCTCATCCAATCAGAGAATGCCTTTAATTCTTTGA